>NC_089849.1:32939526-33539526 GCF_035609145.1 Eleutherodactylus coqui
ATGCCTAGTCATCAAAACAATCCAGAACTATTGGTGAGCAAAAGCTAAAAAAAAGCATTAAAAAGCAGCAAAAAAAAATTTGCAGTTCAGCACTTTTAATGAACACAAGTCAGTTACACAATGTCCCGAGATTCACTGCCTCTGGCAGTACTGAGCTGTGATGTAACACACCTTAAGTCTTCTGTAAACGTCTACGTTTCTCACTGATGCAAGAGCTGCCAGCTTAACACTTCCGTCACATAATGAACAGCAGTGTGTCCTGGCTGGAATGCAAACACCTATCAGAAAGGTAGATCTTGTTACATCTTGTAGAGGAGAGGACCATCAGTTTCATCACTAAATGTCCACCATCAGGAAGTATTTGTACACCGGAGCAAGAATCAAAAGTAGTATTTAGTTCCTTCGGATAATACTCCTCTGGCCCTAATGACATCAGATACTCTCCGTGGCATATTTTCTACTAATGTCTGATAGACTTCAGCTAGTATTTACCTCCATTCATCCTGCAAATATCTGTCGAGTTCTCTCTGTTTATATTTCCTCACCCGATGTTCAGTAGCGTCCAGGTTGGACTCTGTGCAGACCGGTCCAATTGTAGAACATCCATATCCTCAAATCAACATCAAACAGCACTGGACTTGTGACAAGGTGCGTTGTCTTATGGGAAGTATGGCCGACCATTCCCAGGGTATTGCCACATTGTTGGTAGCACATGTTTATGTTAAGGTTGTGGATCTGGGACCTGTGGTTCTACAGGCTTCCTTGTGAACACCTAACAGGGAGGGGTTAATTGTGCTAGGAGGGTGTGGAATTCTCCAGAAGCCAATCCCTCTTGTCTGCAGCAGATAAATACCAGCAAACTCTTGGGAGAGATTGCTGTTTATTTTAGTTATTCGCTGTTAATCCCACGCAGAGGTGGTGTGGTTGCATGCTTGTCTGTAGTGTCCCTCTCTTCTCTCCTGAAGACAGTCTGGGTCCCTGCTGTTTCTCCCCTCCTTGGGTTCTGGGTGTGCATTGTGTAGTGTGTGGTACGGTGACCACACAGGTGCAGGTGACCCGCAGGTTTCTCCCTATCCCTGGGCAGGTGTGGATCCCAGACGTCTGATGTCTTATGTGTGTGTCAGATGGGTGATGCCTGACACTGTTCCCCATGTCTGCACGGTGGCTGACTCTTTATTCCCCTGGTGTGAGGACACTTGGACTGGCTATGGTTGTCCATCTGTATGCATGTGAGCTCTGGGTGGGGTTCCTGTTATATGTTATATGCACAACCATGTGTGTTCGTGTGAACAGTGACGTGTGATATGTCTGTGCAAGTGGCCAGACGTGCTTTATGTGCAGTCCTGTTCCGTGTTCATGTGTAATCTGGTATGTTGGTGTGAACAGTGATTTGTGTGGTATGTCTGTGCAGGTGGCCAGACATGTACTTTATGTGCAGTCTTGTTCTGTGTTCTATGTGGTTTGTGTTACTTTGCATGTTGGTGTAAACAGTGACGCGTGTGGTATGTCTGTGCAGGTGGCTAGACATGTGCTTGATGTGCAGTCCTGTTCTGTGTTCTATGTGGTATGTGTAACCTGCTATGTTTGTATGAACAGTGACATGTGTAAAATATAGTCTGTCCGATCTTTGTTTCAGGGTATATACAGCTTTATCCTCTTGTAAGCCGCTATATTACAATCACACAGATGGAAACGACTGGTTACTTATACAACATTTTATGTATATCAGTCAGAAGAACTTGTGAGGAAATCTTTAGACACATTGCTGGGTTACAGGAACTGGAGTATTGCGGTGTGTGTCATCCTTATGCTGTATTGCTGAGGCCGGTTGTCTAGAAGTCAGAAGGAGGAGGAGGAGGAGGTAGATCATCCAAGGAAGTGGAGCCATCCATGGTATCAGCTACGAGATTATAAAAAAATATAGGTTTTATAATTATTATGGAACGTGACTAACATAGAATATGATGTGTGAAATGGTATCTCATAGTAACCTATTAATTAGGGAGTCATACAGAGCGGTATTACGTGTGCTCTATATAGTAGTGTTGCTTTGACAGTACTGTATATGAAAGTATTATGTGGACACTGTACAGCATTTTTATAGAGGGCAATATTTTAATCCAGGGTGCACAGCATAGGGCAAGATTGTATTCAGTTGGCACAGTGTAGGGCATATGTTTATTCACAGGGCACTATAGGTAACACTTATTTACTGGGGCACAGTATGTCAATATGACACATTGTGGCTGGGAGAATTCATCCTAACGGCCTGGACCAGATGGAGAAGAAAATGCTGATCCTGTGTCTCAAAAATTAAATAAAAAGTGATCAAAAAGTTGTATGTGTGCCCCAAAACTGTACCAGGAAAAACGACAACTTGTCAAGCACAGTACTGTACTGTTTGCGCATGCAGGGACAGTTTACATGCGCATGCGACCCACCCCTTCCATGATTTAAAGGCTATTTAGCCTAATGAGGTTCAGATGTGTTCTTCTGCCTGCATATTTGCATGCATATTGAATGCACATCTGCCCAACTCCCATATACTTCTATGGGCCATCAGTGTGCAAATACGCAGAAAAATAAAGAGAACAGGTGAAAAGCTTTTCTTAGAAGCGAGACTCAGGCTTCCGATAAGTCAATACATTCCTCAGTAAATAAGTCATTCCATTCCTTAGAGGTGAGACTTGTTCTTCTGCCTGTCACAGAAATATGAACCCAATTACACAAGAGCCATTCTGTTGTGATCGGCAACGCGCACCTGGTCCTCCAGGCTCCTTCATAAACCATACAGTAAGCCTTGGGGTGCCCTCCTAGGTAATGAGTAGTAGCCAATGCCAACCTCAAGGGCAGTTCTAGACCAATAGTAAACTTCTACCTACTCAGATCCATGGTTTTGTATATAGGGGGGACGATATTATAAAATACTGCAGCATTGACAGGATCTAATCAAGATCGTCCACATGGAGCAGAAAACGTCTGCAAGGAATCCGCAGCGTATTTCAAACATGTTGTAGATTCTAAACCCCAGCATGTGAATTCATACTGCAAATGGTTTTTAGCAAATTTCAGGGGTGCCTCAAGACGATTTAGGAACGCTATCTTTTCTACTTAGGGAGAGAACCTAGAAGGTGAGTGAGTAGGCTTATAAGGCCATTCATGCTCCTCTGGGTAATATGCAAATAAGGGGGATGGAACAATACCGCTGCAGCGCCACCTGTTGGAGGGTAGCATTCCTGCAAGTCAATGTTAGACTCTTTATACAAGCCTTGTAACAATGACTGGGAATTGAAAGCCAAGCCAGAATCCATACACAGATTTGGGCAGTTATGTGAGATGTTGGAGGCTGTTCCTAGAGGGAGGATGAGGAGATTCAGGGGTTCATTCTCTGGTGTCCCAGAGTGTTGGCCTCTGATCTACTAACTACATTGATGAGCATCTCCATCTTTACTCGGTTCAGCTTCCAAAATGAGATTCTCCTAAACAATCTCCAAAATGTCTGCCGTGTCTTCCCTGCAGTTAGCTGCAAACTTTATAGCGACCTGACAGGCGGTTGCGCTATTACGCCTTTTGTTCACGTAATGCACTGTTAGCGCATTTGTGCGCCCCCCCCCCCCAAGACTCCTATGGGGACCTTTGGTGCACAAATTTGGACAAAAATAGAGCATGTCGCGTATTTGTTAGCCCAACAGAAAAGAGCGGGCACAAAAACTGTCGGGCGCAAAAACCGTATGCTTGTCATTAGGGGCTCCTTCACACGGCCATGTTTGTGTGCGTTTTTGCACATGCAAAATCTGTACAGGCTAAATACATAAATTCAGTGGGTTGGTTCTCATAAGCGCCTTTTGCCCGTGCATCTCGTGCATGCGCAAAAAATTTGACCTCCTCTATTTTCCAGCATTTTGTGCTGCAGTGGCCAAATTAAAGTTAATGGGAGGTACGCAAATATGTAAGAGGAAGCGTGAAACACTGCGCAAAACGCAGGAAAAGGAAAAAGCTGAACCCTATTAGGCTTAATAGCCAATCAATTCCATGGAAAGGGAGTGTCTCGCGTGTGTGACCTGGCCCTGCGCGCAAATATTACAGTCATATGTGCTGATATCCCCACACAATCGTGCAGTTCAGTGCGTGATTTTGTGCAAATCAGGTGTGCATTTGCACAACCCCATAGACTCCTATAGGGCCTTTATACAATGCGGGTGCCGGTTGTTTCAGCCACGCCGCTGATCGGAGCTGTTAACCTTTTAAATGCCATGGTCAATTCTGACATGGGCATTTAAATATAGATTGATGTTCAGGGGTTCCGCACTGCCCCCCGCAATTGGATCGCGAGTTGCCATGGCAGCCTGGGGCCTTCTAAAAAGCCCCAGAGTTGCCATGGCAGATTGCCTATCAAGGGTGGCGTGGTTTGATAGATTGCCTGTCAGATTGCAGTATAATGTAATGCTAAGGCATTACCTCATACTGCAGGAGCGATCAAAGTATAACAAGTTGTTGTCCCCTCAGGGGACTAATTAAAAATTAGTTTAATAAAACTTTTTTAATTCTTAAAAAAAATAAGAAGGTAATAAAAGTTAATAAAAAAAACTTTTGCCATATTTATAATAAAAGAATCTTACTAATTAAAAAAATATTTGGCATCGCTGCATTATTTACCGCGCGCGATGAATGTCGTCAGAAAAAAAAAAAAAAAGAACTCCAGAATTGCGCTTTTTTTTGGTCACCCCATCTCCAAGAAAAACTGTAATAAATAGTGATCAAAAAGTCGTATTTACGCCAAAATAATGCCAAAAGAAACTACAGGAAGTCCCGCAAATATCAACCCCCTGCACAACTATGGCAACGAAAAAATAAAAAAGTCATGGCTGTTAGAAGATGACAACTGAAAATTATTTGAAAAAATGAAATATCTTTGGAAAAAAATAAAAAAGTGGTACTGCAAAGAAAAAAACAAATTATATAGGTTTGGTATTGTAGTAATCGTACTGACCCATAGAATAAAGTTATCATGTCGTTTTTGTTGCAGTTTGTGCGCCGTAGAAACAAGACGCACTGAAAGATGGCGGAATTCCATTTTTTTCCCTATTTCTCTCCACTTAGAATTTTCAAATAGTTTTTCAGTACATTATATGGTACATTAATAAATACCATTGAAAAACACAACTCGTCCCGCAAAAAACAGACCCTCAGACAGCTACGTCGATGTTTAAATAAAGGAGTTACGATTTTTAAAAAGGAGGGAGGAAAAAATGAAAATGGAAAAGCTTCGTCTTATTAAGGGGTTAATGAACAATCAGGGGGGGGGAGATCTCTAGATCCCCACCAATCCTGAAAATGAAGGGACTGCAGTTCCCCAACATAGCGATTGGGGGTGTTAGGGAAAGCCCGTTGTGGAGCCCTATAGTTAACTCTGTTGTTATAGTGACATCTAGTGGTTGCAATGTATATAACAAGGGTTGAGCATATTTCATTTGCTTTATATCTATATATTTTGTGTGATTCCCATGATTACTTTCCTTGATGCTACCGTATCAGTGGTGTTCCGAAAGGAATGCAAATAAAGCTATGTGCAGTAAGCGGTGACACAAGGACAGATTTGCATATATCATGGCGTAAAAAACATTGACATCTAGGCTTGACATACCATTCTCCCCCGGCCAAAATGTATGTATCATTTCATACTCTGGAGCAGGAGGTGGAGGGAGGTCATCAGCGGACTGTTCTGTGCAAGCTGGGGGTGGAAATCCTGGAGACAAATGGGTGCAGGATAGATTAGATAGATAGATAGATGGATGGATGGATGGATAGATGAGATAGATATGAGATAGATAAGATAGATATGAGATAGATAAGATAGATATGAGATGGATAGATAGATAGATATGAGATGGATAGATAGATAGATAGATAGATAGATAGATAGATAGATAGATAGATAGATAGATATGAGATGGATAGATAGATAGATAGATAGATAGATAGATAGATAGATAGATAGATACTAGATACTAGATGGATAGATAGATAGATAGATAGATAGATAGATAGATGGAGAGATCGATAGATAGATATGAGATAGATAGATAGATAGATATGAGATAGATAGATAGATATGAGATGGATAGATAGATATGAGATAGATAGATAGATAGATATGAGATAGATAGATAGATATGAGATAGATAGATAGATAGATATGAGATAGATAGATAGATATGAGATGGATAGATAGATAGATAGATAGATAGATAGATATGAGATAGATATGAGATGGATAGATAGATAGATAGATATGAGATGGATAGATAGATAGATGGATAGATAGATAGATAGATAGATAGATAGATAGATAGATAGATAGATAGGAGATGGATAGATAGATATGAGATGGATAGATAGATATGAGATGGATAGATAGATAGATAGATAGATAGATATGGGAGGGATAGATAGGAGATAGATAGATAGATAGATAGATAGATAGATAGATAGATAGATAGATAGGAGATAGATAGATAGATATGAGATAGATAGATAGATATGAGATAGATAGATAGATAGATAGATATGAGATAGATAGATAGATAGATATGAGATGGATAGATAGATATGAGATGGATAGATAGATAGATAGATATGAGATGGATAGATAGATAGATAGATAGATAGATAGATAGATAGATAGATAGATAGATAGATAGATAGATATGGGAGGGATAGATAGGAGATAGATAGATAGATAGATAGGAGATAGATAGATAGATATGAGATAGATAGATAGATATGAGATAGATAGATAGATAGATATGAGATGGATAGATAGATATGAGATGGATAGATAGATAGATAGATATGAGATGGATAGATAGATAGATAGATAGATAGATAGATAGATAGATAGATATGAGATGGATAGATAGATAGATAGATGGATAGATAGATAGATAGATAGATAGATAGGAGATGGATAGATAGATATGAGATGGATAGATAGATATGAGATGGATAGATAGATAGATAGATAGATATGGGAGGGATAGATAGGAGATAGATAGATAGATAGATAGATGATATGAGATAGATAGATAAATAGATAGATATGAGATAGATAGATAGATAGATAGATAGATAGATAGATAGATAGATATGAGATAGACAGATGGATAGATATGAGATAGATAGATATATATGAGATGGATAGATAGATAGATGATATGAGATAGATAGATAGATAGATAGGAGATAGATAGATAGATGATATGAGATGGATAGATAGATAGATAGATAGGAGATAGATAGATAGATGATATGAGATAGATAGATAAATAGATAGATAGATATGAGATAGATGGATATGAGATAGATAGATAGATAGATATGAGATAGATAGCTATATATGAGATGGATAGATAGATGATATGAGATAGATAGATAGATAGATGATATGAGATGGATAGGAGATAGATAGATATGGGATAGATAGATAAATAGATATGAGATAGATAGATATATATGAGATGGATAGATAGATAGATAGATAGATAGATAGATAGATAGATAGATAGATAGATAGATATGGGAGCGATAGATAGGAGATAGATAGATAGATGATATGAGATAGATAGATAAATAGATATGAGATAGATAGATATATATGAGATGGATAGATAGATGATATGAGATAGATAGATAGATAGATAGATAGATAGATAGATAGATAGATAGATAGATGATATGAGATGGATAGATAGATAGATAGATGATAGATAGATGATATGAGATAGATAGATAAATAGATAGATATGAGATAGATGGATATGAGATAGATAGATAGATAGATAGATAGATGGATATGAGATAGATAGATATATATGAGATGGATAGATAGATAGATGATATGAGATGGATAGATATATGATAGATAGATATGAGATAGATATGAGATAGATAGGAGATAGATAGATAGATAGATATGGGATAGATAGATAGATAGGAGATAGATAGATATGGGAGCGATAGATAGGAGATAGATAGATGATATGAGATAGATAGATATGAGATAGATAACGATGTAAAACTTTTAAAAAACTTTTAATATTTTGTATTTTTAGAATAAAAGAATGTTTATTTTACTTATTTTTACGTTTTTCTTTCGTCCCTAAAGCATCGTTTGATTGCATTAGACAGTACTGTATTCTGATCACGTCTTGAATAAGCGATCGTTCATGGCAGCCCTGGGGGGCCTTTAGAAGACCCCTGGCTGCCATTACACCAGGAGAGCTGCTCACAATCTCACTGCAGGGAGTGGAAAGCGTTCAGGATCACTGAATGCTGATCACAGAATTGACAACGACATTTAAAGGGTTAACAGCTACGTTTGGGGTTATCTTCACTTGTAGTTGGGTGTCTCTTGTCAAAGATGGCCAACCCCTGCCATGTATGGAACTGGCTTGGCGCCCAAGACCTCTCCATACAAAGATACCAGACGTGTACTGCACTTGTATAGCGGGGAGGGCCTAAAGGGCTTCTTCTGAATATAACATTGATGGCACATCATGAAGTGTAACCTGCAGCTACTGCAACCCAGTGCAAAATATGTAAAGGCCCCCCCTTACTTTTTAGATGTCTTTTATGTAGAAGAGAGGCCTTTGGACCCCCTTAGACAACAGGATGTGACTGCTACACCTGCGTCCCCTATAGTGAGGATAGGCCATGAATGATCGGCAGAGTCACTCTTTGGAACTTACTGCAGTACCTGATACAACGCTGCTCTTCTCTATAATGCTTTGTCTGGTACAACAACTCTTCCCAGTTTACTTGAATGAGGTTAAAGGGCACCTGCCATCACCATTGAGCCCCATAAACTATGGTATGGGGCCTAAAGGTGAGGGAACGGGGTTCCCCATTCCGGTATAAGAAGAGTATGGGCTAGCCGGATGGGGACAATAATGCGGGCAGTAGCTAGAGTGACATGGGTACAGTTCCAATTGTTCCTGCGGAAACATCTGCTCCCACTTCCCTCCGACATAGGGAACATGAAGAGGGGTAGTGATGGGATGCATCGCTGGTGTGATGATTGAAACAACAATACATTTATTCTAATAGTCCAACCTTTGCTTAGCAAGCACTCCACACTTGGCTAATGCAAATGTAGTGGCCCGGAGAGAACTACAGGGTAGTCAAATAGTCAGATACCTGACTAAGAGCTCCTGTGGAGATATAGAGGGTATCTTGCAGGAGAGAGACGCTGTCTTTCCCCTAAATCACGGGCTAAAGCTATTCTATGGCTCACTTTTGATTGGCTCCTTGCTAATAAATTCCTGATTGGTCGAGGGTGAGGAGTTAAGGCAAAACCGGGAAAATAAACAGGGCGAGGCAAGAAGTGAGTCAGAAAAGGTGAGAAAAGTGTGGGAAAGATAACAGGAAGTGAAAGAGGAGTCAGGCCGGTGGTGGTATGGAGGTGATCGGGAGAGGAGGTAGTCTACAGAGCTGCAGAAGACCCTTACCTTACCGGAGGTTAAAGGAAAGAGGAAAACACCAAGAGAAAGCCTCAGTGAACAGAAAAAGGGACTAAACAAAGTCTTCACAACTGTGAGTGTAAATTACCCCTGATTACAAGAGTCAGAGCAAGTTCAGTTTCAGTCGGCCTGTTTTAGTCACCCCCATACTTCTACAAATAACTCCCCAGATAACTGAGACCGATGGGCTCATGTTTGCTAACAGTGAGAGCGAGAGCTAAAGAAAGTTTGTGTGATATTCTTACCTCTGGAATTACTGCGCAAGTTAATGCTTGACTAAAATCTGCAAAGTGTTAACTGTGTATTGTACTTCCATTACAAGCATTGAGTAAACTGTGTACCTTCGGTTTACCACAAAAGCTACAATGGCTCATCTTATTATTTCAGTCTCAGACAACACGAGTTCCCCCTCAAAGGTTCTGGCGACACGTGACAATCCACACGCATACCCCAGCACCGTTATCTGCTATTACCACTGTGTGCAGCTGAGTTAGGCCCTGCACAGCCATTACAGTAGGAGAGGCTACAGAGCCACCGTTGACAATACCATCTTACCCCGAGGCCTACTCTGCAATGGATAGGCGCCGCTAAGCCACCACACAAAGAGGTGTGCACTGGGTGACCACTTTGGGTAACCTCGGAGGTCTCCAGTTCCACGGCATAACAACAATCATCAGGCATCAAGAAGATCCCCATTTCCTCACTTTTGAGCCCCATAATGTAGTTTTTGGGGTTCAAACATGATGACAGACTCCCTTTAAACTGCAGTACTGGACACAGCCACACGGAGCTGCCTTGCCTGGTACTACAATGAAGAGGCCAAGGTATACCAGCAAGTGCCATGACTTCTTCATTCTGCTAACTGGTAGGGATCCCTGAAGGTCAGATGTCCATTAATTATACATTATTTATCCTACATGTTTACCATCAATGTTCCAAGAAAACTCCTTTTCATTCCGTGTCCCCAATTACGTTAGTTTCAGCATAAAAATGTATGACATATTCTCAGTCTGTGCATTAAAAGTTATACTGACCTCCAGAGGGGGTGCATGTTAAATATAAGGGGACGGATCATAGTTGTAATTACATACCATTTCCTGTTGGCCATAGTGAATGTTCTTCATTGTCCACGGCTGGAGGTGGCGGAAAACATTCATCAATACTTTCTAGGGACTTACAGTTGGACATCGGAACGTCTAATAAAAGAGGACATGACTGTAATTAGTAAGACTTTATTCACATTAGGGTTTAGAATGACATCTTCCTGCTCCATTATAGAAGCAGGAAAATGGAATCCACTGTCCGAACGGAACCGTCTTATGCTGGAGCTGAACATCAAACACCATTGACTACACTGGGGCTCGTACGGCTTCTGTCTGGCAGAATGGCATTTTGTAGGATGAAATAGTGCAACATGCAGTGAATCGGATTTTTTGGATGGAACTTCCAGCGCTGATGTGAATGAGAGCCAAATCCAGGCCACATAAAGTCATAAAATAAAACCTGATCATGCTGTCACCTAGTGTTAAAACTGCTAACTGCATGCAGGTCAGTGGGTTATTTCCTAAACACATGGTTTATAGGAACAGTATTAGTGGGTTTCACTAAGGCTAGGTGCACACTTACGTAAAAAAAAATTGGTTAAAAAAAACATTAGTATAGCAGCGGCGTAACCCTAAAGGCACATGAGTGCATATTCAGTCCGTGTGCTGTCTAAATAAAAAAATGGATTAGACACGTAGTCAGTGTAGCAACATAGTAACATAGTAACATAGTATGTAAGGCCGAATGAAGACATTGTCCATCTAGTCCAGCCTGTCTATCCTACTGTGTTGATCCAGAGGAAGGCAAAAAACCCCAAGGCCAGCAAGACATGAAAAAATTAATGGTATGCACTAGTCTGATTCGATTTGCAGATGAGACTCACCCATTCAAGTCAATGGGGATACAAAAAAAGGACAGCACTTGGATGCCATCTTTGTGCAATCTGTGTGCTCTCTGCTGTCCATATTTCATAAGAGATGCAGAAAAAAAGGAATTGAGCCTGTTTGAGTTTTTTTGCAGATGTGAAAAATGAATGACATACTTAATTAAAGAAAAAAAAAACACGGACTGCGTATGGGAGAATAGGGAGAATGGAAGACCTCTGATCCTCATTCACTGGCAGCTGCATCCATGAGGAGACTGACTGAAGGGTGGCCAAGTATGCCTGCAGGCAGCGCTCCATTCAAGTGGATCTCGTCTTGCCTACATGCTAGTTACAAGAACCCTTTTAGGGTTGAATGGAGAGAGCTGCGGAGATGCATGGCCACCTTTTTATTCCTTCTCTACATAGATGCAGCTGATGCCTGATTCAGTCCAGAGGTGGGATCTTTTACCTATAAACCCTTAGGGATATGTTATAAATGTCTGTGGTGACAAAAGCCCCCTTACGACTACATCATAAGGTCATGTATAGCGGTTAATAAGTGTTGTGTTATATATAGTTTCTTCACTAGATGGTGCTATACTTCAAGACAAGATATGCTGCACCTACAGAATGCAAAAGTGTCTTTACAGGGCAGGATACAGTATAAGGTCCTTGCAAAAATACCTTCTATAGTTGGCATGGGGAGCCACAATGAACCGTTCTCTGCAGACTCTGGGGGAGGAGGGAGGTCAGGGAATTGGACGTCTGAACAATGAAAGAAGTGAAAAATGAAAATAAATAAAGATATATTCATGGGACTAAATAGTAACTCTGACGTCTATCACTGAAGGTAATGTAGTAATAAGCAGGACTATGAATTATGAAAAGTAATAAAAGACCTTTGCTGTATTGTAAACACATGTTCATAAAAGTCCAGAAATGTCATAGTCTTGAGCTGTGGTGGTGAACCTATGGCAGGCATACCAGAGGGGGCACTGATGTCTGGTCACCATTAAAGTGATTACCAGCCAGGTTGCCACAGCTCCCCAGCTAGTAATCACTCAGAAGGGCTCTGTTACAGGTGCACAACTTGACGGCAGTGTGTGCACCCAGGATCTTCTTCCCCTGATCTCTTCTCCTTGATTCCAGCAGCATCAAGCAGAGGAGCAGCGGCGCTTTGAAGACCAGGAGGAGGTAAATATATGGGCTTCAGGGGGGCGCTATCACTACTGGGGCTACTGTGGGGGTTTCTATTACTATTGGGGCCGATCTAGGGAACAGTATTACTACTGAGGTCACTTTGGTGATCAATATTACTACTGGGGCCAATATATGGGACAGTATTACTACTGAGACCACTGTGGGGGTCAGTAATACTACTTGGGATGATATAGGGGACACTATTACTACTGAGACCACTATGGAGGTCATTATTACTAGTAAGGCCACTGTGGGGGTCACTATTACTACTGGGGCCAATATAGGGTATACTATTACTACTAAGGCCACTATGCGCATGGCAGCATACTTCAGGGTGACTTACGGTATGTTTACACATGGCGGAAATGCTGTGAATGTCCACAGCAAAAATTTCTGCCTCAAGTTCCGCAGCATTTCTGTGTCCAAAATACTCTCAAAATCCGCAAAATAGATGTAGATTTTGACTGGAAGTCAGCCGCGTACCCACAGCTGATTTCATACTATGCGGCGCTCCCCCTCACCTCTTCCGTAGGCTTCCTACTGTCAGCGCTCCCCAGCTTCCGGTTCTCAGTGGCCTGTTCAGGTTAGGCCACTACAGGCCGCTGGGAACCAGAAGTCGGGGAGCGCCGACAGTGGGAAGCCTATGGAGGAAGTAAGGGGGAGCGCCACATAGTATGAAATCAGCTGCGGGTACGGATGTATTGGCTCTTTACGATAAATAAGTGGGTTTTGGGAGGCAGTTTGGGCACTTGGTCTCTAAAGCTTTGCCATCACTGGTCTGGATTATGACTTCCCTTCATATCACAGAAAGATTAGTTGACTGCACAGAACTACTTAAAGGGGTTATCCAACCTTGTAAAATGAATGGCCTATCTCAGGATCCAGCCAATCAGCTGATTGATGGGGATCCTGAGCGGTGGACCCCCATTGATCACATATTGATGGCATACCATCAGTTTTACAAGGCTGGGTAACCCCTATAAGTTTGTTGGTGTTGACACGCTTTGAACACCTTTGGGGCGAATTTCTGTTTTACTTAGCGAGGCCCGGTCATGTCTTCTCATCAGTAGGGCTGGCTGCATAGCTTTGTATCATAATTCTTCCTTTCTTTGGACACCCCATACTGACTCGCATTAGATTTGGCAACCAGTACTTTGAATTTGTCAGATGGGTGGTCTCCCTCACTCACTGTCAATGAATGATGTCATCCATTGACAGTAAGCAGAGGAGACCACCCACTTGACAGATTGAAAGGGCTGGAGACTGAATCTAAATGGAGCTGAGTGCAGGGAATGGGAGCATCTACGACAGGAAGGATTGCAATAGAGCCAGCATGGCCATGGCTACAAAGATATGCAGTTGGCCCCGCTGAACAGAGGACACGACAACACAACAAGTCCATCTTAAATGGAAGGATTTTTGGTTGAAAAGCATTGTTAAAATGGGGTTACATTACATTTTGCCCAATTTGATTTCTGCAGCTTTTACATATCACTGTTTATAGTAAGCTGCAGAATGTTGCTCACTAGCAAATCTGTCAGTGAGTTTGTCCAGATCTGGTCATAAATCATCATCAAAGTCTTAAACCAACAAGCTTCAGACTTGGACCAAGTGGTTTTTCAGGTTAGGACACATTGCAACAGCAATATATTGGCACCAAAATGTAGGGTCAAAATTTCCACACTGCAATTTTTACACACATCAACCTCATCAAAATTGAAAAAGATGCACTAAAAACATAAGATATATATATATAATCAGACGAAATGGTCTGCACATATGAGCTGATACCAAGAATGTCAGCCATAGATAAGTGCACCACACTATACAGGATTGCAGCCCATATTGGCAAAGCAGTGGATTGCGCTGTATCACCACAGTGCGCCACACTGGCCACGGTGTGATACAGGGCATACAGTGTGGCACACTGTGGTGAAACAGGGCAATCCATTGCTTTGCTAATATGGGTTGTAATTGTGTATAGTGCACCATATATAGTTTTTTTTTGTCTTACGAAGGGTGGGGCACCAACAAAATTTCATACAGGGTTTCATCTAGCCTAAAGCCCTACTTCAAAGTAGAGAAGCCTGGAGGAGTCAAATGCTGAAGCTATAAGTAAGCTGGTAAAGTTGGAGCATTTTTACATTGTGGTACTTCTCACTACTGACCACTAGGTGTCTTTTTTTTTACATTGTACAGTACTATAAGAGGACTTTTCTTTTTTCTTTTCTCTGGTGGATGTAATATCCAAAAAATTACCACAAGATGTCACTGTGGGTTCCATTACAAAATAGTCTGGGAGCTCTCATTCATGCCTGAGGATATGAAGTTTGTAGATTACGTATCCAGAAAGCTTTCATGCCTTCTGAGAGCTTTAAATCAATTTTACACAGGGGGAGAAATACGATCAATCAGAATAAAGGCTTAAACAGATGGGCGTGTTTTTATCCCATTATGCGGCCGTCAAAATCATTGTTTATTGCTTCTTTTTCATGTATTAGCACTTATAAAAAATGAAAAACCCTTTATTTAAAAAAAAGCTTTTTGTCATGAAATTCAGAGCCCCATTATTTTAAACTTTCCGTTGATGAAGGTGTATGAGGGCTCACTTTTTCCGAGGCGAACTGTAGTTTTACGGCTATTACTTTTGGGTACATACGACTTTTTGATCAATTTTTATTAGTAGACAAATTAAAGGGGTTGTCCCGCGGCAGCAAGTGGGTCTATACACTTCTGTATGGCCATATTAATGCACTTTGTAATATACATTGTGCATTAATTATGAGCCGTACAGAAGTTATAAAAAGTTTTTCACTTACCTGCTCCGTTGCTGGCGTCCTCGTTCCCATGGAGCCGACTAATTTTCGCCCTCCGATGGCCAAATTAGCCGCGCTTGCGCAGTCCGGGTCTTCTGCTCTCTTCAATGAAGCCGCTCGTGCAGAATGCCGGATCCGTGTAGCTCCGCCCTGTCACGTGCCGATTCCAGCCAATCAGGAGGCTGGAATCGGCAATGGACCGCACAGAAGAGCTGCGGTCCACGGAGGGAGCAGACCCCGGCGGCCATCTTCAGCAGGTAAGTATGAAGACGCCGGACCGCCGGGATTCAGGTAAGCGCTGAGCGGTTTGTTTTTTTAACCCCTGCATCGGGGTTGTCTCGCGCCGAACGGGGGGGGGGGGGGGGGGGTTAAAAAAAAACAAAAAAAACGTTTTGGCGCGGGACAACCCCTTTAAGTTTTTAAAAACAAATTTTTAATATTTTAACATTGTGTTTTTTTACTTATTTTTACATTTTTTATCCCCTTAGGGGACATGAACTTGCGATCATTTGATGGCTTCTACAGCAGTTCTCAGGTTGTGTAAAAGTAATGTGAATAAGCACCAATTAAAGGGGTTGTCCCGCGCCGAAACGGGTTTTTTTTTTTTTAAACCCCCCCCCCCCGTTCGGCGCGAGACAACCCCGATGCAGGGGTTAAAAAAACAACCCCCACAGCGCTTACCTGAATCCCGGCGGTCCGGCGTCTTCATACTCACCTGCTGAAGATGGCCGCCGGGATCCTCTGTCTCCATGGACCGCAGGGCTTCTGTGCGGTCCATTGCCGATTCCAGCCTCCTGATTGGCTGGAATCGGCACGTGACGGGGCGGAGCTACACGGAGCTACACGGAGCCCCATAGAGAAGAGGAGAAGACCCGGACTGCGCAAGCGCGGCTAATTTGGCCATCGGAGGGCGAAAATTAGTCGGCACCATGGAGACGAGGACGCCAGCAACGGAGCAGGTAAGTATAAAACTTTTTATAACTTCTGTATGGCTCATAATTAATGCACAATGTACATTACAAAGTGCATTATTATGGCCATACAGAAGTGTATAGACCCACTTGCTGCCTCGGGACAACCCCTTTAAAGAATCGACCCATGTAAAAGTACCTTTGGAGAGCATATTGGTCTAGACCGGCTGATGCATGAGTGACTCTTACAATATGAGAATTAATGACTAGCAATAAGACCTTGGCAACAGAGACAAGGTTTTGGTTACATTAAGCTCTTGGTTGCTGCTTAAGGATATGCTGGGATTTCCTGCTGGGAGAGGGAAAGAAAGCTGCTGAAACGGCTTTTCCCGGAGCAAAACTATTGGCCTTGGACTCCTGCTGATCTGCTATTGGTGACCTATCCAGAGGAAAAGTCATCAATAGTTTTTCTTCTGTTAGAACCCCTTAATGGAGGATTTCACAGGGTCATAATGTGATTCTAAATATCAAGCTCAAGTAGATATCGCCTATAGTCACTCACCTGTCTCTAGTGACTGTTGTGTCCAAGAAGCCGGGCGCTCAGGCGGGGGCAAAGAGAAGTCACCATTCATTCTAGTAGGACAAGGGAAACTGGGAGACGTTGTATCTGGACTTCTGCAGTAATACAGAGGAGATACAGATGTGTTACCTAATATATATACAGTATATATGTTCAAAAATGAAATCAGAGTCCATTACTTACGTTGGACATGGAACCATTTGTGCTGGGATAATTGGGGGTATTACAGGCTCCCTGACCCGAGAACTCCTCCTGTCAAAAAGGAAATATTGACCAATTTTCCCATATGTTATTATTTCCTCCTGTGTTAACAATCACATCATAGTGCCAATGGAATAGTAGCAACCACATGGAAGTGCCTACAGTTTGTTTTTCCAGTGCCTTTACAGATGTAACAAACATTAACTTAACATGTTATGATATTCTAACTACAATGTTACTACAAGGCTGTAAACTGAGCTATCACCATGCGCCAGTCAGGTTCATCTGTACATATACCTGTTCAAAATCTGGCACCATCTCTAGTGGCGGGCATATATTTGGGCCAGCAACATATCAGTGTTCATAAAATAATCCCAACCACAGTAGTGCCCAAGCCATATATACTCTATAGTGCCTGTAAGTAATGCCACATGCTCCTTCCAGTGGATCTCTGCTCTGGCTGTTAGACAGGGATTTGCAGTGGGGTCCCCATCGCTTTTGTGAAGTCCATATGCCCTAACAGAATGCCCAAGTCTAGGTGGTGGCACCAGTGGCACTATCTTCCTTCCTGCTGCATCGGGAACAGTCCCTACAGCTGTACCTTAATATTTGCATGTTACTGTTACTACAGTGTAATACATCTGCATACATTATAACCATTGATGCCATTACTTTCCAGTACTTACCCCATTGAATTGTGTGCTTGGCCCATATTTTTCACACTTTTGCGGGACATAGTTCCAGTTCTAGATAACTGTGAGTCCGAATCCTAAGATATTGGAAGCACATAGAGGTCACCATGTCATTGTTTTTAGTACGACTTTCAGGTCCACAGCAGGCGTACTAATCCTGTAACCTGATGCTCTGACCCCTGATGATGCTCATTGTATATACCTGTCTTCACTACAGGGCAGGACTTTATGTCTCAGGTCTAGCATCATGCTTAATCCTGCTCTGCCACCTCCTTGCACTTCTAGCTTGCCCAGATGGGTCCACTGTACTCAAAGCAAATTGCTCCCTCCCAGAAGCATTCAGTTTCATAAGTGACCTGATCAAGTATAATTAAAGGGATTGTCCATCAGTAGTAGATATGTGGGAGTCAACATTTAAAGACCCCCGCTAATTAGCTGTTTACTAGGCCAATGTGTTCTTGCATTGAGTTGGAAGCTGACAGCTCCATTGTCACTGCAGTGGCCAAGTTTGGTAATACAGGCCATTCCCATCAATTGAAATTTAACGTGTAATAACAAGCCTGGCCACTGCAGTGGGAACAGAGCTGTCAGCTTCCTGCAGAAATCGACAAATATTCTGGACAGCAAACAGTTGATTGATGGGTTCCCTGGAAAGCAGACCCCTGCAGATCTATTTGATGGCCTATCCTAAAGATACGTCATTAATAGTTTACAACTGGATAACCCCATTAAACTGACAATGAAAACAAATTATGCAAATAAATTTATTCCAGGAGCATTTCCACCATTGAAGTGAACGGAGCTGAGATGCAATACCTCACACAGCCTGTTGAAAATCATGGTGCTGTGTTTGGAAGCAGTAACTAAGTTTTACTAATGATATACAAGTCATCCCCTGTAGGACTCATTCTCACGAATGTAGCGATTTTCGGTCAGCTGTGTCACAGCAACAGCGCAACCGCAAATCACGTGAACAGGCACACAAATCTGCTGTTTGTGCGCCCGTTCAGATGGCACGGGTCTGGCGCTTATACGCCAAGCCCGGAATGCCGTGGGGTGAGGGGAGACAGTTAAGCTTAGCTCCCGCCCCATCCCATTACTGGCAGTTGACAAGGGCGGAGAGGGGGCGGGAGCTTAGCAACTAGCTTCCGCCCCGTCCCACCTCCTCCTATTGCAAACAGCCGGCAAGGGGTGGAGAGGAGGAGGAAAGGGGATGGGAGCTTAGCAGACACACTGTATTCCTGAACTATCTTTCCTGGCCGGCATAAAAGCGCCCTGCCAAAATGTGCTCCTATGCGCTATCGTGGCCGGCCAGGCGCTTTTACGCCGCGGGAATACGGCCATCTGAACACATGCATTGTAAACTTATGTATCAGATGGGCAGCGTATATCGGCCGTGGCAGATATGCTCATGCAAATGAAGCCTTAAAGAAAAAAATCCCCTTTTAGTAACTTTTGAGCAAGAGCAATGTGTCAAGTTCCTTTTGGTCTTGGTGGAGTCAGCAACTACCAGCACTGATGTCATACTTTCTGCCGAGATTCTGCTGTCAGCAGAAAACTGCCAACAAACGGGTAGGAAATGTTCTTCCTGCATACAACAGACATAAACTGATTGTATTATATGGCACAAGACATATGGGAAAGTATAGTCCATGCTGGATGGGACAAGGTCTCTTGGGGTCCATGGTGGGGGTTTCATAATGCACCTCCACAATGGTTACAGTTTCTCTTGTGACCGGTGCCATTCCTTCACTATTGCTTGCCCTCTTCAGGACCCTCCTTTATAAACCAAATTGAAGAGCTGCTACTTAAAGCCCATTTACACACAACAATTAGCGCTCAAAAGATGTATTTTGAGCGACAATCGTTGTGTCATTTACGGCTCAAGATGAGCGATCACCTTGCGCTGCGAGCGGAGGATGCAGAAGACAAGCGGGCTGTCCCCGTTTGTCTTCTGCATCCAGCCGCTGGGAGCGCCCGGCTATCATACAGCCAAGTGCCCCCAGCGGAGGATGCAGAAGACAAGAAGGGTGTCCCCGCTTGTCTTCTGTATCCAGCTGTTTTCTGTTATACAGCCGAGCGCTCCATGCGGGATATGGAGAACAGAGCTGGACCGCACTGTTCTTCATACCCAGCCTGTTATCAGGCAGCGGGATACAGCTGAAGCAATAGTATCAGCTGTATCCTGCTGTGAATCCCTGAGAAGGCTCACTGTCATCTTTCAGCATGCTGAAAGACAGCGATGAGGCACGGCATAACGAAAACTGCACGATGTCAGCGCAGTTACACACAACAGCTTTTGGGTGAATTTGGAGTAATAATCGTTGTGTGTAAATGGGCCTCATGCTCTGGAGGACTCGCCATTGCTGTACATTATGAGGACAGCCCATTAATTAAAGGGAACCTGTCAGGTCCTTCATGGGTGCCTATGTGCTAGAAACATGGTATAACCAGGGGCGTAACTATAGAGGATGCAGGGGATGCGGTTGCACCCATAAGGTCTCTCTTCTCCATATAGGAAGCCCAGTACTATGAATAAAGCATTATAGTTGGGGGCCCCGTTCCAGGTTTTGCATTGGGGCCCAGGAGCTTCAAGTTACGCCTCTGGGTATAACTATAGACATGCCATGGTATAGTGAAGACATGCTGATTTCAACAGTTGTCACTTATACCGATACATCTATTGGTCTTTAAACTCTTGCTTTGGAAACTTTCCAGCACCAGACGGAAAGGCATCTGAAGTGGCCCATTAATACTTATATATTTACTGCTCCACCTGTCTTGCCTCTCCCTCCAGACACTGATCTACAAGTCTTTCCGTATGCAAAGTAAGGGTACTTCTACACGGGCCAACAGTTATCCCAAGTAACTGCTCAAAAAAGTGATTATGGATGACCGTCAGCCTGTGAGATCACAAGACCCAACAAGACAAGTGAGTGAGAATTGCTCAATCGTTAGAGTCACTCGGATTTTAGCTCACCCAAAAACCAAGCAACTGTCGTCTCATTTAAACATTTAGTCATTTATACTCCCCCACTCCTGTGATCCATCAGTGTTTCCCACGGCACGCAGCACCGAAAGTCTATGGAAGAGCGTGTGCACTAAACTCTGAAAAGAGTCAGATTTTTGCGCCACGCGTCGACTTTAGAGGGGGACACTGCTGGATCACAGGAGTATAAAAAATGCCTCACCCCTGCCACCTCCGCTAACAGCACCGTAACGTAGTTTATGGTGCTGTGGGTACATGACAGGTTCCCTTTAAAAAGGGCTAATCCAAAGTGGAGAACCCTTAGGCTGCATGGAAATTCCACAGACATTTTTAAACCTGAGACTAAGTAGCAAAGTGGACACAAATCTCGTTCACACGCTGCCGACAGTCTGCTGCGGACAAATCCGGGACATGTCAATTGTATAGGTGTTTCCGCAGCAGACTCTCCTTTCTCTATGGGGAGAGATTTCCGCAGTGGAATACAGGTGGAAAAGACACTTCAAACGTGCGCCAAATAGCACGGATTTTGAAGCAGCCTTTCAGCTGCTGAAATCTTGCAGAATTTCCGTGCGTTCCCTCTACGGACATTCCGCAAGATTTCCGTCCCGTGGGAACCACGCAGGGGCGTAACTATAGGAGGTGCAGGGGATGCGGTTGCATCTGGGCCTAGGAGCCTTAGGGGGCCCATAAGGCCTCTCTTCTCGATATACGGAGCCCAGTACTATAAAAAAGCATTATAGTTGGGGGCCGTGTTACAGGTTTTGCACCCGGGCCAAAAAGCTTCAAGTTACGCCTCTGGAACCACGCCTTAAAGAAATTACATTGAATGGTGTTATGGATGAATCAGAGTGATTATCTACTTTTACCCTTTAATAGATTTTTTTCACCCTATATAAGAAAAGGCTCCCTTGATGTCTCTTCATGCTGTCTTGGAGTTCCGTGTCTAAGACTCAGTGCCAGTGCTGGGAAAAAAAGTTTGTTTCGCATCTCTGTATTTTTTAGAACCACTTCTCCTTTTCATTATTGCTCAGAGTTCCTGCCCTGGACTTGATGGCGCCTCTCCGAACAGCTGGGACTAGTATAATATCAGTGAGGCTGCCACTGATAGACAGAAGTGGTATTGTATACTTTGTGTCATTTTTTAGACACTGAGTTTTTTTTTTACTTATGAAACCACACTAGTGACTGTCAAAGTGTTGCTCTGAATGAATGGATATGAAAATACATCATATCTATTAATTCTCTATCATCTATGTAAAGCCCGTAACAGGGCCCCCAACTATAATGCTTTATTCATAGTACTGGGCTCTCTATATGGAGAAAAGAGGCCTTATGGGCCCCCTAAGGCTCCTGGGCCCGTGTGCAACCGCATTCCCTGCATCCTCTATAGTTACGCCCCTGATGCTCACCGCATCTTTGCCATTTCTAGACAGTTCTGTAAATTCAAAATCCCTGGTGGTCTAGGGTACTGTATTAAATTATTTTAATTGCAAATCCCCTGGCAGTTTATAGGGTAATTGTCCATTCAAATGATAAATTTAAATTTGCTTGTGGTCTAGGGTACTTTGGTAAAAAAAAATAATTGTAAATTCCCTGGTGGTCTTGGGTACTGTAGTAAAATATTTTAATTGCAAACTCCCTGGTGGTTTATGGTGTATGGCAGTAAAAGTATTGATTGTAAATTCCCTGGTGGTCTAGGGCATGGAAGGAGTGAGTGATGAATCTAGGATGTTTTGGGGTCTTCTATGCTTGGTAGCCTCCTATGAAATTGGAATCTTGAGAAATTGCCCAGTCTCATCGATATGAAATCTAAGTCACCATTACAATACACCTGGTCATTGACATCATCACACCAGGTGACTGTAAAGTGCAACTGTCGGTATGCCATCTATAATGACATCATTGTACTGGCCAGGCATTGAATACTGTAGTTAGGTGATGCATGTTCACATTTAATATCAACCCCCTTTTCCCGCAGTGGTTGAGAACAGTAGAAATCTTAGGCCTCATGTCAATGGGGAAAATGAGGCCCGCCGCGGATTCTCCATGCAAAATCCGCAGAGGGTCCCTCCTGCCCCGCGGACAGGAGGCCTGAAAATAAGAACAAACTCACCTGTCCTTGACGCTGCGTGTCTCCCCTCCGTCGCGGCCGGATTTTCTTTCTTCGGCCCGGCGGATGTGCTTGGCACGCCGGCAGCGTGCCATGTGCATGCGCCGGGCACATCCCCCAGGCCGCAGAAAGAAGATCCGGCCGCGACGGAAGGGAGACATGCAGTGTCAAGGACAGGTGAGTTTAATTATGGTACGGGTGTTCCGCGAATCCGGACGGCTTCCATAGGCTTCAATAGAAGCCTGCGGGAGCCGTCCCCGTGGGAGACCTACACGAAAATGGAGCATGTCCATTTTTTTCCCGCACGCGGATCCGCGCCTGACGGGAAAAATGACATCTGCAGGTATTTAACTACCTGCGGGTGTCCAATGCATCCCTATGGGGCGCGGATCCGCGAGCGGGAAAAACGCTGCAGATTTTAACCCCGTGGACATGAGGCCTTAGGGTGCGTTTACACGGAACGATAATCGGTCAAAGAAATTGCTGCATCGTTCTAATTCGAACGATAATCGTTCAGTGTAAACACGGGCAAGGAGCGAATGATGGGCGATATTTTGTACGCTCATCGTTCATTTCATGCAAGCATGAAAATAAATGTTGACTTGTTCACTAATCATTCAGTTGAAATACGGATCATGAGTTGTTCCCATTTATCTGTCTGTATAAACAGACTACATGAGCGATCTCTGACACCGTCCATTCAGGCAAACGATAAATTGCTCCATCTAAAAGCCCCCTTACCGTGATCCCATGACCGGTGTTATCAAGAGAAGTGAAGTTAATAGGCATTCTGGTATAAGACCCCAAGCGTCTGTTATTCTGCAAATTTTGGATTTTCTGAGAGTGCGGATATTTTTTGGCAGTCGTCAACTTGCCAATCTTCTGGCGCTCAACTTTTTCCATATGGATGTCTAGTAACTGCAGATATAAAGCAATAGTCCTTTATATAGCTTACTAATATGTGCTCCCCCAGTTTTAAAGGCATATTCAAGTTGTAATTTTCAAAGTAATGACTTTATGCCAATTGCTCACTGATTTCAAGATCTCTGCTTCTAATCATTGAACGGAAACCACTGTTCACTTCCAGAGGCTGAAAGCCATACAATGTCCCATGTTATACAGATTCAGGACTTGTTGTAATAGCCATGACTAGCCTGCACCTGTATGATCCTTACATGTCCTGGACACATCCACATCTTCTAAAATGCAAATACTGAATGTTTCCATTTAATGACAGCAAGCAGAGATCAGGAAAACTGTGAGGAATTGATATATAAAATATATTAGAACTAGAGATGAGCGAGTATACTCGGTAAAGGCAATTGCTCGAGCGAGCATTGCCTTTATCGAGTACCTGCCCGCTCGAGATGAAACGTTCGGGTGCCGGCGCGGGGGAGCGGTGAGTAGCGGCTGTCAGCAGGAGGGAGCGGGGGGAGAGAGGGCGGGAGAGATCTCCCCTCCGTTCCGTTCCGCTCTCCCCCGCAGCTCCCCGCCCGCCGCCGGCACCCGAACATTTCATCTCGAGCGGGCAGGTTGCCTTTACCCAGTATACTCGCTCATCTCTAATTAGAACATTTCATAACTTTTTATTATCCGATTATTAGTTAAACGTATTAGTATATAAAGACATTTCCATTTTAG
The DNA here is from genome assembly GCF_035609145.1 of Eleutherodactylus coqui. Lineage (NCBI taxonomy): Eukaryota > Metazoa > Chordata > Amphibia > Anura > Eleutherodactylidae > Eleutherodactylus > Eleutherodactylus coqui. The sequence goes on from NC_089849.1 coordinate 32,964,094, forward strand.
ACACTAGTCTAAGTAAAGGTGGTGCTTCCTTGAAGTGCACCTAATGTATTAAGAGGCATAAGCCTCTTATTAAATTCGGTGCATCTTTTGGCCTAGCCATGTGCCAAAGTTGAAATCTATGGGCACTACGAGCTGGCATAGGTTTCAGCTGTAATTTAGGCCTACCCCTGGAGTAAAAAATAGTTAATCTGTTGAGCAATGTACAGCCATGCCCCCTTTTTGCCCAGTCCATTAACTTTAAGAACTGTGGTGGAGGCTGGTGTAAAACGGCCAGAAGTTACAATTGATGGCATGTGCCATAATTTGAGACTTTTGTATGCCAGATTTCTGTTCCAATTTGTTTTAGCGCCTTACATCAGATATTTTTAGATCTTAATGTTGACTCACCTGAGAGACATATCGGACTTTTGCTTCCTCCTTCTGCAGTATCAAGCTCTGTACCTCCAACATGTCCGACATGTGGCGGGCAGCTACTCCTACTTGACAAGCCACACTGGCCAGTGTCTGTGTGACTAGGGACATGGTGCTCTCCAGGGCCTTACGCTTGTCTGGAGCCTGAACAGAAAATATGGAGGGAAGCATTGTAAGTTTATTGCATCTGGATATTTCTACAAAAAACCTAAAACCTTTTCTCAAAATGACACATGAGACAGACTGGTGGCCAAGGATGCACTGGCTGACCCCATCATATAAAACAGTGTGGTCATTCAATTGTGTATCCCTAACAATATTTTACTATCACACGTATCTTACTAAGTCCCTGCAGGGAAAAAATGATACACTTATATGTTTGCATTGAGTTTTCCTTTTCATGCATTTAGAAAGCTTCATACTTGATTTTACAGGCTCTCCTACATAGAAGTTTCTGACTTTGCTGAGTTCCCAGCACTCATCAGCTGATTTCTCCCATAAATGCGCAAAGGCTCAGCTTCCCCTCCCCTCTCCACTTTCAGAGGCTGAGCCCCAATTGGGAATAGGAAACAACTTTTTGATCAGTGGGGGTCTGACCTCTGACCCCCACTGATGCTGAGAATGGAGGTCCTGAATTGTTCCACAGGAATGAAGTGGCAGTTATGCATGCACACTGTCACTTCATTCATTTCAGTGGGAGCGCTGCAGATAGCTGTGTTCAAGCACTTGACAATCTCTGGCGCTCCCATTGAAATGAATTGACTGGCAGTTTAGCGCCACTCCATTCTTGTGGGGACCTTCAGGACTCCCATTCTCAGGATCAATAGGGGTATCAATGGTCATACCCCCACTGTTCAGAAAGTTATCCATCAATTAACTGCAAAGAAGAGCAGCTACATAGAACGTCTCTCTCTCTGGAGGACCTGGTCTGTATGTGTGTTACATGGACAATTCATTCTTTTCAAGGGGAATTGTGTAATACTTTATTTGCCCTGTGGGGGAGCTGCAGGAATATTGATCACTTGCTTCAAGGTTCTACCACAGATTACAGATAATCACTAACAGTCCCAGTGACAGAAAACCCCGTGATTAGCTTATCGCTAATAGTAGTAAGGACAATTACTGAATGAATGGTGACTACAGAAGGCAGGTGGTTTTGGTCCCTATGAAAGCAGATAATGGAGACAGCATGTTCAAAGATCTATTAGATGTGACAGCTACTAACACAGTATTAACAGTATATGGAGGATATAGTAAGCTTTAGGATTACTGATCTCAATGTACTGCTGCACAGAATAGAGGAGAGACAGATTTATATATCTAATACCATATTTATCTATATTACATAAAATCTTCCCTTTTATGACCGTTGCTCCATACTGATCCCACATTGATGCATACAAAAACATTGATTTTTTTAAACTAGTACATACTAGTTCAGATGTATATTTTTTTCCTATAGTAAAGCCTATGCAAAAGTACCCAAAGAGTTACATTTTGTGGCACAAAATACCATCCAGTGATACAAAATAACATTTTGTAACGCAGAATACAATTTTGTGACTTCTTTGCCACAGGTTATTTTTTTGTGTCACGAAGTAATATTCTGAGGCAAAAAGTGTCTAAAAATGTGACATAGATGAACTTTTTATAGCATAGAATATAATTTTGTGACACATAATTTAGTTTTGTGACAAGCTCTGCAAAATGCACTTTTTTTGTCCTACTAAAGAATGGACAGCTTGAATAGTGTCCCATAGGGTCCTCTCCTTGAGATGATTTAAATCTATCTTTAAGTATCTTCAACTCTCAAAGTTGAGTTTGGGAGCATACACTATTTTCTATCCTGCCCATCGAAACCCAAACACTGGTACTGGAGTTCAACCACAAACTTGACAGATCAGCCAAAAGGTTGCCCCTGCAATACCCAGTAAAACCACATTCAAATGACTTCTCAGGTCTTGATAAACCCCTTCACCAACCCTCGAGTCAATGATCTCCTACCTCCATGTAGTTCTTTTCACAGTAATCTGCTACATTCTGCAGGTTCTGGTAGCTGTCCCTCAAGGCTTGCCTTGCTGTAGTCACCTCTCTGTAGATGTCTTTCATTTCGAGCCTCGGTGTAGAGACATCTGGAGTCTCATTCATCAAGTCAACCATTCTGCAACTGTAGATCCTTCAAAGCATATTAACAGTGACTCTGAGAACAGACGGTGCCTCTGAGACACTTCCTCACATGAAACCACAATCTGCTTTGTCGTCTGCAAGACAGTCACTGTATATATTATGTTCCTCTGACATCGCTTCATGCTCTGCTTTCATGTTCACGAAACAGAATTTTATAGGTCAGGGGTTTTTTTGCAGCTGAAATGTAGACTACATTTAAGAACTACTTCTCTCTTGGATGAATGAAGAAGTAAAAGTCGAAACCTTCCACCCATAAGAACATAGTGTGAGAATGTACAGCAACCTTTTGTGGTTCTCATGAATGCTTTGTATAGATATCATGCAAATAATGTTATAACCATGGACAGTCCATTGATTTCACGTGCCGCTTTATTTTACCTGTGAGGGCGCTGCAAGAAATTGAACACTTACTACTAGGCTCATCCCCCAGATTACAGCTTCTCACTAAGGTCCTGGTTGTAGGACATCTTCTGCCCAACTGATCGTAATCATTAAGAAGGTCAAATTGGTTGTTTGAGACTCATCCCATGAGAAATAAACCCGAATGGCAAGTGAGTGGCTCCAAAGTAATCACTCACAGGGACATCTTCTGCTGGACCTTTTGATACTCATTATTGTGTCAGAGCTTGGACCTTTCATAGGATACATTAGTACTCAGATAAGGAAAGACTGGACTGGCCCATCAAACCATGAACGTCCAGATATGAAATGTCATGAATATTTATGAACTTTGTGACTTTGTCTCTCTCTGTGTCACAGGATGCTACAGAGACAGACTCATAATGCTTGTATTGAGCTGAATGCTCCATTTCTGATCTTGAAGACATCTCCAGTTCTTCATCAAGATGTCTGAACATGACCTCTGTCCTTACATAGCTGTACAAAAAGAAGAGCCCTTAAAATGTGACCACCTCCTGATTCTCACTCGTGCACCCTTGAGTAAAAGGACTCAGCACTTGTTTGCCTTTCATGCTCTACGAGCGATGTGCCAATTTACAAGGTACAGGAAGGGCCTTGTGCAGGTTGACATTACTTGATGGGTATTGAGGAGTGGGTCAAGCTCAAACCTCATAGGGTCATTAAATGATTTACATTACATGAGCTTCTGCCAATATTTTAATGGCCCAGTAATAACATAAAATCTTCTTAGTAATCTGCTCATAGCAACAATGGCACATGGAGCAGCCATTCTCCTCGGCCTAGTTCTTAGTTATCATACTTGTTAATGGGAAAGAGAGACAATAATACTAAGCAGACTAGATATGGCTCTGACTTGCTTAATGAGCAGAGATTGAGCAGAGATACAATTAATTGTAATGGATAAAAGGGATGCAAATAGTCTCCGGTAATTCACTGATACGCATATAATATATCGGAAACAGTCCCATATGTAGGATAACAGTTTGCGTACTGAATGCCTCTCTCGTTGTGCTAGACATCAATAATTATTATTTATGTCTTCTGACACATAGATGTACAGTATATATTGTATATGCCCACAGAGCTATAAGCAGGTTAGATGTTAAGCCCTTTATCAGATTAGGATTAAAGGGGATCTTCCATCTGTGGTCCTCCCTATTGCAGGACTGAGGGAGAGGGATGAGACGTGAGATGAGATAGCAAGGCCTGGCTGAGCATCCTCTATACATAAAGACATCCACATTACTTCCATAAATGTAGATGGGCAGGAACATGCAATCTTCTGAGAACTATTCTTGAGTTATCCTTGCACCACACTTCTTCAGAAGACCACCGTAGAGCTCCAGGCCAGTACCCTGCTGTCTCAATCTCAGGAACCAGTTGTGAAGACTGCTAGTTTTTCTTATATATCTTGGACTATATATTCTGGGCAGCTCATATAGAGTTGTGGGATGGCCCAGGACATGACAGAGAAAGACCTTCTGAAGATGGAGGTTGAGCAGTTACGGAAGGAGATCAAAACAGAAAGGGTGTTGGTAATGTATCCGATTTGTTTTCTTTTGAAACTGGTTTCCAAATGGAGCTACCACTGATTTATATGTACGGTCTGTGTGTTTGTGTACTTGTATGTTCTATTGTGTTATGGTCTCTTGTATGTTTACTTGTTGTATGTTCTCTTGCGTTCTTGTAAGTCGTCTTTTATGTTCTCTTATGGTATATTATTTTGTATGATATCTTTTGTGTAGTTGTTCTCTTGTATGACCTGTTTACTAGTTGTATGTTCACTTGTGTCTTGTTTCCTTGTATGGTTGTATGATCTCTTGTGCTGTTTTATTAGGCATTTATATGTCAGCTTGCCTTATTTTCTCTGTTAGACTTGCATGTTCTGCTCGGTAGTTGCATGTTCCCTTGTGTCATTTTCTGTAGTGATATGTTCTTTTTTTAGTATGTTCTTCTTTTTATATTCCTGTTAACTATCTGTATGATATCTTGTGTATTTGTATGTCCCCTTGTATTATTTCCTTTGTGTGGTTTGTGCTCTTTTGTGTTGTAGTAAATCCCCTTGTACCTACTCTTGTGTAGTTGTATGTTTTCTAGTGGTATTTTGTTTTGTGTAGTTTTATCTTTTTTTCTGCCATATGTTCTCTTGTATGATCTCTTTTTAGTTGTATATTCATGTGTGTTATGTTCCATTGTGTATATCTATGTTCTCTTGTGTTATGTTCTCTGTTTGCATTTGTATGGTAGCTTGTCTTGTTTTTTTATAATGGTATGTTTTCCTGTAGAGTTGTATGTTACCTTGTGTGATGCTGTTTTGTGTAGCTGTATGTTCTTGTTCTATAGTCTCTTTTTGAGCTGTATGTTCTCTTGTATATTTGTATGTTCCTGTGTTTCATGTTCCAATGTGTGGTTTGTTCTCTTGTTGAATGGCTCTTTGTGTTGCCTTAAGTCCCCTTGTATGTTGTGTTGTATATTGTATGTTCTCTAGTGGTATTTTATTTTGCGTAGTTGCATGTTCTTTTCTGTGGTGTATTCTCTATTTTAGTGTTATGTTCCCTTGTATTATATTCTCTTGTGTATTTATATGCTCTCTAGTCTGTCTTTTATCATTGCCTGTTCTCATATTATATGTTCTCTTGTGTGGTTGTATGTTCTCTTGTATTGTGTTCTTTTGTGCAGTATATTCTTTTGTTTTAGATTCTTTTTTCTAATTGTATATTCACTTGTTTTATGTTCTCTTGTATTATGGTTATATTTTGTGTAAACCATGTTTTCCTATATGATCTCTATTGAATGCTATCTTGTGTAGTTTTATGTTCTCCAGTGGTATATTATTTTGTGTCATTGTATCTTTTGTTTAGTGTTATCTTTTATATGACCACTTTTCTAGTTGTATGTCCTCGTTTTATGTTCTTGTGTGTAGCTATATATTCTTTTGATTCCTATTCTCTTGTGTAGATGTATGGGTTTTCATTTTTTTCATCTAGTTGTACGTTATCTTCCATAGTTGTTGCTTCTCTCATTTTCTCCAAAAACAAAACTTCATATTTGTACATCATAGGATATCTGATAACAAATCTTATATGCAGCATGCAATATTTTATAGTTCTACCAATGGCCTTAAAAATACTGCTTCAGGCTAACCCATTTATTTTTATTGCTCTTACATATTATATATTCTCTTGTGCTTTTAATATCAAATGAGAACAGAGATTAAAAAAAAAAAATCAGCATGGACATTATAGGAAGGTCTCCTTCAAGGAGCAATGAAGTTGTGTACAACATATGAGAAAAGCTTATGAGAGCTATTAGTATCAGTCACACACATTTAGATCAATGATTTTGTAAATTCTCAAAACTGAATCAGGAAGGATGTAATTTCTCCTTAGGGAGAGCACCTAGAAGGTGTGAGGAGAATTATAAGACCGCGCATGTTCCTCTGGGAAATTTATGCAAATTGAAAGACGGAATTATGCCTCTACAGTGCCCCCTATTATAAAGCAGTATTCCTGCAAGCTAGTGTCAGACCTTCTAACAATGACTAGGAATTAGAGATGAGCGAACGTGTTCGGCTCCGCCCCTTTTCGCCCGAACACCGAACTTTGCGGGCAATTCCGTGCTTGGGCGAAAAAAGTTCGGGGGTCGCCGTGGCAGCGCGCGGGGGGGGGGGGGGGGGTGCGGCGGGGAGTGGGGGGGAGAGGGAGAGAGAGAGGGCTCCCCCCTGTTCCCCGCTGCTGCTGCCCGCGCCGCCGCGCCTCTCCCCGCCCCCCGGCGCCCCCCGAAGCTTTACGCGCGGACACTGAAGTCCTCGGCAAAGCCGGTGTCCGGGAGCGTAAGTGTTCGTTAAGAACACGTTCGCTCATCTCTACTAGGAATATAAGCCAAAGCCTTCTGGAGTCTTCTCAAGAAGGTAAAGATAACCATATACAGACAGACTGTTTCAGAGTTTTTGTCCCTCATCAGTGTGCAGTAGGTTGTTGGCTTGGGGAGAGACATATGACATGGGCCAGAAAGGGTAGAGGTAAGTTTTTCCTTAGGGCAAGCACTTTACCTGTCCTGACCCACATCAGAGGCCTCTCACCAGCCACCCCAGCAACCTTCTGCACATTGTTGAAGGACAAAAACCCGAAACAGTCTGTCTGTACCTGGTTATCTTATCCTTCTGGTGAAGACTCTGGTTTTGGCTCATATTCCCAGTCATTGTTTTAATGCTTTTAAAAAGGTCTGACATTGACTTGCAAGAATGCTGCCTTCTAATAGGTGGCGCTATAGAGACATTGTTCCGACTCATTTACAGAAGATATGACATGGCTCCACTTACCCTGCTCTGCCTTTTGCAACCCATACAAATAGGTGTAGCATATACTATAAAGACTGGTGTGTCTGATATTCTACAGCCTTTGTCTGCATTGTTTTTTCCAGATTAGAACTGATTTGACTTGTGTTGACTCTGGGTGATTTAAGGAAGTCACTAAGTGATTTAGGAACTTTGGACTTTCTATTTTGTGTTCCTCAATTCTTTCGAGTTACCAAAAATAGTTAATTACTTCATTTCATTTTTTCCCCATAGCACTTTATGAAAAACATCTTGAAATATTGTAGTTTTCACACTAGTGTATACACTGGGGCGGGATCAGCATTCATCTCATTACCATTAGAGGTCGGAGTACAATGAAAGGTAACATCTCTTTTATAAAGCAGGAAGCAAATATCAAAGGATCATCTCCTTGACAATAGGTTATGGTGGCATCTCTACACTCCTCCATCTTCCAGCACAGTAACCTCTGCAGATTTCACAAAGCATGCTCACAACACACTATTAAGGTACATTTACACACAATGAGGATCGCTTAAAAGCCATCTTTTGAGCAGTAATCGTTGTGTGTAAATGTGCGCCCATCATGCACTTACGAGGATTTTTCGTCCATTGCTGAGTTCAGCTCCGCATACAATCCAACGTCCAGGGATTAGTCTGACGGCCATTAGGGAGTTAAGACTTCTGCCTCTTGGGGTTTTTTGCCTTCCTCTGGATCAACGAGGAGGTTAAGTAATGGGCTGAACTGGATGGACATTGCCTTCATTCGGCCTTGGATACTATGTATGTATGTATGTCCCTGATAAGACGGTCCGCAGGCTGAGTTCTCCGCGGGCAGCGCTAATGAGATTCTTTTGGCAGTTGTCCTGCTGGAGAACAATAGCGGTGTGTTTAGAGAACAGACCACCCGCTGTTCTCTAAATGCATGCAAGTGAACCTACTTAGCTTCTAATGGGCTGATTAACTCATTAGTAGCTAATGCAAAATGATCAGCTATCATCTGTGTGTGTAAATGGATCTTTATCGAAGTGTAGAAGAATGGAGAAAGCCCTATTCTTTAGCAAGTAAAGGACAGCTCTCAGGTCTTATTTTCTTTCTATTTCTTTGAAGGTCTCTAAATCAGCTCAAGAAATGAAGGCCTTTGTGGAATCTCAAGCAACAGAAGATCCCTTGATAAAAGGAGTACCAGAAGATAAAAACCCATTTAAAGAGAAGGGTGGCTGCTGTTTGTCCTGACAGTCCCTCTAAACCGGATTCCTGGAACCATGCAATGAACTTTTCCTATTGTTGTTCGGTCATTAGAGTAAATTGTGTTTGTAAGATTTTGGAAATGAGACTTTGACTTGCAGAAGAGGATGATGGGATCTGTGGTAGGAATGGCCCTTAGGCTAGGGCTACACAGTGACTTTTGGCTACAACAGGGGTTGCCTGACCAAATATCACTGTGTAGCCCTGCGACCTTGAACTCACATTGAAACGAATGGGGTCGTAGTGTGAGCCACAGATTGCTGTGACCGTGTGTCACAGATTGGAAAAAATCCAACCTTGATGACTTTTTAAAGACCTGCAGCCCACGGTTGCAGCAAGCTGCTATTCACACCGCAACCCGATTTGTTTCAATGTCAGTGTGAACACAGTGCAACACAGTGATTTTTGGTCGTATAACCCCTATTGCGACCAAAAAGTCGCCATGTAACCCTGGACTTTAATGTAATTCACTAAAATTGGATTTTTTAAGATATCTGTAATAAAACAGACCGATGTCTAATTATATCTGAGTGATTCATTATATTTGACACTGGCATCCTATTGTAGTGGGTTAAAGGGGTTATCCAGTTGTAAACTATTGATAGCCCCAAAGTAGGCCATCAATAGTAAATCAGCGGGGGCCTACACCCGGGAACCCTGTCGATCAGATGTTCATCAGGCCAATGTGTTTGTGCACTGAGCTGATTTCTACAGGCAGCAGACAGCTCTATTCACACTGCAGTGGCCAGGCTTGGTATTGCAGACAAGGTTCTCACTGAAGTGAATGGAAATCAGTTCAGTACACAAAGCACACCAGCCTGTGGTGGTCCCGGGTGGCAGACCCCTACTGATTTACTATTGAAGGCCTAACCAGAGGATATGCTATAAATAGTCTGCAACTGGACAACACCTTTAAGCAAGCAGATCACACACGGTCAAAACAGTACTATACCTTAAAGGGATTTTCCTGGTATAGACATGTATGTCATATTTACAGGTCTAATTGGTGCAGGTCTTACCTCTGGAACCCTTGAACTCTGTCCAGCCTGGTGAGAAAACCAAAGGCCAACCCATCCAGAAAGAGAATAAAGGGAGAGATAGCCATTCTGGAGATAGGTAGAAATCTTGATATGGGTCATGGATAAGTCATAATAGCCTATAGCTGGAATACCCTTTAACTATAGCGCCTCAATAGAGCGATGTATGCTACCATTTTGGTTGTAGGACCAACTTTTGCATTCTATGACCAGAAGTGACAGTAGACTTTCCTTCACTCATGATAACGATTTAAGTGCCAGATGTTTATCTGTAAAACGCACACTTCTTTGGCCAAAAAACTGATGAAAATGTAGCATTTTATGGATCCATAGGCTATAATAATTAAAACATAGTCAAACCATGCATACGTTTGACTACGTTTAGCCTAACATACGTTTCAATGTCGTTTCTTTTTTGCGGGATTGATAAACATAGACTTGAACATATGCTTAAAATTAATGTGTTTTTGCATGCTTTTATACGCGATGAAAGTCCCAGTTTGGATGGGCCCTCATTTGATGCCCTACCCCTGCATCAAAAGACTTCGGCGAAAGAAGAGTTGGTTGTTGGGGGCCTTCCTGGTACTCAACGCCAGGGCATGTGCCTTCTCGCCTCCTCTCAGATGTTTTGACTTTTCATCTGAGGTAGCATGTACCATATTACCCCAAAAGTAAGACCTACCCTGATAATAAACCCTGCCCTGATTTTCAGGGGGTAGTTGAAATACAAGTCTACCCTGAAAATAAGCCCTAGTTTTACTACAGGGGAGAAAAAAGCAATATTCACTTAGCAGGGACCGTCTGGTCCCCTCCCACTGCTCTTTGGTGTTCCTGCAGGCTTCCGTGCAGTTGACAGCCTCTCACAGAACATCTCTTGCTCGATGCACTAATCACAGCCATTCAATGGCTGAGCGCGCTGTTTGCGAGCCAATTAGAGCAATCTCCTGCTGAAGGCGGGGCTTTCAACCCTTTTACCAGCAAGAGATGCTCTGCCTGAGGCACAGAAGCCTGCAGGAACGCTAGAGACCAGCGGAAGGGACCCAGACGGCACCTGCTAGGTGAGTATAAGACACCGCCCAAAAATAAGACCATGTGCCTCTTTTGGGGCAAAAATTAATATAAGACAGGGTCTTATTTTTGGGAAAACACGGTATTATATCTGATTAACAGATTGGGCCATGACCGGTGTCACTCGGTCATGGCCTAATGTGTTAATCAGATATACTGGTAGGTATGAGTTGACCCCATCTGTTCAGACAGATTAGACCGCTCGATAAGCTACACTCCCCTATGACACATTAGTGTATATAACCAGACCTCTTCATGCTCCAAACATAATCACCTCATTGCATAAAGGTGCTTTTAGATGGAGCGATTATCATTCAAAAAATCGTTCAAACAAGCGAAACGGAATGATAATTGTTTGGTCTAAACACAGCCAACGATGAATGATAATAGTTCACATTCCGTTCGCCGTTCATTTTAGGCAGTCATAAAAATCATCCTTGGTCGTTGACTTATCGTTCGGATTAAACAGCGCTCGTTTAGTCCTTCTCATCTGCTTATACAACGAATGCGCAAGACTGAATGATTCTCGTGTGAATGAGCCAACGATGTATCCGCCTGTCTAAACAGGCTGCCCGAGCGAACGAACTACTGATAGCGCCATTCGCTCGTTCAAACGATAGATCGTCTCGTCTAAAAGGGCCTTGAGACAAGCCAAGTTCCAACCAAATGGGCCGTGTATACTTTTGAATCCATTTTTTGTTGCGCCATTGTTGTCTTTCTTCCAATACATCAGAGATTACACGATTCTGTTTGTCCTTGTGTCCGGGGAGGATTGAACAATCCCTGTCACTAATCACTCCGATAAGACGAACGTCTCAGGCTAAGTCCTCATACCCTGATATTAAACTTCAAGTCTTAAGTAATCTCATCCGGGCTTCTTAGCTTTGGCTGCTGCCGACTTTTAAGATTTATGTCAGTCACTGCAGATGTTGTAGAAAATCAGTGTGACCTAATGACATAGAATGGAAGGGATTAAACTCTGTGGGGTGGGTCACAGGAAAGTAACTGGGGCCCGTCTTATGAAAGCGGTCTAAGATGAAAGCACTGCTTTCATTTCTTCTATGGCTGAGGTAAAATGAAAGCTGTGTGGTGATTGGTTGCTACGGGCAACTTGTTTTTTTTTTCTAGACAGCTTTCATAACAGTGTACCTATAGCAACCAATCACAGTGCAGCTTTCAGTAAAGGAAATGAAAGCTGCGCTGTGATTGGTTGCTATGGACAACAAAGGCAGATTTTCTTTTACTCAGCTTTCATAAGAGTGTGGTGCCGGCTTACTTTTCCATGGCCCATCCTGTAGTATACACAAGCCATAACCTATATGTAACATGCTGCATAAAACTCAATTTAGCATACAGGTATCATACTGGAATGTAGGAGGTTCAGCAGAATACACTGAATGGCCGCGTATTGCAGACCTCCATTGAGTAGCAGGTTGATCTAGGTGATGAAATCGTTCTGCAAGAATATCGGCCCCTGCGGACAGGAAGCTTCTCGTAGGCGACACAGATTTCATGGAGGAATTGACATGTTCTGACCAGCTGACAGGAAGCGGTCATCGCTTCATGCTGCTTGTGCCAAATTCTAACCTCCACCCGCTGCTCGCAACCCTGCCCGGGATTAAAACTTGAACGAAAGACACATTAATATGGATTGAGATTTTAAAGGAAATCTGTGTTGCCCATAGCAGCCAATCACAGTGCAGCTCTTATTTTACCCTCTGAAAATAGCATTTGCGATGACGATCAATAAGGGTCAAGGGCAAACACTTAAAGTAGCAGATGCCGCATAATAAGCTGGTATATAAAATGAGGCAGCTCTGTCTGGGCGAAAACGTGTGTATCTGGGTAAGGAACTGTCTCAGAGATAGAAAGCAGAGGGTGGTAATAAATGGTTCATACTCTAAGGCTGGGTTCACACAGGGCGTATTCCCAGCGGAAATCCCGCGGTTTGGCCGCAGCAAAAACCGCGAGATTTCCGCCGGGAGAACCGCCGCAGAAGAACCCGCGGCGGCTTTGAAGCGGCCCGGCCGCTCGCTTTTCCGTTGTGGAGGGCAATGTGCGGCTACAAACGGACCTGGATAAGCTGGGGGCTTGGGCAGAAAAATGGCAAATGAAGTTCAATGTTGATAAATGTAAGACTATGCACATGGGCAGGAGAAACGGCTGTCACCAATATACACTAAATGGGGTACGGCTAGGGAAAAGTGATATGGAAAAAGACCTGGGGGTACTAGTGGACTGCAGACTTAACTGGAGCAATCAATGCCAGTCAGCAGCTGCAAAAGCAAATAAAGTCTTGGGGTGCATTAAAAGAGGTATAGGGGCGAGGGACGAGAACATTATCCTCCCACTATATAAGGCACTTGTCAGGCCTCACATGGAATACTGTGTACGGTTCTGGACACCGGTGCTCAGGAAGGATGTTACAGTACTGGAGGGGTTCAAAGAAGAGCGACTAAATTAATAAATGGAATGGGAGGACTGGAATACTCAGAGAGGCTATCAAAATTGGGATTCTTTACCCCGGAAAAAAAAGACGGTTAAGGGGACAATGCAAGGATCTCTCCGATGCTCTGTTTATACCTGTTATGTTCGTGACCAAGAAAGGATAGGGAATACCAGGTGGACTACCACAGATTTGCACCTCTCCCTATCCATTACTCAGGGTTAGTGACACAGACCTACCTGAGCGGGTACATCGCTCCAATAAAGGCGTTGTAGGGGACATAAATATAAATACAGTAGGGGACAATCTCTCCCATGATCTGTTTATACCAGGACTGTGACGGTAACAAGAGGACAACCTCTACATCTAGAAGAACGAAGGTTTCATCACCAACATAGAAGGGGGTTCTTTACTGTAAGAGCAGTGAAACTGTGGAACTGTCTGCCAGAGGATTTGGTGATGGCAAAATCGATAGAGGAGTTTAAGAGGGAACTAGATGTCTCATTAGAGTGCTATGACATTACAGGATATAGACATTAAATTACCAGCGGGGTTGTTGATCCGGGTCTTGGAGTCAGGTAGGAACTTTCAAAATGTTGATCAAGGGATTACTTTGACTGCCATTATGGAGTCGGGAAGGTATTTTTTCCCCCAAATGGGCTAAATTGGCTTCTACCTTACTGTTTTTTTTGGCCTTCCTCTGGATCAACAAGGACGGGGGGTGAGGGAGGAAATAGGCTGAACTAGATGGGCATTGTCTCCCTTCAGCCTAATGTACTGTGTTACTATGTAGGTATACATTTAGAAAAAACATGTTTTCTCATGTAGCGCGCTTACTTGTATACAGCCCACAAAACCTTTATATCCTAGCAAAAGATGACAAGACCAAAAACGTACAGAACTGTGCTGACAGATTGCATTTACATTCCTTTCGCTAGTTCAACTTTCTACATTTTAATATACAGCAAAACACAGATTAGATAATAAATGTTAATTCCACGCGGACGAAGTCGCGGGTAACAAGATAGTATATATGTATATACAGTAATGCCTTGACATACGAGTTTAATCTGTTCTGTGACGGAGTTCTTAAGCCAAAAAATTTGTATCTCAAAGCACTTTTCCCCATTAAAATGAATTAAAACGCCATTAATGTGTTCCACATTAATGGCGTTTCAATTCATTTCAATGGGGAAACTAACTACAAGTAAAAAAAAAATCAATGCTCACCTACCGCCAGCGTTCCGCAATGGTCTGCGGCAATGCTGCAGGCTGTCGCATCCTCCTCCACACTGACAGAGCATTGCTTTCTGGATGTGGGGCTTGAATGCTGAATTGGCTGAATCGTTAAATGGCTGTGATTGGTTAACCAAGTGCTGGTTTTCATTGGCTGACGCAGCACTGGATTAGCCAATCAAACCATCAGCTTGCTGGAGGTAGGGCATTCAAGCCCCACATCCAGAAATCAATGCTCTGTCGGCATGGACCATCACGCAGGCCCAAAACGCTGGCAATAGGTGAGTATTAGACATCCCCCTGAGCCTCAGCTTGTGAGCTGCTTGACTTGCTAGCAGGCTCATAACCCGAGTTTTCACTCTTAAATCAGAGCAAAAATTTAGGGGAGAGCCAAGATGTCTAGATACAGGATTACGGGGTTGGGGTGGGTGTGGCGGTCGCTTGATAAGATTGACCAGTGTGTGCTACATGAAATATATAATTTGACTATGGAACCACAGCAAGATACATTGTAAGCATTCTACTTAATAGTTGAAGCCACTAATTTGTACTTGCAGTTAGGGAGGAAACCAGAACACAGAGGAAACCCACACACAAAGAACAGACACATTGCTACATATAAATTTTATATATATATATATATATATATATATATATATATATATATATATATATATACACACATATATATATATATATATATATATATATATATATATATACACACATATACACACACATACATACACACACATGTATATATATACTGTGAGTGTGTGTATACTGGTGCCCCTTCCCCTCCCCCACCACCACCTTCCGAACCACTCCATAGTTTTCTGGTTTTGCTATTCTAGATGGAGAATCCTATTTCTCCATCTAGAATAGAAACCGGTTCTGCTCTGATAATGGCACTAATATCTACAGGCTGTAGACATATGCCTAATTTAGACACAACGATTATATAGGAGGCACAATATAGGCAGAGCAATTTGTCTAATTTCTCTGATCTGCACTTGAGACATGTAATCTAATACACAGGGTGTCACTTTCTCAGTTCCCGTCTGATATTAAACGCAACAATCTTGTTCCTGTTCCAACGACATGTAAATTAATTGGGCTAATTAGTCTGAATAAGGCCCTGCAGGTATGCCCTGGCTCCATGTCAGTGTTATTATGCATTGTTTTGGTGTATGTCCAAACCACAGATAAGTAGTGTGTAGGTGGAACATAATAACACACTTAATATACCAGTATTTTCTGATTTCAAAGAAAATTGTGAAAGATCAATAAATCACAATCGTCCTCCAAAAATATACATACTCCTATCCAATGAACCCAGCCATGTATAATGTCAATTGTAGTTGCTAAGTGGGTCATGACTTTAACCCTTTCCTATACAATTTTGGATTCAGGGTGTCCTAAAAGGCTGTCTCTTTTTGCTGTTATACAATGGTGCCATCTGCTGGCTAAAGCCAGTGTGTGTGAGCCAGAGAGGCTCCGACAACGGAGTGGCTGGCAATAGACAGTAAGAATACCCTGTTAGATGTCTTCTGACATTGGAGCTGTAGAAGCTTCAATCAGAATGTAAGAAGATGCCAGACAGTGGATTGGTGAGGGTTAAAGGGTCTGAATAGAGTTAGATAAACAAGGTTACCTTCTTACAAATGCAGAGCCACACCTGTCCATGGCTTGTGTAAATTTAAGGATTTTGAGTTGCAATACCATAAACAACCCATGGATTGGTGTGACGCTGTATCTGGTAGAAAGCAGCCATGTTTTCTAATTCTGTACAACCCCTCAAAGGAGTTGTGTCAAGTTATAAAGTTATTCCCTGGAATAACTTATTTACTGGATAAGGGAAAACTTTATGGTTGGTAGTGGTTGGATCTCTGGGACCACCATTGATCTTGAGAATGGAAGTCTGGTGGGTTACCGAGTAGCCGCGGCTGCCTTCATTTCAGTAACAGTGAAGCAGATAGGTGGTAAGCAATGGCACGGTGGCGAAAGATAGAGGCGGAGGCAGCACATTTTTACAAATATAGAACTTTACTGAACAACAACTAAATAAACATATATTGCTTCTCCTGGTCTAGGTCTATGGCACCGTCATGCTCCAGCTTCCCATTGCATGGCGTTGATCTCTTTGGCACAGCCATGATGGCTTCAGACACTGCGGGAAGCAAGACTTCTTCTTCTCCCAAGGGCTACGGATTCCTTTGCTCCAAGGTCCAGTCAGTTCATCTTCGGCTTCCAAGTCATCAGGACCCTGTAGTGGTCACTGTACCTGTGGCTCCAGTCTCTGCTGCACTGGATCACAGCTGCTGCCACACCACTTGTCCCCATATTATGGCCTCTCTGCAGCACTCTCCCACAGCTTTCCTGCATCACTCTTAGACTGCTTCTTGGCCTTTTTCTAATACTGCATCCTACACGCACTCTGCAAGCTCTCCCATGCTGCTGCTCCCTGTTCTACTCCCAGGGCTTTCCTATGGCACCTGCTGTGTCCAGAACGTTGGCGCAGACATTCTGTGGGGACAGTGCTTAGCACCATGACATCAGAGAGGGGCAGACCTACAGTCCAAGGCTTTTTTTTAATACTATTTGCGTGCCTATGCCCTCCTCCAAGATGGCTATCATTCCAGAGTCATGTGAGGGGGCAGGGTCAAAGATCATTCAGCTGCTCACTGTATCAGAGCTGAGCTACATCAAACCATGTGACCTCCCACTGAGGGTCCTGGAAGGGCCATAAAAGGGATCAGCTCTATTCTCATTTGCACAAGGAAAGACTAGAAGCAATGGGATGAAACTAAAAGAGAGGAGACACAGATTAGATATTAGAAAAAAACTTGTTGACAGTGAGGGTGATCAATGAGTGGTACAGTTTACCACGGTAGGGGGTGAGTTCTCCTTCAATGGAAGTGTTCAAACAAAGGCTGGACAAATATCTGTCTGGGATGATTTAGTAAATCCTGCACTGAGCAGGAGGTTAGACCCGATGACCCTTCCAACTCTACCATTCTATGATTCTATGAAAACAAGGTACACCAGTAACACCTCCACATACGTGTAAAAAGGAGTGTTTAACCCCTAACATTCCCCCCTTACAACAGTGTCAGAAATGACAGAGTTTAAGTGCTTTGGCAATCCCAGTGCTATTATTGAAGTGAATGGAGCAGCAGTGTTCATTCACTTGGGGACTAACCAGGCTCCTGTTCTTGGGATCGGTGGAGGTCCCAGTGGTTGGACCTCCACTGATCATAAAGTTATCCCTTAACCTGTTGATAGTGGATAACTTTATAGCTTGGTACAATCCCTTTAATGTCTGGGGAGCCAGACCACTCTCAGGCCACCACTGCATATATATCTTTAACAAGATATAATAATATAGCAATACATTATATACACACTGATGGTCACTTGATTGGAGACCCCAGCCCTTTTACAATTAGAGCTTCCTTCTACAAAAATTAGACCCATGACTCAAAAGTACAGCTGGGGTTTTTTGTGCAGCAATGAGTGAGAGTATACTGAAAATGGTGTGATTGAGGAAAAACATTCAGCGCACTCATTTACAGTAACCCCTTTTGCATGGGCGTCTACACAAGGGTTTCGTATAACTATTTACCAAACATTTTACTAAAATAGTTGGGCTACCCACCCCCAGTATACTTATCTTATTCGAGATCCCACTGAACACCGTTGTCTTCTTCTCGATGCTTGACCTGACACCACTACCAAGTCATTCTCAGGCCTTAGTCACACGAGCGTTTTATCATCGCTATTTTGCCGCGATAAAACACTGGCTGAAAATCGTTACCATCTGTAGCATTTGATTCCAATGCATTTGTTTAGATGGGCGATTTTCCGCCCCGCCTAACATACGCTGCCTATTCCATCCGGCCGGAAAAGATAAGTCTTGTCCCATCTTTTTGGCAGAATATGCAGGCCATTCCCATAGACTCCTATGTGAGCCTATGAGAGCCGTCAAAAAAGGGAAGCGGAAGGGAGGGAGTTTAGCAGCGGCACGCTTTGCTAGAGTCCCTCCCCTTTTTGGCGGCTCCCATAGGCAGAGGAGGGAGGAAATTTAGCATGACAAGACTTCAAGTGCTGCTAAAGTCCCTCCCCCTCCCTTTGCCGGCAGCTCCCATAGGCTTCTATGGGAGCTTCTATTGCCATGATCAACAAGCAAGGGGGAAGGAAAAGACTTTAACAGCGCTATGGTCTCTATCCCCAGCCTGCGGTATTACGGGCTGCAGCGTCACATTACACGACCATCTCTCTGGTATTGTAGAGTGCGGCGTCCGAGCTGGAGGTGCGCCATTGCGGAGGAGACCACAGGGATATTTTTCAGATGATTGTCACGGGTGGCTTTATGCTCTCCCCCTGGCAAAGACGGCAAGGGCCTAGCACGGTCACACACAGATGCAAAAGTAGAAAAGGCAAAATGTAGATGGTGGCAATAAATCTCCACGGTGTTGTCACGTGATGCCAGTGCCTCTTTTCCCATAGATAATTACTAATACACACACAAAGTTAACTTTCAAGACCGAAGGTTTCCTTTACTCATGGAATTCAACATTGATATTCCAAGAATACTGCAAGATGACAGTTCAGACAGAACACTTCTAGCAGGCTTCTTTCTGATTTATCTCCATTACACACACAGTCTCACAAGTCCTTCTAGGAGGCACTTTTCCTTTCCGTTATTGAGTGTCTTCAGTCCAAGTTATCTGAGTTGACGATCCCCGGGGTACTCTCCTGATGTGACGTTCTCCTCAACACTCCTGTCTCTTTCCCTTGATGTTCAACTACACTTCCTAGCTGCCACTATTACAAACTATTGCTTCCAGATTTAGTCCTGTTGTTAGTATGTCTCATGGAGTGTGAGACAAACCCACAGCTCTGTGGGGACAGAAGCATAAGTCAGCTTCAACCTCACGCTGACACGTCCTACTCCACCGACTACATCTCGGCATTTATTTTTCTCTCTCACTAACTTTGCCTCCTCCCTCCTACTCCCTACTCGCGAGACTAAACCCAACTCACAGGTTAAGGGGGGGGGGGGGTGAAGGGCGACAAGACAGTTTTATTAACACACACATAAGACATATAATCACAAAACAGTCCATACAAGACAGGCATACACCTACCCTAAAGACACACCAGCTCCAGGCCACTACAAGAGTCTGAGGTCCAGGATGAAAGCTCTATAACACTGGCATACCATCAGGGGTCACAATGGCGACCGGGCCCCTGCACTGAGGGGGCCCAGAGGCCCTGCCATATATAAATGCACATACAGTGCATTACCCGCTGGTCGCACTGCCGGCCGCGCGATTGCTGCATATCAGGTCCCTCTCGCTGGTCTCCGCAGTTCCGGGAAGGCTTGCTTGCAGTTTTCAGCACCAACAGAACATTGCTTGCTGGTAACAGGGATTGTAAATCCCGCCACAGCAAGCAATTGCTCTGATTGGTTCACAAGTGCCGCAGCTCAGCCAATCACTGTGGCATTCGATGACGCACAAATTTCGCACGAGTATGAACCCCATGGGGTCATACACATGAGCAATTTTTCTTCCAGCATTGCCTGAAAATATCGCGGCATGTTCTAACTTTGGGCATTCCCTTGGAACGCCTTGCTGCACCCAATGTTTTTAATAGAGCCGGCACAGCATTGCATGGCATACGAAGTGAACACGAGCGCGATGCGATGCAAGGTTTACCCATTGAAAACAATGGGAAAAAAACACTGCGATCCTCCACAGCGGCTAAGTGCATCGGTACTTCCCCGATGTGATGAAAGCTGGTTTTAACACAAAAACTCCTCGCATCCACGGGGACATCGCACGTTGGTGTTGGAGTTTCAAGGCCCGATATCGTATTCCCCCATGTGAAGTTAGCTTTAGGCTGTTCATGTTTCTTGTTGCATTTTTGAACCACAATTAAAATCACATCAAAAAACTGTATGCGATATTAAAACCGCATGAGGATTCAAACAATACATGCTCCTTTTGTTTTTTTTTCTGATGAGGTTTTTTAGTTGTATGTAAAATGTGCAATCATATACAGTATATACCCAGGTTATACCAGCTGTACATACATAATTATATACAGTATATACCCAGGTTATACCAGCTGTACATGGAGATCTCCTGTATATAATTATATATGTACAGCTAGTGTAACTTATACCAGCTATACATATTTAAGTATACTCCACGCTCTACTCACCTCTAGAGCGGTGTCTGGACAGCCTGTAAATGAAAGTGCAGGACCTGTGGTCGGCATAGCAACACGGATCACACGACCGGAGATGGCTCATGTGCTCTGCGTTGCTATGCCGACCACAGGTCCTCCTGGACTTTTATATACAGACTGTCCAAAAACTGCTACAAGGGTGAGTAAAGAGGGGACCTATACCCTTTGTCGGAGCCCCTGGTAATCGCTGGCTGGCAGTGCACTGATAGACTGCAGTTGTGACCACTTATAACCGCCCGCAGTCTCTCAGTGGGAGGACTGCGCGCCGTGGGAGTCTGCAGCCTGTAATTGGCCACCAGCTCCCCAGGTAACATCCCTCTCCTCTGAGTGCCGACCTGCGGGTGCTGCCCCCCCCCCCGCCTCTTATCTTCTTCTCTCCTACTCCCACAACCATACACTGTTGGCCACACCAATCACACGGCCGACAGTAATGCACTCAATGGGGCCCAGTTGCCATTGTAACCCCTAGTGTTACGCTACTAGGTTATGGTACATATTGGCACCAATTAAAAAGTTAGAGGTAGGTGGAAGGTCTTAAAACGATTTCAGGGAACTAGGATGTAAGCTTAGAGCAAGGACCTCCAAATAATATTTTCGGAAATACTACCTGTACCAGATGCCGCACCAGAAAGGCAGCGGGAAATTACAGAGGTAAACAAGTGGCTCCAGAGTTGGTGCAGGAAGGAGGGGTTTGGGTTCCTTGAGAACTGGGCTGACTTTGCTGTTGGCTACAGGCTCCACCGTAGGGATGGGCTGAATCTCAATGGGGAGAGTGCAGCTGTGCTGGAGGAGGAGATGGCTAAAAGGTTGGAGGAGTGCTTAAATTAATGACTGGGGGAAGGGCAACTAGAGAGATAGAGGGGAAGACAGTGTAGACAGAGACCCGGGACTAAGTCATGGAAATGGAAGCAGAGTGGTGGAAGGGATTAGTACAGTTAGAACTGGCAGAACAGTTAGTAGTTTTTTCGAAGTAAAAGATTTCCTGCATCATTATTGGATGGACTTTTATATAAAAACACTGAAAAATACCTAAATTCCTCTAAATTTTTAAAACCAGTCACCCCGAGAAAAAAAATTGGCGTTATAGAGCTTTATGGAACTTTTTCAGAGTGTGTATAAAAGACTATTGAGAGACCATTTCAACTTCCTACTTGTTTATATTTTACCCGGAGCAATAAATAATATTGCACAAGATAAGTTATACTACAGCACAGAAGAACAAGGATATCTGAACCCGTAATCTGATGAGATACCAGCCGTCACATAGCAGAAGAGGAAGTGTGCCTTCCGCAGAATCATCACTAGAAGAAAAATCCAGAATGCCACTCCAATTGCAAATTGGACGGTACAAGTTTCTTGAAGCAGAAAGCAAAGGAAGAAAGGCGCGAATAACGGAAACAGCCCATAGTGGCGATCCTCTGCTGCATGTGATTGGCACTAATGAGTGCAGATTGACATGCTGCTTGTCTATCAGTGCTCATTATAATGGTAGATGTTTGGTCCTTGCAAAAGGGCTCTAAATCTCATTTGATACGTCCATCCTTCTTCAAGAAACTTCTGACATCTTAATCCAATGTCTTTAATAACCATCCCACCATATTAGAGCATTGATAATAGAAATTCTGCAAAACTTGAAGGCCTTCAGCATAAGTTCATGCATTGCGATGCACTAAATCGGAAACTCTATAGGGAAACATGGGCGAGGATAAAAATTTTTTTAAAAATTGCAAAACGTAGAAAGACAGGACATGCCGCGATTTTTCAAATCTCACAACATGGCATGACAGGTAACAGCGCTGATGGGAATGAAACCATTAAAAACCATTCATTTGATAATTCTGCGTTTTTACTCACTCTTGCATCGCTCAAAAATCGCACAATTTTCTCACAAGTGTGAAAGCACCCTAAGGGCTCCTTCACACTGGCAAGGGCGATCTTGGGCCATGAATCACGCCCCAATATCGCACTTGCCAACATGTGAAAGCCCCATGGATACAAGGCGTTTTCATGTGAAAACAGCCTCGCATCACTGCGGGGATGGAGGGAATCCCCTGCTGCGGCTGTCACAGCCCCGGGAGTTCTACCATTGCTGTCAATGGGCGATATTGCAGAAAGATAGGACATGCTGCGATGTGTATCTGGCAGAGCATCAAATCATGGTGCCATGCAGGAAAACATCACTCATGTGAATGACCCCATTCAAAGAATGGCACAAATTTCGCACAATTTTCTCGCCAGAGCAAATCTACAAATAAAAAATAAAAAGAAGCTAGAAGCAGTAGCTTTTTCCAGTTGGTTGCTGCAGCCAATTTAGCAAAAGAAGATAAAAAGCCATAAAATCAGGAGAAAATATGTACAATCTCCTGTGATGTACTCCTAATAGTTAATAATATCACTGGTCCTTACTGCTTGCACTACAGAGAACGGATCTATTTCCTAGCTGCTGGAGGCAATGGCAGACAGTATGAGGACAATGACCGCCAATGAGGACAATGAATTCATGAATGGGTGAGTGAGAGCTACCTCTGATTGGCTGAGGGCTGTGACCAATCAGAGGGGCCCATTCAACAGGCGGGGATTTTGAATCCCCGCCTGCTGAATATTACAGAGAGCAGTTCAGGAGAACTGCCGGTCGGACGCGGCTGAACTCCAGCTGCAGCAAAAAAGGTGGGTAAACATTTTTTTTTTATTTGTACACATTTTTAGGATGGTTTTCAGGGAAGGGCTTTTATTTTAAGCCCTTCCCTGAAAATTCATACAGCGCTTGCTGGCAGCCCATTGCTTTCAATGGAGCCGGCTGTATTGCCGGCTCCATTGACTTCAATGGGAGAACATTGTTCTTCTCTGCCACAGCTGTTACAGCTGTGGCAGAGGAGAACAATCTTTAGTATATGTTCTCAATGGGGTCGGCACTGCTGCCGCCGGCCCCATTGAGCACATATACAAGCACCGATTTGCGCAGAACGCAGTTACATACGTTCTGCAAATTGGTGTGTCATATAATTATCGGTACATCCGCATCAAAAACGGACATGTGACCAAGGCCTCAGGATGTTACTTTGTAGAGGCCCAAGTGTGTCGTCCTTACCTGTCACAGGGCAGCCAGGGTCCAGGCTGGGTTTATCCACCTCCACCAGAGGCTGTGGTGACATCAGGGGAGGCAGGCTTCATGGGGACCTCTCTGCAGATGTGGTTGCACTTGCAGGGGGGTCTTCAGCTGACAAGGAGAAAAATGGAGTGTTAGAAAATTTGGAGGGTAAATCAAAGGGTGACTACCCACGACCTTTTTTTAGGTCACTGCAAAATTCGCTGCATTTTTTAATCTGCAGGGGTCTTTGGACTTGTAATGTTAAAATCGAGATTCGGCAAAATCGCAATTTACCGCAATATCGTGATTTTGCGCTCTTGCGATTTTAACATGACAAGTCCCATAGACCCCTGCTGAAAAAAACCCGGTGAGTTTCGCAGTGGAAAAAAAAAAGGAGTGGCTAGTCACCCAAGAGCTGAATTAGGTCTCCCACACACTTGCGATTGGGTTTTTGGGTAACCAGATTGACAATGTGACTTTTAATGTTACAAAAATGCAACAGACGCCACAGCGTTGTTGTCGCATTGCGTTTTTAACATTAGAAAGTCCCATTGACAATCGCGTAAAGCCCAAAACGCAATCGCAAGTGTGTGGGAGCCCTGTTTAGGTCGTCAATTGGGAGTTGAGAAAAGTTGCACAGACTATCTACACTTACTGACTGCCTCCTCCTGAATGGCTTCTGGTGGAGGGGGAGGTGTAGGCTCCCGTGCTGGTGAGGGATTGTGTTCCTCTCCAGAATCCGCCCTGTGACCTTGTGTTGCATCTGTTGGGACAGTAACATAAACACTTTTAATGTAGTAAACTACTTTTCACAACTCTTATGCAAATAAATACAGAACATTTATATAACATTCAAGGCGTTCTTGAACTCACACCACATGGTAGAGCTGTGTCAACGATGCCAATCGGCCAAAACGTTGCTCCTGTAGCTAAAGTGGCACTTGCATGTCTGGCAATAATGCTTGAGAAATAAGCCACGCCCCCTTAAAAACACGGCCACCATGCAAAATTGCTTACACTTTCAGAGCACAACACCACACACCACACAGTGTGCTTACCTCCTTCCCGATGACGTAGGCGCCACCTGATGGCCTCAAGACGCTCAGGGTCCTTGAGCTTGAGTTCGGTCCACCTTTTCTGCAGCTGTATGCGGCTCCTCAGAGTCCCGAATTGCCGCACCATTGCCCTTCGGACCTTTCGCAGAATCTTCTGCTTACGCTTGTGGGGGTGCTGGTACGGCCCATGGTGCCCATCCTAATCCAGATGGTGCATCATCTGCACCAGCAGCCGTGTTTCGCGACGTCCCAGAGGTGAGCTGCGCCCAGACAACTTAATTGCCCAAAGTGTGGCCACAAAATGGCGCTGCCCAGCGACTGCCGTGTGTAACGCTCAGGCGCGGGGTGGGGCACGCACAGATGACGCCAGACGCGCACTTTCGCCCGCCTTGACAATACTCGGGCGATTTTTCGCACAATAATTCGCTCTTCCATAATAACGTCGTTTGTTCGTCCAAGAGCGAAAAAAAAAAAGGGAACGAAAAATTAAACACTACCTAATTCCCCCCCCCCCCCACAAATATAACATTGGCAGCATGATTACATGCACGACGAGCATTATAACTACCATGCTTTTGGCCCAACTTCTGAAATACCCCCCTCCCCCTCCCCCACCCCCACCCCCCATAAAAGCAGTTTGGCCAGGTTGTGACTGTGACACGCTATTTATCTTCTATTGTGCGCTAAAGAAGCGGCGCGAACATTTTGTTCATTTATAAAATACACATTGCAAAGATTTGATAAGATAACCTGTTGCCCCCATACTACAACCACCTTGTCAGCCTTTGCCATTTCATTCAAGTAATCACTTCCTAGAAGACTATGCACTCGCGCAGATGACGGGAGTACAGTGCGGCGTGCTCGCCAGCGAAAAATCGCAGCTAGTTGCAGTACATGCCTTTTGTGCGCACAATTAAACGCAGAACACAGATAGGCGCGTTCTGCGAATCGTTGTGTCCTATAATTTATCACACATAAGCATATAAAACGCACATGTGACCGATCCCATTGCGAAGCGTAAAAAAACGCCCGTGTGGCTGAGGCCTTAATATTGATTTGCTGTTGTATACAGTGCATTGCAAATCTAGTGACTGTATGTTTAACCCCTTAACGACCAATGACGTACCTGGTACGTCATGGAGCGTCGGGGTATTATGAAGAGAGGTTGCGATGCAACCTCTCTTCATACAGTGCGGGCATCAGCTGTTTATAACAGCTGACATCCGCGGGCAATAGCCGCGAGCGGCCGCGCGGCCGATCGCGGCTATTAACCATTTAAATGCCGCTGTCAATTCTGACAGCGGCATTTAAATCCCCCGAACGATGTTCGGGGGTCCCGCACGGCCCCCCCGCGGTGAGATCGGGTGAGCCGTGCATGTGTCATGGCAGCCGGGGGCCTAATGAAAGGCCCCAGGGCTGCCTTAGCAGACTGCCTATTATTGCGCGCACAAAATGACCGCAGAAAATAATTGAAAAAATTTTTATGTCTTTAAAAAAAAAAAAGAGGAGTATAGTAAAAAAAAACCTATACAAGTTTGGCATCGTAGTAATCGTACCGACCCATAGAATAAAGTTATCATGTCGTTTTTGTTGCCATTTGTGCGCCGTAGAAGCAAGACGCACTAAAAGATGGCAAAATGTCGTTTTTTTTTCATTTTACTCCACTTAGAATTTTTTAAAAGTTTTTCAGTACATTATATGGTACTTTAAATAGCACCATTGAAAAATACAACTCGTCCCGCAAAAAACAAGCCCTCATACAGCGACGTGGATGGATAAATAAAGGAGTTATGATTTTTTTAAAGGGGGGAGGAAAAAACGAAAATGGAAAAAGAAAAATGCCCGCGTCATTAAGGGGTTAAAGTGTGTACCAAAAAGGAGATCATCCTATTATGAGGATAACATAGAAATGCCATTACGTTTATATAAGAACTAGCTTACCCGTCGCGCGTTGCTGCGAAGACAGACATTCATTCATTCATTCGTTTTTATATATCTAGATAACAACCAATCACAGCGCAGCTTTCATGTTACCTCAGTGGTATAATATATAACAACCAATCACAGCGCAGCTTTCATGTTACCTTAGCACAGTGTTGGCGAACCTATGGCACGCGTGCCGAAGAGGGCACGCCGAGTCCTTTCTGCCGACACGCGTGCTGTTCGCTAGTATCACCCGCCCCTCCGCACTGCAGCTCAATGGGAGAGCTTCCATCCCTGTCAGAAGTATAGGCGGGCAGTTCAAATCCAGCGCTGACGGCAGCCTCAGGTGAAGGGGATTGCCGGCTGCCTGGGTAATGGGAGCAGCAAAGAGCACGTACTGCAAAGATAAGGGCATCATTAGTAGAAGATCCTGTAAGAAACCCCTGAATGTACAGAAGCTTGTGGAAGAAAGGAACTGGCAATGGTTTCACTGCTAAACCCTTCTCAGCTCACCAACTGCCCGCTGCACACATGAACACGGGCGGATTTGCACTGCGGACGGATGTCCGCCTCCGGATTCCACAGCAAATACTGCGCAGACACGCTGTGGAAAATCACTTTTCCAAGTCCACGAGCGGAAATCAATTGCGACTTTTCGCTCGCGGATGGAAAATCGCAGCATGTTCTATTTTGGCCAAACGCACACAGCGGATTTGCATTGCGGAGTCCACAGCGGGCATCCACCTCCGGACTCCACAGCAAATACCTCCCCATAGCATGCTGGGGAAATACATGGTTTCACTTCCATTAACAGAAATTGCAATTTTCTGCTCGCAGAGAAGAAATCGCAGCATGCAGCAATTCTGTGAGGGCTACGCACGGACGGCTTCCATTGAAGTCAATGGAAGCAGTTTGTCCTGCACCCATTTTGCAGTCATGATTGCAGAATGGCTGCAGGACCCGTGTCAGCGCGGCATAATCTGTACTGCGCATGCGTGCTGGCTGACACATCCGCTGTACAGATTATGAAGAATCCAGATAGGTACGCGGAGGTCACTGGCCAGGCACAGGGTTGGATTCCGCTGCGGGATCTGACCCAGCTGTGTGCAGGCGTCTCAAAGGTCACATTTAACCCCTTAATGACGCCGCCACTTTTTTTCCATTTTCGTTTTTTCCTCCCCCCTTTTAAAAAATCGTAACTCCTTTATTTATCCATCGACGTCGCTGTATGAGGGCTCGTTTTTTGCAGGACGAGGTGTATTTTTCAAGGGTGCTATTTACTTTACCATATAATGTACTGAAAAACTTTAAAAAAATTCTAAGTGGAGTAAATGAAAAAAAAAATACATTCCGTCATCTTTCGCTGCATTTTGATTCTATGGCGCACAAACTGCAACAAAAATGACTTGTTAACTTTACAGATCAGTACAATTACTACAATACCAAACTAATAGTTTATTTTTTCTGTATTTTTATTTTTTTTCAAACACATTTAATTTTTTCAAATTAAATAGCATTACCTCATACTGCGATCTGACAGGCAGCCTATCAAGCCATCTCACACGGGAGGTGGGCGTACGGGACCCTCAAACATCGATTGCGGGAATTTAAAGTTGCTGCCAATTGCATCTATTGCCCGTGGGATTCAGGTGTAGTAAACAGCTTTCACCCACGCTGTATAAAGAGAGGTTGCCCCGCGATCTCTCTTCATACATACCCCGCACCTGCGTGACCTAAATGTACGTTATATAGCAGGAAGGCGTTAATAAGCGAACTGTAAACATATCGGTGGGGATCACACGGAGTGGTATTCTGCAACATTTACAGTATTGGCAAAGTGGACAAGAAAATCTCGCCCACAAGCTGCGGAAATAACCCGGACAAAACATGTGCGAAACTGACTTGTGGTGCGGAATGTAATCTGCGACCTGCCAATGTTATCGCTGTCTTTGTTGCACAGTTCACCCCTCTCCATGAGGGCTCACACCCACTTGTGTTTTTTTTAACGCTGCGATATCGCTGAGATTGTCAGTGGGACTTTCTTATGTTAAAAACACATCCCAAGTTTGTGCTTTGTGATTTTTGTGTGATGCGTTTTTAACATTAGAAAGTCCCATTGACATTCGCGTTAAAAAAAACGCAGCGATATCGCAGCATTAAAAAAACGCAAGTGGGTGGGGGCCCTAAGCCTACCTTATCTCTGCCTACAAAACTGAGCTGAAGACCAGAGTAGGCCATTTAGGGTGAAAACAGACGGCCGTATGTGCACCTCCGCTCACCAGCACAGGGCGCAGTTGTGCCTGACTGAGGGCAATTTCTTCCCCTTTGCTGGTCATTCACACTCTGCACCAGAGCGCAGGAGTTGGAAAAAAAACTGTGGGAAAATAGGTGTTTCCGATCTTCCCCGCACGATGTGTTTACTACAGAGCAGGGCTAATCTTTTCTCGGCCATAGTATTAAAGAGCAAGTAAAGAACTAGTTAAAACAAAACCACTGAAATCCATTGGCTTCAGTGCTTTTTTTTGTCCTGTTATACGGCCGTGAATATTACAGCAGCATAAGGGGGGAAACCACGTGCGCCTAAAAACTACCCCTAAGGGTTAAAACAGAAGGCCATATGTGTAATTATGCTCGCCACTACAGAGCATAGTTGCGCATGAACAGTTTTTTTTTAAATCAGGCCATTCAAACTCCTCTGAAACCGCCCTTCTGGTTACATTGCCGTATTGGCATTTTGCAATAAATAAGTCGGTGTTGGGTTGCAAATTGGGCACTTGGTCTCTAAAAGGTTCGCCATGACTGCCTTAGCAGTATAAAATATAACAACCAATCACAGCGCAGCTTTCATGTTACCTCAGCAGTAAGAGAAATAACAACCAATCACAGCGCAACTTTTATTCTGCCTCAGCAATATAAAAAATAGCAACCAATCACAGCGCAGCTTTCATGTTACCTCTGCGGTATTATATATAGCAACCAATCACAGTGCAGCTTTCATGTTACCTCAGTGGTATTATATATAGCAACCAATCACAGCACAGCTTTCATGTTACCTCAGTATAATATATAACAACGAATCGCAGCACAGCTTTCATGCAACCTCAGTAGTATAAGACGTAGCTACCAATCACAGCGCAGCTTTCATGTTACCTCAGCAGTATAAGAAATAGCAACCAATCACAGCACAGCTTTCATGTTACCTCAGCAGTATAAGAAATAGCAACCAATCACAGCGCAGCTTTCATGTTACCTTAGCAGTATAAGAAATAGCAACCAATCACAGCACAGCTTTCATTTTACCTCAGCAGTATAAGAAATAGCAACCAATCACAGCGCAGCTTTCATGTTACCTTAGCAGTATAAGAAATAGTAACCAATCACAGCACAGCTTTCATTTTACCTCAGCATTCTCAATATCCAGCAATTGTCTTGCGAAACGTTCGGCGGATGCATCATTTTGTAGTTGAACACGCATCCCGTTGGTCGTAATGCCTTTTGCTTTCGTGCTTGAGATAGAAATCAAACGATCTTTGTCTGGGGGGCATAACTGTCGACGATGCTCGTACGCGCGCCACCTATCGTAGGATAGATGTACTATGCCAGTAACCTTCCCAGGAGTGTACTCAGCAACTTCCCAAAGTCTCATGGCGATCGGATGAATGGTGTAGTAATGCATAAAGGACAGACAGACAGACAGACATACATTCATTTATATATATCAGGAAGTGAGAGAATTAGATTCCGTACGTAAAATTTGGACGCCAATTGTTTTGCGCTTAGAATTAAATAATCGAGTTGGGACCCATTAACTTTTCCTATTTATGATATAATCAATGCCCGTGCCAAATTTCAAGTTTCTATGACATTGGGAAGCGAGAAAATTAGATTCCATACGTAAAATATGGACGCTAATTCTTTGGCGTTTAGAATTGAATAATCGAGTTGGGACCCATTAGCTTTTTCTATTTATGACATAATCAATGCTCCTGCCAAATTTCATGTTTCTACAACATCGGGAAGTGAGAGAATTAGTGGCAATGATGGAAATCGAACGATCTACATGGGGGGGCGTAACTGTCGACGACGCTCGCGCACGTGCCATTTATCGTAGGATAGTTTTACTATGCCTATAATCTTCCCAGGAGTGTACTCAACAACTTCCCAAAGTTTCATGGCGATCGGATGAATGGTGTAGTAGCGCATAAAGGACAAACAGACAGACATACATTCAATTTTATATATATAGACTAATGCTTGTGTTTGTTTGTTCATATCTGAGGAATCAAGTAATACAAAAACAACGAATATACGAGAACCAAATGAAAATCCTCTTGATCACTGCAAAGAATATAATGAAGGACTATGATAATCTTCAATGAATTAAAAACAGTCATCTCGAGAAGCCGTATCGGTGGGAATCCGGCCCCAAGAAAGAAGAGAAAATTGGGAGAAAGTCCTGCTCGGAGGGCTCCACCCTCTTTGAAGTATCACAACGTCTCCTCGCATGGACTATTTTAAAAACGGGGGAATTGTGGGGGAAATTACCCATAACCCCATTTCTATGTGATATTACCTTTAAATCTTAATGTCTTAAAGGGGTTCTGACCCCCCCCAAAAAATTTTTTTACTCACCTTGCCTGGCCAGGACCGATTGCCAGGCATGTCCCCTCCGTCGGGCATCTTCTTCGGTGGCTTCTAGAAGCAGAGCAGGAGCAGTCAAAATGACCGCTTCCTGCTCTGCTCCGTCCGTCAGCCACTTTCAAGGTGAACGGACGGGCCGCCCACAGCAAGCATGTCACAAGTTGTGCTTGCTGTGGGCGGCCCGTCTGTCCTGGCTGAAGTCGGACTTCTGCGCATGCGCAGTGGAGACGCGGCCCATCCTGACTCCTGTCAGAGGGCACCTCTCCACTGCGCATGCGCGGATTCCCAGAGGGGGGGCGGCTCATCGGAGGATGAAGAGGAGCCTGCCGGGAGATGACCCCGCTGCACAACAACAACAGGAACAAAAGTTGAGTGTAAGATTTTTATGCTTTAGCAGCTATTGATCGTGGGTTCCCTGTGTCCATTAGGCAGACCAGGTAACAATGGCTGCTAAAGCATAAAAATCGGATTTGTGTCAGAACCCCTTTGAAAGGCTGTTCATTTTCTTGTACAAAAATAACACGTATGACCTTAGGTCGTTACAATAAGTCAGGATATCCTCATAAGTAATAAACAACATCTGATAGTTAGTCAGAAGATAGATAAGATAAAGCTCCCAGCTGATAAATGCCATAAACCAAGTTTTAATAAGTACAACTAAACGGTAAAGACAACCTTATATTAATAAATGACAGCTGGTGATCGAATTACTATGTTTAATGTGATAAGAATGTTAATACGTTTTATCAACTATAATTAAGATACCGAAACAGCTAAGAAATAGAGAAATATTAGGTATTATGAATAGACTTTGACCTGACAGGTGGCAGACTGCAAAATGATGTAATATAAACACATATGTAATGTTTGGCACAAAATCAATGTCACTTTAATTATGTATTATGCTTGTAAAAAGAGCTTTTAGAGATGCAATAAACTCGGAGATAATCTTGTACACACGACAGAAGGTGTGCTTCTTTATTCTCCATACCAATTGGTACATACTAACTCTCTCAATCTGCAGATTCATTTCAATTTGGACGCGAGATGACATACTAAGGGGGTCTTTACACCAACACTATTGACCCTTCTTTTAGGCTAATTCAAGGCTCATGCATCAGGTGTAACAGCCCCAAAAAACTTACTGTAGCACGTATGGCCGGAAGGCCTAGTTTTGTCACGGTGATGCCAACACTCCAAATGGACCCTCGGGATGGTATGCCGATAAATAACAGGGGTCGTAACTTGATTATTTAATGCTAAGAGCAAAAGTAAGGAATCCCTATATAATGTACCAAATCTAATTCTCTAACTTCCCAGGGGCGTAGCAAACTTGAAATTTGGCACGACCATCCTTTAGGTCCTCAATAAGAAAACTAAAGGGGTCACAACTTGATTATTCTATTCTAAGCATGAAAGTAAGTGACCCCCTACGTAATGTAACCAAGAACACACATCTGTACCGTATAAACTTGAGATTTGCCAAGACCATTCTTTATGTCTTAAATAGGAAAAGTAGAGGGGTCAGAACATCAATATTTAATTCTATGCTTGAAAAACCTGCAAAAATTTGCAATACATGAGATAATAATAATTAGTTTTATTTGTATAGCGCCAACTTATTCTGCAGCGCTTTCAAAGCACAGGTGACCACAGACAAGACAACAATTACATATAGGAATAAGCGGTGGGGTGTGAGGGGGTGGGATTTGTTCAGGAGATTTGATATGCTTCTTTGAAGAGGTGCATTTTTAAGGAGTGTCTGAAGGTTCATGCGTCGGGGATTGTCCAGATGTTTTGCTACTCTGGAGTGGTTCTGGAGGCGGGAGTGAGAGGCTCATAGTAGAGTGCGTTAGCGGATCAGAGTGGGTGGGCTGGGTGATGTGTGGACAGGAGGGACGCAATGTACGGTGGTGCGGTGACATGGAGAGCTTTGTGGGTGAGGAGCTTGAATTGAGTTCTGTAGTGGGTGGCAGCCAATGCAGTGACTGCATAGTGCAGAGGCATCAGAGAGGCAGCTGGATAGGAAGAGGAGTCTGGCTGCAGCATTTAATATGGACTGTAGAGGGGAAAGTCTGGTGTAGATGAGGGTGACAATGAGAGTCTTTAGCGTGCCCGGATTTTTGCAATACTACAGAGGTGCAGGTGGTATGTTTGGGCCAGAGATTAGATGTGGGGGGTAAAGGAGAGGTCATAGTCCAGTGTGACTCCAAGACAGCGGGCATACTGTTTGGGGGTTATGATGGTGCCAGATACTGAGATGAGATATTAGGAGGGTGTTTTCTCAGAAACCATAAAGCCTAGGGAAATGATTTGTATACTGAGGAGAATCTACCTCACCTCTGTGTATATACTGAGAAGAATCTAACTGACCTCTGTGTTCATATACTGAAAGGCTGCAAAGTACATAAGAAAGCTGCCATGTACTGCAGGGATGGAGCATGCTTTTAAGACTAAGAAGGGGCTGCAACCTC
The DNA here is from genome assembly GCF_035609145.1 of Eleutherodactylus coqui. Lineage (NCBI taxonomy): Eukaryota > Metazoa > Chordata > Amphibia > Anura > Eleutherodactylidae > Eleutherodactylus > Eleutherodactylus coqui. The sequence goes on from NC_089849.1 coordinate 32,997,901, forward strand.
CAGTCTTGGGGGTAAATTAAAGGTAAAAAGTGAGAAGAGTGGGAGGGGTGGCACATTCTGCAGAGGGACATCGGTACATGCAGTCTGATGAGAATCTAACACTCCTCTATGTGTATACATATTTTATTCCTCAGTTCCTCTGAAATAACCACAATTTCATAAAATTTTCTGTGCGAACAATAGGTAAATACCTGTAGCAAATTAACTCTGGTGAAGCCGGGTATATCCGCTACTAGTAATTACATGGTGCTAGGTTCCATGAAGTCAGCAGAGTTACTCCACTATGATATACCAAGACTTCAGTCCAGAGTGAACATTTAGGCATTAGGGCAAAGAGAGCTAATGGCCCCTTTCCCAGTTTCAGTAGAAAGTAAAGCATTCCTAAATTTTCAGAGGAGTAACTATTTTTGGTCATTACATGATTTGTATCCTTTATTTTTCCCTTTGTTGGGTGCACATTGGATTCTCCATTCTGTCAAGGACTGGTGGGAGGAACGTGCCTGCTTTGTTGTGTTCTATAGACTGTACACAGAGAACCCAGACATAAAATCATGTTGCAGTACAGTGTACAGCAAAAATGAGCAGTGAAGATGTGATTCCTGTACCTAGAGTACAATAAAAACTGACTTACTATTAGCTTGCAGGCAGCATTTATGTGATTCTCTCCTTCCCACTTTCCCCCTCCCTTCTGCTGGCTATACATTTCAATGATAATTCTATTGACTCCATGTCTCTCAGTTGAGATCAGGCAGTGAACAGAAAACTAGGATGAAGGAAAAAACAGTACTTCACTATGATTTTTCAGCATAAAAATGACATTTTGGGTAAATAAACGAAATACAGTTTTGATAGTTATTACACTGGCTATTGTATAAGCACAAGTTGCTTGAAAAGTTAGTGTCCAATTAAACTTAAAGGTATTCTCCTGCTTTATACAGACAACCCATTGATATGAATGGCCACTGTATGATGTTTCATTTTCTCTGTGGTGGTGCCATAGAGAAATTGATCACTTACTGTCAGGTTTCTACACAGATTACTGCTGATCTCTGGGAGTCTTCGCCGGGAGACACTTTGTAATCAGCTTATTGTCAAGGTACCCTTCTAATAAGTACAGATTGTCTGGAGTGCAAATTGTTTTCAGTGCTATAGTAAATGCAAGTAAGGCTATAGTAAATGGTAAGTTTCTCATGATCTTTAGTTTCTAAGGATGTGCCCCTGTTGATGTCATCGCGCATTGTACATGATATGTCTTCTTGGATATCAGAACGCTTTATACTTGCCTGCTAATGGTGGATTACTTTCCCTGAAGTGGGTTTGAGATGATGACGCAGTATGATTGGTTAGCACCTCTTGGTGGGGTCGGGTTTGCCAGCCTGAAAAGTAGACACGCTGTGTGGGTACTTGTGCCCTCTTCATCCTAATATGTCATCACTTCCGAGACGGGCGATCCAGCGCAATTTTGTGCTTTGTTTGAAGTTATTACTCATGATGAACCCATTATCCAGTATTGGGGAAACCTGTCAGGATTGGATGTTGGACCATTGATATTGTATACTGGTGGCATACATATGTGGTAGGGTGAGTTTAGGGTAATTGTGAGGGTCAGCCTTCAGGACCACAGGAATGTCCTTTTCAGGACGACCGCTCCACTGTGAAGGACATGATAGTACATATTTATAGGGCATAGATATATCTACCCCTTCCTCCTGGATGCCTGTTGGGACTTTGTTAGAATTGGACAGAAGAGAGAGATAAAGTTCCTTAGGACAGTGTATTTGATGATAGGTGTAACGGTTCATGAGTACAGTACCGAAAAAAAATTGAGAAACTTTAGGACTGTTGATATTCTCACTATAAGTGGTTGTTCTGCAATAGTCACTCCAAGAGCACAACAGACAGTCCTGACAGAGGTGAGAAAGAACTCAAGGCTAACACGGCAAAAGATCTATAGAAGACTCTATAAATGCAAAAACTTCAGTTCATGTCTCCACTATTAGTGTGAATTTACATAGGTGGGCGCAATATCGATCTGAGAAACTCAGACTAGTATCGCACTAGCAAACCCACGATTTTTTATGTGAGCACGATGTGTTTTGCGAGAAAATTGCATCGCACTTGCATCACTGCACTTGCAATTTTCACATGCGTAATTCCCCATTATTCCCTATGGGAGCAAAAATGCATGTACATGCGAGCACGATGCATTTTTCCCAGGAAGAATGGGCAATTCTGCAACAAAATTGCCCGAAAGTAAGACATGCTGCAATTTTTCTCTTGCACCACTTCTTGCGGCACTGCGAGAGAAAAATCGCATATATAAATGCACCCACCTAAAAACAATGGGTTCTTCCAGCGTGCGATTATTGCACAGTAATTGTGCTGGAAAATCGCCAGTGTAAATGCACCCTGAGGGCTCAGTCACACGGGCGCAGCCGGGCGCCAATGCGCCCGTGTTACTGCACAAAGAAGACGGCCGCACTGCACGTGCGAACAACTCTCCGCAGCCCCGGAAGAAAGAACACATGACCGGCATCGGAGCATTTTAACGTGCGATTATTTGTGCGTTAAAAAGCTTGCACTGCGTGCGTAAGAAAAACCGTGTGGCCACGTCCATTGCCACACATATGTTCTAAGTTTTGTGCGTCCGAATTTTACGTACATGTAAAATTCGGACATGTGACCGCTGCCATTGAAAAGCATTGGTTCTATATAGTGCAATTTTTTTTTTACGCGCGAATAATCGCATGTTAAAACGCCCGTCTGTCTGAGCCCGTAGGGGACCCTTGCAAAAAAAAAATCACGCAACGCGCGAGAGAGTGAAAATGCAGAATTATGAATTCAATGATTTTCAGTAGTTTCTTTCCAATTTGCAATGCTTTCTGATGTTGCGTGAAAAATAATTGCGGCATGCCCTATCTTTCTACGTTTTGCTTTTTTATCTCCTATGTTTCCCAAGGCACAAACCTGTGATTTTCGTGCAATGCGTTTTTATGTTTAATCATTTTTTATTTGCATTTTCCATCAGTTACATACAGTAAGTTCAGATCAACAAGTGTACATGTACCTTTAAATCCTGTAAAGCACAATATAAATCAAGCCTTTTTCCATCCTCCGGAAGATATTTCTTCGTTGCTATTTGACCTAGAACTTTAAAGGGGTTGTCCCGCGCCGAAACCTAATTTTTTTTTTTAAATAGACCCCCAGTTAGTCCACAGTAAAAACGCATACATTTGTTATTTAAAAAAAAAAAAATTCGCTTACCTGGATCCCCGTTCTGCAGCTTTGAAGATTCTTCTTTCAAAGATGGTGCCGCTGGTCTTCTCCCACGGTGCACCGCGGGTCTTCTCCCATGGTGCACCGTGGATGTTCTTCTCCAGTCTTGCGTTCCACTGCCGATTACAGCCACCTCATTGGCTGATCGGCACCACGTGACGGAGGCAGAGCTACGATGACGCGGAGACGAGGGAGGAGCCAGGACGCAGCTCGTGAGCCCGGAGGGAGAGACAGAAGAGGAATCCTTCAGTGCGCAAGCGCGAATGTTCGTGCGACCAGAGAAGAGGCTTGATCGTCGCCATGGAGACGGGGACACCAGCACCGGAGGGGGTAAGTGTATAACTTCTGTATGGCCAATATTTAATGCATGATGTATATTACAAAGTGCATTAATATGGCCAAACAGAAGTGCATAACTTGCTGTCACGGGACAACCCCTTTAACTAAGATCTGCTTACAAATAACATTTAACTGAACTAGAACACATTAGGTGGGGGGGGGACGGGGGAGTGGAAGTGGGGGTTGTGAGGGGGGAGAGGTGAGGAGGGGAGGGGAGGTGCATGGGCTTGAGCAATTTATGGGATGCTGACGGTAGCGGTGCTCTCATTTTTCTTCGTTCCTCCAGGCAACTATTTTATGGCATTAGTTTCACAGGTGACCTGTGTCAATCCAGGTTGGGAATCTTCCCGATGATCGGAAAGAGATCCATGTCTGCCATACTCCGTAAAATTTATTCAACGCTCCATCCCCGTCAGCACCCATTTCATCAAATCTCATTAGTTCGTTTAGCTCTTCAGCCCACATAATCCTCGTCGAAGGGATAGTGGACCGCCACATTCTTGGAATAATTCTTCTAACGGCTAGAATGAAAAAGCGTAATATTCCTTTTTTAATTGTTTTGATTGAGCCTGGGAGGATTGAGAGAAGGGCCATTTCTATAGTCAGTGATATCTGCGTGGTGCAAATTGTATTGTGAACCTCCATCACTTCCCTCCACAGGGAGGCCACTGGTGGACGGCTCCACCAGATGTGGGACATGTCCCCTCTGCCTGTGTTGCATCTCCAACATGTGGGAGGGGTGAGAGGATAGATCTTATTTAGGGTTTCCGGAGTCCTATACCACCGGACATTATCTAAAATTGAGATCCGGTAGTTTGCATGCAGAAGATAGCTTATGACACATAGTCCACGCTTTCTCCCAATCCTCCCGTGAGATGGTCCGTCCCAGCTCTCTCTCCCAACCGGACACGTACACAGGTGTTTGGGACTCCGACCCCTGCGCCAGCAACATTTCATAAACCCTGGATATTGCATTTTTTTGAGAGCCTGAAGACATGCATCGTTGCTCAAAGGCTGTGAGCGTTTTAGTGAGATTCACCCGAGGGACCAGGGACCCCACAACCCCCCGGAGCTGAAAATACTGTAACCACGATCCCGGTTGTGTGCCCCTGTCTCCCGAGATTTCCAGTAGCGACTTCAATCCTGTAGGATTCAGCACATCCCTCAGACGTGGGATTGGGGAGGTCGGCATCCCCAGAATTGGGGACCCCTGTATGGTTGTCTTAAATTGAGGGTTAAAAGTCAATGGGGTGAGCGGGCCCGGGACCGTTATGAGACCTGCATTTGGCGCGAACTCCGCCCACGTTCGTAGGAGATGTTCCATGAACGGAGATATCTTGGGGATTTCTTTTATGAATCTGGGCAGGATCCAAATTGCTCCCTGTAGGGATGCCGGTGCTGATTTATTCTATTTAGTTTCGCGTTTTCGTTTTTTAGAATATCAACCATACAATTAGCTATGCTCGCTTTATAATACATGGCCAGGTCGGGTAGGCCCAACCCCCCTTTCCTCTTGGCTTAGTGAGAAGGGAATATCGCATTCGGGGCTTCCTTCCCCTCCATACAAACGTTGTAAGTAGTGACGTTAGTTTTTTAAGGAAAGTGCTTGGAAGTTTCACAGGCACTGTCTGGCAGATATATAGAAATTTTGGGACGTAGTCCCTTTTTAGTACATTAATCCTCCCCCCCACGAGAGGAGCAGAGCTCTCCACTTGTTCAAACCCCTTTCTAGGCTCGTGGCGAAAGGTCGGTAGTTTAACTCGAATGCTTGCGAGGTATCTGCTGGCAGCTGTATTCCTAGATATTTTATTGCCGTGTGCTTCCAGCGATAGGGGAACTGGCCTTCTAGTTGTGACACCTTGGCCCGCGGCAACGAGACGTTGAGTATTTCCGATTTTTGCGAGTTGACTTTATAATTGCTCAATCTACCGAACTGCATGAACTCTCGATGTAAAGCCGGTAGTCCAATGCGTGGGTTAGATAAATATAATAAGAGGTCGTCTGCAAAGAGTGTCATCTTATGCTCCATGCCCCCGGCGCAACACCCCGCTATAGAATCATTCCGGCGGATCACGTTCGCCAATGCCTCCATTATGAGAATGTAGAGGAACGGAGACAGGGGGCATCCCTGTCTGGTGCCGTTTTTGATTTGGAAGACGTCCAACAGGGTTCCATTTACTCTAACTCTGTCAGAGGGGTCTCTGTACAGGGACATTATCCTTTCCAACATCCGCTGCCCTATTCCAATCTTAACTAGGGTGAACCGTAAGAAACTCCAACTAACCCTGTCGAACGCCTTCTCAGCGTCTATTGCCAGGAGGCACAGGGGACGGCCCTCCTGCTTAGCTCTGGCTATGATGTTCAGGGACTTGATTGTGTTGTCCCTGGCCTCTCTGCCTGGGACAAAACCGACTTGCTCCTTATGTATCAAACCCGGGATAATGTCTTGCAGACGCGTCGCGATTAGCTTTGCAAACATTTTAACATCTATATTGAGCAGTGATATAAGTCTATAGTTGCCGCAGACCGAGGCGTCTTTGCCTGGCTTGGGTATAACCGAGATGTGTGCCATAAGCGCTTGTGTTGGGAATGGGTTCCCCCCTCCTATGGCATTGAATGTTCTCAGCAGGATGGGCGTGATTTCTTCTCTGTATGTTTTATAGAATCTCCCTGTGAACCCATCTGGGCCTGGACTTTTGTTTACTTTTAGGTTTCTAATGGTTTCTGCAAGCTCGGATGTGGTAAAGTCTAGTTCTAGGGTCTCCGTGTCTTCGGGTGATAATCTATTTGAGCCGTTGAGGTGGAGGTATGCCTCTGTCTCAGTCCCTCCCTCCGAATTACTGTTTGGGGTGTTACTTTTTATATTGTATAGTTTTTCGTAGTAGTTTTTGAACTCCCTTGTAATGTCTGAAGTGGCGTGCGCTGTCCCTCCACCACTTACTTGAATCTTGGGAATATGCGTTGCTTGGATTTTGGGATGTAGGGCTTTGGCCAACCAACTTCCACATTTGTCTCCATATTCGAAGGCTCCCCTTCGGTATTTATCTCTTAATGCTAGGGACCGCTGGTCTAAAATACTTAGTATCTCCTGTCTTAAAGTGGAGATTTCTGCTTGTAACATATCTTGTTGTGAACTTTTATTTGCCGCTTCTTTCGCCTGGAGTTTATTGATTAATTTGCTGTTTTGCTGAATTTTCTTTTTTAAGTCTTGAGCCGTGGGATATTAGTACTCCTCTTATTACGCACTTCAGTGCCTCCCACTGATTAGGGGCGCTCGTTTTGTCTTTTTAGTGCACTTCTATGAATTCTGCTGTTGTTTTTTTAATCTCTAGGACGCAGAGCGAGTCTTTAAGCAAGTTGTCGTTAAGCCTCCATGAGAAGCCTCTCTTCCGTTCTCCTGAGCCCGAAAACCCGCCTATTACTGGTGCGTGATCGGACCAAATGAAGTCGCCTTGTGAGCATCTGGGGGTACATTCTAGGAAGCTCTGGGATACTAGTAGTAGATCTATCCTACTGTATGAATTGTGGGCCAGTGAGTGGAATGTGTAGTTCCTGGTCCCCGGGTGCAGTATTCTCCATAGGTCTACTAGATGCATTGCATCTAGTGTGCGTTTGAGTAATCGGATTGCTGCTTTGGGGGTAGAAGTCCTACCTGAAGACGTGTCCAGGTCCGGGTCCAGGGCCAGGTTAAGGTCTCCACCCAGAAGTATCTTGGAGCCTCCTGCGAAGTCTGCCAGCAGCTGTGGAAATCTTGTCACGTATTTGACTTGCTCCTGATTTGGAAGATAAATGTTAGCTATTGTTATAACATTATTATCTGTTTCTACCTTTAGGAAGACATATCGCCCTTCTGGGTCAATTTTAGTTTCTAGGGTCTGATGTCTAAATTCCTTGTGGAAAGCGATCGATACTCCCCCTGCTTTTTTCGAGGGATGAGGGCCATGAACCCACTCAGGGTAGTATTTGGTCGTGCATCTAGGCACCCCTTCTGCTTTGAAATGCATTTCTTGGAACATGGCTACTATCACCCTTTTTTGTGCAGGTGTAGGAGTATCTGATTTCTCTTCTGTGGAATATTCAGGCCCTTCACATTAAATGTGCAGCATGTTAGGTCAACTATTATTGTGGAAGCCATTTTGGGATGTCAAGTAAACGCCCATGCTACCCCCAGGTGTGGGTTGGGAGGTTGGGTGAACACAGAAGGTAAGGGACAGACAAGACTTGGGGAAACATTGTATAACTGTATTAAACATACGGGAACTATCGTTATACGACTGACAGCAAGGGTTATCCAGACCCTCGCTTCCCAGTGGGTTCGTGGGAGCAAACGACCTTTTGGACGAACTCACCCCCGCTTCCCCCACCCGCACCATACATTTATAATGAAACTTTGCAAACTATTGTCAACTCCAAATAGGCCCGGGACCCCTCTTGACATATTCGTGTCCATCTAGATAGATAAATAAGCATGGGTAGCTCTGGTTCTTCAAGTGTGGCCGCTGGTTGGTGGCGCAAAAGTCCCTTGTGACCCTTTGCGCGCGGTTCTGCGTCTTGTTCTTTGGTCCACTTCTTGCCACTCATTTCTTGGCGGCGGGATTGGCAGGGAGCATACAGTTGGCCAATCTGGTAGCGCTATGGATCGCAGTTCAAATGTAGCTCGTAGTTTCGACAGGTCTCCCAAACCTTTGAACAAGGCGGTCTTGCCATCTTTGCTGACAAATAGCTGGAATGGGAATCCCCAGCGGTAGTTAATTTCTTTCTCTTTGAGTAGCGCCAGGCGTGAGAGGTCTGTAAGGATCAGTAGCGGTACCCCCTGGTGTGATAGTTCTCCTGCTCTTCTCGCACGCTGAAGAATCTGATCTTTGATTGCGTAGAAGTGTATTCTACAGATTACATCTCTGGGCTTGTTCAGATCGGATGGTTTTGGGCCTAGTGAGCGATGGATTTGGTCTATTTCAATAGCCGCGTCCTTGGGTTTTGGCAATAGGTCATTGAAGAACTCGTGTGCCCAGGTTTCTAATTGAGGGGGGGTGATGTCTTCCGAGAGGCCCCTGATCCTAATATTATTTCTGCGATGGCGTTTTTCCAGGTCGTCTATCGTGGCATATAGCTCTGTTATCTGCTGCACTTGCTGATGCAGTTCCTGCGTATGTGAGTCTATGGTATTAATGATTTGCTCCTGACTCTCTTCTACTGTTTCCACCCTTTGTCCTATGTGGCGTATATCTTGCTGCAGCACTGTTATATCTTTTTTGTGTGAGGCTTCCATATTTTTAAAAAGCTCGTTTATTTCTCCTTTAGTGGGGAGGGCCCGAAGATGTGCCTTCCAGTCCCAGTCTGCGTGGGGGGTTGCATGCTCTGAGCTTCGGCTTTGGCGTCTTGTGCAGTCGCTTTTACCACCCCTGTATTTCGGGGCTGGGGTTTCTGATTCCAGGGCTGTATTGTCACCCCGTACATTTCCCCAATTGGACAGCTTCTCCCTTGCAGGGCTGGGGCTATTCGTGAGGGGTCTCATGTCTCCTCTTGTCTCCTGCGGGTCTAGGTAATGGGGCTGGCGTGAGGGGGAGGGGTGCTTTCCCGCCACTGCACTCTGTCCTTCATAGGGGGTGTTATGTGCTGTGTCTTGGTATGGAGAGGCCCCTTTTAAACTGTCTTTCTGTGGGGCTTTAGGGGTGTCTTCATTCCCCCTCTCCTCTGCTCTGGCAAGAGCCGGGAAGTCTGTGTAGAATTCCTCCATGCTGCCCCCTCCTCCCTGTGTGCTCGTGCAGGGCTGCTGGGACACTTTGCTGTTTAATATGTGTCCTCCTCGGGCGCTTCCCTGGGGGCTGCTCTCCCTCTCCTGCTCGCTTGTCAAGGGTTCGCCAGGTGGGGGCCCCGGTGTCTCCGCTCCCATTACCTTTCTGCTGGACGCGCTCTCCTCTCGCTTCTCTCCGCTGGTTGCAGCACTCTCGCTGTATGCTGTGCTCAGCCGCCGGCCGGTCATGTGATCGTCCTCCTTCTCCCCTGCCAGCGCCATCTTGCTCCTCTCTCCGCTTCCTCCCGGCTCCGTCTGTGGGCGCAGGTAAGCCGTTAGTCGTCCCCCCGAGGCGTTTCCTGCGGCTTTCTTTTGACCATGCTGGTCTGCTGTGGGGTCCCGGTCTCCTCCGGAGTTGTTTTGCGGTGCTGGGCTCGGGAGCGGTGCAGGAACACGTTCTATCCGCTCATTTGCTGGCCACCGTAATGCGTTTTTAACATTGAAAAATTCTATTGACTTTAATGTCAAAAAAATTGAGGCAAAATCGCAAGCGGCAGTGTGAAGGAGCCCTTAGAAAAACACTAAACAAGAAGGACACCACAAAGAAAGCCACTGCTATTCACTAAAAAACGACTGTAGCCAATCTCAACTTTTCCCAAGACGACCTGGATGTTCTACAGTGCTCCTCGGTCAATGTTCTATGGACAGATGGGACAAAAGTGGAACTTTTTTTTAGCACAAATACACAACTCTGGGTTTAGAGGAAAAAAAGTACTGCACACAACACCAAAACCTCATTGAAATGTGAAGCCTGGTGAAGGGAGCATCACGGTTTGGACATCTTGCAATCATTGTGGGAACAATGAATTCTAAGGTGGATCCAATAAAATTTCAAGAGAATATAAGGGCAGCATACGTAACCTCAAGCTGATGAGACATTGGTTGATACAACAAGGCAATAAATCAAAGCAGGCAAGTAAATCAACTAAAGAAAAGCTGAAAATAGATGTGTCCTGAATGACCTGGCCTGGCCATCACTTTATTGTGATGCCATTGTAGTGACCCAGAACTACTGGGGCCCCTCTACAATGTTATATGTCTGTCTCGTGCCATTTGTCTTGTCAGTGTCTTAATTGTAGTGTGCATTTGGTATGTGTATTGCACCTTTGCAGCAATGAATGGGTTAATGGAAGGGTTATGTCTGAGAAATGTATCTTGTTGTATGTCATGTGCCCATGTCATGTGTGTATATATATATATATATATATATATATATGTTGATAAGAATGCACGTTCAGAAGTAAGGAGAAAAGAGAACCTAAGCACCCGGTCTTTTGCCCAGTCAGCAAGAGAAGTCAGTGTGTGTGCCACATAGACACTGATCGGTCTGTGTGGGGTGAGAATGGAGGAAGCCGAGCGATTCCTTTCTGTTTGGACTGGGATCAGCCTACCCAGGATGTGCCAATGCTACCATTAAGTACTGAGTGTGAGAGAAGGACCACTGCACAACTAAAAGCACAAAGACAAGTAAATGTGAGTGTGGACCGGTAGAGAGTAAGAGAGAGAGAAAGAGTCACTAGGAGCGGGATCACACAGGTAACTGGGACTGTGGATCATCTGGAATACCCCAATAATCTTCCATGTCATACCACTTCATTCTGTTCTATCTGTGCCCGTCTGCTGATGTTATTCAAGTTTACAAGTTACAGTAAACAGATATTACCGACCGTTCCTGGTTTGTCCAGAAAGAATCCCTGTGTGTGGACTAAGTTATTTACTTCACTGAGATTCACCGCAGAGGACGGAATGGTGGCGTCACGAGTGATAAGAAGATTGCAGGTAACCTCTGGTTACATTTTCCCTGTGACCTTCCCTAGCAGTAACTTGGACAGATCCCGAGCTACTCCCAGGGGAGGAGATGGTAGAGCCACCATGATAAGGCCCTTATCTACCCCACCATCTTCTCGGCTGTGGGCCCGATCCTCGGACGCTGCACCATGGCTTGACTTGAAGAGAGGTATGCATGCAAGATATCACTTAAGTTTATCAAAATCGTAAAGTGTTACCAGTATACAATTGTTATACAATATAGAGAGGTCAATTAGTGTAAGAGGTCTAATTTATATATACTTGTATGTACATGATAGTTCTGATATTACATAGGAACCTAGAATGTAAGGCTGAAAAGAGACCCATCCATCGAGTTCAGACTATTATCCTGCAATGTTGATCTATTCAAGCTATACATTGTTGTGTTCTTTTATTTGTTGAGAGATGCAGTTAATTAAAAAGCTATTCTCACTCTACAAAGATGAATATTAAGTATTGTCTGGCTGATATACTGAGAGATTATATCACAATGAGACTTGGATCTGCTTCACGGAAAGGTTATTCCCTGCCAAGTGATTTTATTCATATCTTATTGAAAGACTAGTTATAAAGTCCTGAAACTGGATGATTCTAGTTCTTCAGCTAATTTATTTCTAAGCTGAAATTGTACTTGGGTGAATATATATGTAAATATATATCTGTATATACTTACTGCTGCAAATAATTTGATAGATACAGAGAATGCCATATGTTCTTTTTCGCGAGGATGGATGATATGAACAAAGATCCCTATTTACTATTGGTGCCAGAAGTATAGGGTAACTTGCGCCTTTTTGGTCTAAATCAATTCAGATGAATGTATTAATGAACTATTCCAAAAAGAACAGATATTTGTGCAGATGTAACTTGAAACTGTAGGGCCAAAGGCAAAATTGATAACAGGACCCCCAACTATAATGATTCACCTATAGCACTGGTTTTCTCATATGTGGAGGAGAGGTATTATGGGTCCCATAAATTTATGGGACCTGGATGCAACCACATCCTCTGCCAGTGGCATAGCTATAGGGGTCTCAGCAGTCCTTTTGTTTTTCTTCTAGGGTGGAGGAATGCATGTGTTTCTGAGCTTGTGCCCAAAATCTACTAATCTTCCATAGCAATAGAAGCAATATATTCTGGCTGCTGGTACTGCATTGATGTGCCACTTAATAGTCCCAGTGATATAGTGGACAGTCTCAGTCTGAGGTGGACCACGGCCAGCAACCATGAAGAGCAGGTACGAGGTGAGGGGGTCAAGCTAAACTTTTGCACCATTGCTCATAGGCCTCTAGTTATGCCCCAGATCTCTGCACCCACTATACTTATATGACCTTTATTTGCACCCTGCTAGACCTTTTCAACAGTGTCTAAAAAAGTTTTTTTTTGTTAAGTTGTAAAATGTTTTAGTTTATTACTGGCATGTAGCAGTTTTTTCTTGTAGTCTAAAACAAACCATTCATGAATTAGTATAAGGGCTCCTTCCCACGGACGGATTTCTGCCGCGTAATACTCTATCTTCCACTGTAGCACAGCGGAAGATAGCGTGAAACCGCTTCCCCGCCTACCATTAGCCGCGTCATATGACGCGGCCGGCGCGTCATGTGACGCTGTAGGAGTGTCATATGACGCGGCCGACGCGTCACGTGCTCTATTGCGCATGCGCGACGAAGCGTCATGCGGGACGTAGGACGCCGGATCCGCAGGTAAGTATTGGGATCTCTGGGGGGGCGCCGTGACGGGCTCCGCCGCAGAATTCCGCGGTGGAGCCCGTCACGGCCGTGTGAGGCCGGCCTAAGTGACAGAAAAGTTTCCTGTCTCTTTCAATATACACTGATTTTATCACATATGGAAATTTCTCTGCAATACCAAGCTGGGCCACTGCAGAGAGAATGGAGCTTTCTGCTTCTGGCACAAATCAGCACTGCGGAGCCCACTGGCTTGGCAAAAAGCTGATGGGCAGAGGTCCTGGGTGGTAGACCCCTGTAAGACTACTATTTATGGCCTATCCTGAGGTTAGCCCATCAATAGTAAAAAGCTGGACAACCCATTTTTAAAGTGAACCTCCAGTTTTGGAGTGTTAGACTATCGATGCACCATACCTGCCGTCTGATTGACTATTGCTGCTCATGTGATCAATGCTAGCTAATCAGAGAGCAGCACACAGTTTGCATTAGCTATACTGAAAATTGCAGCAGAAATCTTGGATGGTGGAAAACCAGGACCAGAACCATCGGATGGAGGTCAGAGAACAAGTGCTTGATGTTAATATACCCCCAACCAAACCCTCTGGTCCTGGGACACAATTGTGTCCTGAAACTGGAGGGTCACTTTAATATTGAATATCCTATGCTGATATATTTATTAAGTTCATTAACCTATATTATATTGAAATACAAAATACACAACGCCATCACAATCTGAGTTTTCACTTGTAACTGCTTTAAACCCATATATATTCCCACCGGCACACACTCACGGGATCCCAAGTATCTCAGGCGGTTTGACAAAGTTACCAATCTAGAGAAATAGTTGTCAGCATTTTGACCTAACTAAATCATAATTCTCTTACAGGGATTATTCATTTTTTGGCAGAAGGTTTCCCTGAAAAATAAACCGATCGCACTATGCTGGAACCCCACTGATCAAAAATAATCCGGAGAGGAAACCTGGTCACAAATATTAAATTCCCCTGCAGCACCCTTGCAGGGGAAATGAAGCATTGTATAGTGCTGATTGAAATTAATGGGATATCCATGTAAATCATGAGTCTTCCAGAGGGAGATATGCTCTTTGTAGCCACTCTGGCTATTGACAGGAGGTCCTGCATAGATGACTTTCCTCTATTAACTCAAAATACACTCATGGGGTATTTGATTTTTTTCTCATACTTACCATCCCATTGCTATTAGACAGAATGGAGAGGCACTGAGAAAAAGTACCTGGTGGACCAAGTCTTTTGTTTGGCGGTATCCAATGTTGAAGAAGTTGGACACATGATGTCTAGCTGATCACCCTGCTATTTCCAGCTGAAAGATAAGTAGACATGATGAGATAACCCATGAGAAGAAAGGAGAAATCCAGCCACAAATGCTCTATTAGCATGTCATGGATACATATAAAAAGATCACAGCTTGAGAACATCAGCTCTGGATAACATCAATTTCTACAAAAAGAGGGCTGCAAACACACATCAAAGAATTATTGTAAAATTATTAAGTATCTCCAGGCACCACTAGGGGGAGCTGAGGAGCTTACTGTATACTGTTTATATATTGTACAGTATACAGTCAGCTCCTGGGCTCCCACTAGTGGCAGCCACAGCCGGACAGAAGTATATCATTTACAGATATAAAAGTAGATATTACAGTAGATATATACAGATTTTGGCGGAAGCTGCATCTCACAAACTCTTTGCCCCATGTGCATAATGCTGGTGATACTGATATGGACCAGACAGCACAGAGAATTGCCTAAATGGACTTAATCTGGCCATACACATGAGATAGCTGGCGGAAGAAGGGGGAAGGGACTTGTTATTCGTATAGCGCCAAGTTATTCCACAGCGCTTTCAGGTAATTTGTTTATTACCCGCAGCATTTTACCGACCTCGGAAGGATGGAAGGCTGAGTCAACCTTAAGCCAGCTAACTGAACCACATAGGGGTTGAACATGCAACCTTCAGGTGGTGAGTGAGAGATTAGGACTGCATTCTACTGCCTTAACATTCTGCACCTCTTGAAAAGTTAGTCCATGGGGCATAACTATAGGGGATGTGCAGGGGCATAACTAAAGGCTCAGGGGCCCTGATGCAAAAGGTGAGCTGGGGCCCCTCCTCTATCTGTATCTGTACTCGTACCCATACCTAAACTATGCTGCACAGAGGCATAACTTGAAGCTCCCGGGCCCCAATGCAAAACCTGTAATAGTGCCCCCAAGTATAATGCTTTATTCATAGTACTGGGCTCCTTATATGGAAAAGAGAAGCCTTATGGGCCCCCTAAAGCTCCTGGGACTGGGTGCAACCGCATCCCCTGCACCCTCTATAGTTACGCCCCTGGGGATGCGGTTGCTCCCGGTTCGGGACCCTTAGGGGGCCCACAAGGCCTATCTTCTCCATATAGTAGTATGAATAAAGCATTATAGTTGGTGGTCCTGTTACAGATTTTGCATTGGGACCCAGGAGCTTCATGTTATGTCTCTGGTGTGCATGTTTATTTCAGCCAAGGGTTATTACCTCTCGCAGCAACAAAGAGTTAGGCATGTTTGAATCCAACTGTCCCGAGGTGGGGCCCAGTGACCAGCACCTTATTCTCTGGAAATTAACAATTGGACTTGCCCAGCCAAGCATATATGGCATTGTAACAATATGGCACTGTTTTGGATCATTAGTAGAGATGAGCGAGTATACTCGGTAAAGGCAATTGCTCGAGCGAGCATTGCCTTTAGCGAGTAACTCCCCCGCTCGAGATGAAACGTTCGGGTGCCGGCGCCGGGCAGGGAGCTGCGGAGGAGAGCAGAGCGGAACGGAGATCTCTCTCTCTTCCTCTCTCCCCCCCGCTCCCTCCTGCTGACAGCCGCTACTCACCGCTCCCCCGCGCCGGCACCCAAACATTTCATCTCGAGTGGGCAGGTACTCGCTAAAGGCAATGCTCGCTCGAGCAATTGCCTTTACCGAGTATACTCGCTCATCTCCAATCATTAGCATAATATCTCAAAACATTAATGAATTTCTGGAGATGGTAGAAGAAAGTTTCCCAACTCTATGGAACAAGGAAGAACAATTTTCAGTTTACTGCCAGGAATTGTTTAAATAGATAACTCAGTATCTCCTTAAGAGGAAGGTAATGTGACACCAAATAAACTATTTTGGCTATAAAAAAGGAGGGTTCCTTCAATCCTCACAACACTTTCAAGATGAAGATCTTCATAATCCTCATCCTCTCTGCCTTTGCCAGCGGCATAAGACTAAATAAATGCACTGTAATGCGAAAAATAAGAGCCAGTGGCCTTGTTGGCATGAAGGGGTACCGCCTTGGAGATTGTAAGTATTTCCTCTTGTTTAAATTGCTTTTTAGCTTCTTTTGCTATAAATGGATGCTACAAATGAATAGAAAGAGTTATTACTTTTTAGGTCTTGTTTGGAAATCTGCTCTATAACACTGTCATTCCCCCTCATGCAGATATGTGTGTATTTTATTACACGAGTTACTTTGATACAAGATTGAACAACAGTCCTACTGAGTATGGCCTGTGCCAGATTGCCTCTAAGTGGTGGTGTGACGATGGTAGAACGGCTAGACCCCGAAACCTATGTGGGAAAAAATGCAGTGGTATGTAAAATGGAAATTATGCTGAAGACCTTCCAACTTTTCTGATTTTATGTTCTCAATGTTCTGGTATGGTGGGATCATTACTATGGACTTCTGATTAAGATGACAGAAGTAACTTGGAGAAGGATGAACGTATCAGATGAGATTTAGTTGTTTTGCAATGAAAAGATAGATGCAATCTTAAAACCAAGGGTGTTTGTAGCATAGAGGCCGATCATGAGATTAAATCGAGCCTTGACTGATAATATCTTCTTTGTCAGTGGGTGCAGGAGCTTGTCTTTGGAGCAGTGGTTCCCAAACTTTTTTAGCCATTGAGCCCTTTTTGAAGCCAAAGTATCCCGTGGAGCCCCACAGAGGGTGTGGTCAGGGGAGGGGTTAGGGGTGTGGCTTATCACAACACGATTATTACCTCCATCGATATAAAAAGGACAGGGACGTTTAAAAAGAAAAAACAGGGAGTAACGCTGGAGTGCTGGATGGGCTATTGAATATACATCATATTTAAAATTAACATGCTGCAGAATCCCGCACCGCATGTCAATATACACGGGTTTTGGTTTTCCAAGCGTGTGGATGAGATTTTCAAAATTTCATCCACTTTGCTGCTACAGCTACTGTGCATTCCATGGCAAATTCGCCCCGTGTAGTAATAGTGACCCCCTTTATTAGTGTCCCCAATAGTAATAGCGATTGTATTAACACATATAACTCTAGGTGTACCGGTTATAATAATAAGATTGTTACTGCCTGGGCAAAATTGACCATAGGTTACACCATAAATGTGATTACTAAAGTGTCCAATCTTTATTCATCAGTGGACAATCATACATCACTGTGAGGTTAAAATCTTCAAGATGGTAGACAGATATAGTTTAAGTATTTTTGTACGGTAACTGTCAGTATCGTGTTAGTAACAGCGGATGACTGTCGGAACAAAAGGTTTGTCATTGGTCTCAGTCTGTTTAGTAGATATACTGATAGTAGTGTTTATGATCTAGAACTAGAATACATTTCTTCTCCCTCTGTTACCACAATAGCATGCATTGATTAGAACAGGATCATTCAGATGTGAGCAATTGCTTCACTGAAATATAAATAGATCCTTGATGGTGAGAGCACCTAATGGGTTAATATAGCTGTATTAGGGGTGCACAAATAACAACCCTGTACGTTAGGGCTTATTCACACGCTTGTATATTGGCCAGGTTTTCACACCCCGGCCGATATACACTGCCCCACTGATGCATTGGTTTACAATGCATCAGTGCACAGGGGCGTATCTCCGTGGCGTTAAAGCGCCCAGCCAGGCACTTTTTCAGCGGCGGCTACATTGACTCCTATGGGAGCCAATGACAGCTGCGGGAGAAGGGAGGTGGGAGGGAGTTTAGCAGCGTGACTGCTAAACTCCCCCCCCCCCCTTCTCCTCTCTGCTCTTTGCCGTTGTTTGCAATAGGATGGGCCGGGTGGTGCTAAACCACGCCCCATCCCATGCCCTCCAGGTTACTAGCGGAGCTTGGTCATTTATAGCTGGTCAGACTATATGTTACTGGCGGAGCTCAGCCCCTGAAGGCCAGTCAGTCTATATGTTACTGGCGGAGCTCGGCCCCTGAAGGCCGGTCAGTCTATATGTTACTGGCGGAGCTCGGCCCCTGAAGGCCGGTCAGTCTATATGTTACTGGCGGAGCTCGGCCCCTGAAGGCCGGTCAGTCTATATGTTACTGGCGGAGCTCGGCCCCTGAAGGCCGGTCAGTCTATATGTTACTGGCGGAGCTCGGCCCCTGAAGGCCGGTCAGTCTATATGTTACTGGCGGAGCTCGGCCCCTGAAGGCCGGTCAGTCTATATGTTACTGGCGGAGCTCGGCCCCTGAAGGCCGGTCAGTCTATATGTTACTGGCGGAGCTCGGCCCCTGAAGGCCGGTCAGTCTATATGTTACTGGCGGAGCTCGGCCCCTGAAGGCCGGTCAGTCTATATGTTACTGGCGGAGCTCGGCCCCTGAAGGCTGGTCAGTCTATATGTTACTGGCGGAGCTTGGCCCCTGAAGGCCGGTCAGTCTATATGTTACTGGCGGAGCTCGGCCCCTGAAGGCCGGTCAGTCTATATGTTACTGCAGAGCTCGGCCCCTGAAGCCTGGTCAGTCTATATGTTACTGGCAGAGCTGGCCATTTATAGTTGGTCAGACTATATGCTATTCAGGTAGTTAGTATTCATTATACTTTGACTATCGCACTGGCTTCTATTACTTTGAATATATCAAGGCAAAAAAAAAAAATATCATCCTTGCATTGAGATTTTAATAGCCCTTTTGGTTCCTATTACTCTTTAACGTACAGGGTTGTTATTTGTACACCCCTAATACAGCTATATTAACCCATTAGGTGCTCTTACCATCAAGGATCTAGTTATATTTCAGTGAAGCAATTGCTCTCATCTGAATGATCCTGTTCTAATCAATGCATGCTATTGTGGTAACAGAGGGAGAAGAAATGTATTCTAGTTCTAGATCATAAACACTACTATCAGTATATCTACTAAACAGACTGAGATCAATGACAAACCTTTTGTTCCGACAGTCATCCGCTGTTACTAACACGATACTGACAGTTGTCGTACAAAAATACTTAAACTACATCCGTCTACCATCTTGAAGATTTTAACCTCACAATGATGTATGATTGTCCACCAATGAATAAAGAAGGACATTTTAGTAATCATGTTTATCCCAAGACAAATATATGTTCAGAAGCAGCACTCCTATAGCCATAAGGCTGGGACACAGTCTTGGGATGCAACAGCCACCAGGGTACGGATCCACTCCCAAAAGCAGCAATAGAAATAAAGTGGCAGCATCCAATGGTGCAAAGAAATCCAATAGAGCTTGATAAAGACCAGACTGCTGGTCGAAACGTCGCTTATGGGAAAATAAACGTATTGGATTTCTTTGCACCATTGGATGCTGCCACTTTATTTCTATTAGTAATCATGTTTATGGTGTAACCTATGGTCAATTTATGTTCAGGCATTAATAATCCCAGTAGTAATAGCATCCCCTATATTGGCCCCAGTAATAATAGTGTCCCCTATATTGGCCCCGGTAGTAATATCGTCCCCCACAGTGGCCTCAATAGTAATCGTGTCCCCTATATTGTTCCGAGTAGTAATAGTGTCCCCAATATTAGCTCCAGTAGTAATAGTGTCTCCTATACTCACCCTAGTAGTAATAGTGATCCCTATTGCAGCCCCAGTAGTAATAGTGACCCCATTGTGGACCCAGTAGTAATACCACCCACAATATTGGCCCCGGTAGAAATAATGACCCCTATTGTAGCCCCAGTAGTAATAGTGTTCCCTATTGCAGACCCAGTAGTATTAGGGCCCCTTATTGCCGCCCCAGTAGTAATAGTGTCCCCTATATTGGCCCCAGTAGTAATAGCAACCTCTATATTGGTCTATTACTACTGGGGCTACAATAGTGACCTTATTGCAGCCCCAGTAGTAATAGGCTCCCTTATTGTAGCCTCAGTAGTAAAATGGTACCTCATTGCTGTCCCAGTAGTATTAGGGTCCCCTATTGCTGCCCCAGTAGTGATAGGGTCCCTCATTGTAGCCCCAATAGTAATAGGGTCCCCCCATTGCTGCCCCAGTAGTGATAGGGTCCCTCATTGTAGCCCCAATAGTATTAGGGTCCCCCATTGTGGCCCCAGTAGTAATAGGGTACCTCATTGCTGTCCCAGTAGTATTAGGGTCCCCCATTGCTGCCCCAGTAGTGATAGGGTCCCTCATTGTAGCCCTAATAGTAATAGGGTCCTCCATTACTGCCACAGTAGTGATAGGGTCCCTCATTGTAGCACTAATAGTAATAGGGTCCCCCCATTGCTGCCCCAGTAGTGATAGGGTCCCTCATTGTAGCCCCAATAGTATTAGGGTCCCCCATTGTGGCCCCAGTAGTAATAGGGTACCTCATTGCTGTCCCAGTAGTATTAGGGTCCCCTATTGCTGCCCCAGTAGTGATAGGGTCCCTCATTGTAGCCCTAATATTAATAGGGTCCCCCCATTGCTGCCCCAGTAGTGATAGGGTCCCTCATTGTAGCCCCAATAGTATTAGGGTCCCCCATTGTGTCCCCAGTAGTAATAGGGTCTATCATTGGCACTAAGCTCTTCAGATATAGGGAGAGGTTTAGCAGTGCGGATTACAATAGGGGCGATTGAGATGGCCATGGGCCTCCTTGGAGTCAAGGGCCCGGGAAAGTCGCCCCTATTATAATCCACCATTGGTCACAGCTCTACTCACCGCTGTAGCAGTGTTCCAATAGCCTGTACTAAGGAAATCAACATGTAGGACCTGTGGTTGGCATAGCAACATGGATCACATGACTGGGGCCGGCTCATGTGATCCGCGTTGCTATGCCGACCGCAGGATTTGCACACTGATTTCCTTGTTACAGACTATCCAGACACCGATGCAGGGGTGAGTAGAGCAGGGACCTAGACTCTCCATAGGAGCCCCTGAGAAGCTCTCATGGAGCACACTTTGGGAAACCCTGCTTTAGAAGAACTGCATCATTAGCAAACACAGGGGTGAGGAAGTGGCCCAATGGGAGAATAAGATATCAGGTCCTGTTGTCCTGAATGGCAAAACTCTGCACCATAATATGAAACCTAGTTTGATCTTTGCTCTAGGTCATTGAAGAGATGCCTATTGTAATTCGTTCGATTTATATTTTTGTCCATTTTTTGGCATTTACACTTTGTTCTGGTAAAGAATAGCATAGGCGGATCATTTACATTGTAACTGAAGATATGATGCAAGCGATACAATCCAATGTGTTCTTCTGTTTCAGCTTTCCTGAATGACGACATCACTGATGACCTGCAATGTGTTAAAAGAATTGTGGCGGATCCTAATGGACTTGGCGCCTGGTATGTTCTAAATTACAAGACGTTCTAATTATTAGTTACTAAGAGGTGCACAACAAAATCAGTCAGAGTTTCAATTATATTATGGCGGAAAAATAAGCTTAAAGGGGTTTTTCAGTTAAAAGACCTATTGTTACGATCGTGTGGGCAAACTAAGCATGGGGCCCACACGATCACAACCAAAAGGAGGACTGGGTACGCACAGAGGTTGCACACGGTATTCACACGGGTTTCATGCAAACTGACCTTGTGCTACGGGGGAGGTTGACCTGGCCCTACCTAAGCGAGGACATTGCCCCAATAAGGGCAGCCCAGCAGTCTTTGGATTTGGGCCCTAGCTGATCCTAGGAGCCACGCACCAGAACAGGACACAGTCACATGCCACATGACAGGGACTGAACCACAGGACAGACAGAGCCAGAATACACAGCATACAGCAGCCACAATGCAAACACTAATAGCAGATGATAAGCTGAATATAAATGTGAGGTGTTAGTTTGTACATTGGCCAATAAACTTAAGCTGCAAGCCCCGGCAAGGCCCCTGGTATCTCGCAGTCCATACAGTAGCGAGACACATCTACTAGAGGGCCCTAGGGACCAACCTAGCGCAGACATAGCAAACAACCTCAGCAGACCAAACTGACACTAAATAAACGTACAAACGGACATGAACCGCAAGGCACAGATCACACAGCAAGCTGCAACAAAACACAGTTAGCAGGACACACAGCAAACTTCAACAGACAAGGATTCATGACTGCTCACCCTGAACACCATACAGAGACTGACCAGGAGCTGGGTTTATATGTGAGCACAGACTCAGAAGATTGGCTAGCAGGAAGTATCACACCCAGCCAGCTCAATCAATTAACCCTGTGAGGGCTGTGCTGCTAGGAAGCTTAGAACTACAGATCTCAGCAGCACACGTAACACCTATTTAGATGGGATGAATGTTGTGCAAACGATGCCCGACACTAACCCCCGCATGTACTCGCTCACATGCTTTTCCACAGGAGCGAGTATCGTTGCTTCACAGTGGGGCGGCTGCAGGAGATTTCTCTCCTCGATCTCCCCGGCCCTTCTCCATTCACCTAACATAGCAGCCGTTCAGTACTGAGTGGCTGCTATTTACACTGAACTATCATCGTTCATGCTGCATAAATGAAGTACAATGAACTGAACGATGATCGTTTAGTGTAAATAGCAGCCGTTCAGTACTGGATAGCCACGGTCAAGTGAATGGAGAAGGGCAGGGGACAGCGAGTAGTAAAATCTCCTGCAGCTGCCATGCTGTCAAGCATTGATACGCTGTACAAAAGCATAGGAGCAGGTACATGCAGGACGAGAGTCAGGCATCAGCTGGATACATGCAAGCATATATTGGCTGGCGTTTTCACAGCCGGCGGATACACACTACCATCTGATGCATTGAATTCCAATGCATCAGATCACATGGACATATTCCCGAGGAGGACCAGGAAAGATAGTCCTAGAACTATCTTCCTGGACGAAATACAGACGCTGCCATAGACCCCACTTTGCAAAGCTTGTCTTGTCACATCCAGTGTGTGTGTTGCACAGCTGCAGCACTTGAGAAGTTAAAAGTAATAAAATCATTGTCTGCATGTAGATGTATCAATCTGTCATGTCATATGGTATGATGTGAAGGCATAAATAGGAGTGCTTGAGAGCAGGAAGAGGTCTTCCATCTTGTCTGCAGAGAGAGTGCTAACACAGAGCCTCATGGAAGCACATTCAGCTTCCATGTAGGTGAAGATGAAGGAAGAGGAGCAATATACCGTAGTGATTGGAGTCTGGATGTGAATGGAGGGAGTCCCAAGATCTTAGAGAGAGAGAGTAAGAGAGAGAGAGAGAGAGAGAGAGAGAGCAATTTCCTATAGTTCTGTATAGAGGAACCCACCATACAGGTACCAATTCACACTACATGTTTTTCCTGTGCAGCCGTCCAAAGTCAGGATCGCCGCACAGAGGTACTCTACTGAGTCACATGCACGCGCCTGCTATGCGCGGTGTTATTGCTAAGTCTTTCAAGTAAATAATTGTCTGCTAGAGCGTCTGTGGAGTGACCCCTACCCCCCTTTCTCCTCTAGGGTACTCCCAGTCCAGGTGCGGTACCGTACAGATAACGCGGACTGTAGGACCGTTTTAATCCTGTGAATCCTCCCTGACCTCTGAGCTGTAGCCTGTCAGCACTTAAAGAAAATTGTACCTGCATTGCCTTGAATATTTGTTTGTTAAAGTTATTTTTTCAAGTAAAGTTATACCAGGCCCTAACCGAGGTACTATACACAGGTTACTGTGTTAGTTCTCCGCTGCATAGCATACTGGTGTGTGGGAACGGTGGCATCACGAGTGATGAGTATTACTACCCCATCAACTCGTTTATTGGCATTCCCTATCTTAGGGGTGTCGAAGGTGTCCTGCAATCCTGCTCTGGCCTTAGCTACAAGTCATATCTCTGGGACAAGAGACTGAAATGTACCGTCGTGACAAGCCAACACTTAAAGGGGTTGTCCCGCGCCGAAACGGGTTTTTTTTTTTTCAATAGCCCCCCCGTTCGGCGCGAGACAAACCCGATGCAGGGGTTTAAAAAAAAACAAAAACGCATAGTACTTACCCGAATCCCCGCGCTCCGGTGACTTCTTACTTACCTTGCGAAGATGGCCGCCGGGATCTTCACCCACGGTGGACCGCAGGTCTTCTCCCATGGTGCACCGTGGGCTCTGTGCGTTCCATTGCCGATTCCAGCCTCCTGATTGGCTGGAATCGGCACACGTGACGGGGCGGAGCTACGAGGAGAAGCTTTCCAGCACGAGCGGCCCCATTCAGAAGGGAGAAGACCGGACTGCGCAAGCGCGTCTAATCGGGCGATTAGACGCTGAAATTAGACGGCTCCATGGAAACGAGGACGCTAGCAACGGAACAGGTAAGTGAATAACTTCTGTATGGCTCATATTTAATGCACGATGTATATTACAAAGTGCATTAATATGGCCATACAGAAGTGTATACCCCCACTTGCTTTCGCGGGACAACCCCTTTAACTCTCCCAGCTCTACACGTTAGTCAAGTGTTCAGGGTCACCCCTCTGGGGTGTTGCAATGGGACAATCTATAGATACGTGTTTTTAATATAACATGGAAAATTACCAATATATTCATCTAATTTTTTATCTGTTTTTACAGGCGTGCTTGGAAAACTTCCTGTCAAGGACGTAACAATTATCGGTTTGAAACGGGATGTTAATCGCATACTTTGGTGGCCATTAAGCTTCACACTTAAATCAACAAGCTTTGTTATTTCACTTATAATATAGGCTGGCCATCGAACATCTTTTTACAGTATTAGGCCGGCTGCACACGTCCGTGACGGGCTCCGCCGCGGAATTCCACGGCGGAGCCCGTCACGGCGCTCCCCAGAGACCCCAATACTTACCTCCGGATCTGGAGTCCCATGACCTGCATGATGCTTCGGCGTGCATGTGCAATAGAGCGCGTGACGCGCCGCTTGCGTCATATGACACGCCCACAGCGTCACATGACGCGACGGCCGCGTCATATGACGCGGCTGGCGGTAGGCGGAGAGGCGGTTTCACGCTATCTTCTGCTGTGCTACAGCGGAAGATAGCGTGAACGGACGGCTTCCATTGACTGCAATGGAAGCCGTCCGCGCGTACACCGGCGGGAAATAGAGCATGCTGCGGGTGAGGACGGGTGATTTTACGGTGCGGAATTCCGCGATGGAATTCTGCACCGTAAGCATTGAGCTATTAGGTTCAATAGAACCTAATAGCTGCGGGCAACGCAGCGGATTGCCGCCCCGTATTACGCGGCGGAAATCCGTCCGTGGGAAGGAGCCCTTAATCAAGACATCATCCATACATAAAGTTGAGGAACTCTTGATATGCTTTGCTTCACTTGCCTTCTACTGCCCTTGTGTGATAACAGGCCTTATACAGGGTGGGCCATGAAAAAGTAGCCCAACATCACAAATTTATAAAAGGTATATTTGTTGCCCATAGCAACCAATCGTATCACAGCGCAGCTTTCATTTCTTATACTGCTGAGGTAAAATGAAAGCTGCGCTGTGATTGGTTGTTATGGGCAACAAAGACAAATTTTCATTAGCGTGTGATACTGGGATCAGAGGCAAGCTACTCATCCTGTACTAATACAATTTTGCATTATGCTGAGCTCACATCATCCAGCATTCCCTGCTGGTTCGGTGTCTACACTAAGCTTTCTGTGTTGTGAAGCATAGTCTTGTAATTTGATTTAGAAACAATAGGAAAGATGTATCAAAACTAGTGCCAACAAGTTGAGTAGTTGTCATAGCTAACAATTAGATTGTACCTCTCATTTTCACTTTGGAAAATGAAAACAGAGATCTGATTGGCTGCTGTGGACAATTACAGCACTTTTAATTTGCAGTAGCTTCCAGGATCAAGAGTCTGTTGACGAAGTGTTGACTGATTCAAATAGCAACCAGCAGAAATCTTAATGCATCACTTGAGAACGACTCGGGAGTAGAGCAAGCAGAAACGTCAACCCACCCAGTTACCCTGTTATCAGCCTCCCTCACCCAGTCACCCTGTGACATACGGTTTTCCTTGTGTTGCCCGGAGTACTGGCACAGTAAAAAGCCCAAATCTGCCATTATCTATAGGACTGACTCAATAAATAGTGATTTTGTACTTCCCTCCCGGCTCTTGTCCAGATCTGGGCATCATTGTATTGTGTCTTGACTCCATCCAGCATCTGGAAGTAGTATGTGAAGGTGCATGCAAAATCCTGATGCTGGTCAATGTCAGAACCCAGTGCAGAGATGCTCAGAGCCGAACATGAGCCAGGAGCAAGAAGAGGAAGTAGATAGCTTTGTTTGGGTTTTAAATATTATTTTTTGTCTCTTCTGGAGTTTGAATAAAGTTAGGGGTTGGATCTAGGGTCTGAAATTCATATATAGGGTCTGGAATATGACTATTTTAGGTGGTCTAGTCCGGGATCTAAATATTTTTGTGGGCTTGGTCTGGGGTCTGAATTAAGCTAGGGGTTTGAGGTCTGATATAAATAAAGGGGTCTAAATATATTTGGAGGGTCTGAAATAAATGTAGAGGTTTGTTCTGGGGTTTGATAGTAATATATGGGGGTCTGACTAGATTTATCCCCACCATGTTATTCAAACCATAACTCCTTTGGCAAGGTCCCTCCCATTTTGCAGCAGCCTGCTGATTAAGTATCACCCTGTGAAGATATCTCAGAGCAAGATCAGTAATGCAAGGATTTTGTATGGAAATGATAACTATATGTAAACTGCATAATGATGGCCGTGTAGATTCAGATTCTACTTGTCACCTTCCACAGCAATGCTAAAAATCACACCTGAGAACTCCTCAGTTTCTGTAATTTTACACACATAACAAATTAAACTCTTTATAACACAGCATATCTGTTTCCGTGTCTCAATACACAGTAAATACATATAACTGTACCATTTAAAATGGTTAGTGAAAAATGTTTCATAGAATCCTAGACTGGTAGAGATTAGAGATGAGCGAACGTGTTCGTCCGAGCTTGATATTCGTGCGAATATTAGGGTGTTCGGGATGCTCGTTACTCGTAACGAACACCATGCGGTATTCGGGTTACTTTCACTTCCTTCCCTGAGACGTTAGCGCGCTTTTCTGGCCAATTGAAAGACAGGGAAGGCATTACAACTTCCCCCTGTGACGTTCAAGCCCTATACCACCCCCTGCTGTGAGTGGCTGGGAAGATCAGATGTCACCCGAATATAAAAGTCGGCCCCTCCCGCGGCTCGCCTCAGATGCCTTGTGAGTTAGATGAGGGACAGTGCTGCTGGTACCGGAGCTGCTGTAGGGAGAGAAATAGCAGATAGTGTAGGCTTCAAGAACCCCAAAGGTCCTTATTAGGGCCAGTAATACCTGTGTGTTGGCTGCTGTTAGCAGTGCCTTTTTTTTTTCTTCTCAAAATCGCCTCTGCAGAGCGTTGCACCCGGCATTAGGGACAGAAGTGTTGGATAGGCAGGGAGAGTGTTAGGAGTGAGTGTAGCCTTCAAGAACCTCAACGGTCCTTTCTAGGGCCATATTTAACCGTGTGCAGTACTGTCCAGGCTGCTGTTAGCTGTGCTGCATATTTTTTTTTTCTCAAAATCGCCTCTGCAGAGCATTGCACCCTCCATTGATACTACAGGGAAAGAATTGTGTAGGCAGGGCCACAACACAGTTATTATTCATTGAATATACGCAGTGGGTCCTTTTGGTGTAAAAAAAGGGAAACGAAATCTATTTGTCCTGCCTCTGTCCGTCCTAAGGGCTGTGGACACGTGTGAGCTGCGTGTACAACGTTAAAAAATCAGACGCACCCAGCTACGGTTTACTGCTGGCTTCGCCATTTGCTTTCCTTAATTGGGAAAAAAATACCTGCTCTGCCAGAGTTAATAACTCTGCTACCCTCAAGTTCTGTGACACATTAGCAGGGACACAGCACAGTTATTAAACTTAGATTATTCATTGAATATACGCAGTGGGTCCTTTTGGTGTAAAAAAAAGGGAAACGAAATCTATTTGTCCTGCCTCTGTCCGTCCTAAGGGCTGTGGACACGTGTGAGCTGCGTGTACAACGTTAAAAAATCAGACGCACCCAGCTACGGTTTACTGCTGGCTTCGCCATTTGCTTTCCTTAATTGGGAAAAAAATACCTGCTCTGCCAGAGTTAATAACTCTGCTACCCTCAAGTTCTGTGACACATTAGCAGGGACACAGCACAGTTATTAAACTTAGATTATTCATTCAATAGAGGCAGTGGGGCCTTTCGTTTTCAAAAAAGGGAAAAAATTATATTTGGCCTGCAGTCTTGCGCCAATTTATTTCCTGCCTGTGAAATCAAATCACTGGTAATACAGCATGCTGAGGGGTAGGGGTAGGCCTAGAGGACGTGGACGCGGCCGAGGACGCGGAGGGCCAAGTCAGGGTGTGGGCACAGGCCGAGCTCCTGATCCAGGTGTGTCGCAGCCGACTGCTGCGCGATTAGGAGAGAGGCACGTTTCTGGCGTCCCCACATTCATCGCCCAATTAATGGGTCCACGCGGGAGACGGTTATTAGAAAATGAGCAGTGTGAGCAGGTCCTGTCCTGGATGGCAGAAAGTGCTTCGAGCAACCTATCGTCCACCCGCAGTTCTGCGCCGTCCACTGCTGCAAATCCGAATCCTCTGTCTGCTGCTCCTCCTTCCTCCCAGCCTCCTCACTCCACTACAATGACACCTGCTCAGGAGCGGGAACACTCCCAGGAACTGTTCTCGGGCCCCTGCTTAGATTGGGCAGGAGTGGTTCCTCTCCCACCAGAGGAGTTTATCGTCACTGATGCCCAACCATTCGAAAGTTCCCGGGGTCCGGGGGAAGAGGCTGGGGACTTCCGCCAACTGTCTCAAGAACTTTCTGTGTGTGAGGAGGACGATGACGATGAGACACAGTTGTCTTGCAGTGAGGTAGTAGTAAGGGCAGTAAGTCCGAGGGAGCAGCGCACAGAGGATTCGGAGGAAGAGCAGCAGGACGATGAGGTGACTGACCCCACCTGGTGTGCAACGCCTACACAGGACAGGTCTTCAGAGGGGGAGGCACGGGCAGCAGCAGGGCAGGTTGCAAGAGGCAGTGCGGTGGCCAGGGGTAGAGGCAGGGCCAGACCGAATAATCCACCAACTGTTTCCCAAAGCGCACCCTCGCGCCATGCCACCCTGCAGAGGCCGAGGTGCTCTAAGGTCTGGCAGTTTTTCACAGAGACGCCTGACGACCGATGAACAGTGGTGTGTAACCTTTGTCGCGCAAAGCTCAGCCGGGGAGCCAACACCAACAGCCTCACCACCACCACCATGCGCAGACATATGATGGCCAAGCACCCCACAAGGTGGGACGAAGGCCGTTCACCGCCTCCGGTTTGCACCCCTGCCTCTCCCCCTGTGCCCCAACCTGCCACTGAGATGCAACCCCCCTCTCAGGACACAGGCACTACCGTCTCCTGGCCTGCACCCACACCCTCACCTCCGCTGTCCTCGGCCCCATCCACCAGTGTAGTTCAGCGCACCGTCCAGCCGTCGCTTGCGCAACTGTTGGAGCGCAAGCGCAAGTACGCCGCCACGCACCCGCACGCTCAAACGTTAACCGTCCGCATAGCAAAATTCATCAGCCTTGAGATGCTGCCGTATAGGGTTGTGGAAACGGAGTCCTTCAAAAGTATCATGGAGGCGGCGGCCCCGCGCTACTCAGTTCCCAGTCGCCACTACTTTTCCCGATGTGCCGTCCCAGCCCTGCACGACCACGTCTCCCGCAACATTGTACGCGCCCTCACCAACGCGGTTACTGCCACGGTCCACTTAACAACGGACACGTGGACAAGCACAGGCGGGCAGGGCCACTACATCTCCCTGACGGCACATTGGGTGAATTTAGTGGAGGCTGGGACAGAGTCAGAGCCCGGGACCGCTCACGTCCTACCCACCCCCAGAATTGCGGGCCCCAGCTCGGTGGTGGTATCTGCGGAGGTGTATGCTTCCTCCACTAAAGCACCCTCCTCCTCCTCCTCCTCCGCAACCTCTGTCTCGCAATCAAGATGTGTTAGCAGCAGCATGTCGCCAGCAGTCGGTGTCGCGCGGTGTGGCAGCACAGCGGTGGGCAAGCGTCAGCAGGCCGTGCTGAAACTACTCAGCTTAGGAGATAAGAGGCACACGGCCCACGAACTGCTGCAGGGTCTGACACAGCAGACCGACCGCTGGCTTTCGCCGCTGAGCCTCCAACCGGGCATGGTCGTGTGTGACAACGGCCGTAACCTAGTGGCGGCTCTGCAGCTCGGCAGCCTCACGCACGTGCCATGCCTGGCCCACGTCTTTAATTTGGTTGTTCAGCGCTTTCTGAAAAGCTACCCACGCTTGTCAGACCTGCTCGTAAAGGCGCGCCAGCTCTGCGCACATTTCCGCAAGTCCCACACGGACGCTGCCACCCTGCGCACCCTGCAACATCGCTTTAAGCTGCCAGTGCACCGACTGCTGTGCGACGTGCCCACACGGTGGAACTCTACGCTCCACATGTTGGCCAGGCTCTATGAACAGCGTAGAGCTATAGTCGAATTCCAACTCCAACCTTGGGCGGCGCAGTGGGAGTCAGCCTCCTCAATTCTTTTCAGAAGAGTGAGCCTGGTTGGCAGACATCTGCCATGTCCTTGGTAATTTTGAGGAGTCTACCCAGGTGGTGAGCGGCGATGCTGCAATCATTAGCGTCACCATTCCTCTGCTATGCATCTTGAGAAATTCCCTGCAAAGCATAAAGGCAGCTGCTTTGCGCTCGGAAACGGGGGCGGTGGAAGACAGTATGTCGCTGGATAGTCAGAGCACCCTCCTGTCTATTTCTCAGCGCGTAGAGGAGGAGGAGGAGGAGCATGAGGAGGATGAGGAGGAGGGGGAAGAGACAGCTTGGCCCGCTGCTGATGGTACACCGGCTGATTGCCGGTCATCCTTTCAGCGTGTATGGCCTGAGGAGGAGGAGGAGGAGGAGGAGGAGGAGGATCCTGCAAGTGATCTTCCTAGTGAAGACAGCCATGTGTTGCGTACAGGTACCCTGGCACACATGGCTGACTTCATGTTAGGATGCCTTTCTCGTGACCCTCGCGTTGCACGCATTCTGGCCACAACGGATTACTGGGTGTACACACTGCTCGACCCACGCTATAAGGAGAACCTGCCCACTCTCATTCCCGAAGAGGAAAGGGGTTCGAGAGTGTTGCTATACCACAGGACCCTTGCGGACAAGCTGATGGTAAAATTCCCAGCCGACAGCGCTAGTGGCAGAAGGCGCAGTACCGAGGGCAAGGTAGCAGGGGAGGTGCGGAGATCGAGCAGCATGTACATCCCAGGCAGTGCAACAGTCTTTAAGGGCCTGGACAGCTTTATGGCTCCCCACCAAGACTGTGTCACCGCTCCCCAGTCAAGGCTGAGTCGGCGGGAGCACTGTAAAAGGATGGTGAGGGAGTACGTAGCCGATCGCACGACCGTCCTCCGTGACGCCTCTGCCACCTACAACTACTGGGTGTCGAAGCTGGACACGTGGCCTGAACTAGCGCTGTATGCCCTGGAGGTGCTTGCTTGTCCTGCGGCTAGCGTCTTGTCGGAGAGGGTGTTTAGTGCGGCTGGGGGAATCATCACAGATAAGTGTACCCGCTTGTCAACCGACAGTGCCGACAGGCTAACACTCATCAAGATGAACAAAGCCTGGATTTCCCCAGACTTCTCTTCTCCACCAGCGGACAGCAGCGATACGTAAGCAATACGTAGGCTGCACCCGCGGATGGAAGCTACGTTCTCTCTCACCATCCAAAACGGGGACATTTCTGCTTCATCAATCTGTGTCTAATATTCCTCCTCCTCCTCCTCCTGCTCCTCCTCCTGAAACCTCACGTAATCACGCTGAACGGGCAATTTTTCTTAGGGCCACAAGGCTCACTCAAATAATTTTTCTGAACAATTTTTAAAAGTTTCAATGCGCTTAAAAGCCTTGGAACTTTAACTTGAACCAATTTTTCGTTACACTGGGCTGCCTCCAGGCCTAGTTACCACTTAAGCCACATTAACCAAAGCGATTAATGGGTTTCACCTGCCCTCTTGGCTGGCCATGGCCAATTTTTCTGATGTACATTAGTACTGTTGATACAGCAATTTTTGTGGGCCCTCGCCTACAGTGTAATCAAATGAATTTTTAGCCCACCTGCATTACAGCTGACGTTACCTCAGCTGTGTTGGGCAATGCAATGGGATATTTCTATGTACCGCCGGTGGCTTCCTGGCACCCACCCATGCTGTAGGTGCACACGGAGTTTTTACTACATCTGTACACTTATAAAGAACCCCAGTCAGACTGGGGCATGCAGTGTGGGCCGAAGCCCACCTGCATTAAGCACGACATTACTACCTCAGCTGTGTTGGGCAATGCAATGGGATATTTCTGTGTACCGCCGGTGGGTTCCAGGGAGCCACCCATGCTGTGGGTCCACAGGGACTTCACAATAGGGGGTTGTACCTGCCTGTGTCTATGAATTAAAAACCGCGGTCTGACTGGGGCATGCAGACACCTTGACAGAATGAATAGTGTGTGGCACATAGGTTCCCCATTGCTATGCCCACGTGTGCAGCTCCTGATGGCGGTGGCACAGGATTCTATTTCTCATTGCTTCTGTACAGCATTGTGGGCTATCGCCCCGCCACTTTTAAAGAGGGTCGCTGCCTAGCCGTGCCAACCTCTGCAGTGTGTGCCTGCGGTCCCTCGTCATGGCAGACGCAATTCTAAATAGACATGAGCGTGGTGTGGCATGAGGGCAGCTGAAGGCTGCGCAGGGACACTTTGGTGTGCGCTGTGGGGGGGAGGGGGGGCGGTTGGGCAGCATGTAACCCAGGAGAAGTGTCAGTGGAGTGTCATGCAGGCAGTGATTGTGCTTTGTTGGAGGTAGTGTGGTGCTTAGCAAAGGTATGCCATGCTAATGAGGGCTTTTCAGAAGTAAAAGTTGTTGGGAGGGGGGGGGGCCCACTCTTGCCGGAATTGTGGCTTAATAGTGGGACCTGTGAACTTAGGATGCAGCCCAACATGTAGCCCCTCGCCTGCCCTATCCGTTGCTGTGTCGTTCCCATCACTTTCTTGAATTGCCCAGATTTTCACACATGAAAACCTTAGCGAGCATCGGCGAAATACAAAAATGCTCTGGTCGCCCATTGACTTCAATGGGGTTCGTTATTCGAAACGAACCCTCGAACATCGCGGGAAGTTCGTTTCGAATAACGAACACCCGAGCATTTTGGTGTTCGCTCATCTCTAGTAGAGATGGAAGGGACCTCCAGGGTCGTCGGGTTCATCTCTGCTCAGTGCAGGAGTCACTAAATCATCCCAGACAGATGTCTGTCCAGAAGCAAATAAATCCAGGAAAGATGGCTGACTTAAAGTAAAAAGGATTAGTCTTAGGATTTGATTTATTTGCTTTTGTGCTGCCGCTTGGGTTTGGGGGACGTGGCTGCACCTGTGACGGATTTTTTGCTGGAGCTCGACCGAGAAGCTGTGAGGAGCGTGGAGGTGAGAAACAAGCCTTTTTTCACTTTCAGTTGTATGTCCAGCCTTTGTTTAAACACTTCCATTAAAGGAGAACTCACCACCTCCCGTGGTAACCTGTTCCACTCATTGATCACCCTCACTGTCAGAACGTTTTTTTCTAACGTAATCTGTGTTTTCTCGCTTCCAGTTTTTATCCCATTGCTTCTAGTCTTTCCTTGTACAGATGAGAATAGGGCTGATCCCTCTGCACTGTGACAGCCCTTCAGATATTTGTAGACAGCTATTAAGTCTCCTCTCAGCCTTCTTTTTTGCAAGCTAAACATTCCCAGAACCTTTAACTGTTCCTCATAGGACATGATTAGCAGACCGCTCACTATCTTGGTAACTCTTCTCTGAACTTGCCCCAGTTTTCAATGTCTTTTTAAAATTTAGGTGCCCAGAACTGGACACAGTATTCCAGATGAGGTCTGACTAAGGAAGAGTAGAGGGCGATAATGACCTCATGTGATCTAGACTCTATGCTTCTCTTAATACATCCCAGAATTGTGTTTGTCTTTTTGGCTGTTGCATCACATTGTTGACTCCTGTTCAGTCTGTGATCTATTAATATACCCAAGTCTTTTTCACATGTGCTGTTGCTTAGTCCAATTGCTCCCATTCTGTATGTGCTTTTTTAATTTTTCTTGCCCAGATGTAAGACTTTGCATTTCTCCCTGTTAAATACCATTCTGTTAGTCGCCATCCAATGTTCAAGCTTGTCTAATTGGCTTCTGCCTATTCAGGTTTTTGCCTTCCTCTGGATCACCAACTTAGGAGGATAAACAGTCTGAACTAGATGGACATTGTCTTCATTCAGCCTTGCATACTATGTTACTATATGTATGTTACTATGTCTAGGTCTTTTAAATGCTCTTTCTATCTCTTCTCTAGTGTTAACTATTCCTCCTAGTTTTGTGTTATCAGCAAATTTGATTAGTTTCCTCTCAATTCCTTCAACTGGGACTAAGGGACGAAGGGGGTCCAAGCTGCAACTTTCAACAACAATAACATCAGTATTAGAGATGAGCAAGCACCAAAATGCTCGGGTGCTCGTTGCTCGAGTCGAGCTTTCCGCGATGCTCGAGAGTTCGTTTCGAGTAACGAACCCCTTTGAAGTTAGTGGTCGACTCGAGCATTTTTGTATATCGCCGATGCTCGCTAAGGTTTTCATTTGTGCAAATCTGCAAAACCTACGAAAGTGATGGAAACAACACAGAAACGGATAGGGCAGGCGAGGGGCAACATGTTGGGCTGCATCTCAGGTTCCCAGGTCTCACTATTAAGCCACAATAGCGGCAAGAGTCTGCCCCCCCCAACAATATTTACTTTGGACAAACCCTCATTAGCAAGGCACACCTTAGCTAAGCACCACACTACCTGCAACCAAGCACAATCACTGCCTGCGGGACACACCGCTGCCTCTTCTCCTGGGTTACATGCTGCCCAACCCCTGCACGACCCTGCGTCCGCAGCACACACAAAAGTGCTCCTGCGCAGCCTTCAGCTGCCCTCATGCCACACGTTGGCTTCATAGCCACACCACCCTCATGTCTATTTATAACTGTGTCTGCCATGAGGAGGAACCGGAGGCACACACTGCAGAGGGTTGGCAGGGCCAGGTAGCGACCCTCTTTAAAGGGGGGGGGGGGGCGATAGCCCACAATGCTGTAGAGAATCGATGAGAAATTGACGTTCGATCCTCATTCCAATCCTGTGCCAGCTCCGCCAGGAGCTGCAAATATGAGCATAAAGGAGACTCAGCTGCCAGCCCAGCACTTCTACACATCTCCACAATGCAGCAATACTCGGTGTGGGAAGTATGTGAGCGGGCCCTGGGTCAGCCTCTGTCCCAGCAAACACCTTGTGTGGCCCAAGGTGCTGCGAGTGACAAAGCAATGAGGACTCCATGTGTCCACACACTACTCATTCTGTTTGGGTGTCGGATACCTCATCGACAACGCAAGGGGTAAACCATCTGCACTCTGCACCCTACCCAAGTCTGTCAGTGTTTTGGGGACAGACAGGTACAACTCCACTATGGCAAGTCTGTGTGCACCCACAGCATGGGTGGCTAGCAGGAACACACAGACGGTAAAGAAAGAAATCCTATTGCAGTGCCCCGGATAGCTGAGGTTACGTGAGAGGAAATACATGTTGGCTGCGGCCCACAGTCCATGCCCTAGACATTCTTGTTTTTTTTTGTTCAATATATTTTTATTGGTTTCACAAAATAAGCAAAACAGGGGAAAACATTTGTGATGTCTCAGTATGCTGGTAGGTAGATTTAACAATGAAACTTAATAAATCTTAACTTGAAAAATGCACTACTTGTCTATGAAATTTTGTACGGTATACAAACAAGGGGGGGTAAGATGGAAAGGGGTAGGGGGGGATTGGTGCGGGGAGGGGGGGGGGGGGGATCAGTTGGGGACTCCAGGATTAGTGTCTCTGGCTATGGATATGGTTTGGTCGAGTTACGCACAGGTCCCTGACTGTATCCAACTGGCGAATAAGGGTGTGCTCCGGATGTCTATCCATGTTGCCCATGTACGATAGAATTTGTCATAACCCGACAGGTCCATTCTTGTTTTTTTTAGAACTGCCAGGCAGGTACAACTCCACTATGGCAAGTTTGTGTGCACCCGCAGCATTGGTGGCTAGCAGGAACACACAGACGGTACAGAAAGAAATCCCATTGCAGTGCCCCGGATAGCTGAGGTTACGTGAGAGGAAATACATGTTGGCTGCGGCCCACAGGTCATGCCCTAGACATTCGTGTTTTTTTCAAAAGTGCCAGACAGATACAACTCCGCTATGGCAAGTCTGTGTGCACCCACAGCATGGGTGGCTAGCAGGAACACACAGAC
Organism: Eleutherodactylus coqui; assembly: GCF_035609145.1. NCBI lineage: Eukaryota > Metazoa > Chordata > Amphibia > Anura > Eleutherodactylidae > Eleutherodactylus > Eleutherodactylus coqui. Next base: position 33,034,388 of record NC_089849.1, read on the forward strand.
GGTACAGGAAGAAATCCCATTGCAGTGCCCCGGATAGCTGAGGTTACGTGAGAGGAAATACATGTTGGCTTCGGCCCACAATCCATGCTCTAGTCAGTTGGGTTTTTTGGGGGGGCCAGATAGGTAGAACACCGCTATGGGAAGACTTAGTGCACCCATAGTATACACAGACCCCTGTAATATTCCTGTAGCAAAGGTATAAGCTGAACCCAGTAACAGTTACACTACCGTTCAAAAGTTTGGGGTCACATTGAAATGTCCTTATTTTTGAAGGAAAAGCACTGTACTTTTCAATGAAGATAACTTTAAACTAGTCCTAACTTTAAACAAATGCACTCTATACATTGCTAATGTGGTAAATGACTATTCTAGCTGCAAATGTCTGTTTTTTTGTGCAATATCTACAAAGGTGTATAGAGGCCCATTTCCAGCAACTATCACTCCAGTGTTCTAATGGTACAATGTGTTTGCTCATTGGCTCAGAAGGCTAATTGATGATTAGAAAACCCTTGTGCAATCATGTTCACACATCTGAAAACAGTCTAGCTCGTTACAGAAGCTACAAAACTGACCTTCCTGTGAGTAGATTGAGTTTCTGGAGCATCACATTTGTGGGGTCAATTAAACGCTCAAAATGGCCAGAAAAAGAGAACTTTCATCTGAAACTCGACAGTCTATTCTTGTTCTTAGAAATGAAGGCTATTCCATGCGAGAAATTGCTAAGAAATTGAAGATTTCCTACAACGGTGTGTACTACTCCCTTCAGAGGACAGCACAAACAGGCTCTAACCAGAGTAGAAAAAGAAGTGGGAGGCCGCGTTGCACAACTAAGCAAGAAGATAAGCACATTAGAGTCTCTAGTTTGAGAAACAGACGCCTCACAGGTACCCAACTGGCATCTTCATTAAATAGTACCCGCAAAACACCAGTGTCAACATCTACAGTGAAGAGGCGGCTGCGGGATTTTGGGCTTCAGGGCAGAGTGGCAAAGAAAAAGCCATATCTGAGACTGGCCAATAAAAGAAAAAGATTAAGATGGGCAAAAGAACACAGACATTGGACAGAGGAAGACTGGAAAAAAGTGTTGTTCACGGATGAATCCAAGTTTGAGGTGTTTGGATCACAAAGAAGAACGTTTGTGAGACGCAGAACAAATGAAAAGATGCTGGAAGAATGCCTGACGCCATCTGTTAAGCATGGTGGAGGTAATGTGATGGTCTGGGGTTGCTTTGGTGCTGGTAAGGTGGGAGATTTGTACAGGGTAAAAGGGATTCTGAATAAGGAAGGCTATCACTCCATTTTGCAACGCCATGCCATACCCAGTGGACAGCGCTTGATTGGAACCAATTTCATCCTACAACAGGACAATGACCCTAAACACACCTCCAAATTGTGCAAGAACTATTTACAGCAGAAGCAGGCAGCTGGTATTCTATCGGTAATGGAGTGGCCAGCGCAGTCACCAGATCTGAACCCCATTGAGCTGTTGTGGGAGCAGCTTGACCGTATGGTACGCCAGAAGTGCCCATCCAACCAATCCAACTTGTGGGAGATGCTTCTAGAAGCGTGGGGTGCAATTTCTCAAGCTTACCTCAACAAATTAACAGCTAGAATGTCAAAGGTGTGCAATGCTGTAATTGCTGCAAAAGGAGGATTCTTTGACGAAAGCAAAGTTTGATGTAAAAACAATGTTATTTCAAATACAAATCATTATTTCTAACCTTGTCAATGTCTTGACTCTATTTTCTATTCATTTCACAACGCATGGTGGTGAATAAGTGTGACTTTTCATGGAAAACACAAAATTGTTTGGGTGACCCCAAACTTTTGAACGGTAGTGTATGTGGCAGAAGTCTATGGAGACCCCAGTAACATTTCTGTAGTAACAGTATGGACAGACCCCAGTAACATTTCATTAGCAGAAGTATAGGCAGACCCCTGTAACATTTCTGTAGCAGCAGTATTGGCAGACCACTGTAACATTTGTGTAGCAGCAGTATATGCAGACCCCTGTAATATTTCAGTAGCAGCAGTACAGGCAGAGCCCAGTATTTGTAACATTTCAGTAGTAACAGTATAGACAGACCCCAGTAACATTTCTGTTGTAACAGTATAGACAGAGCCGAGTAACATTTCTGTAGTAACAGTATAGGCAGACCCCAGTAACATTTATGTAGCAGCAGTATAGGCAGACCCCTGTAACATTTATGTGGCAGAAGTATAGGCAGATCCCAGTATCAGTTCTGAAGCAGCAGTATAGGCAGACCCCAGCACCATTTCTGTAGTAGAAGTATAGGCAGACCCCTGTAAAATTTACATGGCAGCAGTATAGGCAGACCCCAATAACATTTTTGTAGCAGAAGTGTACGCAGACCCCTGTAACATTTCTGTAGTAACACTATAGACAAATCGCAGTACCATTTCTGTAGCAGAAGTATAGGCAGACCCCAGTACCATTTTTGTAGCAGCAGTATAGGCAGACCCCAGTACCATTTCTGTAGAAGTAAAGGCAGACCCCAGTAACATGTCTGTCACCGCAGAATAAGCAGAGCCCTGTAACATTTATGTAGCAGAAGCATAGGCAGACCCCAGTACCATTTTTGTAGCAGAAGTATACGCAGACCCTGTAACATTTACGTGGCGGAAGTATAGACAGACCCCAGTAACATTTCTGTTGTAACGGTATAGACAGAGCCGAGTAACATTTCTGTAGTAACAGTATAGGCAGATCCCAGTAACATTTCTGCAGCAGAAGTATAGGCAGACCCCTGTAACATTAACATGGCAGCAGTATTTGCAGACCCCAGTAACATCCTTGTGGCAACAGTATAGGCAAACCCCTGTAAAATTAACGTGGCAGCAGTATAGACAGACCCCAGTAACCTCCTTGTGGCAGCAGTATAGGAAGACCCCTGTAACTTTCTTGTAGCAGAAGTATAGGCAAGCAGACCCCAGTAAAATTTCTGTAGTCATAGTATAGGCCAACCTCTGAAACATTGTGATACCATGAGCGTAGGCGAAGGCCGGAAAAATTAGTTGGATAAGAGTGTAGGCGTGGGCCCCAAATATTAGTGTACCAAGAGTACAAGTGTACCTTTGAAAAATTTATCAACCAAGAGGGCAGGTGAAACCCATAAACATCTTTTTTAAAGATACAGCTCACTGTTGCTTAATTTGTAACAGAGCCTGTAGGCAGCCCTGTTGAAAAAATTGGTTCATGTTACAGTCTCAATACTTTTGAAACTTAGAAAAAAAAAAATTGGTAGATGTAGATGAGCCTTTTGGGCCGCAGAAAAATTGGCCGTTCAGCGTGATGACATGTTGTTTCTGGAGGAGGAGTAGCAGGAGGAGGACTAATGTCAGAGACAGATTGACAAAGCTAAATACCCCGTTTTACCGGTGATAGAGAAGAGTGCTTTTATCTGCGGTTGCAGCGAAAAGAATCTTTAGGTTCCGCTGCTCTCCCCCAGTGGAGAAGAGAAGTCTGGGGAAATACAGGCTTTGTTCATCTTTATGAATGTGAGCATGTCGGCACTCCCCCTCCTCCTCCTCATTCTCCTCCTCCAAAACGCGCTGAGATATAGACATGAGGGTGGTCTGGCTATCAAGCGACATACTCTCTTCCCCCGTCTCCTGTTCCGACCGCAAAGCGTCAGCCTTTATGCTTTGCAGCGAACTTCTCAGCAGGCATAGCAGAGGAATGGTGACGCTAATGATTGCAGCATCGCCGCTCACCATCTGGGTAGACTCCTCAAAGTTTCCGAGGACCTGGCAGATGTCTGCCATCCAGGCCCACTCCTCTGTAAAGAATTGGGGAGGCTGACTCCCACTGCGCCGCCCATGTTGGAGTTGGTATTCCACTATTGCTCTATCAGTCGCCTGAATGCTTCAGCTAGGAATAATGGAATAGGACCCCGGTTCTATTTTGTTGGTTTTCGGAACTGGGGCCATGATTAAGAGGGACGGCCCGGGGCATTCGTATTGTGCAGCTAGAGGTGAAATTCTTGGATGGACCAAAGCGAAAGCATTTGCCAAGAATGTTTTCATTGTTGGAGGAGAAGGGGGAGGGCTTAGAGGAGTTGGCATAGACCGCCGCAGATACCAGAACCGAGGAAGGACCCGGAATTCTGGATGTGGGTAGGACGTGAGCGGTCCCAGGCTCTGACTCGGTCCCAGCCTCCACCAAATTTACCCAATGTGCCGTCAGGAAGATATAGTGGCCCTGCCCGCCAGTACTTGTCTACGTGTCTGTGGTTGAATGGACTTTCCCAGTAACCGAGTTGGTGAGGGCACGATTGATGTTGCGGGAGACGTGCTGGTGTAGGGCTGGGACAGCACATTGGGAAAAATAGGGGCGACTGGGGACCAAGTAGCGTGGGACCGCCACCGCCATCATGTTTTTGAAAGCCTCCATTTCCACAAGCCTGTACGGCAGCATCTCCAGGCTGATCAATTAGGCAATGTGCACGTTTAATGCTTGAGCGTGCGGGTGCGTGGTAGCGTATTTGCGCTTGCGCTAGCGACAGCTGGACGCTGCGCTGAGAGACATTGCTGGATGGGGCCGAGGACAGCGGAGGTGAGGGTGTGGGTGCAGGCCACGAGGCGCTCGTGCCTGTGTCCTGAGAGGGGGGTTGGATCTGAGTGGCAGGTTGGGGCACAGGGGGAGAGGCAGTGGTGCGACCCGGAGGCGGTTAACGGCCTTTGTCCCACCTTGTGGGGTGGTTGGCCATCATATGCCTGCGCATGCTGGTGGTGGTGAGGCTGGTAGTGTTGGCTCCCCGGCTGATCTTGGAGCAACACAGGTTGCATGCCACTGTTCGTCGGTCATCCGCGCTCTCACTGAAAAACATCCACACCTTTGAACACCTAGGCTTCTGCAGGGTGGCTTGGCGCGAGGGGGTGCTTTGGGAAACAGTTGGGGGAGTATTCGCTCTGGGCCTGCCTCTACCCCTGCCAACCCCACTGCCTCTTTCAACCTGTCCTGCTGCTGCCCTTGCCTCCCCCTCTGAAGACCTGTCCTCAGTTAGCTTAGCAAACCAGGTGGGGTCAGTCACCTCATCGTCCAGCGGTTCTTCCTCCGAATCCTCTGTTCACTCCTCCCTCGGACTCACTGCCCTTAATACTACCTCACTGATAGTCTGATACTCAACTGTGTCTCCTCATCATCGACCTCCTCACCCACTGAGAGCTCTTGAGACAGTTGCCAGAAGTCCCCAGCCTCATCACTCAGACCCCGGGAGCTTTCCAAAGGTTGGGCATCGGTCACGACAAACTCCTCAGGTGGGAGAGGAACCATTTTATCCCAATCAAGGCAGGGGGCCGAGAACAGTTCCTGGGAGTCTACCTGCTCATCAGAATGAGTCATTTTCATGGAGTGAGGAGGCTGGGAGGAAGGAGGAGCAGCAGCGAGAGGATTCAGAGTTGCAGCAGTGGACGGCGTAGAAGACTGGGTGGTCGATACATCGCTGGATGCATTTTCTGCTATCCACGACAGGATCTGCTCACACTGCTCATTTTGTAATAAAGGTCTACCACGTGGACCCCAAAATTGTGATATGAAGCTGTGGACCCCAGAAACTTGCCTCTCTCCTTATCCCGCAGCAGTCGGCTGCGATACACCTGGATCAGGAGCTCGGCCTGTGCCCACACCCTCACTTGGACCTCAGTGTCCTCGCCCGCGTCCACGGCCACGTCCTCTAGGCCTACCCCTACCCCTCAGCATGGTGTATTTCGAATACAGCAGACACAGAGCTGTGTAAAAAATTAGGCAATTATTGGCCTGCACTTGGAGGCTGACAGCAATAAAGTAACGCACACTGTAGGCCGAAAAAATTATACGCTTGCCTGCAGAAAGGCCTAGCTGGCTAATAGTGAGCCACTACAACTCCCAGCAGCCACGCAGTAAACTGCACACGGTCACAGGTAGCCCTAAGGAGGATTTTTTTTTTCAGTTTTTAAAAAAAAAAAAACAGCAGCCTAGATAGCGCGTATATGTCTTTCCCTCTATCAGCGGCTGTGGCCATACGCTGTGTGTGAAGTTGACGGGACGCACAGAGCGGTGTAAAAAATTAGGCAATTATTTGCCTGCACTTGGAGGCTCACAGCGGTTATGTTACGCACACTGTAGGCCAAAAAAATTATACGCTAGGCTGCAGGAAGGCCTAGCTGGCTAATAGTGAGCCACTACAACTCCCAGCAGCCACGCAGTAAATTGCACACGTGCACAGGTAGCCCTTAGGAGGAATTTTTTTTCTGTTTTTTTTAAAAAAACCAGCAGCCTAGATAGCGTGTATATGTCTTTCCCTCTATCAGCGGCTGTGGCCGTACGCTGTGCGTGAAGTTGACGGGACGCACAGAGCAGCGTAAAAAATTAGGCAATTATTTACCTGCACTTGGAGGCTGACAGCGGTTATGTTACGCACACTGTAGGCCCAAAAAATTATACGGTAGGCTGCAGAAAGGCCTAGCTGGCTAATAGTGAGCCACTACAACTCCCAGCAGCCAGCCAGTAAACTGCACACGCGCACAGGTAGCCCTAAGGAGGATTTTTTTTTTCATTTAAAAAAACAAAAAAACAGCAGCCTAGATAGCGTGTATATGTCTTTCCCTCTATCAGCAGCTGTGGCCGTACACTGTGCGTGAAGTTGACGGGACGCACAGAGCGGTGTAAAAAATTAGTCAATTATTTGCCAGCATTTGGAGGCTCACAGCGGTACTGTAACGCACACTGCAGGCCCAAAAAAATTATACGCTTGCCTGCAGAAAGGCCTAGCTGGCTAATAGTGAGCCACTACAACTCCCAGCAGCCACAAGAGTAATGCAGACGGTCACAGGTAGCCCTAAGCAGGAGCTTTTTTGGGGTACTTGCAGACAGGATCCTACACTACCACTGTCCCTGCCTGACCAGTACTGCCCCTATACTCTGTATAATTGGCTGCAGACTGAGAACGCAATAGTCTGCAGAGCCCAAGATGAAAAAAAAAATTGGTGCAAAACTGGTCCTAGCAGCCACAACAGTAATGCACACGGTAAGATGTGGCCCTAAGAAGGACCGTTGGGGTTCTTGAAGACGCTGACAGTAGCCTAACACTCTCCCTATAGCAGGAACAGCACTCTCCCTAATCTCTGCCAGCGTGTGTCTGAGGCGAGCCACGGGTGGGACCGCTTTATATACTCGGCGATCACTTGATCTCGCCAGCCACTCACTGCAGGGGGGTGGGATAGGGCTGGAACGTCACAGGAGTAAGTTGTAATGCCTTCCCTGCATGTCTATTGGCCAGAAAATAGCGCAAAACATGCAGCGAAGGAAATGGAATTGACTCGAGTACCGTGTGGTGCTCATCTCGAGTAACGAGCATCTCGAGTACCCTAATACTCGAACGAGCATCAAGCTCGGACGAGTATGTTCGCTCATCTCTAATCAATATCAAATTCACCTATGAATATAATGAATCATCTGTCCAATTTCGGGATTGGAACATCTGGTTAAACATGGAGGGCAAAATGCAAACTCAAATTTATCATAAAGAAACATAGGCTAATAACTTATTACATTGAAATAGCTGGCACCCCTCAACACTTAAAAGAGGCCAATAGCTTAGAGCGAGAAGAAACTACTCTAATATATTTACCTTTGAGTCTGTATGTGTGACCCTACCCCAAAGATTTTGCAAACTTGGCTATCCCCGCTCTTGTTAACGGAAAGCATATAAGGACAAAAAAAAACGAACAAAAAATTTATTTCCCCCGAATAGGCTAATTGGCTTATGTCTCGTTGTTTTTTTTGCCATCCTCTGTATCAACCATGGGGGGTTAAAACAGGATGAACTAGATGGACATTGTCTTCATTCAGCCTGACATACTATGTTACTTTCTTTCCAAAAACTCCAAAAGACATACAAAACATCAAAACCATTGGATGCATTGGAGCATATGATGGGTACATGAACCAAATCAGCAAGATATTAAACAAATACTGGCCAGTGCTGAAATCTGATCCTCATCTAGGCGAAGTTATTTGAAATCGTCTGAGTGTTACATTTAGACAAGGTCAGAATCTTAAGGACACTTTAGTACATAGCCATTTCACTTCACCCCTGATAAACAGTCTCCCAGCTCGCTTACTCCTTCTCTAGGCTGTCGTCCATGTGGTAACTGTAAGCCCTATCTCATGTATGCTGCTATTATGAGAAAAAACAAAAGCTCTACATAAAAGACAACAATGTACACAATGCAGCGCTGCTCTTGGATTCAATTACAAACAACAGCTAACAGGTTCCCGTTACAATAAATTTCAAAGCAAAGGATTTAAAACCGAAAACGACCACTAGAGGTCCTTGGAATACACTTACATTTAGTCTCTTGCACTTCAAATGTGTTAATACACTTTGGCCAGAAGATGGCCTCGGAGAATTATTTCCCCAAATTTGTACCAAGATTACCAAAATTATCCTCAGAATAGGATATAATATGCTAATTGTTGGGAGTCTTACTGCTGAGACCCCAAACAATCTCAAGAATGAGGGTCCTGTGTTCCTTGTGCAACGGCTGAGCCAAGCGCGCCAAAGTAAGGGAGGGATGCAAGAGGGTTGTCACAGGTGGCTCTGTGGACCCTCTTAACAGTGGCACTAAGAATGATCTGCTTGGGAGTTGTGCAGCAACCAAAGGGACGTACCGTGGTATGCTTAACAGGAAGGTCTGTTTTGTCACGCGTGATGCCAGTACTCTAACCGGAACCCTCAGACTGGAATGCCAATGAAATAATTGAGACGAGTCTGGTAGCTTGTGGTAGTAATCTGGGAGTATGCAGATTTACTAAGCTGATATTTGTAAGTTGAAACACAATCTCCAATGCTAGTAATGGTACAAGTAGGTACAGTAGTATGCAGTGAATTCAACACGATGAAGAATACAGCAGTATTGACTTGAATAGAAACTGACTTCAATGCTCTCTTCTTTCCTTTATCTGAAACTGATTTGCAAGACAATTTACCCACTAGTTGCTTTAGCTGAAGGGATGGGTGGATTTAACAAGTGTAGATGAATCAGGATGTGAGGTGGCTGCTAGACTAATCCTGGCTTTGAGTTCACTGGGTAGTTTTAGACTCACTGTTTTGGTGGAAGACCGACCTTGGAATAAATTCTCCTCCTCTCTGCTGTGGGACTCCAAGGGAGCCGAATGAGACCTTGCTCAACCTTGGGAAGACTGTAGATATCCACTTTCTCTCTCTCGCATGGGTACCTCCTCCTTCTCCTACACAACCTATCTCCTCCAACGCCGGACTACAACTACTATTTCTCCCTTAACTGCTCACTGACTCTTCCTTTTATCTCCTCCTGTCAATCCTGCACTTTTCTGCTTCTCCCACTATACATAGGGAACTGTGTTATTGATCTCCCGCCCTTGGACTTTACACCAGTGACTTTGAAGCTGACTATCAGCCAATAGGGCACCAGCTGACATCAGGGCTAAGCTGTAGGCTTAGTAAAAAGAAGGGGAAAAACAGGGTCTCTCCTACGGACGACACCTTCTATGTCCATGGATGGTACGTAGACAGGTGTGACAGGTCAGGTGTTGCTGTGAGTGTTCTGTAAGACTTGCTGGGCCATGACTGTTCCTTCCTACTTAAAAACACAGCTGTGCTAGGCTGTACTGAGCTGTGAGGGACAGAAAGGTGTGCCCTCCAGGTATGTGTGACAGTACATAATTTTAGAGTTTGGTATACCTGTGAGTTTTACTAGTCTTGTTGGGTTAGGATGGAATCCTAGCTCCCAGCTTGCTATGGGATACCTACATAGTTTTTTTTTCCCCTAAAGGCAAACAGAATATGCATAAACCATTATTGGAAATAAGACATGAAAAAAATGTACTATATGGTAGGTCACCTGTTAGGAAGGAAATTTGAGGTTAGGCAGCAATCACAACATAACATGACTTTAAAGTCCTGTGCAAAGTTTACATGTGCAGCCTGGAAGAAAAACATGCATTAGTAACAGCAGCTTGATTCTTAGCAAACTTTCTGTTGGTGACAGAATAGCCACGAGCATGTGCGAGAGTCCATGGAAAACTGTAAAGTCCACAATGTGATGGTGGGGTGCACTAATACAAGTGTCTCTGAAAAGAGGGAAAAGTAAACGTGAGCATAAACTATAAACAAAAACTTGTAGCAATCTTCAAGTACTCCCTTGGGGCACATGACTTTAACTCCTTAATGACATGGCCTATTTTGGCGTTGAGGACCAAGCGATTTTTGGTATTTTTCCATCTCCATTTTTCAAAAGCCATAACATTTTTATTTTTCCATCGACGCGGCCGTATAAGGGCTTGTTTTTTGCGTGGCGAACTGTAGTTTTTATCGGTGCTACTTTTGGGTACATAGACTATATCGTAAAACTTTAATTATTTTTTTTATGATAACAGGGAGAGAAAACGCATCAATTCTGCCATAGATTTTTTTTTACAGCGTTAATCATGCAGCATAAATGACACACAAAATTTTTTCTGCGGTTCGGTACGGTTACAACGATACCAAAATTCTTATATTTTTTTAGGTTTTTACACTTTTTTGCAATAAAACCCCTTTTTTTTGGAAATCTTTTTTTTTTCTCTATAGCTGCATTCAAAGTCCTGTAACTTTTTTATTTTTCTATGTACGGAGCCCTATAAGGGCTTATTTTTTGTGAGACGAGCTGTAGTTTTTATTGGTACCATTTTGGGGAATGTATGGCTTTTTTGATCACTTTTATTGCATTTTTTGGGAGGCAAAATGCTAAAAATGCCTGTTTTTTAGCGTTTCTTGTTACACTTTTTGCCATACAAAATAAAAAGCATGTTCAACTTTTTGTACATGTCGTTACGGACGCGTCAATACCCAATATGTGGGGTTTTAATTTTTTTTAACCTTTTTTTATGCTAATATTAGAAAAAGCATAAAAAAGGTTTTTTTTAACATTTTTTTTACATTTTTCTTTTTTTTACATTTTCTTTTCTTTTTTTACACTATTTGAGTCCCTCTGAGGGACTTGCAGCCCTATGCCTATGATCGCTGTCATAAGGCATGGCAGAGCTACTGCTCTGCCATGCCTTATCGCTTATACAGCAATCATAGGCATAGGCAATACAGGACGCCAGTGTCTGGCGTCCTGTTGCCATGGTGACAGGCCGGGCTCTCGCGATGACATCGCGAGAACTGGCCGGAGACACAGAGGGAGCGTGCTTCCTCTGTGAACTCTTTCCCTGCCGCGATCTACTTAGATTGGCTTATGGCTTAATTGGCTTATGTCTCGTTGTTTGTTTTGCCATCCTCTGTATCAACCATGGGGGGTTAAAACAGGATGAACTAGATGGACATTGTCTTCATTCAGCCTGACATACTATGTTACTTTCTTTCCAAAAACTCCAAAAGACATACAAAACATCAAAACCATTGGATGCATTGGAGCATATGATGGGTACATGAACCAAATCAGCAAGATATTAAACAAATACTGGCCAGTGCTGAAATCTGATCCTCATCTAGGCGAAGTTATTTGAAATCGTCTGAGTGTTACATTTAGACAAGGTCAGAATCTTAAGGACACTTTAGTACATAGCCATTTCACTTCACCCCTGATAAACAGTCTCCCAGCTCGCCTACTCCTTCTCTAGGTTGTCGTCCATGTGGTAACTGTAAGCCCTATCTCATGTATGCTGCTATTATGAGAAAAAACAAAAGCAATACATAAAACGACAACAATGTACACAATGCAGCGCTGCTCTTGGATTCAATTACAAACAACAGCTAACAGGTTCCCGTTACAATAAATTTCAAGGCAAAGGATTTGAAACAGAAAATGACCACAAGAGGTCCTTGGAATACACTTACATTTAGTCTCTTGCACTTCAAATGTGTTAATACACTTTGGCCAGAAGATGGCCTCAGAGAGTTATTTCCCCAAATTTGTACCAAGATTACCAAAATTATCCTCAGAATAGGATATAATATGCTAATTGTTGGGAGTCTTACTGCTGAGACCCCAAACAATCTCAAGAATGAGGGTCCTGTGTTCCTTGTGCAACGGCCGAGCCAAGCGCGCCAAAGTAAGGGAGGGATGCAAGAGGGTTGTCACAGGTGGCTCTGTGGACCCTCTTAACAGTGGCACTAAGAATGATCTGCTTGGGAGTTGTGCAGCAACCAAAGGGACGTACCGTGGTATGCTTAACAGGAAGGTCTGTTTTGTCACGCGTGATGCCAGTACTTTAACCGGAACCCTCAGACTGGAATGCCAATGAAATAATTGAGACGAGTCTGGTAGCTTGTGGTAGTAATCTGGGAGTATGCAGATTTACTAAGCTGATATTTGTAAGTTGAAACACAATCTCCAATGCTAGTAATGGTACAAGTAGGTACAGTAGTATGCAGTGAATTCAACACGATGAAGAATACAGCAGTATTGACTTGAATAGAAACTGACTTCAATGCTCTCTTCTTTCCTTTATCTGAAACTGATTTGCAAGACAATTTACCCACTAGTTGCTTTAGCTGAAGGGATGGGTGGATTTAACAAGTGTAGATGAATCAGGATGTGAGGTGGCTGCTAGACTAATCCTGGCTTTGAGTTCACTGGGTAGTTTTAGACTCACTGTTTTGGTGGAAGACCGACCTTGGAATAGATTCTCCTCCTCTCTGCTGTGGGACTCCAAGGGAGCCGAATGAGACCTTGCTCAACCTTGGGAAGACTGTAGATATCCACTTTCTCTCTCTCGCATGGGTACCTCCTCCTTCTCCTACACAACCTATCTCCTCCAACGCCGGACTACAACTACTATTTCTCCCTTAACTGCTCACTGACTCCTCCTTTTATCTCCTCCTGTCAATCCTGCACTTTTCTGCTTCTCCCACTATACATAGGGAACTGTGTTATTGATCTCCCGCCCTTGGACTTTACACCAGTGACTTTGAAGCTGACTATCAGCCAATAGGGCACCACCTGACATCAGGGCTAAGCTGTAGGCTTAGTAAAGAGAAGGGGAAAAACAGGGTCTCTCCTACGGACGACACCTTCTATGTCCATGGATGGTACGTAGACAGGTGTGACAGGTCAGGTGTTGCTGTGAGTGTTCTGTAAGACTTGCTGGGCCATGACAGTTCCTTCCTACTTAAAAACACAGCTGTGCTAGGCTGTACTGAGCCGTGAGGGACAGAAAGGTGTGCCCTCCAGGTATGTGTGACAGTACATAATTTTAGAGTTTGGTATACCTGTGAGTTTTACTAGTCTTGTTGGGTTAGGATGGAATCCTAGCTCCCAGCTTGCTATGGGATACCTACATAGTTTTTTTTTCCCCTAAAGGCAAACAGAATATGCATAAACCATTATTGGAAATAAGACATGAAAAAAATGTACTATATGGTAGGTCACCTGTTAGGAAGGAAATTTGAGGTTAGGCAGCAATCACAACATAACATGACTTTAAAGTCCTGTGCAAAGTTTACATGTGCAGCCTGGAAGAAAAACATGCATTAGTAACAGCAGCTTGATTCTTAGCAAACTTTCTGTTGGTGACAGAATAGCCACGAGCATGTGCGAGAGTCCATGGAAAACTGTAAAGTCCACAATGTGATGGTGGGGTGCACTAATACAAGTGTCTCTGAAAAGAGGGAAAAGTAAACGTGAGCATAAACTATAAACAAAAACTTGTAGCAATCTTCAAGTACTCCCTTGGGGCACATGACTTTAACTCCTTAATGACATGGCCTATTTTGGCGTTGAGGACCAAGCGATTTTTGGTATTTTTCCATCTCCATTTTTCAAAAGCCATAACATTTTTATTTTTCCATCGACGCGGCCGTATAAGGGCTTGTTTTTTGCGTGGCGAACTGTAGTTTTTATCGGTGCTACTTTTGGGTACATAGACTATATCGTAAAACTTTTATTATTTTTTTTATGATAACAGGGAGAGAAAACGCATCACTTCTGCCATAGATTTTTTTTTACAGCGTTAATCATGCAGCATAAATGACACACAAAATTTTTTCTGCGGTTCGGTACAGTTACAACGATACCAAAATTCTTATATTTTTTTAGGTTTTTACACTTTTTTGCAATAAAAACCCTTTTTTTTGGAAATCTTTTTTTTTTCTCTATAGCTGCATTCAAAGTCCTGTAACTTTTTTATTTTTCTATGTACGGAGCCCTATAAGGGCTTATTTTTTGTGAGACGAGCTGTAGTTTTTATTGGTACCATTTTGGGGAATGTATGGCTTTTTTGATCACTTTTATTGCATTTTTTGGGAGGCAAAATGCTAAAAATGCCTCTGTTTTTTAGCGTTTCTTGTTACACTTTTTGCCATACAAAATAAAAAGCATGTTCAACTTTTTGTACATGTCGTTACGGATGCGTCAATACCCAATATGTGGGGTTTTTATTTTTTTTAACCTTTTTTTATGCTAATATTAGAAAAAGCATAAAAAAGGGTTTTTTTAACTTTTTTTTACATTTTTCTTTTTTTTACATTTTCTTTTCTTTTTTTACACTATTTGAGTCCCTCTGAGGGACTTGCAGCCCTATGCCTATGATCGCTGTCATAAGGCATGGCAGAGCTACTGCTCTGCCATGCCTTATCGCTTATACAGCAATCATAGACATAGGCAATACAGGACGCCAGTGTCTGGCGTCCTGTTGCCATGGTGACAGGCCGGGCTCTCGCGATGACATCGCGAGAACTGGCCGGAGACACAGAGGGAGCGTGCTTCCTCTGTGAACTCTTTCCCTGCCGCGATCTACTTAGATCGCGGCAGGGAAGGGGTTAACAGCGGGGGCGCATCTCCGATGCTCCCCCGTTGTTGCAGCGGGACGCCGGCTATGACTGACAGCCGGCTCCCGCTGCGGGATAGCGCGAGGTCAGTCATGATCTCGCGCTATCCGGATGACGTACCGGTACGTCCTGTTGTGGGAAGTACCCCGCTCCCAGGACGTACCGGTACGTCCTGGGGAGGGAAGGGGTTAACGTTGCAATAATTTATGAACTTGGGGACTTTTGGAACTTTAGGACACACTGAGTAGTCTCTCAGGGCACTGAGCTTGTGTATGGCAAATGTTGCAATAAATAAGGTATTTTCTGAATTCATAGGATTGATAAGATGACGTTTGTATAACAAAGTCTATTCAAGAAATCTTGGAGGTGGTTGACCACGTGTGGTTCTGGTAGATCTACTGAGCACAGTAGTCAATGCTGGTAATCTTCTTCTTGGAGTTAGTGATAGCACTGGTGAAGTTTGTACAGAGTTGGATGGGGTAGCTGAAATAGAAGAACTTGATGATGAGATTGATGTTGAAGGATTTGGTGAAGTTGCTGAAGAATTGGATGATGGCTACAGGTATATTAGGCGAGAAAAAGGGTTCTGATACCAAAGCAATTGAGTCTCTAAGGTAAATGGAGAAGGACATTCTGCGACTGCTTGGGGAGGGGATTGGATGATTTCCTCTTCTTGGTCTGATTCGTTTTCTTCTATTTCAGAGTCTGTAGGCAAAGCTGGTTGGGCAAGGCAAATTTTAAGGCAATTGCGGTGGACAACTTGGATTTTTCCTTTAGGATGGGCTATGCGGTAGAGTCCTTTTTCTGGAGATATTGTGGTGATGACTGTATGCGGGGTAAGTTCCCATGTGGTGTCTAACGTTCCACTATGATTTTCTTTTCATAATCATACTTGGTCTCCCTTATAGAAATCACAAGCTTGGGGGGGCATGGCCTGAGGCATGAGAGACTAGGTCGCACTGCTTGTGGGCTTCCACTAGACCCCCGCTACTCACTGGCACATACGGCATCCAACGGCAGAAGCTGATCACAATGATCCGCAATAGACGTTCTGGAAGCTGGGGAACACTGGACAATGAGGATTCGGGCCCCCTGGACGTGTTTCTGGGGCACACCTTGAAGAGGAAGATGACTTCGGCAGGTCCTAGGATGGGGCCGCTGTTAGCTCCAGTGGGAGGAGCCACGGCCTCCCACACCTCCGAGCCGACTGCAGCCGGCTCCCTGCTGCCACCTCCGCTCTGGACCAAGCGACACGGGTCTCCAGCCCCCCGGGAACATTGGAGCCCATCTTCTCTGCCACAAAGGCAGCTGAAGTCCCAGAGAGAGCTCCCGCGGCCCCCCCCCCCCCGTCTCGGCTGATACCAGCATCAGAGGGCTAATGGCTGAGGCAGGATCTCCCAAGGTCTCTCCTGAGCTTCCTCAGACAGGAGGCACATCAGAGGAAGACTCTCCTGTGGACCCCCTTCTCCGCAGTCCTCTGGATCTCACCAGGAGGAAGATGGACTTAAAGCAATGGTGAGTGAATCCACATGCACCCAGGCAAAGGGGGGAGACTGCATCATTCCACACACCCAGCTAACGGAAGCAACAGAAGGAGAGGCCCTAGCCACTCTTTCTCCTAGGCAAATAGGAAAGAAGATGAGCCACTATGTAGACCTCCTGATGCCCAAGTTCCTGGGGCCCTTAGGGCCCAAAGAATACACCTTTAGCTACTAAATCAGCAAAAAAAAGGTCCCGCAATCCGCACACCCATTAGCCCACATGAGAAATATTTCTACAAGAAACGAGATAGATTCTGTATTTAAGAAAGCTACAAGCTCGCAAATGCAAGTTATAGAAGCACTACAGACTTAAATCAAACATATTGGCTATAGAGTCGCTGACTATGAAGAGGTGCAGCTACAGCTTCCATCTCAGGCTAATGAACACCATCGCATCTTACAAGATTATTCCCTGCAAATTACTACTATCCTAACGCAGCTTGACGACATTGAAAATCGCAACAGACGTAACAATGTCTAAATCAGGGGCCTGAGTGAGGAAGCAGAACTGATGCAGCTGGAGTGCTGGGCCAAATGTTTCGGCGACCTTCTTAAGAGATCCGCTGACAGCCCAGTGGAAATTGATCGAATCCACAGGTCTCTGGGTCACAAAAGTACAGATCCAGCTAGGCCCCGAGATGTTATATGTAGGATCCACCTATATAAAGACAAAGAGAACTTGCTGTGGCAAATCAGAGACAGAGGCCCTATCACATACAGGAATATTGCCCTCCTTGTGCTCCCAGACCTCTCGAGAAGGACCCTCCAGCTTTGCAAAGCTCTCAGACCCATATTGAACATTCTAAAGGAAAAGAACATTCCGTATCGCTGGGGGTACCCCCTTCAGTTACAGGTTGGAAGAGAAAGTAACATGGCAATTGTTACCATGCAGCGATTGCTGGTCCTCCCATGGCGGCGGTGTGCGGGGTCCCACGGTTGGGGCGCGTCCCCCCCGGCTTTTTGTCCGGCTGCCGGGGGGGCGCGGGTGCCTGGCCAGCGTGGTGCTGGTGGTGTGCCGCACCGTACGCGCGTGCACCTGTGAGTGCAGCTGCCGTGCATGAGCACCCTTTTATTAAGTTCTGCTGGGAGTTGGCTGTCTCCTTCTTTCCGCCCCCGGGGCGGAGGCTTTTGTTTAAAGGTCGGGCAGAGACTTGCAATCACTGCCAGTTATTGGTTTCCCTCAGTGTGCTAGCTAGTCTGCCTCTGTTGGTCTCCTGCTTCTGTCATCTTGTCTGCTATACTAAGTTTTACCTTTTTTCTTTCTTTTTCTTCTTCACTTCAATGTCTACTGGTATATGTGCTGATTTTCTCCTTTCTTCCCCCTCCCCTCTCCTAACCTTCCTGCTCCCCTCCTGGTTCTCTTCTCTCCTGTTTTCCTCGGTAGAAGTCCTCTGTGGCCATTCCGTACAGTCTGGCTTCCTCCCCCAGAGGGAAATCAATGGCGTCAATAACAGTCAGCTCTTACAACGCTAGAGGTCTCAATAGCCCAGGAAAAAGGAACCAAATATTATATTGCTTCCATATGAAGCGAATCATGATGTTTTTTTTTCCAGGAAACTCACTTTACCGCCACAAACACCCCCAGTTGCCATAACCGATATTATCCTCATTGGTATCATGCCCCCCACCCTGACATCAAAGCATGTGGGATATCTGTTGTTTTCCATAGATCATTAAATCCCCAGGTTTTGGCGATTGAGAGGGATGAAGGGGGGAGATACTTATTTCTAAAAATAAAATGGTCTGACGACATTTATACTCTAGCTAACTTTTATTTCCCCAACCAAAAGCAGATCTCCTTTGGTTCCAGGGTTCTCCGGAGACTAGCAGAGTTCTCAGAAAACACGACCATCATTGCTGGAGGCAACTTCAACATGACACTGGACCTGCTCCTGCACACCTCCTCCGGGCGCTCCTCTGTTCCCCACTCAGCCATCCGTAGGTTCAGAAGAATCCTGGTGAGTCTTCACCTTATTGATCTTTGGAGAACTCTCCATCCCTCTACCAAGGACTACAGTTATCATTCACAGGTCCACAACTCATACAGCAGAATAGATTACATTTTTGTCTCACATAGACTCCTAGACGGTCACCCAAAATGCTCGCTCAGTAATTTTATATGGTCCGACAATGCCCCTGTGTACGGAGAGCTGAGGCCTAGAAGACTGGACTTTAGGGGTATAACTGGAAACTAAATGATAATTTGCTCAGGGACCCAATCCTTACGACTGATTTATCTAGGACTATCGCCGTCTTTCTTGAATCTCATGAGTCTGACTCTACCCCGGCTCCGATTAAATGGGAAGCTCTGAAATGTGTTATGAAAGGAGTCTTCATGTCACACGGCTTGAGGGAAAGGTCATTAAAGCTAAAGCAATTGCTGCAGGCCCTGGAGTCGAAGGAGACTGCAAATAAGAAAAAGAGGTCAGAAGCATTGCTAATGGAAATTACTAATATTAGACGCGAGGTTCTTTCTATTCTAGACCAAAATATCTTATACCTGAGCGACAGATTCCAGGCGGGATGCAACAAAAGCGTAAGGTGGCTTGCAAGAACTTTACACTCCGGACATCCCAAACAAATATTCTCTCCATAAACTCCCCGGCTGGGAATACAGTGCACGCCCCCTGAAGAGATACTGGAGGCCTTTAGGACATACTATACCAAGCTTTATAACATCCCGTGCCCAGAGGAATCGGGAATGCCTATTTAGTTAGGTAATAGTAAACAATATCTACAACAATATATCTCCAGAACCATTCCAACTGATGAGGTGGGAGCTCTTTAAGATGATCTTAGTCCCTTAGAATTGGCTCAGGTTATGAAGGACCTGAAGGTGGGGAAAAGCCCCGGACCCGACTGATTTACCCCGAGGTTCTACAAAAAGTGTGGTGGACAGGTAGCAGAGCTCATGCTGGCGGCATTCAATGCGGTCTCTCGGGGATGCCCCTTTTCCCCCTAGGCACTGCAGGCCCATATTGTGGTGATCTTGAAACCAGGAAAGGACCCTCTATCTTGCAATAGCTACAGACCCATCTCCCTCATTAATAATGACCTAAAGATTTTTTTCAAGATCCTAGTTAATAGATTGAATCCCTATATCCCCCAACTAATTCACATGGACCAAGTGGGATTTGATCCGGGCAGGGAAGTCTGGGACAGCACGATAAAAACATCATCTCTGATCAACAAGGCCCATAGATCTGCTATTCCTCTGTGTCTACTTGCTGTAGATGCAGAAAAAGCCTTTGACAGGGCGAATTGGGGCTTCATGGAGGAGGTGCTGAGGGGGGTGGGGTTGGGCCCCAGGGTCCTTTACTGGATAATGGCCCTGTATGGCTCCCGCTCTGGCCGTATTAGAGTCAATGTACTGCTTTCAGAATCCTTCAAGATCGGGAATGGTACCAGGCAGGGCCGCACCCTCTCTCCGATTCTATATTATAGTCATAGAGCCCCTGGCTGAAGCCCTACGAAGCAACCCCGATATACAGGGCGTGAAGGACCGCGATAGAAATCATAAACTGTCCATTTCTGCGGACGACCTATTGCTTTATGTCATGAATCCTCGGATCAGCCTTCCAGGAATACTTCTGGAATTGTCCAGATACGGGAAACTCAGGAACTTCAAAATGAATATGCAAAAATCTGAAATTCCTAATATAACCCTACCATCTTCCGAAACCTTGAATGGGAGCTAGAGGGGTGGTCTAAGTTCCAGCTTTCCTGGTTTGGAAGAATTAATTTGTTAAAAATGAACATTCTCCCTAGAGTCCTGTATATCTTTCAGACAGTTCCTTGGGACCTCCCTAGACAGTTTTTTATCCACCTGCAAAAATCTATGGTTAGGTTTGTCTGGAAGAATTTTTTCCCCAGAAAAAGTTACAAGGTCCTAACTCGACCTAAATCTTTGGGGAGGGGGGCAGGACTTCCGGACCTCGAATTATACCACAAGGCTGCGATTGGTAGCTGCATTCTAGATATAATACACAGCGCTACTGAAAAGGCTTGGGTTGCACTGGAGACAGATCAAAACCAGTTTGATTTGGGTGGTGCCTTTTGGATCCTGGGCAGGTTGGACTGGAAGAGGGTGGGAGCAACACCCCTCGCTTTGAGCCTGCTCCAGGCTTGGGCCCGATTGGCGAGAGGCAGATGTTTCCTGGCCCCCTGACACCACTTGTGGGGAACCCGCAAATTCCGGCTACGAGATCAAACACAGACTTGGCTTTTCTACCAAGCTGCCCTTCTCCGCAGGCCTGGGAGGTTATAGGCCCAGGGGTGATTCACCCACTGAGCGATTTAAGGGAGGGACACAGATTGAAACCAGGAGCATGGATGCAATATTTCCAGGTGAGGGATTATGTAAGGGCTCTTAAAGCCCCTGAGCTACTACTAGCAGAACTCATCTTATTCGAGAAACTCTGTGTCGCCACGTCCCCCCCCCCCACCACACGTGATCTCTCTGCTGTATAGGTCGTTGATTAATGAGCGGGCACAGGGGATCCAACTGAGATGGAAGTCGAGATGGGAGGAGGAGCTTGGAAGGCACTTCTCCGAAGAACTCTGGACCAAATCCTATATTCTTTCCCACAAATTGTCAATATCAGCTAAAGCTCAGGAACTAAATTACAAAATAGTGACGCAATGGTACAGGACCCTGGACAAGCTCCACAGAATCTTCCCGGAGGTATCTAATGAGTGCCGGAGATGCCATTCTGAGGTAGGCACTATGTACCATATCTAGTGGAGCTGCTCGCTGATCGCCTCCCTCTGGGGCGACGTTGCCAGACTGTATGGAGCAGTGTGTAGATCTCCCTTGGTGCTGTCCCCCGAGATTGCTCTCCTCTCCATGCTGCCAGGATCTATATCTCCTGCTAAAAGGGGTTACTGTGACACTTCATTATGACTATGTAACACATTATACCCCAATACTGGAGACAGGGAGGAGCGATCCCGAGGGTTGCTTGGGTGGAAGTCTTGGACCTTATTAAATACATGGAGGATCTCAGGAGCTCTGATTTGGACTTCGGTCTGATGCCTGTTAGCACTTATAACATATGGGCCAGTTGGATTGACTTCAGGGGTTCACCGGCATTTTCTAAGTGGCTTACCGACGGTTCAGTCTGAGGGGTATGAGCGAAGATCATCGGCGGGCCCGGTGGACTGAGCTTTAACATCCTCGTAAGGAGGACGAGACCACAGCTATCCTATCCTTTTCCCTTAACCCTTCGTTTCCAATATCTTGCTTTCTCTTTCTACTTGTCTTTTTCCTATCTTCTCTTCTCTCTCTTTCGCTAACCTGTTTCTTTTCTTTTGTTTGTTTAGCCCTGTTCAATAGTTAAAAGTAGCTTAAAACAGTATGGGCTCACATGTTCTTCTCTCTGGAGAGATTTGCCGAAAGGCCTACAGTATAGGATCATTCTTCTCACCTCAATATGTGGGCCTGCGGTTGGTCTTCCAGAGTGATATATTTGGCCCAAGTTGGTTATGTATTTGATTACCTTATAATCTGCCTGGTCGCATGTTCGCGGCTAGTGATTGTTTTCTTTCCTAATGATTCGTTCAACCTGTAATTCAAGTATGCAGTATGACACATCACATTATTTCTTAACTCTGTAATGCAAGTACATTATTTCATGTATGTGATGTTAAACAGGGAAACTTAATAAAAATATTTTGAAAGAAATCACAAGCTTGTTTTTCTCTTACTCCTTCCAAGCGTGTATCAGCAATTTCTTGGGCTTTCTTGAGTCTTCTTTGGTGGTCTCATACCCAGTCTGTTTCTGGTAAAGGGTTATAGTCATCTGCTACTGGAATTCCGAATTTTAGGGTCTGCGGGTTACTTTCCTTGACAGCTAAACATTAAGTAATAGGGAGTATATCCTGTGGAATAATGTGGGGTATTGTTGTAGGTGTAGATCAATTCAGGCAGTAAAGCTTTTTGTTTGGGCGGAATGGTTCTGAGTAATTCTAGGATGGTTTGGTTTGCTTTCTCACAAAGTCAATTTCCTTGGCGGTTGACACGTGGTGGTATGTAGTTTCTTGCAATGTAGGTGGCACATATTTCCTGGAAGAGTTGGAATTCAAAGGCTGGTCCTCTCTCTGATAGGATTTGGTCGGGGCATCCATAATGAGGATGAAATGTTTCTATGCAATGGTGGCTGTGGTTCTGGCGGTAAGGGCTTTTACAGGAATAGCGATGGTGAATTTGGTGTAATGGTCGATCAAAGTGAGTACATAGCTATACCCGGGCTTACTTGTTTCTAATGCTCCTGGCTTTGCTGAGTTTAAGAGGGCAACTGGATTGTTACCCGTGTAAGCGGTAAAGGTTGCGGCAGCTAGGTAATCCTTAAATTTCTCAGTGACTGCCCAGAGTAATGCGAATAGTTCTAATTTAAAGGAACTGTAATTCTGGTCATTTCTTTGAGCACTTAATGAGCGACTGGCATAGGCAACTACTCTCTCTTTACCTTCTTGTGCGTACTTGGCTAAGTACTGCATCTAGGTCTTTGAAGCTGGTGTCTGTATAGAGACTAAAGGGGAGCGCATAATCAGGATAAGCAAGGATGGGGTGTGTGATTAACCTCTCTTTTAATACCTGGAAGGCAAGCTCTTGTTCTTTTTCCCAATTAATGGCAACTGGACATTTGAAAGTCTCTTTAGGGTGCCCATGCAAAACTTCTTGTAGTGGGGCCGCAATCTGCGCAAACTTGGTGATAAAGCGCCTCTAATATCCTACGAACCCTAGGAAACTTTGGATATTCTTTAGTGTTTTTGGGGTAGGCCAGTTTTTGACGGCATCTACTTTATCAGGGTACCTCCTTGGCACTGGCAATGTGTCCAAGATAGCGCACTTTTGTCTGCAACAGGTGACACTTAGATAGTTTGATTTTTAGACCGTGGTCAATGAGGGTCTGAAACACTTCCCTAATTTGTTGGCTGTGCTCCTCATAGCTTTTTAAGTATATGATAACGTCATCTAAGTACAAGAGGACAGATTCAAAATTTCTATGTCCTAAACACCTTTCGATAAGACGCTGGAAAGTACCTGGGGTATCGCATAGGCCAAAGGGCATGCAATTAAATTCAAATAACCCCATACGTGTGGTGAAATTTGCCTCACTCATGGGAACTTGCCAATATCCACTCATTAGATCCAGAGTGGAAAAATGTGCGGCAGAACTTAGAGCAGTCAGGGACTCTTCAATATGAGGTAGCGGGTAGGCATCTTTATGGGTGACACTATTGAGCTTTCTGTAATCTACACAGAAGCAGATGCCTCCATCTTTCTTTTTTACTATGAATATGGGAGCGGCCCAGGGACTGTGACTCTCTCTGATAATGTGATTATCTTTCATCTCTTTGATCATATTTTTGACCTATTGGTAGGAGGAAGGTGGGATAAAACTGTACCTTTCCTTAATTGATGCGTGACCATTGGTGGGAATAGAGTGGTAGAGGTCCTTGACCTGCCCTTAAGTCAAGGCTAAAACCATCTTTCTTCTCCATGGCTATGTTTTTTATCCATGCATCTGTTCAAGGGAATTCTGCATCTCAAATATATAAATCAGAGAGCCATGAGGGAGACTTAGTGGAACCTGCCTGTACAGACTGAGCCCCTTGTAGAACACTGTCAGTCTCGTTTTCTAGTATGTAATCGGGTACGAGCAGGGACACCTGTGCCATGGCGGTATATTTTTTTAATTGCACAGGGACATTTCCAATATTAATGAGATGGATCAGCACCTTCCCTACTGTAATGGTAGCTAGGATTATATAGCCTCATATGCACGACCATGCAGACCTGGACGTGTCTGGCACCAAAAGACAAATTTAGATTTTGGAGGAACTATAACTGGTCTGATATCTTTCACGTGGGCTCTACCCACATGACACTGCGGGTTGGTAAAACATTGTTGAGCTGTCAACATCTTAATGGTAGTTTTTAGAGATGAGCGAACACGTTCGGCCCCGCCCCTTTTTCGCCCGAACACCGAACTTTGCGAACACTTCAGTGTTCGGGCGAAAAAGTTCGGGGGCCGCCGTGGCAGCGCGGGGGGGTGCGGCGGGGAGTGGGGGGGAGAGGGAGAGAGAGAGGGCTCCCCCCTGTTCCCCGCTACTGCCGCCCGCGCCGCCGCGCATCTCCCCGCCCCCCGGCGGCACCCGGACACTTACGCGCGAACACTGCAGTGTTCGGCAAAGCGGGTGTCCGGGTGCGGATGTGTCCGTAACGGACACGTTCGCTCATCTCTAGTAGTTTTCAATACAGCTCGCTGGGCCTGGGATGCTGCAGGTACATGACTCTGTAGAGCCTCTAACATTTCCGCATAAGAATTCCTGAGGATGTTCATACCTAGCGTGATAATTAGTGCATTTTTATCTGGCACATCTATTACCAGTAATCCTTGATGCTGTAGTTCCGCTTTCCCAGCTATGACGGTTGACTCCCAGTTCCCTACTATAGGTACGGGTAGGCCGCTGCTTGCCACAACATTAATTAATTGCTTAGGATGACAGCTGAGAACTTCGGGAAGCAGTATCTTTCAAAGTCACATTTCCGGATTGTATACAGTCCACATACAAAGTGACTTCCGGACGGGGACCTACATACTTAGAAATGCACTTCACGGTCTGTGGACCTAGTGTTTGTCTTACCAGGGTACGGTCCTTCTTCCCAGGGGTTGCCCATTTAAATTGAAGCATGTATTTATTTCATGTCTGTATTGGCTGCAGTATTCACAAAACAACCGTGAGGGGCGTAGATAACTTCTGGCCGACCGAGGCGGTCCCGGTGGCAACCGGTGCTTGGGTAGTAATGCCTAAGGCACCGGACGTGAATTCTCAAGCTCACTAGTCAGTTCGGTCATTTGTTTTTGCATCTCCATCGCTGGATTACTCAGCCTGTCTGCAAATGTTATTGCTGCGGTGCGGGTGGCAATGAGAGCTGGAGAGGAAGCCTGCCGAAGCACAAGAGGAGGGAAAGAGAAGGGAAGGAAGAAAAGAAGGGAGGCAGGTTGGCAGACACACGGCATGGCATGGAGCAGAAGATGATTATGTTATCCTGCTGCTCCTGCCTCCTGCTGTACAGTGGCTGCATCTACTCTCCTCACATCTATCTATCTATCTCATGTCTTATACTTACCTAGCAGGCGCCATCCAGGTCACTCCGGCTGGTCTCCGCAGTTTCATTTGCTTCCCGTTACTGAGTGTCTTCAGTCCAAGATACCTGATTTGACGATCCCTGGGGGTACTCTACTGATGCGGCATTCTCCTCAACACTCCTGTCCTTTTCCCTTAGTGTACAGCTACACTTCTCAGCTGGCGCTATTACAAGCTATTGTTTCCAGTTTTAGTCCTGTTGCTAGTATGTCTCATGGAGTGTGAGACAAACTCACGGCTCTGTGGGGACAGAAGCATAAGTCAGCCTCACGCTGACATGTACTCCTTCACCGACTACATCCCAGCATTTCTTTGTCTCTATCAGTAACTCTGGCTCCTCCCTCCTACTCCCTACCCACGAGACTAAACTCAACTCACAGGTTAAGGGGGGGGGGGGGGGGGGTGATAAGACAGTTCTATTAAAATGCACATAAGACATATATTCACAAAGCAGTTCACACAAGACAGACATACACCTACCCTAAAGACACCTCAACTCTAGGCCACTACAAGAGTCTGATGTTCACGATGAAGGCTCTTTAACACTGGCGTACTGCCAGGGGTCGCAATGGTGACCAGGCCCCTGTTCTGAGGGAGGCCAGAGGCCCCGCCATATACAAATGCACATAGAGTGCATTACAAGCTGGTCACACTGCCGTCCACGTGATTGCTGCGGTGTGGACGACAGTGCGAGCCAGAGAGAAAGCCTGCCAAACCACAGGAGGAGGGGAGGAGAAGGGATGGAGGATGAAGGAGGAGAAGGAGGAAGGCAGGCAGGCAGGGAGACACATGGCACGGGACGAAGTAGAGCACGATGATGATTATGTCATCCTGCTGCTCCTGCCTCATTTTGCACGGTGGCTGCGTATACTCTCCTCACACAGAGATGGGGTCCGGGTTATGTGTCTAATCTGTATCTATCTATCTCATATCTACCATGGTTCCCCAAAAATAAGACCCTGTCTTATATTAATTTTTGCCCCAATAGAGGCACAGGTTGTTCTTTTCGGGGGATGTCATATACTTACCTAGCAGGCACCATCCAGGTCCCTCCCGCTGGTCTCTGCAGTTCTGGGAAGGCTTGCTTGCAGTTCTCAGTGCCAGCAGAACTTTGCTCGCTAGTAATGGGGTTTGTAAATCACGCTACTGCAAGCAATTGCTCTGATTGGTTCTCGAGTGCTGTGGCTCAGCCAATCACCGTGGCATTCGATGAACCAATTACAGCCACTCATTTAATCAATCCAGATGTGACCCCTGCTGGGGACTCCGTGTACCTGCAAAATCTGCACTGCGGATGACCGTCTAGGCACGCAGGTGGTCATACGTAGTACCGATTTTTTTTCAAAATATTTGTATTTTCTACGCCGTCACAAGGTGATGACTCCGGTAGCCGCAGCCCATCTGCAATGTTAATTGTGGATGGGCTGCAGTTCGGACAGCCTCCATTGACTTCAGTGGAGGTCGTCCATGCAGAGTAGGCAGCAAAATAGAGAATACTGTGATCTTTCCTTCACTAGTGGAATACGCAATTCTTTTATGCAAGTGTGAAGGAAAAGGTGAAAATACATACCAATCAATGCGTATGATTTGCTGTGGATCCTCCACGCTGATGCCAACTGTGGATTCCGCAACAGGAATCCAGTCGTATGACTATAGCCTTACAGAAGCTGGTAACGCTGCCCCTTCTGCTGTTTCTGCAACCATCTGAGATCTGCCTCTATCAAATAAAGTTACCTTGAGTTTTCAGGCTATCTGACAAAATTTTTCTTATTCTTATGAGATCAGTCATTTCGGCCACCCATTCAGTTAATCATAAACCAAAGAGTGGCAACAGCACGCAAAATACATTCACTATCAGAAGTATACATACCTATAATAAATACTCTAACCACATTAAATAATGCAAGGTTCTTGGTATGTAATTTGATCAAATCATATTGGCCCATCTACCAACGTCCAGGTGACCATGCTTTCAGATTGGTCCTAACACTAATAACAGGTGGTTTAATCTTAACCTGGGAAAGATGAATAATAAATACTATAACCACATTAGATAATGTAAGGTTCTTGGTATATAATTTGATCAAATCATAATACCATCTGGTATTAGTGTTAGGCCTAGAGATGAGCGAGCATACTCGGTAAGGACAGATACTCGAGCGAGTATCGTCCTTACCGAGTACCTGCCTGCTCGCCCGCAAAGATTCGGGTGTCATGAGAGCTGGGGGGGGGGGGGGGGGGTGAATTTAGCGGTTTAGTATAAAACAAAAGGTAGGGAGGAAAGCAAGGCATAGGAAAAAATAAAGATAATAATTATTATTAGGATGTAAAAAAACCCCATAGAGATTGTATACATCGGCATATATAATATATGCAATATACATACCCCAAGTAGAAAACTCTGATGTCAGATAACAAATATAATCCTATACATAGAGTATCACTGGATCAGATCTATAACATATATATACGTTTCAATACGATGTTGGTAAATTTTTATTGCAAATTGAAAAATTAATGCTTTTTAGGTCATAAGAACTAAAAACAGAATTGGGTGGAAAAACTTCTTACTACCGGGCATAAGCATAGGGTAGGATAAATGGAATAGCAAAAAAAAAATTTTTGCTAAATAATACAAATAAAACTAATAGATACAAAATAAATCAGTTCTATAGTTCATCCCATGCGGATATCTAGTGTCCAATTCTAGAATCCAAAAAGCTTCCCTACGAAAGATATCTCACATTTCTACCTTCTGTTTTCTATTTCTACACACCCTTTCAATGTTAAAGAATGCAAATTAGAAATGAGTGAACCTACTCGGTTCGGGTGTTGTTGAACTCGAGCACCGCTTTTTCCAAGTAACTCACTACTCGGACGTAAAGATTCAGGGGGCGGCGTGGTGGAGTGGGGGGGGGGGGGGGTAGCAGTGGGAAACAGGGGGGAGCTCTCTCTCTCCCCCCCCCACTCCCCTCTGCAACCCCCCACTCACTCCCGGCACCCCCCGAATCTTTTCGTCCGAGTAGTGAGTTACTCGGAAAAAGTGGTGCTCGAGTTCAAAAACACCCGAACCGAGTAGGTTCACTCATCTCTAATGCAAATCCTTCCACCTTACCATCATGTGTTTTAATAAAATGATTAGCCACTCACGATTTGCCTACATATCCCTTCTGAATATCCCCGAGATGCTCCGCCATTCTGATCTGGAGTTTTCTAGACGTGCATCCTACGTAAAGTAGGTTGCAATATGTACATAAAATAATATTTGTGGATTATGCAGTTAATGAAGCTTCTATCTCATACTTTTTATTTCCATCTGATCTATTAAATATCTTACTTTTGTTCAGTGTGTAACAGCAACATCCACATCGGGGGTCCGCACACTTATAAAAACCATTGGTTTTTATCCAGTTGGTATTTGATTTGTTAGATACATTATTTTTGGACAGTCTGTAATCAATAGTTTTATTTCTGCGGGGCACAACTAGAACACCACTATCCAATATTGTTTTCACTTCATTATCCTGTTTTAGAATAGGGAGAAAAGTATAAAATAATTTTTTTGATTTCAGGAAATTCCCTACTGTAGGGTGTACCGTAGAGTAATGCACTTCTATCTATCATTTTGGCATTATTTTTCGCTGTATTCAGGATTTGATGACTGTAACCTCTATCCAATAGTCTCCTATATATCTTCATTTCCGATGTTTTGTAAATTTCTGCATTAGTACAAATTCTTTTGGCCCTAACAAACTCTGTAATAGGTATAGCATGGATTGTATGCTTAGGGTGGCAGCTAGACGCTTTTGGTATGGTGTTGCCACTGCCCGGTTTTCGGAACAGTGAGACATCTAATACCATTTTTGGCTGCATTGACTTGAAATAAGAGATCCAAAACATTAATTTTCTCCCTATCATAATTCAATGTAAATTTAGGATTACAGTTGTTCCCATTAATATATCTGAGAAAATTCTGAAGTTCACACAAAGGTACTGAGCAGGAGTTATATGTGCCTTCCTTCCATATCAGAATAATATCGTCCAGATACCTAGCGTACCACATCACCTATGAATGGGTTATCCAAAGAAAGAAATATATGATTCCTCCCACCATGCCATGTACATATAAACTGGGCCAGGTTACATGAGTATGGTCTATATCACTATATACAGAATGTATAAGTTACACCAGCTGTACATATATAATTATATACTAGAGATCTTCAGGTTACACCAGCATGCTCTATTTCACTATATACAGTAGATGTATATCCCCCTGTATATAGTGATATGGAGCATGCTGGTTAAACCTGGAGATCTCCTGTATATAATTATATATGTACAGCTGTAACTTATACCAACTATACATATTTAAGTATACTCCCTGCTCTACTCACCTCTAGAGAGGTGTCTGGACAGCCTGTAAATGAAAGTGCAGGACCTGTGGTCGGCATAGCAACGCAGATCACATGACCGGAGACAGCTCATGTGACCCGCGTTGCTATGCTGACAACAGGTCCTCCTGGACTTTCATTTACAGGCTGTCCGGATACTGCTACAGAGGTGAGTAGAGAGGGGACCTAGACCCTCCATCGGAGCTCCTGGTAAACACTGGATGGTGGTGCACTGATAGACTGCAGTTGTGACCACTTATAACCGCCCGCAGTCTCTCAGTTGGAGGACCATGTGCCATGGGAGTCTACAGCCTATAATTGGCTGTCTGCTTCCTAGGTAACAGTCGTCCCCTTTCTGAGTGCTTACCTGCAAATGTTGCCTCCCCGCCTCTTATCTCCCTCTCTCCTCCTCCTACAACCACACACTGTCGGCCACACCAATCATGCAGCTGACAGTGCGACTGGCTAGTAATGCACTCAATGTGCATTTTGTACATGACGGGGGCCTCTGGGGCCTTCAGTGCAGGGGCCTGGTCGCACTTGACCCCTATCACCCCTAGTGGTACGTCACTGGGTTTTGGTACAAATTGGTACCAATGACAAAGTTAGAGGTAGGTGGAAGATCCTTAAAACAATTTCAGGGAACTAGGATATAAGCTTTGGGTAAAGGACCTCAAAAGTAATTTTTTCTGAAATACAACTGTGGTATGAGGACACAGAAAAATTAATGTACTTTAACTGCTACTGCCTCTCTGCTATCAGCCAGAGAGCTGGAATATATTTTAAGTCGTCTCTGCTCACACTGTTGTAATTCAATACCAAAGTAGCCCCATTTCAAAGCAACCCCCTTACTTCTTCTCTCTTACTTCTTCTCTCATAGGTGATAACGAATTCTGTTTATGATAGCTCTTACTCCAAGTGTTATCTCCAACCAATAGTTATGAATCTGTGATTTAAGCCAGCCCACACTGTATAAGGGTGTTAGAATCTTTTTTTATAGGCACTCTGGTTTTTGGGATGATGAATCCACCAGGGTCTCTGCGCACATAAAACAAACACCCTTTCCTGAGGAGATCCTGAGTTGAACTGTCAAATGTCATATTTCACTACCTGTACCACATGCCACACCAGAAAGGCAGCGGGAGATTAGGGAGGTAAATAAGTAGCTCCAAAGTTGGTGTAGGAAGGAGGGGTTTGGGTTTCTGTAAAGCTGGGCTGACTTTGCTGTCAGTTACAGGCTCTACCGTAGGGGCTGCATCTTAATGGGGAGGGTGCTGCTGTGCTGGGGGAGAAGATGGCTAGAAGTTTGGAGAAGTGTTTAAACTAGGAGCTGAGGGAAGGGCAACTAGAGAGATTGGGGGGTAGACAGTGTAGGCAGTGATCTGGGACTAAGTAACAGAAATGGGGGTGGAGCAGTGGGTGGGGTTAGTAGAGTTTGAACTGGCAGAACAGTTGGTAGGGATACACATAATATAGAAAATAACCAAAACCTTCTAAACTGTATGGTGACTAATGCTAGAAGTCTGACCAATAAAATAGACGAACTAGGAGTAATGTCTGCAGAAAACTACAACGTAGAGAAAATAACGGAGACCTGGTTGAATGAAAGCAGTGACTGGGGGGTGAACTTACAGGGTAACAGTCTGTTCAAAAGGGATCATAAAAACTAGAAAAGAGGAGGGTTTTGTCTCTATGTAAAAGGGGAGGGAGATGAACATGTGGAGTCTCTCTGGGTGGAAATACATGGAGAGAAAAACAACAATAAAACCCTCATAGGTATTTTCTATAGACCACTAAATATAGCAGAAGCTACTGAAAATCGATTAGTGAAGCAAATTGATGAAGCAGCAAATCACGATGAGGCAATTATTATTGGGGACTTTAACTATCTGGATATAAACTGGGAAACCAAAACCTGCGGATCTCAGAAGGGTAACTTTCTCTCAATTACTAAAGATAATTACCTGAAATACTAGAAGCCCGCAGCACTCACTGATTACAAAAAAACTCCCATCAGGGAGGAACCTCCTCAGTACAAGGAATGCAATAGCCACAAAAGGTTGTGAACTAGCAACCTAGATGTCATCTAGAATATGTATGTGTGGCAGCATGAGTGCAATCAGTTATTCAAAAAAAAGAAAGAACTTTATTGATCCATGTAGCCAATTCAGGCAATGTTTCGGCCACACATCGGCCTTTATCAAGCCATCTGACCAGGCAAAGAGTCCATGCTGAAAATTTTTCTTTTTTTCCCCTCTTTTTGAATAACTGATTGCACTCATGCTGCCACATATACATATATTAAAGATAATTACCTGACCCAACTTGTACAGGACCCAACTACAGCGACTGCCATTTAGTGATCATAATAGAATATATTTCAATGACATCACTGAATGGCTGTGATTAGCTCATCGAGCGTTGGCTGTGATTGGCTGCCAGCGCTCAATGAGCCAATTACAGCGCTCGTTTTGTTGGAGGCGGGGTATTTAAAGCCCCGTCTCCAGCAGTAGATCAGCCGTGAGACGAGGAGGACGCCGCGCCGCTGCAGCACCGCCGGAGACCATCAGGATGCCGCGGACCAGGTGAGTATTGTTTTTTTTTTTTACTGGGCTCTTTAGCTAGGTCCTATTTTCGGGGGAGGCCTAATATTTCAAGCCTCCCCGAAAACCCGATAGGTCTTACTATCGAGGTAGGACCTATTTTCGGGGAAACACGATATGATACTGTTAGGAGGAAACTTACCAGCAGCGCGGTCGGATCTCGGCAGCACGCCAGTCCAGCTGTGGGGTTCCAGGCACGGCGTTCTTCCTTTCGGCTCCGGCGCCGGCTCCCTTAGGGCGGCCGCGCAGCACTGGGAGCCTTTTCTGATGTGAGTGGGTGGGTCTTCTTCCTCCACCCACCAGCATGTCATTTGGCTCCGCCCCTTTGCTAGGGATAAGAGGCAGCAGCTGGCAAGTTTCATTGCCAGTGTTTGTTTGTATCTAGTGAGGTTAACTAGGTCTCTCTGGTCCTCTTAGTCCTTGTGCTTTAACCCTTGCCTTCCCTTGCTGTAGTTTTTATTAACCCTTTGTGTTTCTCTGTGGTAGTATCTTTCTTAGTCCTTTGCTCCTTTTTCCCCTGTAGTATCAGGTAATCCCTAGACAGTATAGGGACCGCCGCCCAGTTGTCCCCCTGGGTTTAGCCAGGGCGAGGCAAGTAGGTAGAGTCGGAGGGGTGGGTGGTTTTTAGGGACTCCCAGTCCTTTCTCTGTACCCGCCTAACAGAAACACTGGCCATATAAAAAAAAAAGAAAAAAGATTTTTTTTTCTCCCTCTAACGTTCAGCGCCCCATTTTTTTTGTTTAGTATGGATGCGCTTACCACGCTTGCCGAGCAGGTTAGAAACCTAACTTGTGTGGTACAAGAATTGTGCAGCAGAGTCGTTCTTCAGGAACAGACTATCTCTACGATGCCCCATCCGGTTTTTGAACCTAAGATTCAGTTGCCGGATGTTTTTTCTGGGGATCGGCAAACTTTTTTTTAGTTTCTGGAAGGGTGCAGGTTGTACTTTAAGTTGCGGCCCCTATTCTTCAGGTACGGAAGCACAGAGAGTAGGTCTCGTTATATCTAGGTTAAGAGGGGGTCCACAGAATTGGGCTTTTTGTTTGCCGGCCAATTCTCCCGCTCTATTGTCGGTTGATAGTTTTTTTGGGGACCTCGGTCGCATCTATGATGAGCCTGATTGTGCCGGTTTTGCCGTCAGCAAACTTCTAGATTTGCGTCAGGATAGACGTTCTGCAGAGGACTATTGTTCTCTGTTTAGGCAATATTCAGTGGAATCTGGGTGGAATGACCACGCTCTTAAAGATCTGTTTCTCATCGGATTGTCAGATTCTCTAAAAGATTTGCTTTTGTCTCACCCAGAGCATAGAAGTCTGGAACAGGCCATGACGTTAGCAGTCAGGGCTGACCGTCGGCTTCGTGCTAGACGCAAGCCTCCTAGGGGTCCGGTCGTTGCACCTCAGCGGAAGGAGTCCTAGGGTTCTCCTTCGTCCACAGCTGAACCTATGGATGTAGATTCCATGTCCCCGCTAGAGCGCAGAGAGTTTCGCGTCAAGAATCGTCTGTCTGTACTGCGGCAAACCAGGCCATGGGATCGCTGCATGCTATAAGAGGAGACAGCAGGAAAACTCCCACTCTTAGGCGATTTGCGGAAGGATCGTCTAGGAGAACAGGTACTTCCGAGATTTTCTAAATTGTTTGTTCCTTGCGTCATTTCATTTAAAACTTTCAAGTTAGAGGGTGGAGAGCCTTTATAGATTCGGGGGCAGCCGCGAATTTTCTCAATGCCGATTTTGCCAAATCTTTGTCATCTTTCTTTATTTCTCTCAGGTCTCCCATCCGATTTTCTGGGATCAACTCAACACCACTCCGGGCTGGCTTCATTACTAAAAAGACTCCTTAAGTTTTATTTTCTGCGGGGCCTTTACACACAGAGACGTGTTCGTTTTTTGTTATGGATAATTTATCCGTGGATGTAGTTTTGGGTTTACCCTCGTTAAAGCTCCACAATCCTCAAATTGATTGGGTAAATTCTGAGTTAGTACGCTGGGGTTTTTTTTGTCAAGATCATTTGACTCATGTACTTTTCCCTCCCATATCTGGTACTGAGGTTTGCCTACCCTCATACATTAAAGAATTTGCGGATGTGTTCTCTAAACGTTTGTCTGAGTCTTTGCCTCCACACCGACAATGGGATTGCAGGATAGACCAAGGGAGGGATTTATAATTTGTCAGTTCCCGAACGTAGTGCTATGAAGGAATACATTACTGAGAGTCTGAATAAGGGACACATCCGGCCCTCTAAATCACCCGCGGGGGCGGGATTATTTTTTGTTGAAAAGAAAGATGGTTCTCTCCGTCCCTGCGTGGACTACCGCGCTCTAAACGAGATCACGGTTAAGAACAAGTGCTTGTTGCCACTTATTCCCGATTTGCTCAATCAGATTGTTGATGCCCAGTGGTTTTCTAAGTTAGATCTTCGAGGAGCATACAACCTGATTCGCATAAAAGAAGGGGATAAGTGGAAAACTGCATTTAATACGCCCTTAGGTCATTTAGAGTGTTTGGTCATGCCTTTTGGCTTGTGTTAATTCTCCTGCCGGTTTTCAGGGTTTCATGAATTCTATCTTTCATGACATTTGTGGGTCCTTTTTGGTGGTCTATCTATTGGTGGTCTAATTTTTTCCCCCGACTGGGAAACACATGTAAAACACCTACATATCGTGTTATCTCGTCTTCGCACTGAGAACTTATTTGCCAAGTTCGAGAAGTGTATTTTTGGGGTTCAAAAGATTTTCTTCTTAGGGTACGTAATTACTCCTACTAACATTCTAATGGATTCTGACAAAGTCAAGGCTATTTCTGAATGGGCACAACCTACCAACTTGAAAGCCTTACAACGGTTCTTAGGGTTTGCAAACTTTTATCGTAAATTCATAAAGAATTTTTCTACTATAGCCAAACCTTTAACTGATATGACTAAAAAAGGAGCGGACTTTAGCACTTGGTTGGTAGAGGCAGTCCAAGTCTTTACTCAGTTGAAGAAGGCCTTTTCTTCGGCGCCAGTTCTTGCTCAACCTAATTTTGATCGGCCATTCGTTGTTGAGGTTGATGCTTCAGAGCATGGTGTGGGTGCAGTTTTGTCGCAGGAATTCCAAGGAGGCTCTGGCTTGCAGCCCTGTGCTTTCTTCTCTAAGAAATTCAAACCCGCTGAGCGAAATTATGATATTGGCAATAGGGAGCTATTGGCCATAAAATGGGCCTTTGATGACTGGCGACATTTTCTTGAGGGTACCCGGCATACTATTACAGTACTTACCGATCATAAGAATTTAACTTACTTGGAAACGGCTAAACGCCTTAACGCCCGACAAGCCAGATGGACACTTTTCTTTTCTCGATTCAACTTTATGGTTACGTACATTCCGGGTACTAAGAATGTCAAGGCGGATGCCCTGTCGCGCAGTTTTGAGGCACCAGATTCTATGGAGAGCCAACCGGTACATATTTTACAACCAGGCACTGTAGTGGCTACTCTCTCCTCTAGCTTGGCAACTCAACTTCAAGTGGAACAACGGACAGTACCAGAAGGTCTCCTGGAAGGGAGGTTATTCGTTCCCAGTACCTTGAGATTAGTGGTTTTGGAGGAAGTGCATTCTTCAAGATTAGCAGGGCACCCAGGCATTTGAGGAACCCTGAGTTTATGTTCGCGTCTTTATTGGTGGCCGCAAATATCGCGGGATGTTAAGAGGTTTGTTAGGGCCTGTTTAGTTTGCGCCCGAGGGAAGGCTGTTCGCAGGCGTCCGGAGGGTCCGCTTCTGCCTTTACCCATTTCAAACAAACCGTGGTCGCACCTTTCTATGGATTTTATCACGGATTTACCCGAATCGTTAGGTAACTCCGTCATCCTAGTGGTAGTCAACAGGTTTACTAAGATGGCTCACTTTGTTCCTCTTAAAAAACTACCCACTGCTTCTGAGTTTGCCACCATTTTCACCAAGAAGATTGTTCGGTTACACGGCATTCCCACCAACATTGTTTCTGACCGTGGTGCCCAATTTGTGGCTCAATTTTGGCGAACTTTTTGTAAGAGAATCGGTATTGAGTTATCTTTTTCCTCCGCCATCCATCCTGAATCTAATGGTCAGACTGAACGGATGAATCAGGAACTTCTCCAATACCTTTGGTTGTTTGTGGGTGACAACCCCAGTCGTTGGGCAGAATTCTTGGCATTGGCAGAGTTTGCCATTAACAATCATGTAAATTCTGCTACTGAGATGACTCCGTTTTTCTGTAATTTCTGTCTGCATCCTCGATTCTCAGTTTTCAATTCTCTTGAATCGAACGTTCCGGCAGTAGAGGATCGTATTCAGGAATTTCAAGAGGTTTGGAATAATGTGCGTATTAATATCGAAAAGGCATGTAATGAAATACAGTATCGTAGCAGAAAGAGGTGTACTATTTCTCAGCCTTTTTCGTTGGGTCAATTGGTTTACTTGTCTACCAAGAACCTTAAATTAAAGGTACCTTCCTCTAAGTTCATGCCTCGGTTTGTGGGACCATTTGTTATTACTCGGGTCATCAACCCGATGGCCTATGAGTTAGATTTGCCCAAAACCTGGAGAGTCCATAACGTGTTCCACAAGACATTATTGAAGGAATTCATTCCTGCGGTGTTACCCACCTCCGGTCCCCCACCGCCCACCCTCTTTCAGGGAAAATTAGAGTACGAGGTTGAGAGAATATTAGACTCCAGGATGCTTCGTGGTTCCCTTCAGTATCTCATTGCATGGAAGGCATTTGGTCCGGAGGAACATTCTTGGGTTCCTGCCAGAGAAGTTAATGCTCCTCGTCTTGTGCGATCTTTTCATAGGAGGTTTCCTCGGAAACCTGCCCCAATAATTGGGGTTCCGGAGGTCCCCCGTAAAAGGGGGGTTAATGTTAGGAGGAAACTTACAACTTACCAGCAGCGCGGTCGGATCTCGGCAGCACGCCAGTTCAGCTGTGGGGTTCCAGG
The DNA here is from genome assembly GCF_035609145.1 of Eleutherodactylus coqui. Taxonomy (NCBI): domain Eukaryota; kingdom Metazoa; phylum Chordata; class Amphibia; order Anura; family Eleutherodactylidae; genus Eleutherodactylus; species Eleutherodactylus coqui. The sequence goes on from NC_089849.1 coordinate 33,071,834, forward strand.
CACGGCGTTCTTCCTTTCGGGTCCGGCGCAGGCTCCCTTAGGGCGTCCGCGCAGCTCTGGGAGCCTTTTCTGATGTGAGTGGGTGGGTCTTCTTCCTCCACCCACCAGCTTGTCATTTGGCTCCGTCCCTTTGCTAGGGATAAGAGGCAGCAGCTGGCAAGTTTCATTGCCAGTGTTTGTTTGTATCTAGTGAGGTTAACTAGGTCTCTCTGGTCCTCTTAGTCCTTGTGCTTTAACCCTTGCCTTCCCTTGCTGTAGTTTTTATTAACCCTTTGTGTTTCTCTGTGGTAGTATCTTTCTTAGTCCTTTGCTCCTTTTTCCCCTGTAGTATCAGGTAGTCCCTAGACAGTATAGGGACCGCCGCCCAGTTGTCCCCCTGGTTGTAGCCAGGGCGAGGCAAGTAGGTAGGGTCAGAGGGGTGGGTGGTTTTTAGGGACTCCCAGTCCTTTCTCTGCCTGTGGTTTTTAGGGACTCCCGCCTAACAGATACATCCTGCAAAATCCTGATCAATTAATTATTATCTACTGGAATGAGAGACCGATAATCATTCAAAAAATTGTTCAAACGAGTGAAAGTGAACAATAATTGTTCGGTCGATACATGAACCAAGGACTGAATGACAAACGATAAGTTGTCCGCTTTTCGCTCAATGTTCATTTTATGCAGACATAAAAATGATCGTTGGTTCGTTCACTTATCATTCAGTTTAAACAGCGCTCCTTCGAGCCAACAATCTATCTGCCTGTCTAAACAGTCTGAATGTTGAGCGGACAAACTAGTGATGACATCACTTGCTTATTCACTCATTCAAACAAGAATTGTCTTGTCTAAAAACAGCGTTACAATTAAAGATGCTGCCTATATATAGATAACACATGAATCACGATTCACAATAGGGGATCGGCGCGGCTCACCTCCTTACCTTCCCTGCACAATGACTTCTGCATGCTTAGAACAGTCTCCCATAAAAGTCAATAGGGGAACATTTATCTAAGGCTACATTCACACAGGCGAGCGTGGTATCTGGCCTGTGAAACTCGGCCCGATATTGCGCTCGCTAATGTGCGTTTAAAATGCGTCTTTCATTCAAAAATGCCTCGTGTCACTTCTGTGAAATTGCAATCATCAGGCACGTGTTTCACGCGCACTAGAAGATCGCAAGTGTTTCCCATTGATTTCAAATGTTTCTATTGATTTCACGGCATGCAAGTGATATCTTTAAAGGTCCCATTGAAAACAATGGCCAATGTGTTCCTAGGGAACGCTAAAAGATAGAACATTGCAGCATCACTATGAGGGGAAAAAAATCGTTAATGTGAATAAGTCAATTCAAAAGTATGGAGTTCATATTCAAACTTTCAAATCTCGCAACATCGCATGACAAGTAACAGCGCAGAGGGGAATGAAAACATTAAAAATCATTCATTTTATAATTCTGCGTCTTCCCTCACTCTTGCATCGCTCGAAAATCGCCCAATTTTCTCACAAGTGTAAAAGCACCCTAAAGGCTCCTTCACACTAGTGAGGGCAATATTGGGCCATGATTCACAGCCCGATATCGCACTTGTTAATATGTGAAAGTCCCGTGGCTGCAAGGCGTACTCATGTGAAAACAGCCTCGCATCACTTCGGGGATGAAGGGAATCCCCCTGAAGGCGACTGTCACGGCCACGGCAGAGGATAGGGGAGTTCTCCCATTGCTTTCAATGGGCGATATTGCAGAAAGATAGGACATGCTGTGATGTTTATCTCGCATAGCATCGAATCGCATTGCCATGCAGGAAAACATCACTCATGTGAATAACCCCATTCAAAGAATAGCACAAATTTTGCACAATTTTCTCGCCAGTGTAAAGGGCGCCCTTATAGAGCAGATTTCCAAATAAAACGTAAAAAGAAGCTAGAAGCAGTAACTTTTTCAGTGGGTTGCTGCAGCCAATTTAGCAAAAGAAGATAAAAAGCCATAAAATCAGGAGGAAATACGTAGAATCTCCAGTGATGTACCCCTAATAGTCAATGATATCACTGGTCCTCACTGCTTGCACTACAGAGAACTGATCTATTTTCTAGCTGCTGGAGGCAATGGCAGACAGTATGAGGACAATGACCAAGTCATTTACAGATACAATTAATTTGTACAAATAATATCTGGCAATGAATTGAAATTAGAATTGCTCTTCCTTGTTCCATGGAGTCGGGAAACTTCCTTCTTTCAGTCCCACAAATGAATTAAAGTTTTGATACATTATGCAAATGGTCCCAAACTGTGCCAAATTCTTACCCTCATGCACAATGCCATATATGTTTGCCGTTATTGGCTGTGCAAAACCAATTATTAATTTCTTGAGAGCATGGTGAAAGTCACTTGGCACCACCTCAGGCCAGTTGGATTTGAACAAGTCCGACTCTTTGTTCCCACAGGAGGTAATTACAATAAACTTGCACACTCTTCCGCCAGCCACCTCATACATATGGCCAGTTTAAGGGCTTGAATAGACGAATGTGTTTGCGCACATTTTTACACGTGTGAATCTTACCTGCATAACTAGAGGAAGCAAAGCCATTGATGTCAATGGGTTAATTCTCACGAGCATGTTTTTCGTGCGCAGGAATTGCGTGTTATGCAGAAATCTGCCATGGAAGTCCATTGCAGCTTAAAAGAAATAAGGGAAAGGGCCTCGCAAAAAATTATAGTACTATGCGCTGACACACACGTATCAGCCTGTTTCTTGCCATCTCCGTACATTGTTCATGTGCAAATACTCTCTATTGCGGTGAGCGTATTAGCGCATACGTTCGTGTGCAGAAGCCCTAAGCCCATTTAGGTAATCACCTTTGCTTTCTGGTTTACATGTAGGAAAAATAAACTAAAATGGAGCAGAGATTTCTCTGCTATAGGGCAGGCTCACACGAGCGTAATTTTGCTGCGTATTACGTGGTGAATAGAGTCAATGAAAGTACATTGATTTTCGTTGACCCACTCACACTAGCATTTTTTTATTAATACATGTGTAAAAAAAGCACACAGCATGTTCTATTTTACCACGTATTACGCTCAATAGAGCCCTATTGTTCTCTATGGGCGTGTAATAAACGCTGCACATACGCAATGACATTTATACGCATCGCCACTAAGAAACAGAGTGGGGATTTAAAAAAGAAAATAGTCACATTGTACATGACAGCATGCGTGGGATTTGCTGTCATGCGCAATGCAAAATCGCTGCCCTACGCAGCCATAACCTGCTCACCGCCAGCTCACACAGAAGTAAAATGCTGCGTTATATGCATACGCTCGTGTGGGCCCGGCCTTACTGCAATTAAGTGCAGGGTAAATTTAGAGGGCGGGAAGAGCAGGAAGTTTATGAATTGCAGCTTCAGCCAATAGCTGCAGAGCTTGAAGTGATAACAGAGAAGGAAGCATCATTTTGGCAACTTTTCCTGTACAGTTCAGTAAAGTTGGTCATACATCTGCATCAGAGTCTCTGGACCGAGGTTCCATATCAGTCCAATTGCAATTCTATCCATTCAGTCGGATACTCTGTAGGCCAGTCCTCTCCATGCTTCTCTATGGCTGCTTTCAATTGTCCGATGTCCATTCCCATGTCCTTCTTGATGATCTTCAGCCAACATGCCTTTAGTCTTCCCCGTTTCCTTTTACCCTTGACCATTCCACATAGCATCTCTTTTTACAGCGACTTCACCCTCATCATGTATCCAAAGTACGTCAGTCTCTGTCTCGTGATCATGCCTTCCAGTTGATACAGTCCAGGACAGCTTTGTTAGTGACCCTCGCTGTCCAGGGGATTTGTAGAAGTTTTCTCCAACACAACAGCTTGACAGCAACAATTTCTCTTCTGTCTGCTATCCAGTTTGATTCTGAGGCGTCCTGTCTTAGGCTCCACATCTCCTTTCAAAAAACCAAGCTGCAGAATTTAGGAGCCGGTGTAATCCCTTCGGACCTAGACGTAAATGGCCAGAGAGTCGACACTGTATCTCACAAAAAGGTTCGTGGCAGCATCCAGGGCGTAATGCAAAAATAAATAATTTATTCCTCCAAGAACATGCTACGTTTCGACCCTCATGGGGTCTTTCTCAAGCATAGGGATATCATTCACAAAACAGCACTATATAACAAAACAATCCATATACCACCACCAATCACCCTTACAGATTCCCATGTGTGTGCAATAATCATTACCTTCAGGCTCAACCTCCCGGTCCAGTAGTTTTCCATTACCAATAGCATGGCGCAGAGAGTCGACACTGTCAGTGAGTTTGTGTACCTCGGAAGCGTTCAGCACACAGATGGGAGGGTGCTTCCGGACATCCTGTGGAGAATAGCACTAGCAGCCTCAGCGATGAGGTCCCTGGATAAACTCTAGTGAAGGCAGAACATAATACTCAGGACCAAGATTCGATTCTACCAGACTTGCATAATGCCAATATTATTGTACGGCTCGGAGACTTGGACCTTGCTGTCACAAACCACTGAGCTTCTAGAATCTTTTCACATGCGATACCAATGCCAGATTCTCCGTGTCCATTGCTTTGTCTTCATCAGAAACAGCGAGATACAGGCTTGCACGGGGCTTGAGTCAATCACAGAAACAATAACAAGGAGATGACTCACACTTTTTGGTTATGTTGCACGATATCCAGATGCTGTCCCGGTCCACGGTGCTCTAACCGCAAGAATTGTTGGAAAAACCAAGAGACGACCCCCTGCCGGATGGCGGAGGCCTCCTGGTCATCCGTGCTGCTTGTGGGTGCAACAGATAGGCAACGGTACCTCCTCCAACATCTACACTGAATGGAACAATGCTCTTGGTCATTCTAGATTGGCGCTACGGACCCTCGTTGTCCAAGTGAGATACCTGACTAACTGCTATCCTCTATGTCTCACAGCCAATTGTGGCAATCAGGAAGATGATGGCTGTCATGCTCACCATGGCCGTACACCTCAGTGTTAATCAACACTTTATATCACCTGTCGAGCTGCCACTATGATCAATGAGGGACCCAACGAATACAAAACTATTAACCACTTTAGTTGCTATGTTATGTTTTGTTTTTGATTATGAAAAATTGTAATAAAAAAGAGTTTTGAAAAAAAAACTATTAACCACTTTGATTTCCTCGTTGTTGACTTTTATGTGGACTTCTTTGTTGGCAGCGGTCATGATCTTTGTCTTCTTGATGTTCAAGTGAAGTCTCATCTTCTCACTTTCTACTTTTAACTCCAGGATCAACGGCTTTAGATGCTCCGCTTTCACTAGGAGCGGGATCACACACATAACTGGGACTGTGGATCGTCCGGAATACCCCGATAATCCTCAATGTCACACCACTTCATTTTACTCTATCTGTGCCCGTCTGCTGATGTTATTGAAGTTTGACAAGTTACAGTAAACAGATATTATCCTTGTGTATGCACCAAGTTATTAACTTCACTGAGATTCACCGCAGAGGACGGAATGGTGGCGTCACGAGTGACAAGAAGATTGCAGGTAACCTCTGGTTACATTTTCCCTGTGACCTCCCCCAGCAGTAACTTGGACGGATCCTGAGCTACCCCCAGGGGAGGAGATGGTAGTGAAACCATGACAAGGCCCTTATCTACCCCACCATCTTCTCGGCTGTGGGCCCGATCCTCAGACGCTGCACCATGGCTTGACTTGAAGAGAGGTATGCATTCAAGACATCACTTAAGTTTATCAAAATCGTAAAGTGTTACCAGTATACAATTGTTATACAATATAGAGAGGTCAATTAGTGTAAGAGGTCTAATTTATATATACTTGTAAGTACATGATAGTTCTGATATTACATAGGAACCTAGAATGTAAGGCTGAAAAGAGACCCATCCATCGAGTTCAGACTATTATCCTGCAATGTTGATCTATTCAAGCTATACATTGTTGTGTTCTTTTATTTGTTGAGAGATGCAGTTAATTAAAAAGCTATTCTCACTCTACAAAGATGAATATTAAAGGGGTTGTCCCGCGAAACAAAGCGGGGGTAAGCACTTCTGTATGGCCATATTAATGCACTTTGTAATATACATCGTGCATTAATTATGAGCCATACAGAAGTTATTCACTTACCTGTTCCGTTGCTAGCGTCCTCGTCTCCATGGTGCCGTCTAATTTTCAGCGTCTAATCGCCCGATTAGACGCGCTTGCGCAGTCCGGTCTTCTCCCTTCTGAATGGGGCCGCTCGTGCCAGAGAGCTGCTCCTCGTAGCTCCGCCCCGTCACGTGTGCCGATTCCAGCCAATCAGGAGGCTGGAATCGGCAATGGACCGCACAGAAGACCTGCGGTCCACCGAGGGTGAAGATCCCGGCGGCCATCTTCGCAAGGTAAGTAAGAAGTCACCGGAGCGCGGGGATTCGGGTAAGTACTATCCGTTTTTTTTTTTTAAACCCCTGCATCGGGTTTGTCTTGCGCCAAACGGGGGGGCTATTGAAAAAAAACAAAAAACCCGTTTCGGCGCGGGACAACCCCTATAAGTATTGTCTGGCTGATATACTGAGAGATTATATCACAATGAGACTTGGATCTGCTTCACGGAAAGGTTATTCCCTGCCAAGTGATTTTATTCATATCTTATTGAAAGACTCTAGTTATAAAGTCCTGAAACTGGATGATTCTAGTTCTTCAGCTAATTTATTTTCAAGCTGAAATTGTACTTGGGTGAATATATATGTAAATATATATCTGTATATACTTACTGCTGCAAATAATTTGATAGATACAGAGAATGCCATATGTTCTTTTTCTCAAGGATGGATGATATGAACAAAGACCCCTATTTACTATTGGTGCCAGAAGTATGGCGTAACTTGCACCTTTTGGCGTAAATCAATTCAGATGAATGTATTAATGAACTATTCCAAAAAGAACAGATGTTTGTGCAGATGTAACTTGAAGCTGTATCACAGAAAGGGAGATAAAAAAACAAACAATCACTGAAAAAGGCCATATATTTACTGACACAGGAGGGCAAATATATGCACCTCAGCATGTAGGCTGCAAAACTACCAAATAAGGGAACCAGTTACACCTGTGGAGGACACCGATGAGAAAGCCACTCACACAGCCTCTTAATATAGAGGGGGTGGCTGATTGGTGTATACTACTACACAGAGTAGATACAATATGCCAGACCTTGTGACACATGTAGTGCACCATGCGGACTAGCAACCTATTAATGACGCTATAATAGTGCGGCGGGCTGCTCTCCACCTCAAAAAGTGATCTACATCGGTACTGCCACCCTGGGCTCCCCCGGCATTTAAAAGCCGCACTGCATGGGAATAATACATAATAAATGCATGGTATTAGTTGGATTTTGGCCAAAATACTTGGACTCGCAAGCCAGGGGAGCCCACGGTGACAGTACCAAAGTTTCCTGTCTCTTACAATCTACACTGATTTTATCATATATAGACATTTCCCTGCAATACCAAGCTGGGCCACTGCAGCAAGAATGGAGCTTTCTGCTTCTGGCACAAATTAGCTCTGCAGAGCCCACTGGCCTGGCGAATAGCTGATGGCAGGGGCGTAACTATAGAGGATGCAGGGGATGCGGTTGCACCCGGACCCAGGAGCCTTAGGGGGCCCAGAAGGCCTCTCTTCTCCATATAGAGAACCCAGTACTATGAGTAAAGTATTATAGGTGGGGGCCCTGTTACAAGTTTTGCATCGGGGCCCGGGAGCCTCAAGTTATGCCTCTGGCTGATGGGCAGAGGTCCTGGGTGGTAGAACCCTGTAAGACTGCTATTTATGGTCTATCCTGAGGTTAGGCTGTCAATAGTAAAAAGCTGGACAACCCATTTTTAAAGTGAACCTCTAGTTTTGGAGTATTAGACTATTAATTCCTCGTACCTGCCATCTGATTGACTACTGCTGCTCATGTGATCAATGCTAGCTAATCAAAGAGCAGCACACAGTTTGCATTAGCTAAACTGAAAATTGCAGCAGAAATCTTGGATGGTGGAAAACCAGGACCAGAACCATCGGATGGAGGTCAGAGAACAAGTGCTTGATGTTAATATACCCCCAACCAAACCCTCTGGTCCTGGGACATAATTGTGTCCTGAAACTGGAGGGTCACTTTAATATTGAATATCCTATGCTGATATATTTATTAAGTTCATTAACCTATATTATATTGAAATACGAAATACACAACGCCATCACAATCTGAGTTTTCACGTGTAACTGCTTTAAACCCATATATATTCCCACCAGCACACACTCATGGGATCCCAAGTATCTCAGGCGGTTTGACAAAGTTACCAATCTAGAGAAATAGTTGTCAGCATTTTGACCTAACTAAATCATAATTCTCTTACAGGGATTATTCATTTTTTGGCAGAAGATTTCCCTGAAAAATAAACTGATCACACTATGCTGGAACCCCACTGATCAAAAAAAATCCGGAGAGGAAACTTGGCCATAAATATTAAATTCCCTGCAGCACCCTTGCAGGGGAAATGAAGCATTGTATAGTGCTGATTGAAATTAATGGGATATCCATGTAAATCATGAGTCCTCCAGAGGGAGATAAGCTCTTTGTAGCCCCTCTGGCTATTTACAGAAGGTCCTGCATAGATGACTTTCCTCTATTAACTCAAAATACACTCATGGGGTATTAGATTTTTTTCCCTATACGTACCATCCCATTGCTATTAGACAGAATGGAGAGGAACTGAGAAAAAGTACCTGGTGGACCAAGTCTTTTGTTTGGCGGTATCCAATGTTGAAGAAGTTGGACACATGATGTCTAGCTGATCACCCTGCTATTTTCAGACGAAATATGAGTAGACATGATGAGATAACCCATGTGGAGAACGGAGAAATCCAGCCAAAGATGCTCTATTAGCATGTCATGGATACATATAAAAAGATCACAGCTTGAGAACATCAGCTCTGGATAACATAAATTACTACAAAAAGAGGGCTGCAAACACACATCAAAGAATTGTTGTAAAATTATTAACTATCTCCAGGCACCACTAGGGGGAGCTGAGAAGCTTACTGTATACTGCTTATATATTGTACAGTATACAGTCAGCTCCTGGGCTCCCACTGGCGGCAGCCACAGCCGGCCAGAAGTGTATCATTTACAGACAAAAAAGTAGATATTACAGTAGATATATACAGATTTTGGCTGAAGCTGCATCTCACAAACTTCTTGCCCCATGCGCATAATGCTCGTCATACTGAGAGCTCTCTGCATATGGACCAGAAAGCACAGAGAATTGCCTAAATTGACTTAATTTGGCCATACACATGAGATAGCTGGTGGAAGAAGTGGGAAGGGACTTGTTATTTATATAGCGCCAAGTTATTCCACAGCGCTTTCAGGTAATTTGTTTATTACCCCCAACATTTTACCGACCTCGGAAGGATGGAAGGTTGAGTCAACCTTGAGCCAGCTAACTGAACCACGTAGGGATTGAACCTGCAACCTTGATTAGGACTGCATTCTACTGCCTTAACACTCTGCACCCCTTGAAAAGTTAGTCCATGGGGCATAACTATAGGGGATGCGGTTGCTCCCGACTCGGGGCCCTTAGGGGACCCACAAGGCCTATCTTCTCTATATAGTAGTATGAATAAAGCATTATAGTTGGTGGCCCTGTTACAGATTTTGCATTGGGACCCAGGAGCTTCATGTTATGCCTTTGGTGTGCATGTTTATTTCAGCCAAGGGTTATTACCTCTTGCAGCAACAAAGAGTTAGGCATGTTGGAATCCAACTGTCCCGAGGTGGGGCCCAGTGACCAGCACCTTATTCTCTGGAAATTAACAATTGGACTTGCCCAGCCAAGCATATGTGGCATTGTAACAATATGGTAGTGTAACAATATGGTAGTGTAACAATATGGCACTGTTTCGGATCATTTGCATAATATCTCAAAACATTAATTAATTTCTGGAGATGGTAGAAGAAAGTTTCCCAACTCTATGGAACAAGGAAGAACAATTTTCAATTTACTGCCAGGAATTGTTTGGATAAATCAGTATCTCCTTAAGAGGAAGGTAATGTGACACCAAAGAAACTATTTTGGCTATAAAAAAGGAGGGTTCCTTCAATCCTCACAACTCTTTCAAGATGAAGATCTTCATAATCCTCATCCTCTCTGCCTTTGCCAGCGGCATAAGACTAGATAAATGCACTGTAATGCAAAAAATAAGAGCCAGTGGCCTTGTTGGCATGAAGGGGTACCGCCTTGGAGATTGTAAGTATTTCCTCTTGTTTAAATTGCTTTTTAGCTTCTTTTGCTATAAATGGATGCTACAAATGAATAGAAAGAGTTATTACTTTTTAGGTCTTGTTTGGAAATCTGCTCTATAACACTGTCATTCCCCCTTATGCAGATATGTGTGTATTTTATTACACGAGTTACTATGATACAAGATTGAACAACAGTCCTACTGAGTATGGCATGTGCCAGATTGCCTCTAAGTGGTGGTGTGACGATGGTAGAACGCCTAGCCCCCGAAACCTATGTGGGAAAAAATGCAGTGGTATGTAAAATGGAAATTATGCTGAAGACCTTCCAACTTTTCTGATTTTGTGTCCTCAATGTTCTGGAATGGTGGGATCATTACTATAGACTTCTGATTAAGATGACAGAAGTAACTTAGAGAAGGATGAATGTATCAGATGAGATTTAGTTGTTTTGCAATAAAAAGATAGATGTAATCTTAAAACCAAGGGTGTTTGTAGCATAGAGGCTGATCATGAGATTAAATTGGGCGGGAAGGAAGGGGCAGACCATATATATGCTGCTCCGTGCATCACACGGTAGCGTATATCAGCTGGCTGTTTTCACAGCTGGCTGATATAGGCTCGAGCGTGTGAATAAGCCCTTTAAGAGTAATAGGAACCAAAAGGGCTAGTAAAATCTCAATGCAAGAATGCGGTATATTTTTTTTGCCTTGATATATTCAGGTTCATAGAAGCCAGTGTGATAGCTAGTTGTTATTATACCTTAATTATCTGAACAGCATATAGACTGACCAGCCATAAAGGGCCGAGCTCCGCCAGTAACATATACAGGCGGAGCTCGGCCCCTGATGGCCGGTCAGCCTATATGTTACTGTCAGAGCTCGGCCCCTGATGGCCGGTCAGTCTATATGTTCCTGGCCGAGCTCGGCCCTTTATGGCTGGTTAGCCAATATGTTACTGGCGGAGCTCGGCCCCTGATGGCCGGTCAGTCTATATGTTACTGGCAGAGCTTGGTCCTTTATAGCTGGTCAGACTATAGGTTACTGGAGGAGCTTGGTCCTTTATAGCTGGTCAGACTATAGGTTCCTGGCGGAGCTCGGTCCTTTATAGCTGGTCAGACTATATGTTACTGGCAGAGCTCGGTCCTTTATAGCTGGTCAGACTATAGGTTACTGGAGGAGCTCGGTCCTTTATAGCTGGTCAGACTATAGGTTACTGGCGGAGCTCGGTCCTTTATAGCTGGTCAGACTATAGGTTACTGGAGGAGCTCGGTCCTTTATAGCTGGTCAGACTATATGTTACTGGCAGAGCTCGGTCCTTTATAGCTGGTCAGACTATATGTTACTGGCAGAGCTCGGTCCTTTATAGCTGGTCAGACTATAGGTTACTGGAGGAGCTCGGTCCTTTATAGCTGGTCAGATTATAGGTTACTGGCGGAGCTCGGTCCTTTATAGCTGGTCAGACTATAGGTTACTGGCGGAGCTCGGTCCTTTATAGCTGGTCCGACTATATGTTACTGGCGGAGCTCGGCCCCTGAAGCCTGGTCAGTCTATATGTTACTGGCGGAGCTCGGCCATTTATAGTTGGTCAGACTATATGCTATTCAGATATTCATTATACTTTGACTATTGCACTGGCTTCTATTAATTTGAATATATCAAGGCAAAAAAAAATAAAAAATAGCATCCTTGCATTGAGATTTTAATAGTCCTTTTGGTTCCTATTACTCTTTAACGTACAGGGTTGTTATTTGTACACCCCTAATACAGCTATATTAACCCATTAGGTGCTCTTACCATCAAGGATCTATTTATATTTCAGTGAAGCAATTGCTCACATCTGAATGATCCTGTTCTAATCAATGCATGCTATTGTGGTAACAGAGGGAGAAGAAATGTATTCTAGTTCTAGATCATAAACACTACTATCAGTATATCTACTAAACAGACTGAGACCAATGACAAACTTTTTGTTCCGACAGTCATCCGCTGTTACTAACACGATACTGACAGTTGCCGTACAAAAATGCTTAAACTACATCCGTCTACCATCTTGAAGATTTTAACCTCACAGTGATGTATGATTGTCCACCAATGAATAAAGAAGGACATTTTAGTAATCATGTTTATGGTGTAACCTATGGTCAATTTATGCCCAGGCATTAATAATCCCAGTAGTAATAGCATCCCCTATATTGGCCCCAGTAATAATAGTGCCCCCCTATATTGACCCCAGTAGTAATATTGTCCCCCACAGTGGCCTCAATAGTAATTGTGTCCCCTATATTGTTCCGAGTAGTAATAGTGTCCCCTATATTAGCTCCAGTAGTAATAGTGTCCCCTATATTCACCCTTGTAGTAATAGTGATCCCTATTGCAGCCCCAGTAGTAATAGTGACCCCATTGTGGACCCAGTAGTAATACCACCCACAATATTGGCCCCGGTAGAAATAAAGACCCCTATTGTGGCCCCAGTAGTAATAGTGTTCCCTATTACAGACCCAGTAGTTTTAGGGCCCCTTATTGCCACCCCAGTAGTAATAGTGTCCCCTATATTGGCCCCAGTAGACCTCTATATTGGTCTATTACTACTGGGGCTACAATAGTGACCCTTATTGCAGCCCCAGTAGTAAAAGGTTCCCTTATTGTAGCCTCAGTAGTAATATGGTCCCCCATTGCCACCACAATAGTGATAGGGTCCTCCATTGTGGCCCCAGTAGTAATAGGGTATCTCATTGCTGTCCCAGTAGTATTAGGGTCCCCCATTGCTGCCCCAGTAGTGATAGGGTCCCTCATTCTAGCCCCAATAGTAATAGGGTCCCCCATTGCTGCCCCAGTAGTGATAGGGTCCCTCATTGTAGCCCTAATAGTAATAGGGTCCCCCATTGTGGCCCCAGTAGTGATAGGGTCCCTTATTGTAGCCCCAATAGTAATAGGGTCCCCCATTGTGGCCAGAGTAGTGATAGGGTCCCTCATTGTAGCCCCAATAGTAATAGGGTCCCCCATTGTGGCTCCAGTAGTAATAGGGTCTATCATTGCCACTAAACTCTTCAGATATAGGGAGAGGTTTAGCAGTGCGGATTACAATAGGGGCGATTGAGATGGCCGTGGGCCCCCTTGGAGTCAAGGGCCCGGGAATGTCACCCCTATTATAATTCACCATTGGTCACAGCTCTACTCACCGCTGTAGCAGTGTTCCAATAGCCTGTACTAAGGAAATCAACATGTAGGACCTGTGGTTGGCATAGCAACATGGATCACATGACTGGGGCTGGCTCATGTGATCCGCATTGCCATGCCGACCGCAGGTTTTGCACACTGATTTCCTTGTTACAGACTATCCAGACACCGATGCAGGGGTTAGTAGAGCAGGGACCTAGACTCTCCATAGGAGCCCCTGAGAAGCTCTCGTGGAGCACCAAGGGCTCCCCAGAGCACACTTTGGGAAATCCTGCTTTAGAGGAATTGCATCATTAGCAAACACAGGGGTGAGGAAGTGGTCCAATGGGAGAATAAGACATCAGGTCGTGTTGTCCTGAATGGCAAAACTCTGCACCATAATATGAAACCTAGTTTGATCTTTGCTCTAGGTCATTGAAGAGATGCCTATTGTAATTCGATCGATTTATATTTTTGTGCACATTTTTTGGCATTTACACTTTGTTCTGGTAAAGAATAGCATAGGGGGATCATTTACATTGTAACTAGAGATGAGCGAACGTGTTCGGCCCCGCCCCTTTTCGCCCGAACACCGAACTTTGCGAGGAATTCCGTGCTCGGGCGAAAAAAGTTCGGGGGTCGCCGTGGCAGCGCGGGGGGGGGGGGGGGGGGGGGTGCGGCGGGGAGTGGGGGGGAGAGGGAGAGAGAGGGCTCCCCCCTGTTCCCCGCTGCTGCCGCCCGCGCCGCCGCGCCTCTCCCCGCCCGCCGGCGCCCCCTGAATCTTTACGCGCGAACACTGAAGTCCTCGGAAAAGCCGGTGTCCGGGTGCGTAAGTGCTCGTTAAGAACACGTTCGCTCATCTCTAATTGTAACTGAAGATATGATGCAAGCGACACCATCCAATGTGTTCTTCTGTTTCAGATTTCCTGAATGACGACATCACTGATGACCTGCAATGTGTTAAAAGAATTGTGGCGGATCCTAATGGACTTGGTGCCTGGTATGTTCTAAATTACAAGCCGTTCTAATTATTAGTTACTAAGAGGTGCACAACAAAATCAGAGTTTCAATTATATTATGGGGGAAAATGAAGCTTAAAGGGGTTTTCAGTAGTGAAAAGGCCTATTTAGACGGGATGAATGTTGGGCAAACGATGCCCGACACTAACCCCCGCATGTACTGGCTCACATGCTTTTGCACAGGAGTGAGCATCGTTGCTTCACAGCGGGATGGCTGCAGGAGATTTCTCTCCTCGCTCTCCCCCGCCCCTCTCCATTCACCTAACATAGCAGCCGTTCAGTACTGAATGGCTGCTATTTACACTGAACTATCATCGTTCATGCTGCATAAATGATGGACTATGAACTGAACGATGATCGTTTAGTGTAAATAGCAGCCGTTCAGTACCGGATGGCCACGGTCAAGTGAATGGAAAAGGGCAGGGGACAGCGAGTAGTGAAATCTCCTGCAGCCACCCCGCTGTGAAGCAATGATACGTGCTCCTGTACAAAAACATGTGAGCAAGTATATGCGGGACGAGAGTCGGGCATCAGCTCGATACACACAAGCATATATTGGCTGGCGTTTTCATGGCCAGCCGATACACACTACCATCTGATGCATTGAATTCCAATGCATCAGATCACATGGACATATTCCCGAGGAGGACCAGGAAAGATAGTCCTAGAACTATCTTCCTGGACGGAATACAGACGCTGCCATAGACTCCACTTTGCAAAGCTTGTCTTGTCACATCCAGTGTGTGTGTTGTACAGCTGCGGTGCTTGAGAGGTTAACAGTAACAAAATCATTGTCTGCATGTAGATGTATCAATCTGTCATGTCATATGGTATGATGTGAAGGCATAAATAGGAGTGCTTGAGAGCAGGAAGAGGTCTTCCATCTTGTCTGCAGAGAGAGTGCTAACACAGAGCCTCATGGAAGCACCTTCAGCTTCCGTGTAGGTGAAGATGAAGGAAGAGGAGCAATATACCGTAGCGATTGGAGTCTGGATGTGAATGGAGTGAGTCCCAAGATCTTAGAGAGAGAGAGAGAGCAATTCCCAATAGTTCTGTATAGAGGAACCCTCCGTACAGGTACCAATTCACACTACAAGTTTTTCCTGTGCAGCCATCCAAAGTTAGGATCACCGCACAGAGGTACTCTACTGAGTCACATGCACGCGTCTGCTATGCGCGGTGTTATTGCTAAGTCTTTCAAGTAAATAATTGTCTGCTAGAGCGTCTGCGGAGTGACCCCTACCCCCCTTCTTCCTCTGGAGTGCTCCCAGTCCAGGTGCGGTACCGTACAGATAACGTGGAGTGTAGGACTGTTTTCATCCTGTGAATCCTCCCTGACCTCTGAGCTCTAGCCTGTCAGCACTTAAAGAGAATTGTACCTGCATTGCCTTGAATATTTGTTTGTTAAAGTTATTCTTTCAAGTAAAGTTATACCGGGCCCTAACCGTTCTAGGGGACCCGAGGTACTATACACAAGTCTCTGTGTTAGTTCTCCGCCGCCGCATAGCATGCTGGTGTCTGCGAACGGTGGCATCACGAGTGATGAGTATTACTACCCCCATCAACTCGTTTATTGGCATTCCCTATCTTAGGGGTGTCGAAGGTGTCCTGCAATCCTGCTCTGGCCTTGGCTACATGTCATCCCTCTGAGACAAGAGACTGAAATGTACCGTCGTGACAAGCCAACACTTAACTATCCCAGCTCTACATGTTAGTCAAGTGTTCAGGGTCACCCCTCCGGGGTGTTGCAATGGAACAATCTATAAATACGTGTTTTTAATATAACATGACAAATGACCAATATATTAATCTAAATTTTTATCTGTTTTTACAGGAGTGCTTGGAAAATTTCCTGTCAAGGACGTAACAATTATCAGTTTGAAACGGGATGTTAATCGCATACTTTGGTGGCCATTGAGCCTCACATTTAAATCAACAAGCTTTGTTATTTCACTTATAATATAAGCCGGCCATCGAACATCTTTTTACAGTATTAATCAAAACATCATCCATACATAAAGTTGAGAAACTCTTGATATGCTTTGCTTCACTTGCCTCCTACTGCCCTTGTGTGATAACAGGCCTTATACAGGGTGGGCCATGAAGAAGTAGTCCAGCATCACAAATTTATAAAAGCTATCTTTCATAGCAACCAATCATATCACAGCGCAGCTTTCATTTCTTATACTGCTGAGATAAAATGAAAGCTGCGCTGTGATTGGTTGTTATGGGCAGCAAAGACAAATTTTCTTTTAGACAGCTTTCATAAGAGTGTGATACTGGAATCAGAGGCAAGCTACTCATCCTGTACTTTAGTCTTATCCAGAACTGCATTCACAATTTTGCATCTTGCTGAGCTCACATCATCCAGCATTCCCTGCTGGTTCAGTGTCTACACTAAGCTTTCTGTGTTGTGAAGCATAGTCTTGTAATTTGATTTAGAAACAATAGGGAAGATGTATCAAAACTAGTGCCAACAAGTTGAGTAGTTGTCATAGCTAACAATCAGATTGTACCTCTCATTTTCACTTTGGAAAATGAAAACAGAGATCTGATTGGCTGCTGTGGACAATTACAGTACTTTTAATTTGCAGTAGCTTCCAGGATCAAGAGTCTGTTGACGAAGTGTTGACTGATTCAAATAGAAACCAGCAGAAATCTTAATGCATCACTTGAGAACGACTCGGGAGTAGAGCAAGCAGAAACGTCAACCCACCCAGTTACCCTGTTATCAGCCTCCCTCACCCAGTCACCCTGTGACATACGGTTTTCATCGTATTGCCAGGGGTACTGGCACAGTAAAAAGCCCAAATCCGCCATTATCTATAGGACTGACTCAATAAATAGTGATTTTGTACTTCCCTCCCGACTCTTGTCCAGATCTGGGCATCATTGTATTGTGTCTTGACTCCATCCAGCATCTGGATGTAGTATGTGAAGGTGCATGCAAAATCCTGATGCTGGTCAATGTCAGAACCCAGTGCAGAGATGCTCAGAGCCGAACATGAGCCAGGAGCAAGAAGAGGAAGTAGATAGCTTGGTTTGGGTTCTAAATATAATTTTTGGTCTCTTCTGGAGTTTGAATAAAGTTAGGGGTTGGATCTAGGGTCTGAAATTTATATATAGGATCTGGAATCTGACTATATTTTGGGCGGTCTGGTTTAGGATCTGAATATTTTTGTGGGCTTCGTCTGGGGTTTAACCTTTTCCAATCCACTGTCTGACATCTGAAGGCATTATGATTTAAGTCTGTACAGCTCCAATGTTGGAAGACGTCTGTCTGGGTTCTCTTACTGTATATTGCCAACCTCTCTGCTGTCAGAGCCTATCCAACGTGTCACCTCATGCAGTACTGGCTTTAGCCAGCAGATAGCGCCGTTCTACAGCTGCAGAAAAAGAGTAAGCCCCCTAGGAAAACCAGGATACACATTGGGTTGGAATGTGTAACAGAGGGTCTGAAATAAATTTAGAGGTTTGTTCTGGGGTTTGATAGTAATATATGGGGTCTGACTATATTTATCCCCACCATGTTATTCAAACCATACTCCTTTGGCAAGGTCCTTCCCATTTTGCAGCAGCCTGCTGATCAAGTATCACCCTGTGAAGATATCTCTGAGCAAGATCAGTAATGCAAGGATTTTGTATGGAAATGATAACTATATGTAAACTGCATAATGACGGCCGTGTAGATTCAGATTCTACTTTTCACCTTCCACAGCAATGCTAAAAATCACACCTGAGAACTTCTCAGTTTCTGTAATTTTACACGCATAACAAATTAAACTCTTTATAACACAGCATATCTGTTTCCGTGTCTCAATACACAGTGAATACACATAACTGTACCATTTAAAATGGTTAGTGAAAAATGTTTCATAGAATGGTAGAGTTGGAAGGCACCTCCGGGGTCATCGGGTCCAACTCCCTGCTTAGTGCAGAAGCAAATAAATCCAGGAAAGATGGCTGACTTGAAGTAAAAAGGATATGTCTTGCTTTATTAGTGCAGTGCCTTTACATATCCAGCTTTAGAAACAAGGACGCGTTTCAGTTCTCGTCAGAACCTTGATTTATTTGCTTTTGTGCTGCCGCTTGGGTTTGCGCGGCGTGGCTGCATCTGTGACGGATTTTTTGCTGGAGCGTGACCGACAAGCTGTGAGGAGCGTGGAGGTGAGAAACAAGACTTTTTTCACTTTCAGATGTCTGTCCAGCCTTTGTTTGAACACTTCAATTGAAGGAGAACTCACCACCTCCTGTGCTAACCTGTTCCACTTATTGATCACCCTCTAATATGTAATCTGTCTCCTCCCTTTCAGTTTCATCCCATTGCTTCTAGTCTTTTCTTGAGAATAGGGCTGATCCCTCTGCACTGTGCACCCTTCAGATATTTGTAGACCGCTATTAAGTCTCCCCTCAGCCTTCTTTTTTGCAAGCTAAACATTCCCAGATCCTATAACCGTTCCTCAAAGGACATGGTTTGCAGACCGCTCACCATCTTGGTAACTCTTCTCTGTACTTACCCCAGTTTTTCGATGTCTTTTTAAAATTTAGGTGCCCAGAACTAGCAACAGTATTCCAGATGAGGTCTGACCAAGGAAGAGTAGAGGGGGATAATTACCTCATGTGATCTAGACTCTATGCTTCTCTTAATACATCCCAGAATTGTGTTTGCCTTTTTGGCTGCTGCATCACATTGTTAACTCATGTTCAGTCTATATTCTATTAGTATACCCAAGTCTTTTTCACATGTGCTTTTTTAATTTTTCTTGCCCAGATGTAGGCCTTTGCATTTCTCCCTGTTAAATACTATTCTATTAGTCGCCATTCAATGTTCAAGCTTGTCTAGGTCTGCTGAATTTCCGCCCGTGTGCAGGGGGCCTATTACATTTAGAAAAGGTCAGAATCTTAAGGACATTTTAGTACATAGCCATTTCACTTCTCCCCCGATAAACAGTCTCCCAGCTCGCCTACTCCTCCTCTAGGCTGTCGTCCATGTGGTAACTGTAAGCCCTATCTCATGCATGCTGCTATTATGAGATAAAACAAAAGCAATACATAAAACGACAACAATGTTCACAATGCAGCGCTGCTCTTGGATTCAATTACAAAAACAGCTAACAGGTTCCCGTTAGAATAAATTTCAAGGCAAAGGATTTGAAACAGAAAATGACCACTAGAGGTCCTTGGAATACACTTACATTTAGTCTCTTGCACTTCAAATGTGTTAATACACTTTGGCCAGAAGATGGCCTCAGAGAGTTATTTTCCAAAATTTGTTCCAAGATTATCCTCAGGATAGGATATAATATGCTGATCGGTGGGAGTCTCACCGCTGAGACCCCAAGCAATTTCAAGAAACAGGGTCCCGTGTCCCCTGTCCTCCTCATTGCAGGATTACTGTACCTCCTGTGGTGAGCAAGAGACTGGCAGCAAGCCCTGGGAGGTAGAGATGAGCGAGCATACTCGCTAAGGACAATTACTCGAACGAATATTGTCCTTAGCGACTACCTGCCTGCTCAGAAGAAAAGGTTCGGCTGCCGGTGCGGGTGAGAGGTGAGTTGCGGCTGTGAGCAGGGGAGGGGGGGGGGGGGGGAAGGGGGAGGGAGAGAGAGATCTCCCCTTCGTTCCTTCTCCGCTCTCCCCTGCCGCTCCGATTCTTTTCTTCCGAGCGGGCAGGTACTCGCTAAGGGCAATACTCGATCGAGTAATTGCCCTTAGCGAGTATGCTCGCTCATCTCTACTGGGAGGTCATTATCAAGTGACTCATCCCCTGAACACAGCCCTCCAGCTCTGCTACATCAGAAGCTCCCATTAAAGATTCAGAATGGGATTGGAAAGCTCACATTAGAGCTATTCCCACTAGAAATGAGATGGACACTCTCTTGCAAAACCTGGCAGCATCTAATAAGCAAGCCATCTCCCTTATACAGAAGGAAATACAGCAAATAAGGAACAGGGTCTCCACCATAGAAGAGTCCCAGGAACAGTTTTTGCCTATTATAGAAGCACATAGTCAGGTTATCCAAGCGCAATCCATTCAAATTGCAGACAAATTGACCCACATTGATGATCTGAAAAACAGGCATCGGAGAAACAATCTCCATATCCGGGGCCTCCCAGAGGGTGTTACTGCAACTCAAATTGAACCGTGGGCACACGCCTTATTCAGCGCCATGCTACAACGCCCCCCAGATAAACCTATAGAGATTGATTGTATCCATAGAGCACTAGAGCCCAAGCCTTCAGACCCTAAAAGACCCAGGGACATTATTTGCCGCATCCATTTCTATAAAGATGCCATTCTGAGAAGTGCCCGGGAATCTCCTAACCTCCAGTATAAAGGCCTCCCCATACTGGTTCTTCCGGACCTAGCTAAATGCACGCTGCAGCTACGCAGGGCTCTTAAACCTCTACTGGAACACTTAAAAGAGAGGGACATCCCATATCGGTGGGGCTTCCCGTTCCAACTCATAGCCAGAAAAGATGGTAGATCTGCAACCTTCCGCTCACTGGGAGATCTACCCAAATTCCTAAGCACATTCAAACTTCCTATGACCTCCCGGCCTGAGTGGCCCTTAGGGCCCTCCCTCCCAGTGTCAGCACCGAGAGAGCAATGGCATACAGTACCCTCAAGGCAACGTAGGGACCGCCATCACCTGCATAATCAGCCTGTATGAGACATGGGCAACTGATGGACAAGTTTTCTCCTGCCACAACACTGAACAAGAAGCCTCTAAGCGTCCTCACTGAAACATTATTGTTACTGTCATTTACTGCCAGTTAAAAATTACTTTGTGTTAAAAAGCGATTTAGTTATGCATGCCAGTTAATCTAAGCAACGTTATTGATGTTAGAAAAATTCTCAGCTTTTTGGTTTGAAAAATCTCTTGTTGAGCAAACTATCAGTTTTAATGATTCCTGCCTGATGTACAAGAATATACCAGCAAGGGTTCCATATTTTAATATAAAGGAGCCGGTGACAGCGCTCCTCCCTTGCTTGCCTCTTTAGCCCCACCTAGGGTCGACAACATGCGTTGTCACAATGCTAGCTCTGGACTAGTATGTAGACTAGAGTTTTCAGGTCTTGACCCGAATGTAAATATCCCACTACTCACCCTCCCCCACCCTCAGTTTCCTCCTTTCTTTCTGCCTTATGCCCAAACAGCTAGGGTTCTCGCCCCAATACCGATACCATGACTTGTATATCTTTTTGTCCATACAACGCCAGAGGATTAAACAAGCCTGCGAAGAAGGGAGCAGATTCTGGCATTCCTCAACAAAAAAGCAGTAATGGTAGCCTTATTGCAGGAAACCCATTTCCAATCAAACAACATACCACAATGCAGGTCTCACCACTATACAACCTGGTACTATAGTACTCATCCCACGAAAAAATCCTGTGGAGTGTCCATAGCCCTTCACAGAAACTTCCCTCATCAATATATTGCATCTGAGATTGATACAGAAGGCTGATATCTATTTTTAAAAATTAAAGTGGTCCCAAAAGTTTATGCCTTTGCTAACGCATATTTTCCCAATCAAGCTCTGGTCTCCTTTGATCCCCAATGCTGGGAGCATTGGCAAGATTTCCTGTAGGCTCCAGCATAATCCTTGGGGGCGACTTCAATCTCTGCTGTGATCCATTCATGGATTCATCCTCGGTTAAGTCCAATGTCTCCTCTGCCGCAACACGTAAACTGAAGAAAGATATCTCCTCAATGAAGCTCGTTGACTTCTGGAGGGTGTTACATCCGGGAGTCAAGGATTTCAGCCATCACTCAGTAGCACAGAACAGCTATAGCCAAATAGATTATTTGTTTATTTCACACAGCCTACTAGATTTTAAACCCTCCTGCTCCATAGATGTTTTTCTGTGGTCTGACCATGCCCCGGTTTGTGGTGCCCTAAATGACTCTCCAGATGAAAGAGGGTTTCACACCTGGCGTCTCAATGACAATCTGCTAAATGATGCACTTTGCTTGAAAGATGTACACTCAACAATCAATCATTTCTGCGACGACCATATATCAGACACGACTCCAGCTCTTATTAAATGGGAAGCACTCAAATGCGTAATCAGGGAACTACTTATATCGCACGGATCCAGGCTAAAAAAAGAATGGTCTTATAAACTAGAAACCCTTCTCAAAAACTTAGACTCCCTAGAACTTACTGACAAATCCTCACCAACTGACCAGCTATGTGCAGAGAAGAGATCTCTGCCCTTCTCCAGCAAATCCTCCATCTATTAGACCAATCATCCTTATGTTATAGAGAAAAAAACAGGAGTGGGTTCTACGAATATGGCAACTAATGTGGTTGATGGTTGGCCAGAGCAATTCACCCCAAAACTTCCACCCCATATATCTTTTGCATTAACTCCCACAACAATGGTTGACTTCATTCAACCTCAGAAATTTTGGGAACATTCCAATCATATTACCAAAACCTATATGACATTAAAGGGAATACAGGGGAACAACCTTCACAAACAGCAGAAAATATCACTTCATATCTAGATAATCACGCTCCTGATCCTATACCATGGACAACAGCTGCTGAACTAGAACTCGACTTTACTGAACAGGAAGTGCAGGAAGCCTTAAAAAAAACTAAAAGTAGGCAAAAGCCCTGGACCAGATGGCTTCACACCCCGGCTCTATAGACTATACGGGAATATGCTGGCTCCACTTTTACTTAAATCATTCAATGCCATATCTAAATCTTGTCCTTTCCCTTCCCAAGCTCTCCAGGCAGCCATAACGGTAATTGCGAAACCAGGTAAGGACCCCTCCTCCTGTGGTAACTATCGGCCCATATCGCTCTTAAATATAGACACAAAATTATACTCCAAAATCCTGGCAACTCGACTGGCACCCATAATACCCTCTTTGATCCATGGAGAACAAGTAGGCTTCGTTCCAGGACGTGAAGCTAGAGGTACTACTATAAAATCGATGTTGCTGATTTTGCGGGTTCGCATTTCTGGGGATCCCCCATGTCTGTTGTTGATAGATGCAGAGAAAGCTTTTGATAGAGTTCACTAGTGGTTTCTAGAGGCGACTATGCAAAAGATAGGTTTGGGTCCCCGATTTCGAAACTGGATTATGGCCCTTTGCAACCATCCAAGAGCAAGGGTTCGAATTAACGGATCATTATCGTCACCATTAGAAATTAAAAATGGCACCAGACAGGGAAGCCCTTTGTCCCCCTTTTTATATATTCTCACAATGGAAGCTTTGGCTAACGCACTTACAAAATAATCCTAATATACAGGGAAACAAAATGGGATCACAAGAACATAAATTAGCTCTATTTGCCGATGATCTCCTAATGCACGTAACAAACCCTAAAATTGCTCTCCCAACCATCTTAAAAGAATTTGAAAAATTCGGAAAAGTCAACAACTTCAAAGTCAATATTCACAAATCAGAAAATCTCAATATAACCCTTCTAACCAAAGAAGCATCCCAACTAAAATCCATAATACCACTTCGCTGGAACGAAGACGCCATTAAATATCTAGGGATATCCTTGGCGGCTGATCCAGCCCAGCTATTCAACTTAAACTATAAACCTATGCTTGTGACACTAGAAACAGATTTACAGAAATGGCGACCCCTTATGCTCTTCTGGATCGGCAGGATTACTGTACTAAAAATGGACTCTACTTAAATTCCTATACCTATGCCAAACTCTCCCCATCAAATTACCCAGAAACTACTTGTCCCGTATCCGTAGAGTCACAATGAAATTTGTCTGGGGTAACACCAGACCACGGCTCAGTTTCAGAACAGAGAAAAGAAAAGGGTGGGGTAGGCCTGCCAAACTTCACCTTATACCATGGTGCTGCCATATGTAAATGTATCTTGAACCTCATCCATAATCGCTCTTCCAAATTATGGGTGGAGATGGAGCAAGATTCCACACCATACAAAGCACAGGGTATCTTTTGGCTACATCGCCAAGCACTCCAACAAATACCCAACTTAACACCACTCATCAGCAATCTGTTAGATACATGGGATAGACTGGCGACGCGCTTAGGTCTGGTATCTCGACCTGGCCCACTCACACCTCTGCTGTACAACCAGACTTGATGGCGTTGTTTGGTGGTTCCACATTACTTTCTAGATTGAAAACTCATCTGCCACGTATACATGACTTGCTTTCGGAGTCAGGCTCGAGGCCGCTATGTGAGCTAATGGTCGGAGGGGGCCCGTTGGCTAGAGCATGGTTTCAGTATCTACAGATACGTACATACATGCAGTCTCTCAGTCCTAGTACTCAACTCATAGCTTCTTTTATCTTAATTTGAAAAAATTATGCATGTCATCCACTCCACCTACAAAAGAGATCTCTCAGGTATACCATATTTTGCTGGCAGAGGAGACAGGGAAAGACCCATTGGCATTTAAGCAAGGTTGGGAAAAATAAATAGGTAAAACTTTCACAGAGGAACAATAGGGCAAAATCTTTATTTTGACACACAAAACTTCTAGGTCGAGCAAGTTCCAAGAACTGAACTATAAACTTCTAACCCAATGGTACCGAACTCCATCATGGCTGGCCAAAATGTATCCCTAGTCCCCACACATTTGCTGGAGATGCTCCTCGGGTATAGGCTCCTTCTTACATATATGGTAGTCCTGCCCCTTACTCCTGCCTATATGGCACGAAATAAATAGCCTATACAATGCGGCATTTAACTCCACCCTGACCTTCTCCCCAGAAATGGCTCTCCTTACACTGCTTCCTGGCTCTCTGGCATTGACCAAAACAAGTCCACTCAGATTCTTTCTTCTAGCCATGCGTCAACTTATCCCTAAGTTTTGGAAATCAACATCACCCCCAACACGACTGCTATGGCTAGAAGCATTAGATAATATAATGAATATGAAAGAGCTAGGCGTTGATTACGACAACAAACACACCAACTTCTACAACACATGGGCAGCGTGGATAGTATTCCGTTCTTCACCCCGCTTGGACGCGTGGTTAGCATCTGGTGTTGTAACCCCATAACCATGAAAATTACTTTATTCTCCACTTAATAAAACATTACTATAAGTGGACATAGTTACGGTCTCAGCGCGTCTGGCGAGAGCGCAGACCTAGCTTTCCTATTACTGTTTATATAGATTAAAACACAAGAATTAATCAGTTTGAGTTAGAGCAAAGGAAATGTATCATTCTGCTGTAAAACATATTTTAAATGTAAGACCATTGTATACTACTTTAATAAAATACTTCTGAACCATAAATGAGACTACAGAGACACCCGAGCAGCAAGCGCTCGGATTTTTCTTTCGGCCACATTCAAATGAATGGCGCACCGACCATGCTTGTCGGCCAGCACTCCATGTGTTCTGACGTCACTGCGGGGTAAGCATCGACCCCTGCAATGACAGGCAGAGGTGGACACAGGACCCCTGTTCTCAAGATCAGCATGGTTCTCAGAGGTTTGATTTCCACCGATCAGCAAGTTATCGCCTATCCTGTGGATAACTTTTAATTCTGGTACAACTCCTTAAATCTATAATGTAATTGTCCTGTTTTCTCTACTTGTGGGAACAACTTGCATGCAATGATCAGCGGAGTATATACGGAACTCAAACTGCCCCCTCGCCCACATTATAGTTCTGGACTCTGTTCCCTAGGACAGAAGGGCCCGAGTTTGACCCACCTTCATGCCCTTTCTATGACCATAGAGTTAATTGCCGATCTTAAAGGGGTTGTCCCGCGGCAGCAAGTGGGTCTATACACTTCTGTATGGCCATATTAATGCACTTTGTAATGTACATTGTGCATTAATTATGAGCCATACAGAAGTTATAAAAAGTTTTTTACTTACCTGCTCCGTTGCTAGCGTCCTCGTTTCCATGGAGCCGACTAATTTTCGCCGTCTAATGGCCAAATTAGCCGCGCTTGCGCAGTCCCGGTCTTCTTCTTTTTTCAATGGGGCTGCTCGTGCTGGATGCCGGCTCCATGTAGCTCCGCCCCGTCACGTGCCGATTCCAGCCAATCAGGAGGCTGGAATCGGCAATGGACCGCACAGAAGCCCTGCGGTCCACCGAGTGAGAAGATCCCGGCGGCCATCTTCATCAGGTAAGTAAGAAGTCACCGGAGCGCGGGGATTCAGGTAAGCGCTCTCCGGTGTTCTTTTTTAACCCCTGCATCGGGGTTGTCTCGCGGCGAACGGGGGGGGGGGGGGGGGGTTGAAAAAAAAAAA
The DNA here is from genome assembly GCF_035609145.1 of Eleutherodactylus coqui. Lineage (NCBI taxonomy): Eukaryota > Metazoa > Chordata > Amphibia > Anura > Eleutherodactylidae > Eleutherodactylus > Eleutherodactylus coqui. The sequence continues at coordinate 33,098,485 of NC_089849.1, forward strand.
AAAAACGTTTCGGCGCGGGACAACCCCTTTAATAATTTTCATCACTTCAAATGAAATGGAGCCAAACCTGAGCCGCCAAGCAGGGAGTTACCGTGTTTTTACAAAATTGCCTTTTTGGTCTTTACCAGAGGTTGGAATTAGTAGTAGATGCAGGAGGTCTGTGCTTATAGATAATGGGTGTTTTAATGCATTATTTTTTGCGTAGAAATATATTGTTATTTCTGTATTTAAACAATTACTTTCCCCTAATTCAAGAGATTGCTCAAGATTAGAAAAATGGATCTAGTTATTTTCCAGAATCGGCACCACTTCCCTCCATGGGTTGTGCCTGCTCTGGGGGCTCAGCCCCATTCACTCGAATTTAAATAGTCTGTAATACCAGACATGGCCCATTTTAAAGTCACCATTTTTTGGCTTGTCCAAGCATTTGTGCATTTAAGGAGGTAAGCAAGCCGCAGCCAGACAGTTCAGGCACTGGCTTATCTCCTAGAAACAAAAGGATAGGTCATTGTAATTCAATGTCACAAATCCTTCTTTCCCTCAACATCATCTGTCGAGCCTCTCCTATACAGAGTAAAGAGTTAACTGGACCCTCTTTTATTGGCGGGTTTGGGCAACTAAAGACTAATGTATACGGGAGTCTTTAGCTAAGGGTCTGGCTAGGGGAGGGAGCAGGCAGCGCATGTACCCCAGCTGTTTAATTAGGGATTGCTACTGGCACATGGGTAAATAAAGTTTTCTCAGCATAAATGATGGCCATATTCCTAGGATATGCCATTACCAACTGATCATGGAGGTTTTATGGCCAATACCCCACAATCATTAGTATTAAGGGGCACCGATGCTGGCTAAGTGCAGAAGAGTCTTCATAGTGTTGCCCCACATAGTAACGCTCTCAGTGCTTCTTCTTACTAATCCAGAGCTGTTAGACAAAAAAAACATAACTGATGACATACAGGGCTTTGCAAGTATTTACAGGATTCCAATCGACTGAAAGTTTGGACATACTTAATAATATTTTGTACTTACTGATGGGAACAAATATTTGCATCTAGAGATACAGCTGTCATAGAGGTGGGCATTGTCCCTTTTACGTTACAGGAAGGTATATTGATAAAGGTGTTATATATTGTAGAGGAAGCCTGTAAAGCTGCTATGAGACCCTTGAGCTAAAGAGGCCCAATTTAGGTTGACAATATCCCTCGTTTTTAGTGGTTTAACCTTTGCAATGATCTCCTGTCCTCAAACCCTACTAAGCTAGCAAATGAGAGTGTTGAGAATTATTATGAAAATTAGTGTTTGTGCTCCTCACCAATTTGGGGGCATAACAATGCTAACATGTCTACTGGCCCCACTTAGTAGAAATAGAAAAAGCCCCGCAGCACACCTAACACATGCACTTCAGTGCAGAGGTTCCAGTCTGTATATGCCAAGCCACCTGTGGGGTCATGAACCCAACCCCAAATAAATGCAATGGTATCCAAGGAGGCGGCAGCATCAACGGTGTAAAGATAGTAAAAAAAGGGTTTTATTGCTCCATAAAATGGCGACGTTTCGACTTAATCTAAGTCTTTTTCAAGCCTTAAATGGCCCCACTTAATCACATGAGCCTCTAAGAGGCGTGAGCAGTGCTCGGTTTCCATATTATCAGACACTCTGTGGCACCCAAACACAGAGCTCTAAAATTGTTACAAACTGCACTATTGAAGTTGGCCACAACTCGGAGCTCTAACACAAGAAGCATACAACAAGCCGTAAATAAAAAGAAAAAAGTCTGCGCTCTTAGAAAATGTAAGGTGATAACCCAAACAAATCGTCAATCCAGAAAAGGGAAAGAAATAAGGACGGCACTTACTCCGGAGGAGGGGGGTAACATAGAACGCCGCATGATTGAAGCATAGTGACGCGGCTGCATCGCGCACTACAGGCATGATGTCGCCCACATGATCACATGACCTCCGTAATGACGTAGTGACATCCCACGCCCGACGTGGTGACGCATCATCCGCCGCTCCTCCCAGACTGGGAACGGAGAACGCCAGTGGGACAAATCGCAAGTAAGACTTCTTAAAATTTATATATATATATATATATATATATATATATATATGTGTGTACAGGGGTTTAGGGGAATATTGGCTTGAGAAAGGTGCCAGCGTGCACCGAAACGCGTTGCCTGTATACACAACTTGGGAATAAAGTGAAGATTGAACTTACCAGACCCCGTGACGTTACTGTGACCGGGAGTATTTGAGGAGTCAGCACTTCAAGGAGGGGGCTTCTTGTTAGATACACCCCCCTCCTCCGGAGTAAGTGCCGTCCTTATTTCTTTCCCTTTTCTAGATTGACGATTTGTTTGGGTTATCACCTTACATTTTCTAAGAGCGCAGACTTTTTTCTTTTTATTTACGGCTTGTTGTATGTTTCTTTTTGGGGGATACTCTCTCTGAGAGAAGCCCCCATACTGTCTTTGCAGCTCTCCTTGTATATAAAGGATTCGAAAATGATAAAGTGGATAACCCATCACTAATCCCCACGCACTATCTGAACTGTTGTTATTTTGGATTCCTAACACAAGAAGAGGTTGTTGTTAATAGAAGTGAATGGAGCTATTGGACTATATTGAGAAGCTTCCAATAAGAACTCTGATTGGTTGTGTAACTTCATGTGATAAATGGAAGGGCCAGTACACGTGTTAGAACTGTGATGCAGCTATGAATTCAGTGTGTGAGAGCATACAGAACACGGAGGTCTGCAGTGGCAGAGCCTGTGCCTAGGAACAGTGAAGCAGGCATTGTCTCCATGGTGGCGTGCTGAAAGGAGTGAGACTGACAGAAACCAAAAGGGCCCTGATGACCTGGGAGCCACTGTCTGCCCAAAACTCATTCAGCGTTTACCTGTCAGATGTATGCGTTTTAATCAATAGTTATTCTTTTTAATGATTGAAGCCCTCTTCCATATCCACGGGGCCTAAGAGATAGATGAATGGAGTGCTGGCCAGACTACTGGGGCAAAGTAACCAGCAGTACATGGGAGGTGAGGGAGTCTCCATCCCCACAGATGCTGGCCACCAAGGCGTCAGTGTCAAAATGCATCAGGAAAGTCAGCGCAGAAGAGAAGGACCAGCTACAAACTGCCAGACTGAGTACTGCTGTATCCATAGCAAATGAGGCCAGGGGTTTGTGGGGGATGTAGTCCGCTCATAAGCCCTCATTCAGCTCAGAGAGCATGTAACTGATCACATGATGATGACATTATCACAGGTCCTGTCAGCACACGAGCTATGTGTAGTGTCCCAGAACATCATTCTGTCTTGTCTTGCACTGTGTAGATGCACTGTGCAAAGCTGTCAGGTCTTTTTTCTGTATGTGTGTTGCACAGCAGCAGGATCTGAAGGGTTAACCTCCTTAAAATCATTGCCTGTGAGCTTGGCTACATGTTGAATGTATCTATCTTACAGTGTCATGTGACGTGGTACAAGTGAGGTGATAAAAGTGAGAGTCAGAGAGCGGGAAGGAGGTTGATGATCTTCCATCCCACCATGCTGTGGGAGGACCCACAGTGATGCAGGGAAGCACCTTCAGCTTCACTGTATCGAAAATGGCAAAGAAGGAGAGGCTCCCTAGTAGGAGCTGAGGATCTTCCCTCTTCCCCGATCGGCTGGAGAACCCGCAGGGGATCAGGGAAATATCTCTGGTTTCTTTGCACCTAATATGGAGGAGACAGAGAGACCGCCTGACCATTTGGGAAGAGTAAGGGAGTGAGCCTAAGTATTCTTCCCCAAAAGTCCCATCACAAGAGAACCATTGTAAGTAATTACCGCTTCAAGTGACGAGACGTTTATACAGCTAATAACAGTGCAGACGTCTACCGAACATCTGAAGATAATATTAAAGGGGTTGTCCCGCGCCGAAACGGGTTTTTTTTTTTTTTCAATAGCCCCCCCGTTTGGCGCGAGACAAACCCGATGCAGGGGTTTAAAAAAAAAACCGGATAGTACTTACCCGAATCCCCGCGCTCCGGTGACTTCTTACTTACCTTGCGAAGATGGCCGCCGGGATCTTCACCCACGGTGGACCGCAGGTCTTCTCCCATGGTGCACCGTGGGCTCTGTGCGTTCCATTGCCGATTCCAGCCTCCTGATTGGCTGGAATCGGCACGTGACAGGGAGAAGCTACGAGGAGCAGCTCTCCGGCACGAGTGGCCCCATTCATAAGGGAGAAGACCGGACTGCGCAAGCGCGTCTAATCGGGAGATTAGACGCTGAAATTAGACGGCACCATGGAGACGAGGACGCTAGCAACGGAACAGGTAAGTGAATAACTTCTGTTTGGCTCATATTTAATGCACGATGTATATTACAAAGTGCATTAATATGGCCATACAGAAGTGTATACCCCCACTTGCTTTCGCGGGACAACCCCTTTAAGGATGTTTATAATTCCTATGCGGCCATCACCATATAGTAGAACACCTTTAACTGACACCCACGTGTGCTAAAGTCTATGAGAGCGGGGTGATCATTATTGCCATTCTGTGGCCATTGACTTTCATGTCAAGTATTGCTGAATATGTACTAAGTTTTCCTGCACTGTAAACTCTGCATTCTGAAGTCTGTTGTATTGTGTTGAAAAGTCACTAGTAAAGCTTTACCGGGCCTCCACCGTTCCGGAGGACCCGAGGTACTATACACTTGTCCAGTATGATTAATGCACCGTGTATGAATGCCCATGTATGGAACGGTGGCGTCACGAACTGACAGCTCCTACCCCCATACATTGCCTGCCATTTCATGTAACAAGAAAATTGTATATAGTTTATACCTCAGCCCGGGTATAGTTGTTGGCAGTCACGCACAGTATATATTTATTTTTCAATTGCCTGTTACAAATGTTGGCCTCACGAACAGGCTTGCCTATTGCACTATAGTGAAATTGAACACTTTCAAGTTACTCCATAGAATACAATAGATCACTAGAGGCCCCTTCTAAAGGCCTATTTAGACACAACGATTATCGCTCAAAATTGGCTCAAAAGCCATCTTTTGAGCGATAATCGTTGTGTGTAACTGCACTGACATCGTGCAGTTTTCGTTATGCCGTCGCTCATCGTTGTCTTTCAGCGTGCTAAAAGGCAACGATGAGTCTTATCCGAGATTCACAGCGATACTTTTGATACTATTGTTTCAGCTGTATTCCGCTCCCTGATGACAGCTGGGTATGAAGAACAGAGCGGTCCAGCTCTGTTCTCCATACTGGCACGGAGCGCTTGGCTGTATAACAGCCGGGCGCGCCGTGCAGAAAACATCTGGATCTGGATACAGAAGACAAGCGGGGACACCCCGCTTGCCTTTTGCATCCTCTGCTCCAAGTGCTCGGCTGTATAACAGCCAGGCGCTCGGAGCGAGGGAACAGCTGGATGCAGAAGACAAACGTGGACACCCCGCTTGTCTTCTGCATCCTCTGCTCCGAGTGCTCGGCTGTATAACAGCCAGGCGCTCAGAGTGGGGAACAGCTCTATGCAGAAGACAAGTGGGGACACCCCGCTTGTATTCTGCATTCTCCACTGGCAGCGCCTGGTGATCACTCGTCTTGAGCGATCATCTTGCGCTGTAAATAACACAACGATGATCGCTCAAAAGTCGCTAGAGCGACAACTTTTGAGCAATTATCGTTGTGTCTAAATGGGCCTTAACAAAAATTGAGTGCCCAAAGTGCTATTATTAAACGGATGCCTCAAAGTGCATAAAATGTCTTCTAGCTGGTAATTATGATTTTTTTTAAATTAAGTTACAAGTCTGTTTAGCCTACAAAAATGTTAAAGTGAGATGAATTAACCAGTGGATGTTAGTGATCAATAAATATGCTTCTATTATTTGTCAATTTCTTTGGTGAAAATAAAGTTAGACAGAGAGATATATTTTATGGTATGCAGAGGTAAGATGTATAAGCTAAACTTCACTTATCACTTCTAAGTTGTATGGATCTGCAGCGTCCCATAGGGAGACCCCGGACACCTGACATATGTGGGGAGCTGGGAGGGTGTACTGCTGACGTGTTACGGTGGCACTTACTAGGATTTTTTCCAGGGGGGATACACGCAGCCAAGGCTAGAGTATCTCTGCAGGCCACCTGGGAGAGCCCAGAGGAGGCTCTGCCGTGTTTTAATACAACTTGCGGGTGCGTTTTTTGACTTGATGGCTACTTATTTGCCTTAGTGGAGGAAAAAGATTGTCCATGTGTCAGCTCATTGGTCTAGGGGTATGCTTCTCACTTTGGGTGTGAGAGGTCTGGGGCTCAAATCCTGCATGAACCCATGCAATAACATTGGCAACTTGGTCTTAGGCGTATGGCTCTGCCCGTGTTGTTTAATTTAACTTGCTGGTGCGTTTTTTGACTTGACGGCCACTTATTTGCCTGTCATATTCGTCTCGGTGGTGGGAAAAAAAGCCACTCATGCATTGGATCGTTGGTCTAGGGGTATAATTCTTGCTTTGTGTGTCAGAGGTCTGGTGTTCAAATCCTGGATGAACCCATGCGATAACATTGGCAACTTGGTCTTAGGGGTGTGTCTCTGCCCGTATTGTTTTATTCAACTTGCGGTTGTGTTTTTTTGACTTTACAGCGACTTATTTGCCTGTCATATATGTTTCACGGGGGGAGGCGGGGAGAGAAAAAAAAAAAGCTGTCTGTGCATTGGCTTGTTAGTCTAGGGGGTATGGGTTTCTCTTTGGGTGTGAGAGGTCTGGGGTTCAAATCCCAGAGGAGCCCATGCAATAACATTGGTGACCTGGTCTTAGGGGTATGACCCTTGACAGAGAATAAATGCAGCCACATTAGTTCTTGACCACGGGTCTCTAGGAACAGTTAGAGCCTGGCAAACTTTACTTGTAACAGATAATAGAAGGCAGTACAATTAAAGACTTTACAGTGCAGGCAAATGACTTCTGGACATAGTGACGCACATGTGTGAACAAAGATTATTATCTTGTAGTACCTCCACACCCTGACTTGAAGATGTGTGGGTGTAACAATTAAAGGGTGTATCTCTATGTGGTGATCCAGGCTCTAGACAGCCATGTAGGAAAACTTAGACAATTAGATAGTACCTCTGCACTAGCTTTGAGAAGAAGCAGTTACTTACAAATACTCTCTCACTCTTGGGAGGGCTCACTCCACTTACATTCAACACACAAGTGGCACGGGAAATCCCTCCTCCTCTTTCATGTTCACGACAGGAAAGCTGGAGATACCTTCATGTGGCTCTGTGCTAGCTGGACCGTAGGGGGCAGGCAAGATCGAACACCTGAAACTCCAGAAGATGGAACTCCTTTCCCGCTCTCTCAATCATTCCTATTTATATGTTCTCTCATACCACATGACATAACAGACTTGATACATTTACATTCAGGCCTTAGGTTTTATTGAACACTTAACCCTTCTAGCGCTGCAGCTGTGCAACATACATACTGGAAATGACAAGACAGGTTTGCACAGTGCATCAACAAACGACAAACATGTATGACATTTATTGAAGGGACCAGGATGATGTACTGGGTCACTACAGATTCACCATTCATAGAAGTCTATGGACTCTTACTATACTCCCGTATGCCCCTGGGATGTATTAAGAGAAGCATAGAGTCTAGGTCACATGAGGTAATTATCCCCCTCTACCTTTCCTTAGTCAGACCTCATCTGGAATACTGTGTCCAGTTCTGGGCACCCACTTTAAAAAAAAGACATAGACAAACTGGAGCAAGTTCACTGAAGAGTTACCAAGATGGGGAGCGGTCTGCAAATCATGTCCTATGAGGAACGGTTAAAGGATCTGGGAATGTTTAGCTTGCAAAAAAGAAGGCTGAGAGGAGACTTAATAGTTGTCTACAAATATCTGAAGGGTTGTCACAGTGCAGAGGGATCAGTCCTATTCTCATTTGTACAAGGAAAGACTTGAAGCAATGGGATGAAACTGAAAGGGAGGAGATACAGATTAGATGTTAGATAGTGAGGGGGATCAATGAGTGGAACAGGTTACCACAGGAGGTGGTGAGTTCTCCTTCAATGGAAATCTTCAAACAAAGGCTGGACAAATATCTGTCTGGGATGATTTAGTGAATTCTGCACTGAGCAGGGGGTTGGACCCGATGACCCCAGAGGTCCCTTCAAACTCTACCATTCCATGATTGCACATAGAGGAGTATATATATATATCTTTTTCCATTCTCATACAGCATTGGACAGAGAAAAATCAGATACCACACTGTGAAGATTCTCAGTAATATGGTGCCATGAACGTTTTGTCCCTAAATAATAACTTCCGTCCATTTTTGGCCACAGAATGGAAGTAATGATCAGCCCACGCTCATAGACTTCAGCAAGCGTCAGTTAAAGGTGTACCACTATACGGGAATACAGACTTCAGACGGCCGCATAGGAATCATAAAACATCCTTAGAAATATCTTCAAAGATTTGGTAGACTTCTGCACTGATCTTGTTGTAGAAAATTAGATTGTCACTAGCCAGGGTAGTTACTTACAAAAAGGCTTTCTTGTGTTGGGACTTTTGGGACGGGACATTCAGGCTCACTCACTCCCCTGCGCTTCACATATGGTCAGGTGGTCTCTTCGTCTCCTCCATCTTAAGTGACACAAGGGCTGATGGTGCCCTCATGCACCTCTGTGGTAGCAAACCCTCAGATGGTAGATGGGTGCTCCTCAGCCGAGAAAATGGATCCGAACTCCTCTCTGGAACTCAATCACTCATACTTATAGATTCATGCACACCATGTCACATGACACTGTAAGATAAATACATTCAGCATGTAGCCAAGCTCACAGGCAATGATTTTAATGTAGTTAACCCTTCAGACGCTGCAGCTGTGTAACACACACACAGAGAATAGATATGACAGTTTTGCACAGTGCACCTACATAAGACAGACATGTATGACAATTATGGAGGGGTCCAGAATGATGTTGCAGAGTTCCTTCAAGTAGACTTCAGTGTATTAGAGATTTACAAAAATGATGGCTCCTGTTGAGAGGTTAGTGTTTGGTAAAACAGCTCAGCCGATTCTTAAAGTATAGTAGGCCCAACTTAAACCTCTGTTGCTCTAGTGGATTTTCCCGGAATGAATTATACTTTTTCAATTTTTCCACTGCTTCTTTATCTTTGGGATATTCCTGCTTTTGGTGTCCAATAGAAACATGACTACAGAATCCAACTCTCAGACATCCCAAACCATCTATAAAGAATTCTGTAAGTGCAAAAAAAAAAGTTTACAAAACTAAGGAAAATAATGCACCAGGTGTAGAAACAAGGTACGACACTACGGAGGAACTGCGCTGTGTGTTTGGAGGCCACATCAGGTTTCACCTTGTGCCTCTGCCCAGGGTCGGTATTAGTGTATCTTGTCGCAACCAGGAAGTCCTGGTGGAGACAAGACTGACAGCTATGTCAGGCCACTGAAGCTGCATAGCTGTCTCCCCCGCAGGTCCTGGCAGCCCACTAAAATTGTGCTCTCACCTCCTGGCTCCCGGCAGTGATAGGAGATCATGGCTGCTGCCTGCAGGGCTGGCTCCCGACCCGTGTGTAACAGTTTCCAGACTCGCCGCTGCAGCTCTGTATTCCCTGGCGGCTGTAATTTCCTACTTGTGGTCCCGATGCTGCTGCTTCTGCATCAGCACTTTGGTGGAGGTGTTTGTTAGTCCCCTGACAGGGCAATATCCTTCTGCTGTTGCGGCTCCCGACCCCTGTCCAAGGCTCCCGCTGCAGCTGTTTGCTCCCCGGCGGCTGTAACGTTACCCGTGCGCTCCTTCTACCTCCCCCGCTGTCACCGGTCACAAAGCATCGCTGACAGGCGGCCGCCGGCACATCTCACCCCTCCTAGCATCCCTGCGGCTGTTCATGCAGTGTGGAAGAAGGCAGCAGAGACAGTTCCCGGGCCCCACATGTGAGCGGTGCTCAGCGGCAATGGCGTGTATTGGGGGAGGACAGTTTTTGCACCGACGGCGGCCTGTACAGGTATGATTTCGGCCGCACATGGTGCTGAAACACACAGTATACTGTAGGACATTATGCGGCGCGGCGGAGGGCTGTATGGCTATTAGTGTATGTTGTCGTCCACCTTCCAGGACCTTACGGACTTGACCCAATGGGGAGCTAGGGCTGTGACAGGGGCGTTCCTGCATGGCAGACCTGTCAAACCCCTAGCTTCTGGTGGCGTCAAGATACACTAATACCCCCAGGGTCTGTAGTGTTGTAACGGAGTGTAGGAGCCACCTACCAGTTGATCATGCATAATAATGTGTGGTTGCTAAAAAATGAATATGTGTCAGGAGTGCGCCAAGTATATTGTAGGAATTTACATGCTAATAAGTTAATGATAGGTCACGACTCACCTGGTGTACGGTGGGATAACTCTGGTCGGGGAAACCCACCTGCACCTGTTGTCCATGTTAGCGTATAAAAGGTCTTTCATCCACGATCCATAGGTCAGGAGAGACGCAGGGAGACCAAGCAATTCTAGTAGGTGCTTAAAGGATAAACAAGCTATATAGAAGAAAAAAGCCTCCGCGCTTGTGTAGATCAGACCCGCAAGGCTTGATTTTCAAGATATCCACGAATATCAAACTTTTATTAGAACACTGAGCAACGCGTTTCGGCTGGTGTGCCTTTCTCAAGCTCGCAATTACAGTACACAAAACAACACAGGTATAAATACACTTACATACTCCATAATCTTTCTATCCGAGGATGCCGTGTGGTACTCTGATGTCACAGTGGGAGGGGAATCCCGCTGTGGGAAGTGTCACGTGGTCTTCCGCAACATGGAACGTACGTAGCATTCCAAATTCTGATCAAACTTTATTGCACTCAGTCAATGAGACAAAGTGTCTGTGGGATTCCGTGGGAAACTATAATCTATACCCCCCATATATGCCCAATTTAAATAAAAACATCTATATTCGTTCAACATATTTAACATTTATTTAAATTGAGCGTATATGGGGGTATAGATTATAGCTCCCAGGCATGGAATTCCACGGACACTTTGTCTCATTGACTAAGTGCAATAAAGTTTGATCAGAATTTGGAACGCTACGTGCGCTCCATGTTGCGGAAGACCACGTGACACTTCCCACAGCGGTATTCCCCTCCCACTGTGACGTCAGAGGACCACTTGTCATCCTTGGATAGAAAGATCATGGAGTATGTAAGTGTATTTATACCTGTGTTGTTTTGTATACTGTAATTACGAGCTTGGGAAAGGCACACCAGCCGAAACGCGTTGCTCAGTGTTCTAATAAAAGTTTAATGTTCGTGGATATCTTGAAGATCGAGTCTTGCCGGTCTGATCTACACGAGCGCGGGGGCTTTTTTTCTTCTATATTGCTAATGTGTGGTTGCTGTTTTTATTATATTTGTGTTGTTTCTGCTTTAATTTACAAGAAATGTTTCTATATTTAGCAAGTGTATTCCTTCACCGTACTTGTCGTACAATGAGAACCTGTTTCTCTAGTAATGTTAGGCCGGTTTCACATTTACTTTTCCTTCTGTCCAAGTGGAGTAGAAACTGAGCGGACCCCAATATAGTCAATCAGTCACAGGGATTCTCCTTTTCTTAGCCCAGGGCAAAGGTGTGAAACCACCTTTAGTGCAGCAGGTTTCATAAGGTTTAGTCACCCTGCTCTAACCAATATAGCGTTGAATAGTTTGGGCTTCAAACATCATATTGGTTGGGAATCCAACAGTGTGGCCGGTCTGCATGCGAATGCAAGGGAGTAACCAAGCCGACACTAGGGTTGCCACCTGAGCGATAAATCACTGGCCCAGCAGGTAACTAAATTCAAAGGCCATACCGGTATTTATTTTTTATCGGCCATATTAACGGACAGTAGAAAATTATTGTTAGCTGGGCAAAAACTACACCATGAACTACTTTAACTCACTCTCTACCTCCTGAGTTAAAGTACTTCTTGGTGTGGTTGCTGCCCGGCCACTTACAGGTACAGGGGTGGGGAAGGCACTATTATTATTGTGGGCCACTAAGAGGGTCACTATTACCACTGGGATCAGTATTACTACAGGAGCCACTAAGTGGGTCATTATTACTACTGCAACACTATTACTATAAGGGCCACTAAAGGGGCACGATTACTATTGAGGGCACTATGACTACAGGGGGCCACTATTATTAATGGGACCACAGGAATAACAAAAATAAAATCACATGTCGTGATAAAACATGATCCATTTTACCTTGGCTGGTATTTTTTGCTAACAAAGTCAGCAACCCTAGCCAACACACACACATGTGAGTGCTAGCTCGTGTATTTAAGGGAGTGGTTTCCTGCCAATAGTGGAAGGACAGTGACTGTAACGCTGCCAAGTGAGGGGATGTTCAGCAGCAATTAGTGACAAGTTACAAGACACAGAGCCCTAGGGTGATTGTTACTTAATAAGACCTTAGTACTACACCTCTGACTATCACACTGATGCCACTGAAAACCACTTTTATCTTCTGGCTCTTCTAGCGCTGAAAGTAATACAAGATTGTTTACAAAATGTGACAATTACCAGTATGTGCCACTCGGCTTAATTTTGGGTCAAATCCAACACCAAGAATTCGGTTTGTGTGGGCCAGGAAGAAGTTTACCACCCCACTAGTCAGCATGCAGTTAGGGAAGCCTGGGATTATATGGTAAACTCCTTCCCTCCAATGTAAACAATCACCATCTTCTCCACCTTCTTCCAGAATGAGCTTGAAGCTGAAATGGTTTCCGGCAACGTTTCCGCCGACCTGTGTAAAAGACAAACCGGCAAGAACATCAGTCAACACAACACAGAGTACATAAAGGTCTAAGACCTGCAAAAAGTTGAATCAGGAAAAGTTGAATGGTGGAAACATTGGAAGAGGTGCCTCAGCATCTTACCAGATCCAGGTCAGTCGCCTCCAGCACATCCAGCAGCTTTTCAATTTTTGTGTCACCGGTGAAAAGGAAATCGTCATCCACCCAGAGGAAATACTTGGTTGTCACCTGAGACACTGCAAGATTCCTGCCTGCAAACCATCCCTACATAAGAGGACAGGCGTCACAACTCTTATTACATTTCTGACTTTAGAATTCAAAAGTTGTTCTATAAGTTGTTTAAAAACAAACTTGTGAAGTTTTGCTTTTACGATTTTTGCGCAATGTGATTTTAACATTAGAAAAGTCCCATTGAAAAAAAACGCAGCGATATCGCAGCATAAAAAAAAAACAAACAATCTGGGCAAAAGCCCTAAGCCAAGTAATAGGTGGTCTAAAGTTAAACTAGACAGGATTAGTTAATCTGTGTCTGGATAGCTGAGAAATATTGTAAATAATTCATTCAGAAGTAATAGAGGAAAATCTATCTAACCATATATTGCACATCTACTGAACATCTAGCTATCGGACATGTGTTGTATATGCATCTTTTTATCTCTCTTTTATATTACAGCCTACGTAATATAGAAGGTAGTAGCTCGCAGTGATAACATCACAGTGACATCGTGTCCAATATGGTGCATTGCAAAACGTTCTAGAAGAATGAAAGCGTAAGCCTTAAATCCTACGAGCGATTTTCACATCCTATGCTGTCAATATTTGTAACACTAACACATCACAATCAATGGGGCAATACAGACATGTAGAAGAAAAAATTGGAGCATGTACTATTCTGGTGTGACGTCTTTGGCATGTGCGCTAAAATTATGACTACTGGAGGTCAAAAAGCTAATAAATAGGTCCTAATGTCCTCATGTCAGCTCCAGGACATTATATGTAGCAACGCTTGTCTAGTAGTCCAGATTTAAGTGGTCCAGAATGTTTTATGTCTGTCTCGTGTCACTGTCTTGTTTGTAGAGTGCATCTGGTTTATGTGTATTGTATGGCTGCAGGCATGAATGGGTTAATGTCTCGGTCATGTCTGGAAAATGTATCGTTTTGTGTGTATCGTTTGTGGTCATGTGATGGTGCTAGATATATGTGTATGACCGCCTGCAGACGGGCGGAAGTTCCGCGGCGGGATTTCCCGCGGAATTTCCGCCGTTGTAAGCTGCCATAGGATTGCGTTAGCAAACGCTATCCTAGGCAGACGGCCGCGGCTTGTCCGCGCGAAATCTCGCGCGGCAAACAAACCCCGGCATGTTCTATCTCTCTGCGGGGCTCGCAGAGCCCCGCACAGAAACGTCGCTCACCGGCCACCGTCTCCGGTCAGCGCATGCGCCGGCTGCCCGGCAGCCGGCACATGAAGAATCCGGAGCTGTGGGGCGCGGGTGAGTACACGTTGCTCTCTGCAGGCGCTTGGGTCAGGTCCCACAGCGAGAATCCTCGCCGCCGACCAGTCCGTCTGCAGGCGGCCTTTGCAGAATGCAATGCAAGGAGAGGAGAAAGTGAATGGGAGATGGAAGAGAGCAGTTGTGGTACCAAGACAGTGGAGTGAAGTTGGAGAGATAGTCCATCCAAGTGAGAGAGCCAGAGGCCTAGAGAATGGAAGAGTCCAAGAGGTCGTCCGTTGTTCCCACCTGGGCCTAGCCTTAGCAGTCATCTCTAAAGAAGCAAATGTACCCCGGACAGGGAGATATGTGAAGAAACGGCACGAGTCCGGAGAGAGAGAGAGAGGGGAACTGCTAGCAAGCAGGAAAAATGTGAGTGATTGGCAGGAAAGAAAGTTGCCGGTAGAGTTACTGCCTACAGATAATTGGGACTGTAGAGATACAAATGCCCCGTGAATCCTTCCTGCATCACCACTATAAGTATTGGACTGTTATCAATACTTGTTAAGTAAAGGAGCAGAACCAAATGTTCCTGGTTCCTGTTCAGAAAAGTATACTTTGTGCATGGACTACTTTATTTCCCGGAATCGACATCTCCAAAGATCCACCGCGGAGGACGGAATGTTGGCATCACGAGTGACAAGTTGGACTACAGGTAACCCCAGTTACTGTCCCTGTGATGTCCCCCAGCAGTAATGAGGTTGGGTCCCGAGCTACCCTTAGGTAGGAGATGATAGAGCCCCGTGACAAGGTTAACATCTCTACCCCTCTGTCTCCTCAGCTGAAGGCCTGCTTCTCGGACGCTGCACTTGGAGGGAGCAAGACTGCAGAAATGAGAAGAGGCAAGTATCTGTAGAGTCTGGCCTAGCTTCTGTATTTATTCTGAGGTCTGCATTTATTTAGGGGTTTTGGTCTGATGTCTGCTATTCTTATGGAGTAGCCTGAAGAGGGTCATGTATATTTATAAGACGGTTGGAAAATTTAACTAAGGCAAGTTATCATGGTTAACGGAAACTTGTCAAGTTTTATTAAGCCCACTGCTAGAATCATTACCTACACTAATCTTCCCATGACTCTTTATACAGCCATATCTGAGTAATAGTTAGTTGAAAAATTGCCGCACCATATGTAACTTACGTAGACCGGTCTGGTGGGTGGGCTGGAAAGGCTCTCTTGTCTACGGCTTTCACCTATGTCTACTCCTCTCTTCTCCTACAATGGTACGTCAACCACACTACACTTCAAAATTTCGCTGCGCTGAGATTTGAGTGCATGCGTAGATGAGCATGGTGCTTCTGTATACAAAAGGGAGAGTTCATCTGTGCCATGAGATTTTGAAGTGTAGCATGGATGACGTAGCATGATAGGAGAAGAAAGACCTGGGCATAGGCAAAATGCCACAGATAAGTTAGCCGATCCAGCTTGCCCACCAGACTGGTCTGCGTTTTTACATACGGTGCAGGAATTTTTGAACAAGTGATTCCTTAGGTATGCCATTGGAAGATTAGTTTTGAAAACAGGTGAGGGTAACGATTCTAGCAGTGGGCTTAGTTTACTGTAATAAAACTTCATGACAGGTTTCCCTTAAACAACGTGAACTGTGTATTTGCAAAGTTAGCTAGTTATTGTGTGAATATGCAAGAAATGTATGAAAAGTATCCGTAACTGAGGATTATTATGCAAATAGCAAAGCATATTCCCCAGAGGAGCACAGGTGGCCTTATAAGTCTCCTCACACACCTTCTAGGTGCTCTACTCAATGAGAAACGATACCCTTCTTGACCCATGTTTATAGGTCTCTCACTAGCCAAGCTAGAAACCTAATGCACACTGATAAGGGGTAAAAACCCTGAAACAGCTGTCTGTATGGTATTCTGGCTTGGCTTGCAACTCCCAGTCATTGTTATAAGGCTTGTTTAAAATGTCTGACATTGACTTGCAGAAATGTTGCCTTTCAATAGGTGTTGCTGCAGAGATATTGTTCCATCTTCCATATTTGCATATTTCTTAGAGAATCATGGAAGACCTTATAAGTCTTCTCACTCACCTTCTAGGTGTCTCCTTAAGGAGAAACGATACTTTTCCTAACCCGAGGATTAATATGGTACTAGTGAGTGTTATCTCGTAAAGTGAAATATGTATATACAGATCTGTATATGAAGAGTGTAATATGCCCATACCATAATGAATAGATATTGCCGTGAGGGATAAGTAATGTATAACTGCGAAGAAGTATTATAGGAATGTCTTTAATAAATAATGTTTATTCTATAGCTGCCATAGGGATAGCATGTAGCAGCCCAAAGCTAAGAGAACTGTTAATTACCAGGTCATGTTTGCTAGAATATTTACCCAGGCAGCTACTGTAGTTGCAGCACCGTGTAACCAGTGTGTTCCTCCATATATCATGCACAGGCTGACCATGGGCCTTTAGGAGGAGGAATTGGTATATTCTGTATGTAAGGCATATGTGTATGCCATGATTTTTTTCCAAGGGTTCGTGATGCAACAGGCTTTGAGAATATTTGCACTAACGCCCATTGTTCACATGAATGGTTACATAAGTGGGGTCTCTGGTGGTTGATAAATATCATTGTCTATTGTATTGTGACTTGACATTGTGTTGCTATGAGCTGCGGAGCGTCTGAGGCACACACAACGGACACACCTATGTTACGGGGCCATAGTTCAGAGTTTGTAGCCAAATCGTTGGCTGCCTGTTGGGTGCTGGACAAGGCCTACTGGCATGACCTACCATTATTTCGCTTCCGGCCTAAAGAACGTTCTCAGGCTTCGGAGTTTTCCCAAATACTGTCGGGACCGACGGTTACTTCCTGCAGATGTCAGTGTCTACCCTCGTCTTCCTCCAGTGAGCACAACTCTCACTGCCTCGACTGAGGGCCCGCCCTGCATTTTTAAGACTTACACCAGGTTAAAGTGCTGAGGGAACTATCTGGTGGACTACATTCTGCTTTGAGCTGCACATGAGTGACTGTAAATTTGTCTTGGTGTTCCAAGCCCAAAGGAATGTTTGAATTTTATTTCCTTACGCAATGTACGAGCTTCTTGGCTCTAAGTACTTCGGACGTGTAAGAGCAAAGTTACTTGCTGTTAACTACTGTTTGATGATGCCTTGCCACAAACCATTGCCCCCTAAGCTACAGGGCTGTGCCGAGACCCATTCCCATGCATATAGACCAGGGGCAGAGTCATGGATTCGGGTCCTGGAACCCACCCCCTGGGAGAAGAGAGCACTCCTCCAATGCTGGCTGTGCTTAATTAATCTCTGGAAAAAGACACAAGTCGAAGTAAGACCCCTATTTCCGAATCCTGTTGAGGGCCCTATGGCTACTTAGAGACCCCCCTCCTTTCATGTACACTCGCTATGGCTATAACTTTGAACGCATAAGTGCCTGCCTATGTGCTATACATACAAACCTTTGCGAATGGCATAATATATTGCTCTACATTGGGGCCATCAATCTTCTCAGGTGTTTCATTGTCGTCAGCCACAATGACCTTCATGTCAGGATAATATTGTCGGATGCTCTTTAACAGCAGCCGCAGCTTGTCATAGCGCAGAAAGGTCTTGGTGGTGATGGTGACCAGGTCACTAATTTTTTTTTCTGTAAGCAGAATCTTCTGGTTATAGAACATTGGGAAATAAGATTATTTAAGTCGACATTTTAAACAACTTGTGCTTCTATGAAAATGAGCAAAACTGCAATCTCCCTTCCTCCCGTTATGCTGGCAATTGTGTACTCTCAGGTAACTGCCAGGAGATGTTGAAACATGGGTGGAGGAGGGGAGTGAATCATTGTACTCATTGAAATGTATAGAAAGCAGAGGAGATGGGACTGGAGAGAAGAATCTCACACAGATGAAGGAAGTGCCTTTTTACTGTGTTTTAGCTACAGAAATCACATCTCCACTGCTCACTCCAGCTGTACTCTGTATTACATGATTTTAATGTTTCTCTGTGTATTACAGCCATTTACAGAGCAGGATCTGCAGTTCTCTCTGCACAGTCTATAGAACACAGCAGAGCAGCAGCTCCCTCCACCTGTTCTTAAAGGAATGAGAATTAGATGTACATCCTGTTAGAGTTGTAACTACTGTATAATGGTTGTAGAGGGTGCAGTTTCACCCAGGCCCTGGAAACTTAGAGGGCCCATAAGGTCTCTTTATCCCATATGACTAGACCAGTGCTATAAATGAAGCACTATAGTTGAGGCCTTGTTACATACAGATTTTGCATTGTGGCCCAGCAGCTACAAATTACACCTTTGCATTCTGCAGAGGGAAAAATGGACACAAGTCATAGAATGGCCAGAAATAGTGTCATTCCTTATGTACACTCATGACAGGGTATTCTGAAAAGTCATCTGAAAGGTTAGGTAAACTTCGTTACCTAGATATAATCCACATAGAAAGGTTTTCTATCTATGGCCCATGGACACGAACAATGCTGTTTCTGGATAAAAAGACGATCTATTACTGGATCTATTGTTAAAAGGGGTGTCCCATTATGAGAATCCCTGTTCAGTCCAGAGTCATTGCAAAGACTCGAAGGATTCAGAAAGCAACCAATTTTTACATGATTGCCCATTCATTTGAATGTAGGCCCTTGTAATACCCAATTTGTCCTGCAGTGGGAGTGTACAGCTTCCAATGGTGATAACAGTTGAGTGTGTCAGTGGCTACATCAGTTGATCATCAGCGAGTCGTAATTTAATGAAGATGTTGAACCAGATGGGACAACCCCTTCAAGTTGTGAGAGGTGGCAGGCAGTATGCGATCTGTGCTTCTTGCTATTAAAGGTGGCACCACTAGCTTTGGTTGCCTGGGCATCCAGGACTTGCACCCTGATCCTATACTTGGTGCAAAACCGACTGAAAGTGTGTTGCTTGGTATTCATCTACATACATTCTAGTTTGTTGATTGCTGGTGTCAAGCCATCTCCCCCATCGCTGTTCATGAAGGTTGAGAAATATATATATATATATATATATATATATTACATGTATTGTATATGTATATTACCTCGTCCTGGGTCATGTAAGCGGGGAATTGGTGGCTGTCGGATTGATATTGGTATCTGGGCTATATTTTCACCCTGTTTAAATTTCACTGCAAAAGAAGAATATAGAAACAAGTTTATAAAAAGTGCTAGTAACTAGAGATGAGCGAGTATACTCGATAAAGGCAATTGCTCGAGCGAGCATTGCCTTTATCGAGTACCTGCCCGCTCGAGATGAAAGGTTTGGGTGCAGGCGCGGGGGAGCGGTGAGTAGCGGGAGGGAGCGGGGGGGGGGGGGGGGGGAGAGAGATCTCCCCTCCGTTCCTCCCCTCTCTCCCCCGCAGCTTCCTGCCCGCTGCCGGCACCCGAACCTTTTGTCTCGAGTGGGCAGGTACTCGCTAAAGGCAATGCTCGCTCGAGCAATTGCCTTTAGCGAGTATACTCGCTCATCTCTACTAGTAACCCTTTGTAGCCCTGGTCTTATATTTTGTTGCTTTGCTCTTATTCTAGAGGGGAGATCAACTTCTTCCATCTGCTACATCACTCATACCCTCACATCATTAGGGCTCAGACACATGGACGTTTTAACAGGCGTTTTTTCGCGTGTAAAAAAGATCGCACTAAATAGAACCAATGCTTTTCAATGGCAGCGGTCACATGTGCGAATTTTACATGTGGAAAAACGTCTGCGGCGAAAATTATAGAACACCGTTTTTAAAATCGCAGGTAACTGCGGCATCGACCCCATTGAGAACATACAGTGAAGATCGCGAACCTGTGGCACAGCTGTGACAGAGGAGCGTGATGTTCTTCCATTGAATTCAATGGAGCTGGCGCTACAGCCGGCTCCATTGAAAGCAATAGGCTGCCGACAAACCCTGCAGTGATTTTTCGCGGAAGGGCTTTAAATATAAGCCCTTCCCTGAAAATCATCCCTAAAATGTGTAAAAAATAAAAAAATATATATACTCACCTCTCTGCAGCTGCCAGGGCTCAGGTGCATCTAGCCGGGTCTTCTCCTAAATTACTATGAAGAACTTTCAGCAGGCGGGGGATTTAAAATCCCCGCCTGCTGAAAGGGCTGCCTCTGAGTGGCTGAGCAGTCTGACCAATCAGAGGCAGCTCTCAGCTATTGAATGACAGCTGAGAGCTGCCTCTAAATGGTCACAGTGCTCAGCTAATCAGGGGCAGCCCTTTCAGCAGGTGGGGATTTTAAATCCAGCACCGGCGACAACACAGAGGGCGGCACAGAGGCTTCCATTCCAACCTCTGTGTATTTGCGGCGCTGACAGCATGCATCCACTCAGCTGATCGGTCAGGGTCCCGAGCGACGGACCCATATGCGTAGCATCAGGGTTCGCTGGGGTCGTCGTGGCGACCCAGCCCTTGCGCTCAGGGGGCCCCGAGGCCGCCCTTCACCATCCATATATGCACTTTCAGTGCATTAATGGTCAACTGCTCTGTCTGCCGCACGGCACAGGTCACACGGCAGCCAGAGCGGCCAACCTCAAAGGAAGCAGGAAAGAGCAGAGGGGAGGAGGGGAGAGGCAGTCACATGGGCCGACAGGGACTGATCATGTGCTGCCCCTCCCTCCTGCTGAACGGAAGCGGCTGTGTCTCCCTGCTGCTACCACATGGAGGAGAAGTGGTCCGGCCCCGAGGTATGTGTATATCTGTGTGTGTATCTGTCTATCTATCTATCCATCCATTCACCTATCTATCTATCTAATCATGTATGCAGTACTAGTTAGGTATAGGTACGGGGGAGTGTGGGGGTAGAGACCCAGGGGGGAGGGGGGCCGAGCTGAACTTTTGCACCAGGGCCCCTAAGCCTTTAGGTACGCCCCTGGACGGACCCCAGCCGATTAACTATTAATGTCCTATCCTAAGGATGGCTCATCAGTAGTATTCTCCCTGGAAAACCCCTTTAACAATTATCTCCAGGGTAAAGAAGAACAAGGAGTCCTAGAAGTGATAATATGGACCCCAGACAGCCATGATCTCAACATGACTGAATCTGTCTGGGATCGCATGAAGAGACAGAAGGATTGGAGCAAGCTACATCCACATAAGATCTGTGCTTAGCTCTTCAAGATGTCTGGAATAATCTCTCTGCTGCTTTCCTTCAAAACCTGTGTGCAAGTGTACCTAGAAGATGTGATGCTGATTTGAAGACAAAGAGTGGTCACACCAAATACTGATGTGATTTACATTTCTTTTGTTCATTCACTTTTCCTTTTGTTAATTAATAGAGATGAGCGAGCGTACTCGTCCGAGCTTGATGCTCGTTCGAGTATTAGGGTACTCGAGATTCTCGTTACTCGAGACGAGCACCACGCGGTGTTCGAGTCACTTCCATTTTCTTCCCAGAAAAGTTTTCGCCGTTTTCTGGCCAATAGAAACACAGGGAAGGCATTACAACTTCCTCCTGTGAAGTTCCAGCCCTATCCGACCCCCCTGCAGTGAGTGGCTGGGGAGATCAGGTGACACCCGAGTATATAAACTGGGGCCGGCCGCGGCCCGCCACAGATGCACGCTGAGAGACATTAGGGAAAGTGCCGTCCTGCTGTAGCTGCTATAGGGAGAGGGTTAGGCTGTTATCTTCGTCTTCAAGAACCCCAACGGTCCTTCTTAGGGCCACATCTGACCGTGTGCAGTACTGTTGAGGCTGCTTTTAGCAGTTTTGCACTTTTTTTTGTATATCGGGCGTGCAGACCATAGCGTCCTCAGTCTGCAGTCATTTTACTGAGTATAGGGGCAGTACTGGTGAGGCAGGGACAGTGGTACAGGGAAAGAGATATACTGGCTATATAGGCAGTGGGCTTTTTCAAAAAAATTTGAAAAAAAATCTTTGGGCTGCCTGTGACCGTGTTCAGTTTACTGTGTGTCTGCTGGGGGTAGTAGTCGCTCACTATTACCCAGCTAGGTGTTACTGCAGCCTTGCGCATAATTTCTTCTGGCTGCACTGTGCTTTCAATAATCACAGTCATCCTCCAACAGGGAAATCCATATACAGGCTATATAGGCAGTGGGCTTTTTCCCAAAAATTGGAAAAAAATACTATATTTGGGCTGCCTGTGAGCGTCTTCAGTTTACTGCGTGTGTGCTGGGGGTAGTAGTCGCTCATTATTACCCAGCTAAGCCTGTGACCGTCTACAGTTTACTGCGTGTCTGCTGGGGGTAGTAGTCGCTCATTAATACCCTAGACTGCTACTACTACTGAAATGGAACTAATACTGTGCTCCCCCTATACTGCTGCTTTGGAATTGTTACTGGGGCCTATCTTGACTGCTACTATTACTGAAGTGGGCGGTTGGGCAGCATGTTACCCAGGAGAAGTGGCAGCGGAGTGTCATGCAGGCAGTGATTGTGCTTTGTTGGAGGTAGTGTGGTGCTTAGCTAAGGTATGCCTTGCTAATGAGGGTTTTTCAGAAGTAAAAATTGTTGGGACTGGGGGGGGGGGGGCACTCTTGCTGCTATTGTGGCTTAATAGTGGGACCTGGGAACTTGAGATGCAGCCCAACATGTAGCCCCTCGCCTGCCCTATCCGTTTCTGTGTCGTTCCCATCACTTTCTTGAATTTCCCAGATTTCACAAATGAAAACCTTAGCGGAGCATAGGTCCCATACAAAAATGCTTGGGTCGCCCATTGACTTCAATGGGGTTCGTTACTCGAAACGAACCCTCGCATCGCGGTTCACAGGCAGCCCAAAGATTTTTTTTTTCCAATTTTTTTGAAAAAGCCCACTGCCTATATAGCCAGTATACCTCTTTCCCTGTACCACTGCCCCTGCCTCACCAGTATTGCCCCTATACTCAGTAAAATGACTGCAGACTGAGGACGCTATGGTCTGCACGCCCGATATACAAAAAAAAAAAAGTGCAAAACTGCTAAAAGCAGCCTCAACAATACTGCACACGGTCTGATGTGGCCCTAAGAATAGGATAGGATAGGGCTGGAACTTCACAGGAGGAAGTTGTAATGCCTTCCCTGTGCTTCTATTGGCCAGAAAACGGCGCAAAATTTTCTGGGAAGAAAATGGAAGTGACTCGAACAGCAAGTGGTGCTCGTCTCGAGTAACGAACATCTCGAGTACCCTAATACTCGAACGAGCATCAAACTCAGACGAGTACGCTCGCTCATCTCTAATAAATATGTATAATCCATTGTTATTGAGTTGTGAAATGGATGGACATGAGAAGTGTAGAACAAAATTGTCATATTAGGAAAGCCATTCAAAGTAACAACAAATCATGGGTCAGTTTGGTACATAGCGTATATACTCGAGTATTAGCCGACCCAAGTATAAGCAGAGTCAATAAGTTTTACCACAAAAAATTGGTAAAACTTATTGACTCGAGTATATGCCTAGCTATACTCGAGTATATGGTAGGAAAAAAAAAAGCAATACTCACCTATCAGCCGGCGTCTGTGTCCCCGGCATGATGCTGTACCCGTCGGTGTGGCCAGCTGCTGCAGTCTTCTCCCTGCTGTCTTCCCCCTGGTTTGCTTTTGAAATCCCCACCGTCAGCGCTGTGATTGGATCGAGCGCCAACCAATCACAGCTGGCGCTTGATAAACTAATCACAGCAATTCAAAATCACATCACTAAATGGCTGTGATTGGTTAATCGAACGCCGGCTATGATTGGCCAGCGTTCAAACCAATCACAGCGCTGACGGCGGAGATTTCAAAAGCAAGCCAGGGAGAAGACTGCAGCAGCTGGCTGCACCGCCAGGGACAGCATCGCGCCTGGGACACAGACGCCGGCTGATAGGTGAGTATTGAGGGTTTTTTTTTTTTAACCTCACTCGAGTATAAGCCGAGGGGGGCTTTTTCAGCACATTTTTTTGTGCTGAAAAACTTGGCTTATACTCAAGGTGATATGAAGCAGAAGTGTTATATCATATGTTATGCTTGAATATTGATGTAGTGTAAAACATGGAGGACGATATTATACATTTTGCTTTACGCAAGAATGTTATATTTTGGCCTGAGGAAGGAGCCCCTGAAACGTGGTGGATAGCGTACTTACACGCTCCGCTCATAGCCTCTGAATTGTATTTAATGTTATTTTGCTTAGTGCTGAAGTTAATTTTTTACATTTATTTATAAGGATGGAAGGCCAGCTACCTGAACCATGTACCGATTGAACTCACAACCTTCAGGCCGTGAGCAAGAGCTTAGGACTTCATACTGCTGCCTTAACACTCTGCACCACTCTGAGTCACTTGGGTTACACTTGTGTGTAAAGAACTTGGGTGACCTCATGTGTCATATGGCAATGTAAGATATAACATTCTTGCATAAAGCAGCTGAAAAAGTATGTATGGTGTCCGCATCTGTGTTTTACAAGTTTACTGTATATGGAGACAAGCTCAGATTGTCGACGCCATACAGCCTAGGGTGATTCCTGGAATTGTACACTGAATGTGTACTCTTGTTGTGTTCTATATGGTGGAAGCGAAAAGCCATATTTAAGGGACAGCGCTATAGGCAATGCATTGAACTCATAGTAGCATTCTTCCATGCGTAACGGGTTTGCTGTCACGTTACCCTGAAGTGATGTCACAAGCGTTCCATTGGTGCGTAGTGTGTGCTCCAGGGGATGTGCCTACGTCACACGTTCGGTCACGACACGCGGAAGCGCTACTTAACCTGTATGGATGTGTCCTGACGGAAGATGATTGGCGTGCCCATAATGTGAGTCTTTTACTTTATATATAAATTGGTAGGATTAAATGTATGTATGTTGTACCTGAGAAAGTCGCGGTTGATGAAACGCGTAGTACGAAGTTTATTATGACATTAAAGATCATTAACCTTGATCTTTAGTATTACATCGGGTTTTTTTCCTGCATGAGCGCCGAGCCTTCTTTTTTTTTCGTTTTGTACATTTAATATGGTGGAAGCAGGTGAAAACAAACCCTTATGGCTCAGTTAGACGGGCGTTTTTATGTGCACATGTTACTTGCGTTTGCGATCTGCCTCTATTAAGAACCAATGCTTTTCAATGGCAGCGGTCATATGCCGATATTTATCAGGGCACAAAAATGTGTAGCGGTAAATATAGGGCAACGGATTTGAAAACGCAAATAACTGCGGCATCCGTCTTTTTTGGATGTAAAACCTTGTACTCAAAGGGGCCGGCAGCCCCAGCACGGACCCCATTGAGAACATACAGTGAAGATCGTGATCCTCTGGCTACAGCTGGCTCTATTGAAAACAACAGGCTGCCGGCAATCAGTAAAGTGACATATTTATGTACATAAAGAGTATAAAATAGATACAGTATATACTGTAGACATGTCATGGGTGGTGGTATTACAATACAGATTCAGGATACGATGCAGCAGAAGGAGTTACAAAAAAATATGCAGGTTTTATTTATGAACAAAGGAATATGAGTAATGTCATAAAAACAAGCAATTAAACTGTTACGGTAGATAATCTCAAGATTATTAATACCTTATACACAATAAGGAACAATAATACTTTGTAATTAGTACGAAATAATCACAGTGCCGATAAAGCAGTATCAGTAATGCTGTAACCAAGTCAGTTCCATGGATCAAAAATATAAACCACACAATGCAACATACAGTTCAATTTAAGTGAAGCTTCAGTATCAGTGTTTGCATTTGCTGGCTAAGTTCTTATAAACATACCCATCTCAGTTCACATTCAAGTACTCAACACAGAATTGATAACAGATGTGCGAACACCCACTAATGTCTCTGTCCCTGATTGCAGCAGGCTAACTTTCTGATCCCACATGGTGCGCACCCCTAGCAGCTTTTATTGAGGTCGGCCTCATTTACGACTCGTTGCCAACTAACTCTTCAATGTCCTCCTTGGTCTTTATCCATTGCTCTACAGCGCAATCCAAAATCTCTCGCTATCCTCCAGATGGCTTCTCTCTCTCTGGGTTCCACTCAGTCAGTACGGCAATAGTAACTTGAACAGTCCCTCTCGCATTCCTTGTGGTGCCCGAGAAGTCTTGCATCCTGAATCTGCAACTCTGTGACAGCACCTCTACTTTCTACACAGTCCCTGTGCTTCTCCTATCTGTGGCACAAGTGAAATTCACCTTTGCAGGATGCCTGTTGTGTCAGAAAGACTCGGGCTCATTTAGGTGGCAGGAGCTCACCAGCGCTCATGGCACTGACAATTTCTGTTGCTTCATGGCAGTCTTCTTCTCTCTGCTTCCCTGCCCTATCTGACAGCCAGGGGCAGAACATGTCTGACTGTCTGAGAGCCATGACAGTAAGATATGGGAGCGGGGCATACATACAGATAAACAGAAGAATAGCAGATGAGATAGGATAGATAAGATATAGAAGATAGTTATGTCCTGGTGTTTGATGATTTTGGATACTATACTGTGTATGTTGGGAGATCTGCAATAATCTGCAGTCCTGAAAGAATAAAAAAAAAGCAAAAAAAAAAAATTACATTCCATAAAATTATCTCAATATCTCATAAATTTTAGAGTTTACATAATCTACACAAACATTTCAAGCATTTTAAAAATACATTACTTCCTTTTCTCTATTGAAGTGTCTCACCTGGCAGGTTAATTGTGTAGAGCGGCATCACTTGGACTCCATATATAGGGTACCCTAATGAGGAATTCGGAGGTGCTACCAAAATGTTTTCAGAATGTTCACTGTTAGGAAATCATATACAGAGGTATTAAAAGGGGGTTCCCATAATATTCACCATTTGTTATTCCATCACAGAATTGGGGACTATCAGTTGGAACTCCCAAACTGTCAAGAACAAATAGGTCCAAGCGGTGATGGCAATAAAAAAAAAACAAAAAAAAAAATGAAGAGGTTGTGCAGGATCAGTAAAACATGGCTGCTTTCTTCTTAGAAATAGTGCCATACCTCACATAGTAACATAGATTGATATAAAAGACACATGTCCATCTAGTTCAGCCTATTACCCCCAATGTTAATCCAGAGGAAGGCAAAAAACCCCAATGAGCTAGAAGTCAGCATTCCTCATTTTAGGGTAAAAAATTCCTTCCCAAAACCAATCTGGCAATCAGAATAATCCCTGGATCACCGACCCTTCTGATGTAAGGCATTCAGGCCTCTCTTGCACTCTTTTATCGAATTCATAGAATGGTAGAGTTGGAAGGGACCTCCAGGGCCATTGGGTCCAACCCCCTGCTCAGTGCAGGATTCACTAAATCATCCCAAACAGATATTTGTCCAGCCTTTGTTTGAAGACTTTCATTGAAGGAAAACATGCTACATCCTGTGGCAACCTGTCCCACTCATTGATCACCCTCACTGTTAGAAAGTTTTTTCTAATACCTAATCCGTGTCTCCTCCCTTTCAGTTTCATCCTATTGCTTCTAGTCTTTCCTTGTACAAATGAGAATAGGGCTGATCCCTCTGCATGGTGACAGCCCTTCAGATATTTGTAGACAGCTATTAAGTCTCCTCTCAGCCTTCTTTATTGCAGGCTAAACATTCCCAGATCCTTTAACCGTTCCTCATAGGACATGATTTGCAGAGCGCTCACCATCTTGGTAACGCTTCTCTGAACTTGCTCCAGTTTGTCTATGTCTATGAACACAGTATTCCAGAAGAGGTCTGGTCATCACCACATCCTCAGGCAGAGAGTTGCATAGTCTCACTGCTCTTACAGTGAAGAACCCCCTTCTGTGTTAGTATAGAAACCTTCTTTCCCCTAGAAGTAGAGGGTATCCCCTTGTTACAGTCACAGTCCTGGGTATAAATAGATAATGGGAGAGATCTCTGTATTGTCTCCTGATTTATTTATACATAGCTATTAGGTTGCTCCTAAGCTTTTTTTTTCTAACCCCTTTCTGGGTATTGTAGTCCATCTATTCCATTCATTACTTTAGTTGCCTGTCTTTGTACCTGCTGAAGCTCTGATGTGTCCTTCTTGGGTACTGCTGCCCCAAACTGTCCACAATATTCCATGTGTGGTCTGACCAGTGACTTGTAAAGAGGAAGAACAACGTTCTCATCATGCACCCATAGACCTCTTTTGATGCACCCCATGATCCTATTTGCCTCTCCACAAGTTGTGTGGGGTATTGCAGCTCAGCCCCTCAGCAAGTGAATGCAACACAGATCCTGTTGAAAGGTGTGGTATTGTTTGTAGAAGAAAACCAGTATTTCCCTAATCCTATACACTTCCTTTAATTACCATTTAAAACCGAACTCTGAGTGATCCTTTGCGCCATGTCATATCGGTTTTTGTAATGTTTATATTCCTTCTCTCGCCAGTGTAATGCCGATTCCAGATCGCCTGCAGCCAAACATTCCTTGAGATTATAAACTGCTAATCCTTCCTCCTTGGGGGAACATGTGCACTTATTTTTTTGGAAAGAGCTTTTATATCTGAAACATATAACATATAATGACATTGATGGGCACATTAACATTTGCTCATTGAGTTTTGTAGCACTTTTGTAAAAAAAAACCAAAATCTTCTTTATTGATGTCTATTTAAAATGTCTATAAAAGGATCTGAAGCATCCCAGTGAACCCACACTACGCGTTTCGAAATGTAAGGGGTTCTTTTTCACAGCACAGAGAAGATGATTGCATCAATTATATAAAATCATAAATACCAGAATTACCAAATTTTGGCACAATAGAACTGAGCATGCTCAAAGGACACTTGTTGATTGGTTAAGGCTCTCCCGTATAAAAAGCAATTTTTGCTGCACCTTTAGGAGAGTGCAGGGATGATGCAAGTGAGCTGGAGAGCTAAGGGAAAGAGGTGCAATAGTCTGCATTGAGCCGCTGTCTGAGAGAAACTTCCCCACTAACCAATCCTGGGCTAGAGGAAATTCTTTCTACCCAATCCCAGGGCTAGCTAGAGGTGATTGGCAAGACACAGAGCAGGTTAGGTTACATTCTGCAAAGTCACTCACAAGTTAGCTAGAAAGACACCAGACATTTGTCAGGGTAAATTTCTAAGTACAGCACCAATCAGGCCCACCCCACTTGCCCCGCTGCCGGCGGTAAAGAAGAAAACACCACACGGAGGTCTGGTATAGTTCCTCACACGGGGACATGACTGCGCTGCGCGCTTTATTACAGATTACATGAGATCTTATACCCTTTGGTCTCATCACTAGAAATGAGTAATAGTCTCATTGGCTCAAATCCACCGCATAACTATATATGGGAAGTTCGGATTTCCGGCCTGAGACAGTGAAAGTTCAGATGCATAGTTGAACAGTCGTTATCTTGATATGGCGCTTCTGGGAAAACGGCCAAGTACACGGCCTTGTGTCTGGTTCTTCTTTGCTGTACATCTTGTCTTCGCCTGGCAAGGCCTTTGGAATATCTGGTATAAGGCAAAGTATTACGTTTTTCATAGAGTTAGTACATATGAGAATAAAGTTAGTATACATATAAAAAGAAAGGCACATAACTAGATCTATATAAATGTATATATTCCAGTGTTTTCTTTTCTACCTACAAGGATATATATATTTCCTTCTCAGACCCCCCTAAAAACTTAATACGGAGATCAAGCACCAGGCCTCGCACTCTTCCTCAGTCGCCTCTCCCTTGTGTCAGGGTTTTCTCCACTGCCCGTAAGTCCCTACTCCTAAAAAAGGGGGGATCCCTACCTCACCTCAGAAGGAGGCCATGGATTCCCTGGGCTTATTTCCGGGCATCCATACCCTCTATCTGTACAAGTTAACACCCCACAGGGTGTGCCCTCGCCGGAACCTAAGGTCTTCTGCACTATCCCTAGGCAAATGGGAAGTCCACTGACAGTCCATCTTATGAGACCGGGGTAGGCATAGTACTAGTACATTTCTCCATTCTTCTGGTAACGTACGTGGTTGGCACTATCGGAACTGGCTCTTCATCTTTTTCAAACAAGGGAAACGTTGGTGTCACATTATCCATTCCCTTACTCATACTCTTTTTGATCAAAGGGATTATACACATACAGGAAATTACATACCCCACCTCTTTCTACTAAAATCATATCCAGGGCCACTCTAGGGCCATGGATGCAGTGGGCCCTAACTGGTCCGCTAACCCTTGCAAAGCATCCCTAGTGTAGTTTACAAACCTCTGCTGATTGGAATAGATATAATTCATCCAATCTACATTATTATTAACAGTGACAATAGCAAATAAGGACTCAAAACCTGCTTTAACCTGATCTCTAGAATTAAATTCATCTGGCACCCCCTTTGGCACTCCTATTACATCTATGTATACAGGTGGATCAAAGTTACCACCTCGAGTATCAACTTCTCTCTTAGCACGATGCGGTGTTGGATTCTCACCCTCAGTGTAGTCTTCATATTGCACATTTGATTGTATTAATTTGTTCTGAAACAGGGGGCTAGTGTACAGTAGTCAAAGGTGTGTGTTAGAGGAATTGTACCACATTATAGCATGTAAAGGATATGCAGGATCATGAGTTTTTTTCAGTGCGAAGTGTGGATCCAAGTGGGCTTTCATTTGAGCTTGACTGCAGTTGGGGTGGTGAGCAACATCTGGTAGGGACATTCAAACCGGGTCTCTCTCTCAAACTTTTTTCACATAGACCCTGTCACCTGGTTTCAGATTGTGACACTCATCTGTAGGACCTGGGAGAAAAGCAGAGACTACAGAATGCATTATTGACAATTCCTTGGAGAGACCTATGACAACATTAACAAGAAAATCATTTCCCAAGCTCAGCTACTGTGGCATGTACCCTCCTGGGAAAGAACTAATGGAAGACACTCGATTCAAGATTTGCCCGTTTCCTCCATTGCCTTTTGGATCTACTTTCCCACTACTCCGTGGATGGTAAGGTGTGTGAAAAGCCTGGAATATACCCAAAGCAGACATGATGTATTGCATTATTTCACTTGTGAAGTGTGTACCTTTGTTTGACTCAATCACTTCCGGTACCCCGAATTTGCGGATTGCCTCATTCATGAGCTTCTGTGCGGTTACCTGCTTATTTACTTTGATAACAGAGTAGGTCTTTCCAACCTGAAAAGAAATCAACAACAACAAGCACATATTCAAACTTCCCAACAAGTAGGAGCTGAGTGTAGCCAATTTGCAATCCCTGAAATGGGTGGAGTGGCTTAGGCAAGTGTGATGTGGCAAATTTACTTCTGCCCTGTTGCTTTACGGCAAAGATCATGCAAAATTGGACAAATGATGCAGCAGCTACAGAAAACCCAGGAGCCACCCGTCCTCGTTCAAGCGTCGACACCATTGCTGCTTTGAGAGGTGCGTCTTTCCGTGCATCAGCTGGGCCATCATGGGGCACAGGGACCATGGTAGGCAAGTGCTGTTGACTGTTCACCATATGCCGTCCCTTTTTAGTCCATTTGTCTTTTTCTTCCTTGCTGGCTTGTAACTGATATGCTAAAGACTTTACAAAGTCCAAAGTTATTGTCAAAGTCCAAAGTTATTGTCAAAGTCCAAAGTTATTGTCAAAGTCCAAAGTTATTGTCAAAGTCCAAAGTTATTGTCAAAGTCCAAAGTTATTGTCAAAGTCCAAAGTTATTGTCAAAGTCCAAAGTTATTGTCAAAGTCCAAAGTTTTTGTCAAAGTCCAAAGTTATTGTCAAAGTCCAAAGTTATTGTCAAAGTCCAAAGTTATTGTCAAAGTCCAAAGTTATTGTCAAAGTCCAAAGTTATTGTCAAAGTCCAAAGTTATTGTCAAAGTCCAAAGTTATTGTCAAAGTCCAAAGTTATTGTCAAAGTCCAAAGTTATTGTCAAAGTCCAAAGTTATTGTCAAAGTCCAAAGTTATTGTCAAAGTCCAAAGTTTTTGTCAAAGTCCAAAGTTTTTGTCAAAGTCCAAAGTTTTTGTCAAAGTCCAAAGTTTTTGTCAAAGTCCAAAGTTTTTGTCAAAGTCCAAAGTTATTGTCAAAGTCCAAAGTTATTGTCAAAGTCCAAAGTTATTGTCAAAGTCCAAAGTTTTTGTCAAAGTCCAAAGTTTTTGTCAAAGTCCAAAGTTTTTGTCAAAGTCCAAAGTTATTGTCAAAGTCCAAAGTTATTGTCAAAGTCCAAAGTTATTGTCAAAGTCCAAAGTTTTTGTCAAATTCTTCTTTTCTTCTTTCTTCCACGGCTTCAGGGCCGCTGCCTTTGCTGTGTAGTCTGTGATGGCGTTGCCTCTTGTTTCTCTGGTGTAGGAATTGGTGTGAGCTCTCTACTTTGTTAGGCAGAAGTAGGGTCTCCATGAGACTGCACCGCTGCACCATTCTTAATTGGCTGTCCTGCTGAGGTAAAAAACTGTCTGGCCTTCCATGTTGGGCCGTAATCATGAGCTATGCCAAATGCATACCGGGAGTCAGTGTAAATGTTTGCCGTCTTACCTTCTACCACTCTACACACCTCAGTGAGGGCCTTTATTTCCGCTTCTTGTGCTGCGACATGCGGAGGCATTCTGCTTTTAGGACATCTTGTTGCGTGACCACTGCATATCCAGTGTGGAGTCGTCAATCACCCTGGTACCATCTATAAAAAACAACTCAAAATATGCATTATTAACAAGGGCTTTCAGTAACTTTAAAACTTAAATTTTCTTGTTGCATCAATGCTAGACAATCAGGCTGGTATTTTATTTCAAAAAGATCAGAACCTTGTTGCAAAAAATTTTAAAAATGGCTGATTTGCAATACCTAGATCACGTATGCCTTCTCCTCCCCCCCTTTGAACCAGGGTACTCAATTGTAAGAAGAGTAGCCGGGTTTAAGTAGTACAACATTATAAAAAGATTTGATGGATGCAGATAAGGCCTGTAAGATGTTAGCACCAATAACAGAGACATGAGTTACATCAGGGCAGAATAATCTACAAACATCTACTAATATTTGAAATGTGATATCCCTTTAAGCAAATTCATTATTAATCTGTTCCTGCCTGCAATGTCTTATCAAATTTGAGAGAGAAAAAACAAAAAAAACTTTTACTAGCTGCTCAAGAGCCTCACCCCCTCCCTTGTGGACGAGGGATGAAACATTACATCCTTTACATCATCTAGCTCCACCCCTTCGATATTGGTCGCTTGCTTCTTTTTACACAGCTTCATTTAAGCTTAACAGTCTAAGCATCCACATCTCAAACAAGTAAAATCTTATGCATGTGGTGGGGGGGGGGGGGGGGGACTTTTATCCCCAGTCATTATCTGCATCACACACTCACCACAGCCCGAACACGGGTCACTAACTCTAATCCATCCATGCTCTCAAGTCTGCTCCGTCACCCCCTATTGAAGGTGTACCAGTACATACAGATGCACAGACAAAAAAAGTTTGACAAACATACATACATCAGTTGAAAAACATTGAGGTGAGTGCTAGAACGTTATAAAGTACATGATTCTATTGAGATGAGATTGTGAATGAGCGCTATTTATGACAAATTATGTGAAAAAAAAGTTTGCTGAGTGACTGAGACATTCTATATTTCTTATTTACTGAAGCTATTATATGCTATATTAAACGCTGAAGTATTTTAGAATGCATGGGTATCTTTCAGCCCCCCTTGTCTTTCTTTCTCTGTATTTGACCCTGAACAAAAAGTGAAGTCTGAAAGCCCCCACCTTTTCAAAATATCTGTTATCTCTCTACGAATATGAAACACAAACTGAATAAGTTGTTTTAGCTTAACTATTCCCTGCATTTGAACTCATAAATAACACATATGCTGGGACCTTCTGACAAATTTAACATGTTTTGCATTTTCAACCCCTGTATTCTTAAAAGCCCCCAGAGAATGTGAGTGGGGTAAACTTCCTTACACCTGTCCAAGACGTGTCCATTTGTGACCTCAGAACCCAGTAAGAATATACCTTAGAAATTGCTATATTTCCTGAAATCTAAGACAGTATAATTAATTAAATTCATTTCAAGCCTCCATTCCATTTAAGCAAGCAAAGATATTTTCCAGGGTCATTATTTCATTCTCTCTGCTTTGTTATCGCTTGACCTTGAAAACTAAACACAAGCTGCAGCTTCACATAAACAAACCCTTCTCTTCTAAAAGCAAGCTCAGTTAACTATTTGCACATACAGTATATACATATATACACACATATATATCTATATCTATTATCTATCTTGTATTATACACCTTTTCTTCTTTCTCTCTGCCAACAAATCACATGCATTGTAACTTTCTTCTCGACTTTGCGTGTTCCTTCAGCACTTTCTCCCTACCTAACTGCCAATGTAACCTTCAATAGACACTCTCCGACACCCTCTTGATCACTTACTGTACTTTCCAACATTTCACTTACGGATACTTTCTTAAACAAATAATGTGTACATACTTAACTTTCTCTGACTGTCTCTCTCTCCTCCTCACTCCAGCACTTTCTAGCAAACCTTGGTCTTTCAAGGCGCCTCTTGGTCCTAAAGACCTCCTCCCAGACACCATGCTGTAATCTACCGTGCGGGTCGATGTTACACATTTTCATAAGTTTTCTTACATTTTACAGATTGGAACTCTTGTCTCTCCTACTGTCTCTCCTCCACCAATTGATCCGCACGGCAGCAGCCCATAAGGAGCTCTGTCTTCTTTAATAAGATCTTACGCATATTAGAACAACAATAATAATAATAACACGCTCCATAGAGTGCATCCTTCTGACCCGAATTGTCAGCCCCTTATATATGGCAAAACAACCGAAGGCATCTCCTTCGATGGAACCAGTCCCAAAGAGTGCATCCCTCTCAGCTAAACCATCAGCAACTAAACTAAACTAAAACGGAGGGTTCCTTCGTCTATGGGACCCATCTCACAGAGTGCATCCCTCTCTGCTAAACCACAACTAAACTAAAACCGAGGGTCTCTTCTTCTGTGGAACCTATCTCACAGAGTGTATCCCTCTCTGCTAAACCATTAACAACTAAAACAACCGAGGGTTCCTTCTTCTATGGGACCTGTCTCACAGAGTGCATCCCTCTCTGCTAAACCATTAACAACTAAAACAACCGAGGGTTCCTTCTTCTATGGGACCTGTCTCACAGAGTGCATCCCTCTCTGCTAAACCATTAACAACTAAAACAACCGAGGGTTCCTTCTTCTGTGAGACCTGTCTCACAGAGTGCATCCCTCTCTGCTAAACCATTAACAACTAAAACAACCGAGGGTTCCTTCTTCTGTGAGACCAAACGAAAAGTAAGAGAAAAAAATTCTGCAGATACAACAAACAACCTTCACTATCGTTAAAACGCTACGGACTTCAACAACAAAATAGACTACAGACTAGTTTCTGGGTGAGCGATTGGTGCGCATATCACGGTCAGTGGTCCATGACAGCAAACCCGAATCCCACACGAGTTACCGTGTAGAACTCTTAACCCAACCTGTCCGGTCACAAAACACAGATAGTCCCTCCCGCTGCAAGACTCGCAGTGTAAAACACAACATAAATATATGCTGGTCTTGCCTGGAGTTCTGTGAGTTGATCAGGCTCGGTTTGCAGCAGGACGGCTTCCCCGTGGCGTGGCTCCGGGTGGACTGCGTTGTACGGCTCCGGTTTTACCGCCCCACGTTCGGGCGCCAAATTGTCAGGGTAAATTTCTAAGTACAGCACCAATCAGGCCCACCCCACTTGCCCCGCTGCCGGCGGTAAAGAAGAAAACACCACACGGAGGTCTAGGATAGTTCCTCACACGGGGACATGACTGCGCTGCGCGCTTTATTACAGATTACATGAGATCTTATACCCTTTGGGCTCATCACTAGAAATGAGTAATAGTCTCATTGGCTCAAATCCACCGCATAACCATATATGGGAAGTCCGGATTTCCGGCCTGAGACAGTGAAAGTTCAGATGCATAGTTGAACAGTCGTTATCTTGATATGGCGCTTCTGGGAAAACGGCCAAATACACGGCCTTGTGTCTGGTTCTTCTTTGCTGTACATCTTGTTTTCGCCTGGCAGGGCCTTTGGAATATCTGGTATAAGGCGAAGTATTACGTTTTTTATAGAGTTAGTACATATGAGAATAAAGTTAGTATACATATAAAAAGAAAGGCACATAACTAGATCTATATAAATGTATATATTCCAGTGTTTTCTTTTCTACCTACAAGTATATATATATTTCCTTCTCACATTGACCTCCTGGGGACCTGTCTAGGCCAATACACATAACCAGACACAGTTGAACAGACATATACACAAACTTCACTTGAGGTAGCTAATAAAGTGCTGTGTGGGCCCTAACTCCAGGCCACTACAGGAGCTTTTACAGAACATTATTACTGAGTGGAGGCCTATGAGGGGCATTAATGAGGGGCCTGTCGGGGGAATTATTACTAAGTGGGAGCCTATGTGGAGCATTACTACTGAGTGGGGGCCTATTTGGGGCATTATTACTGAGTGGAGGCACTTTTAGCGTGCATTGGACATGAAAAGTAGCACTATGTAAGGCCTACAGGGAGCACAAAAAGGGGTATACGGTTACTGCGTGTATTACCTCAGGTGGCATTACTACTATCTGGGGCACTATGGATAGAGAGATCATATGGAAGTTTGTAAAACGTAGCCAGGTCCCTGGAAAATTGAGGAATTAAAGGCATTTGTGTGTCAAATACTACAGACACAAGTTAGGCCTGGGAGAAGTCATCATGATGGCCTGCGCTGGATGAAGAAAAAGGCACAGTGAATGACTCCAGTTAGATTGGATGCCACCTGTGATCACGGACTATAAGAGTACTGTTATTATTTATATGGTCTGTAAAGTGCCTGCGTAGATATGGTGTATAATGCTATTTGGTCACTGTATTGAGGGGAGTAATATTGGTCTTTGTATAGTGTTTTTTTCCTCAACATTAAGGTGATATTATGTAGTAACGATCTGGGGTATTATTTGACCCTCATATAATGTTATTTTTGATAATATTGATCTTTGTAGTGGTCTTTATTCAGTAACAGTATATTGGCATTAATCACAAGTGGGTAATATGTGGTCATGGTGTGGTGGTATATAGTGTTATTATTGGTAATGTTGGTCTTGGCATAATGAGTTTCGTTGAGTGACAGTGTAGGAACAATTGTTACTAGTGAATGGAGGCGCAGCGGGCCGGAGAACGTTTCAGCTCCATTCCCGGTAAACCGGCCCCCGGCCGCCTCCATTCCCGGTAAACCGGCCCCGGCCGCCTCCATCCACGGTAAACCGGCCCCCGGCCGCCTCCATCCACGGTAAACCGGCCCCCGGCCGCCTCCATCCACGGTAAACCGGCCGGCCGGCGCTCACAGATGAACGATGGCCTGTTTACAATGACCAATCATCCTTATGCCTGCATGATCTGAACAATTAACAAATTATCGTTCGTCATTCCGATCTTGTAGGCATTTACAATAAACGCTAATCGTTTAGATTCCCGTGATCTAGCTAGAGCCAAAACAATAATCGTTGAATGTAAAGGGGGCTTGAGTAAAAAATAGACCTTATAGAAAAATTTGCGCATGTAGGTGCCTGCGCCTTGATGCAATAGCATATCGATGTGTGGGCATGGCACATTTCTCACAACCTTCTATTGGGTGATGGAGAAGGCAAAGGGTTAAAATCAATGGTACCAGACAGGATGCCTAGTACCATTGATTAGAGTACAGAAACTCATTTGCATTTGGATCCTGTTCTTCAACAAGACAGAAAAGTTTGCCTCAGGTATGAAACGTGAATTTGGCGGAAGCACTGATCCTGCGGCTAATGTGAGTAAAAACAAAAGCATTGCATCACACCGCTACCTGCTCTACCTTTATTTACACTGCATAATACCTGTATTTACACTGGAGGTGATTGTACTGCAAAATTAAAGGGACAAAAACTTAAAGCAACTATTAAAAAAAAAGAGAAATATATAGAAAAACCTATTAACCTATTAATGCAGCACATCAATAAGCTGTTATAAAAGGGTATATTCACAGGGCACAGATTTGTTGAACATCGGGGCTTGCAGAAATCCCTCACTCAGAAGAGTGGAACTAATCTTTAGGCTGGGTGTACATACATCTTGCCCGAGTTGCACCCGGGCAAAATTCACACTGGACACTATGCAGACACTTGTCCATGTGCTCTCCGATACATGGACTACCCACGCATTGACGGCTCCTGCACACGGACGATTTTGCATGTGAATTTATGCACAGAAAAAAAAAAAATGCTCGTGCAAACCGCATCCATTAAAACCAATTGATTTCAATGGGTTCCCTCTCATGGAGGGTTTTTGCGCCCACAGTTGGTCAAAAATATATGCGCCATGCTCTATTTTTTTTGCGCACCCAAGGCCCCAAAGGAATTGTGGAATGAGAAAATGCGCCCTTGTTCAGAACGAGATCACACACTGAACGGCGTGATTTTGCGGTGTTAGTCGATAACACCAGCGACTAATTAGGCTGACCTGCCTACTAAGTAGGCTGCAGGCCTGTTCAAACATGGCGCGGGAGATCACGCAGATAGGGAAAGCCACTGGAGAAGACTGGGCGCTAGCTTCTCTAGATGCTACATAAGCTTTTGATTCTATTGAGTGGCCATATTTATTCTACACGCTTCAGAAATTTGGGTTTGGTGAGGCTTTTATTCAATGGATCTCATGAATCTATAAATCTCCGGTGGCTGCAATATCAGTGAATGGCCTATGCTCTCCCTATTTCCGCCTCTACAGAGGTACAAGACAAGGGTGCCCTTTATCTCCCATACTATTTGCATTAGCAATTGAGCCATTGGCAATTATGCTGCGGCGGAGCATGATGTATAGGGGTATTGTTGTAGGAGATGAGGAAGAGCGTGTGGCATTGTATGCGGATGACTTAATGCTTTTCCTATAAAATCCTGTAACAATGCTTTCGCATGCAATGGGCATTATAAATAGATTTGGTGGGTTTTCTGGCCTGCATATCAATTGGGCACAGTCTGCTTTGATGCCTCTCTCTCTGAAAAGCCCACTGTGGGACTCTGGCTCACTTTGTGGCCTTCAGATCATGGATAAGTTTAAATATTTAGGCATCCAGATTAGAGATGAGCGAGTATACTCACTAAGGCTAACTACTCGAGCGAGTAGTGCCTTAGCCGAGTATCCTCCCGCACGTCTGTAAAGATTCAGGGGGCGGGGGAGAGCGGGAAGGAACGGAGGGGAGATCTCTCTCTCCCACCCGCTTACCGCCACAACTCACCTGTCACCCGCGCCGGCCCCCAAATCTTTACAGACGAGCGGGAGGACACTCGGCTAAGGCACTACTCGCTCGAGTAGTTAGCCTTAGCGAGTATACTCGCTCATCTCTAATCCAGATCTCTAATATCTCCAAAAGGTCCCTGGACCGGAACGTACATCCCGTAATAGACCTGTTTAAGACTAAATTTAAATTATGGAGGTCTCTGCCACTCTCAGTAGCGGGTCGAATAAATTTAATTAAGATGATAGTGCTACCCAAATGCCTTTACATTATGCAACACGCCCCGACATGGATCCCAAACCGCTTTTTCAAAGCATTAAACTCTTTGAGGTCTACCTTTATATGGGGAAATTCACGCCCCAAACTGCGTATGTCTACACTCCAAAGGCCAAAGAAAGATGCGGGAGCCTCCCTTCTAGGACTATTCTTATACTATATTACTGGCCACCTGATCCATCTGAGAAGCTGGGTGGGGGATAGCCCACTGCCCAACTCAGTCACATCAGGCGGAATACTTAAAAGTCCCCAGGCTGTGGCCGGTATTGGAGTCACCCTCGGTGCTCAGGTAAAATGCTCCCAACACACAAATTGGCTTTACAAATCTGGAGACGGGCAAAACCAATGTCCAATTTACAGACATTATAGCAGATACGCCTCTGTGGCACAAACCCGGACTTCCAGAGATGCTCAAGTTACAAGACGACCATGAATGGGAGGGCCAGAGCATACAGACTTTAGCAGATCTATATACTCTTAATACTTTACTCTCATTTGAACAGCTGCAGACTAAGTATCAATTACCTGGATCACACTTTTACAAATTCCTCCAAGTCAGACATGCACTGCAAATACAATTTTCAAACCCCGGGTGCTACATATCGCATTATCCCCTAATAGGCATTTTGCGCTCCCAAGGCCCTCAGGGCCTTATATCCACATTGTATTCCCACTTTATCTCACTCAAAATACCCCAGACAACACCTCCTGCCCTGTTAAAATGGAGATCACTCATTCCGACATTAACAGATGATACCCATCAGGATTTGTTGGAATCTCCTCTATTTGTTTCACCAGCGGCAAACAACAAAATGGTCCAGTTATATATATAATACACCAATGCTATCTAACTCCAGTAAGGCTACATAAATGGGTAGGACTCCATCAACAACTTGCATAAGATGTACATGTGTTCGCTCTGCTTTTTGGCACATGATATTGGAATGCCCGGGCATCCAGAGCTTCTGGGAGGAGGTTACAGGGGTCCTTTCAGAGATCCTAGGAGTCCCGGTTCATACATGCCCTGAAATTTGCCTATTTGGGATACTAGATGAAGAACAATGGTGGCACCATATTAGAATCTTTCTGAGAGAATCATTATTCCCGGCCAGGAAAACAATCGCTCTAAGATAGATGGACCATAAAAATCCGTCACTTTCTATGTAGAGGAAGACGGTTAACACTGTCATTCCATATAATTATATAGTCTATAAAAGGGCCAAAGTGCCCTAATGAATTCGAGAAAACTTGGGTTGTAACCCTATGGTGTAACTCCCCCATTCCAATGTACCTCCCCCCCAGATGCTGACTTCATCTATACCGAGACTCCAGCGGATCCCACGCTCACTCACCAGATCTTGAGATACAATCTGTTGCATCCAGAATGTTGAGCCCTGATATGGTTTATCTTCTGGGTTCTGGGGTTCCAGACCTTTCCACCAAGTGTTCTGAGCGATAAAACTGTCATGTTCTGTGAAGTGTAATTTTCTGACAATTTTGTATGTTAAAACTTCAATAAAATGAGTTTAAAAAAAACATGGTACCGGACAATGTGAACAGGCCCAACAGCGCTTAAACGTACAGTACAGGAGCATGGCTTACGCTCATGGGAGAACATGATTACGCTCCATTCAAAGCGCAATTACGTCACGCTCTTGCAAGCGTGGTTACGTCACATCCATTTGTAGGAGGCCTGACATGGAGTTGCATGTCCCAATTCTTGCTTCATTCAACATTTCGGGTTTGTATACTGTCTGTGTGTTGTTTTTTTTTTTTACATCTGACACAAGGACA
Source organism: Eleutherodactylus coqui (assembly GCF_035609145.1). NCBI lineage: Eukaryota > Metazoa > Chordata > Amphibia > Anura > Eleutherodactylidae > Eleutherodactylus > Eleutherodactylus coqui. Next base: position 33,140,041 of record NC_089849.1, read on the forward strand.
AGAAGAAAACCCTGGAGTGCTGCAGGTCTCAGGCCCCCTTCACACAGGCGTAGTTGCGCACACAAATTTTGCATGTGAAATACACAGAAAATAGAACCCGTTGATTTGAATGGGTCCATCCACATGCGCATATTTCTTCTGCGCATTTCAGTCGCCAAAAGAAAAGCCGCAGCATGCGCTATTTTTCTGCTTCTTTAAGCAGCCAGAGGGCAAAAACACATGGTTGTATGCACAACTACGCTCACTGCATAGTTGCGCATGAACTTTTTTTCTCTTTTAGGACTTTTCAAGCTCGACACTACTTAGCGCAAGTTTGAAAAAAACTGCGAGAAGATAGTACCTGCCCTATCTTTCGCGCACGTAGAAAAACTATAATAATTAATAGTATGTGTGAAAATACCGCTAATGTCTACGCGAGCAATTTTACGCACGTGAAAACACACTTAAAATTCCTTGCGTTCAGAAGCCCTTCAGGGCTTCTTCAAACATCTGTATCTGCACAGAGAATAGTACCCATTAACCCTTTCCAATCCACTGTCTGACGTCTAAAGACATTCTGATTGAAGGCTGTACAGCTCCGATGTAGGAAGATGTCCGGTAGGGTATTCTTACTGTTGTCGGGGGCCTCCCCAGCATGTCCCATACCGCAGTACTGGCTCTAGCCAGCAGATGGTGCCATTGCATAATGGCAGAAAGAGAAAGCCCCAAGGCAATTCTTGACGTGGAAACCGCAATGGGCGGCAGCACACAGATTTGTTCTTTTGCCTGGAGCTAGATCCGCATGTAAATCTTATTAAGGGCTCAGTCAGACGGGCGTTTTTTATATGCGTTTATTTGACCGTAAAAAAAAAAATATATATATATATATATATATATATATATATATATATATATATATATATATATATATATCGCATGACCATGTCTATTGGCACCCATATGTTCCATTTTTTGTAGGTGCGAATTTTATGCACATGTAAAAATCATGTGACAGCTGCCATTGAAAAGTATTGGTTCTATATAGATGCAGATCACAAACGCCAAAAACATGCGCAGCAAAAAAATGCCCGTCTCACTGACCCCTAAAGTGTTAGGCTGCATTCACACGAACGTATATCAGCTCGGTTTTCACGCCGAGCCGATATACATCATCCTCATCTGCGGGGGGGGGGGGGGAGGCTGGAAGAGCCAGGAGCAGGAGCTGAGCTCCGTCTGGGCAGCGATAACCTGCTCCCCTCCGCCCGTCGGGGCAACGATAACCGGGCAGTGAATGCCTCCTTGATCTTCCTTCCCCCACACTTTACTCACCTGCGGATGTCTTCCACAAGTTCCATCTCCTTCCTTTTCTCATATAACACTGGCCGGCTGTAGGCTGTGAAGAGTTTCCCTATTAAGCCAAAATAAAAACTTCCCAAGATCAAGAAAGTTCCCAGAAGGATCAGACAGGTCCGTGTTCTCTTAAGAGAAAAGAATTTCCTCATGGTTCTTTCTCAGCTGCGGACACTCATGTGTTCCTGAAGCAAGTGCTGAGCACTGTGTGAAGGATAGGTGAAGGGTTTTCTCTGCATACCTGGCAGCTCTCAAAACACACCCAAGTAACATACAGGGAAGTAGTTATAGGCTCAGACACAGACTTAACTACAGGGGGCCCAGGAGCCTAAGGCTGCCTGCCAATGGGCGTTGCAAAATCCCATGGCCAATCTCCGCCACCCGGGAGCAAGAGCCGGCAGACGGATCTCTGCAGTGAGCCTATCTGACCACGGAGAATCGTAGCAATTCACAGAATGCTGCGCATTGCCGTCCGTGAGCGGAGAATCGCTGTGGTTCTCCGTTTGTGGATAGGGGGGCTGCACTTTCCATAGCAACGCTATGGAAAGCAAGCATCGCGTTTCCCGTGGACGCATTATCACTGCGGGGAACGCAATTCAAAAACGCCTGTGCACAGGCAGCCTTAGGGAGCCAATAAGGCCTCTCTTCTCCATAGGGCTCCTGCACACTTGCGTTTTTCTTGCGTGTTTTTTTCCACACGATTGTCAATGGGACTTTCTAATGTTAAAAACGCATCGCAAGTTTGTGCTTTGCAATTTTTGTGCAATGCGTTTTCAACATTAGAAAGTCCCATTGACAATCGCGTTAAAAAAAATACTGCGATATTGCGTAAGAAAAACGCAAGTGTGCAGGAGCCCATATAGAGAGCCTAGTACTACGAATTAGGCCTCATGTCCACGGGCGGGTCGGCTTCCATAGGCAGGAGTTCTACCATGGGACCCCACCCTGCCCACGGCATAAGGACATTACTTACCAGTCCGGATGCATGCGGGTCGTCCGGCGTCTCCTTTTTGCATGTGGGTGGGCCCGCCGGCCGGCACGCCACCCTCACGTACGCAGTGGAGATTTTTTAAATCTCCTGCTTTCCCGCAGGACCCGAAGCACACCCGGAGTGGCAGTTCCAGATTAACTCGTCATTCAATGAAAACCCAGCGCCGCATCAGCCAATGGAAACCGGCGCTGGGTTAACCAATCACAGCCATTCAATGAAGAGCAAAAACTCGGGTTACGAGCCTGCTCGCAAGTCAAAAACTCACCAGCTGAGGCACTCGCATCCCGAGCTACCATTGTATATATATTATATATATACACACACACACACACACACACACACACACACACACACTAGTAATTGTTAGGACATCATAGTAGCAGTGTTGGTGGTACATCACACTCACAGTAGCTTGATTACCACAAAATACAAATACAGCTTGGCTCCTCCCACAGCAGTGACATCACCAGAGGTCTTTCAGCCCACTGGATATCTGTCGTAGGTCAATGTGTTCTGTCAGGACTGCTGAGTTGTGTAGGAAATTATAGTACCGGTGTTTCTGGTGACGCAATGCACCACACAGCTCCGCTACATGGTACATGCACACACACAGCTCTACTACACTCCACACATCACACACACACAGCTTTGCTCCTCCCATAGCAGTGACATCACCACAGCTCCTTCAGCCCACCGTATTTCTGTAGTGGTGGTAGGTTGTTGTCTTCTGTCAGGACTGCTGAGTTGTGTCTTCTGAGATAATAATGGCTGATTTGTATTCTCATTGTGTTATTTTTGTCCTTCCCTTCCAAGAGCCCCAACTGTGTTGTTCATCTGTCGGTCAGACCCTGTGTTTTATATATGTTGTAGGACCTTCGAGGGCGTCACCAAGGGGCTCAGCAATGACATCAGCAGGGGCAGAGCATGAGGAGCACTCACACACATACATTAAGACAAGTGGTCGTTAGTAGTTTGAGATACACACACACACACACACACACACACACACACACACACACACACACACACACACACACACTGAGGGATTAGCATTAGGATAGGTAGCAGCGTGGGCATCTGCGGCCAGGGACAGTGACACCGGGCAATAAAGTTCTTTAGTCCGGGCTTCGCCTGGGTTTATTGCAGCATAAACAAAACAAAACAGGCCTTAACTCCAGGCCAACATAAACTAACACCTGCTCGTCTGTGCACTCACTAAGCATATACCGGCCCTGACTACTCACTTGAAACAACAACGCTTGCTGCGCACAGCCAGTCCGGTCCTCAGACCTGCAGAGGTCTCAGCACACAGCTCTCCTAGGTGTGGAGGTTAGGGGCGTCTCCCTGTGAACCTCTGGCCTTCTCAGCCACCCACTGGGCTAGCCGGGCTCCTAGCTCCACTGAACCGTCTCTCTGGCTCTCTCAGCCAGACACTCTCTGACAAGATCTGCAGGCCCAGGTTTTTATGAGGCCTGTTTTCAGCCTCACCTGGTAAGTGGGAGTGGCCATCCCACCCTTCACTTTGACCACTCCAGGAAAAGCTGGCCCAGACTATGCGGCTTGGAGCCACTTACACAACTACAACGTGTCAGTAACCTAGTGTTACTGGATGGAGTGGAGGACGGTGGAGGTGAGGGAGTGGGTGCAGGCCGGGAGGCGCTCGTGCCTGTGTCCTGGGAGGGGAAGTGGATCTGCGTGGCAGGTTGGGGCACAGGGGAAGAGGCGGTAAATGGCCTTCGTCCCACCTTGTTGGGTGCTTGGCCATCATATGCCTGCGCATGCTGGTGGTGGTGAAGCTGGTAGTGGTGGCTCCCCGGCTGATCTTGGTGTGACACAGGTTGCACACCACTGTTCGTCGGTCGTCCGTGCCCTCACTAAAAAACATCCACACCTTTGAACACCTAGCCCTCTGCACGGAGGCTTGCCGCGAGGGGGTGCTTTGGGAAAGAGTTGGGGGATTCTTCGCTCTGGCCTTGCCTCTACCCCTGGCCACTCCACTTCCTCTTCCAACCTGTCCTGCTGCTGCACTTGCCTCTCCCTCTGAAGCCCTCTACTCAGTAGGTTTAGCAAATCAGGTGGGGTCAGTCACCTCATCGTCCAGCTGCTCTTCCTCCGAGTCCTCTGTGCGCTCCTCCCTCGGATTTACTGCCCTTACTACTACCTCACTGACAGACAACTGTGTCTCATCATCCTCATCCACAAAAAGCTCTTGAGACAGTTGCCGGAAGTCCCCAGCCTCATCACCCCGACTTTGGGAACTTTCCAAAGGTTGGGCATCGGTCATGACAAACTCCTCAGGTGAGAGAGGAACCATTTTTTTCCCACTCATGACAGGGACCCAAGAACAGTTCCTGGGAGTCTGCCTGCTCAGAATATGTCATTTTCATGGAGTGAGGAGGCTGGGAGGAAGGAGGAGCAGTCAGAGGATTCAGAGTTGCAGTCCCTCGGCCGGGAGTAGTGGACTGCGTAGAAGACTGTGTGCCCGATACATTGCTGGATGCGTTTTCTGTCATCCACGACAGGACCTGCTCGCACTGCTCTGTTTGTAATAAAGATCTACCATGCGGACCCAAAAATTGTGATATGAAGCTGGGGAGCACTGAAACTTGCCTCTCTCCTAATCCCGCAGCAGCCGGCTGTGATTCACTACACCCAGGAACTCGGCCTGTGCCCACACCCTCATTTGGACGGCCGCATCCTCGACCCTTACCCCTACTCGTCATCATAGTGGATTAAGAACAGAGCAGTGCCCAAATAAATTATCCCACTGTACAGCACTGACAACTGTGGCTTAATTCACCGCGCACAGAGACTTGTAGATAGTGGAGGCTCTATGCTGTGACTCGCGCTGATACCTAGGGCTAATTTACCGCTCGCAGAGACTTGTAGATAATAGAGGCTGTGTGGAGTGGGAGAAGACTCTAAAGCCAGTGGATAGTGCTGGTAACTGCGGTTATCTCAACCCACCAAGAAAAGGGTATTGTGAGACCCTCTGCACAGCGGCAGATCTGAAATACTTTGCAGTGGCCCAGGAAATATTACAGTACTGTTTACCGGTGAGACCTCTGTCTAGTGCACTGCAGACACAGACCGGTATAACTGAAGAAGTTTGCAGTAGGATGGGAAATGTTAGAGTGCAGTTTCACGGTGAGAGCTGGTTGTCTGGCACTGCATGCTGAGAACGCTATTACTGAAAGGCTGGGAACAGGCCTAGATGCGTAATACAAAAATTGATGCACTACTGCTCCCAGCCAGCCACAACTGTAAAGCACACGGTCAGATGTAGTCCTAAGAAGGACCATTGGGGTTTTTACACAGAGGACCAGGACTGTATAACTTTCCCTTTAGAAGTCGCTGTGTCCCTAAACTCTGTCTAATGCACTGCAGACACAGAACCGTATAGCAGAAGTAGTTTGCAGTAGGCTAGGAAATGTTAAAGTGCAGTTTCACGGTGAGAGCTGGTTGTACGGCACTGCAGGTTGAGAACGCTATTAGTGAAAGGCCGGGAACAGGCCTAGATGCGTAATACAAAAATTGATGCACTACTACTCCCAGCCAGCCACAACTGTAAAGCACACGGTTAGATGTAGCCCTAACAAGGACCGTTGGGGTTCTTACATAGAGGATCAGGACTGTATAACTTTCCCTATAGAAGCTGCTCTGTCCCTAACCTCCGAGTTATGCACTGCAGACTGAGAACGCTATAGTTGAAATGGCCTGCACAGAAACATTTGTTCATATGTTATCTTTACTGCCAATTACCTATATTCCAATGCATGTTAAAATTACTATGCGTATTGTCAATAGGCGTAGGTAAAGGAACAGAAGTAAATATTGTGCAGTATTTTCTAGATTTTTGTACCGTATAAGGGGAAGACAGCCTCTGTAAGGGTAGGAGGCGGGAACTAGTGTGCTGAGCTCTCGCCCCTTGCCGCTATTTGCAGTGGGAGGGGCAGGACTGGGGAGGTGCTTAGCTCCACCCCCATATTGCCCCTCCCACTGCAAACAGTCTCAAGGGGCAGAGAGGAGAAGAGAAGGGGAACGGAGTTTAGCAGTCAGACTGCTAAACTCCCTCCCACCTCCCTTCTCCTGCAGCTGTCATTGGTTCCCATAGGAGTCAATACAGCTTCCGCCACTGACACATGAGTCCAACCGGGCATTTTTACGTTACGGAGATACACCCCTGGTTTACAATGCATCAGAGGGGCAACGTATATCGGCCAGGGCATGAAAACCCAGCCGATATATGCCCGTGTGAATAAGCCCTGAGTCAATTATCAGGTATACACATATATATGCATATACACACACGTACACTCAAAATTGTAATCTAGCAACAAATCAACATTTAAACTTAAAAAATCCAGCTAAATAAACTAAACTTAAAAAATAAAGGTGGAAATTACTGGCGTTTCATCAAATGTCTTGCTTGGTTCTTCCTTAACGGATTTAGGACTATATTGATTTAGGTTACAAATTTACAGTTCTCCCTTGGGTAAAGCTTCTCTTGTAAGATCACAAATTAATGATTTATGTAATTATTAATCTCCCCAACCGATTCGCATCTGCTTGGATATAGTACCAAGTTGTATTGCTTAAGGGGCGCATACGTGCAATGATCTCGTTTGGGTCTAGGAACCTTTCTATAAAAATTTGCAATTTCTTAAAAAAACTTTGAGGCCTGAGATTCTGCTCATCTTTCCATCTCCAATCTCTCCACCCTCAGAAGATATTTCATTTGAAGTATTATATCCAGTATTGTTGGGGGGTTGGCTTGCAGCCAGTTTGTCAACAGACACCTTTTGCTTATTAGAAGGGCAGTATGTATCATATTAGAACTTCTAGTGCAATTAGGGAGAGAATGAAATGCACAGACTTGGGCGTTACCTGAATAGTCAACCCCCATGTTCCTGTAGAAGCGTTTGGGTTTCCGCCCAAAAACTTTTTATTATTGGGCAATGCCATATACCCTGGAGAAAATTAGTCTTTGGTTGGGAGCACCTAGGATACGCCTGTAATCTGGCAGTAAAATACTATTTTCCTATATACAGTGCCCTGGGATAAATGGCTTAAAATAATAAATAAAATGTATTTGCACGTATGAAATAACAAAACATGCTAATTAAATTATTACTGCCATACTCTGCGTAATGGGAACTCAAGGAAATGTATATATATGTAAGACTAGAACAAGACTTAAAACAAATGTTTTGATTATAGAGATGAGCGAACGTACTCGTCCGAGCTTGATACTCGTTCGAGTATTAGCGTGTTCGAGATGCTCGTTACGAGAGGCGAGCACCACGCGATGTTCGCGTTACTTTCACTTTCATCTCTGAGACGTTAGCGCGCTTTTCTGGCCAATAGAAAGACAGGGAAGGCATTACAACTTCCCCCTGCGACGTTCAAGCCCTATACCACCCCCCTGCAGTGAGTGGCTGGCGAGATCAGGTGTCACCCGAGTATAAAAATCGGCCCCTCCCGCGGCTCGCCACAGATTTGTTCTGACATAGAGGAGGGAAAGTGCTGTCTTGGTGGAGCTGCTATAGGGAGAGTGTTAGGAGTATTTTAGGCTTCAAGAACCCCAACGGTCCTGCTTAGGGCCAGATCTGACCGTGTGCAGTACTGTGGAGGCTGCTTTTTGCAGTGTTGCACATTTTTTTTTTTGGTATATCGGCCGTGCAGAGCATTGCGCCCTGCAGTAATAGTCCAGGGACAGAAGTGTGTAGGCAGGGCCAGAAGTGGTGGTTAGGCAGGGACAGAAGACATATTGATTGAATATAGGCAGTGGGCCTTTGCAAAAACATTTGGGGAAAAAAATCTATTTGCACTGCCTGTTACTGTCCTCAGTGTTCTGGGTCTCTGCTGGGTGTAGTAGTCCTCCAAATTCATACGCAGCCAGCTAAGTGTTACAGCAGGCTTGCGCAAAATTATTTCCTGGCTCTGTCTGGGCTGTTAAATCACCGCTGTATTGCAGTCCACAGTGCAACACTCTGCAGTTATTTGACATACTCCAGGGCCAGTAGCGGTGACGCAGAGAGAAGAGATATATTTATTGAATATAGGCAGTGGGCCTTTGCAAAAACATTTGGGGAAAAAAATCTATTTGCGCTGCCTGTGACTGTCCTCAGTGTTCTGGGTCTGTGCTGGGTGTAGTTGTCCTCCAAATTCATACGCAGCCAGCTAAGTGTTACAGCAGGCTTGCGCAAAATTATTTCCTGGCGTTCCGTAAGCTAAGTCAGCCTCCAACCACAGGCCAATAAGCAGCACATTTAATTACAGCGTTCTGTTTCTGCACTACTGGTAATACACCATGCTGAGGGGTAGGGGTAGGCCTAGAGTACGTGGACGCGGGCGAGAACGCGGAGGCCCAAGTCAGGATGTGGGCACAGGCCGAGCCAGTGCGGTGGCCAGGGGTAGAGGCAGGGCCAGACCGAATAATCCACCAACTGTTTCCAAAGCACCCCCTTGCGCCATGCCACCCTGCAGAGGTCAAGGTGCTCTACGGTGTGGCAGTTTTTCACAGAGACGCCTGACGACCGACGAACAGTGGTGTGCAACCTTTGTTGCGCCAAGATCAGCTGGGGAGCCACCACCACCAGCATGCGCAGGCATATGATGGCCAAGCACCCCACAAGGTGGGACGAAGGCCGTTCACTGCCTCCGGTTTGCACCACTGCCTCTCCCCCTGTGCCCCAACCTGCCACTGAGATCCAACCCCCCTCTGAGGACACAGGCACTACCGTCTCCTGGCCTGCACCCACACCCTCACCTCCGCTGTCCTCGGCCCCATCCAGCAATGTCTCTCAGCACAGCGTCCAGACGTTGCTAGCGCCACTGTTTGAGCGCAAGCGCAAGTACGCCGCCACGCACCCGCACGCTCAAGCGTTAAACGTGCACATTGCCAAATTGATCAGCCTAGAGATGCTGCCGTATAGGCTTGTGGAAACAGAGGCTTTCAAAAGCATGATGGCGGCGGCGGCCCCGCGCTACTCGGTTCCCAGTTGCCACTACTTTTCCCGATGTGCCATCCCAGGCCTGCACGACCACGTCTCCCGCAACATTGTACGCGCCCTCACCAACGCGGTTACTGCCAAGGTCCGCTTAACAACAGACACGTGGACAAGCACAGGCGGGCAGGGCCACTATATCTCCCTGACGGCACATTGGGTGAATTTAGTGGAGGCTGGGACAGAGTCAGAGCCTGGGACCGCTCACGTCCTACCCACCCCCAGAATTGCGGGCCCCAGCTCGGTGCTGGTATCTGCGGCGGTGTATGCTTCCTCCACTAAACCACCCTCCTCCTCCTACGCAACCTCTGTCTCGCAATCAAGATGTGTCAGCAGCAGCACGTCGCCAGCAGTCGGTGTCGCGCGGCACGGCAGCACAGCGGTGGGCAAGCGTCAGCAGGCCGTGCTGAAACTACTCAGCTTAGGAGAGAAGAGGCACATGGCCCACAAACTGCTGCAGGGTCTGACAGAGCAGACCGACTGCTGGCTTGCGCCGCTGAGCCTCCAACCGGGCATGGTCGTGTGTGACAACGGCCGTAACCTGGTGGAGGCTCTGCAGCTCAGCAGCCTCACGCTCGTGCCATGCCTGGCCCATGTCTTTAATTTGGTGGTTCAGCGCTTTCTGAAAAGCTACCCACACTTGTCATACCTGCTCGGAAAGGTGCGCCGGGTCAGCGCACATTTCCGCAATTCCAAGACGGACGCTTCCACCCTGCGGACCCTGCAACATCGGTTTAATCTGCCAGTGCACCGATTGCTGTGCGACGTGCCCAAACGGTGGAACTCTACGCTCCACATGTTGGCCAGGCTCTATGAGCAGCGTATAGCTATTGTGGAATACCAACTCCAATATGGGCGGCGTAGTGGGAGTCAGCCTCCTCAATTCTTTACAGCAGAGTGGGCCTGGTTGGCAGACATCTGCCAGGTCCTTGGAAACTTTGAGGAGTCTACCCAGATGGTGAGCGGGGATGCTGCAATCATTAGCGTCACCATTCCTCTGCTATGCCTCTTGAGAAGTTCCCTGCAAAACATAAAGGCAGACGCTTTGCACTCGAAAACGGAGGCGCGGGAAGACAGTATGTCGCTGGATAGTCAGAGCACCCTCATGTCTATATCTCAGCACGTTGAGGAGGAGGAGGAGGGGGAGGAGCATGAGGAGGAGGGGGAAGAGACAGCTTGGCCCACTGCTGAGGGTACACATGCTGCTTGCCTGTCATCCTTTCAGCGTGTGTGGCCAGAGGAGGAGGAGGAGGAGGATCCTGAAAGTGATCTTCCTAGTGAGGACAGCCATGTGTTGCGTACAGGTACCCTGGCACACATGGCTGACTTCATGTTAGGATGCCTTTCTCGTGACCCTCGCGTTACACGCATTCTGGTCACTACGGATTACTGGGTGTACACACTGCTCGACCCACGGTATAAGGAGAACCTTTCCACTCTCATTCCCGAAGAGGAAAGGGGTTCCAGAATGATGCTATACCACAGGGCGCTGGTGGACAAACTGATGGTAAACTTCCCATCCGACAGCGCTAGTGGCAGAAGGCGCAGTTCCGAGGGCCAGGTAGCAGGGGAGGCGCAGAGATCAGGCAGCATGTACAGCGCAGGCAGGGGAACATTCTCCAAGGCCTTTGCCAGCTTTCTGGCTCCCCAGCAAGACTGTGTCACCGCTCCCCAGTCAAGGCTGAGTTGGCGGGAGCACTGTAAAAGGATGGTGAGGGAGTACGTAGCCAATCGCACGACCGTCCTCGGTGACGCCTCTGCCCCCTACAACTACTGGGTGTCGAAGCTGGACACGTGGCCTGAACTCGCGCTGTATGCCCTGGAGGTGCTTGCTTGTCCTGCGGCTAGCGTCTTGTCAGAGAGGGTGTTTAGTGCGGCTGGGGGAATCATCACGGATAAGCGTACCCGCCTGTCAACCGACAGTGCCGACAGGCTTACACTCATCAAGATGAACAAAGCCTGGATTTCCCCAGACTTCTCTTCTCCACCAGCGGACAGCAGCGATACCTAAACAATACGTAGGCTGCACCCGCGGATGGAAGCATCGTTCTCTATCACCATCAAAAACGGGGACATTTTTGCTTCATCAATCTGTGTATAATATTCCTCCTCCTCCTCCTGCTCCTCCTCCTGAAACCTCACATAATCACGCCGAACGGGCAATTTTTCTTAGGCCCACAAGGCTCAGTCATATAATTTTTCTAAACAATTTTTATACGTTTCAATGCTCATTAAAGCGTTGAAACTTTCACCTGAACCAATTTTTCTTTTAACTGGGCTGCCTCCAGGCCTAGTTACCAATTAAGCCACATTAACCAAAGCGATTAATGGGTTTCACCTGCCCTCTTGGTTGGGCATGGGCAATTATTCTCAGGTACATTAGTACTGTTGGTACACCAATTTTTGGGGGCCCTCGCCTACAGTGTAATCCAATTAATTTTTAGCCCACCTGCATTACAGCTGACGTTACATCAGCTGTGTTGGGCACTGCAATGGGATATATTTATGTACCGCCGGTGGGTTCCAGGGAGCCACCCATGCCGTGGGTCCACACGGAGTTGTAACTGCATGTGTCCACTTCTAAAGAACCCCAGTCTGACTGGGGCATGCAGTGTGGGCCAAAGCCCACTTGCATTAAACATGACATTACCTCAGCTGTGATGGGCACTGCAATGGGATACATTAATGTACAGCCGGTGGGTTTCAGGGAGCCACCCATGCTGTGGGTGCACACGGAATTCCCGTTGCGGAGTTGTACCTGCCTGTGACTATTTATAAAAAAACGCAGTCTGACTGGGGCATGCAGACACCTTGACAGAATGAATAGTGTGTGGTACATAGGTTCCCCATTGCTATGCCCACGTGTGCAGCTCCTGATGGCGGTGGCACAGGATTATATTTCTCATTGCTTCTGTATGGCATTGTGGGCTATCGCCCCGCCCCTTTTAAAGAGGGTCGCTGCCTAGCCGTGCCAACCCTCTGCAGTGTGTGCCTGCGGTTCCTCCTCATGGCAGACGCACTTATTAATAGACATGAGGGTGGTGTGGCATGAGTGCAGCTGAAGACTGCGCAGGGACACTTTGGTGTGCGCTGTGGACACTGCGTCGTGCGGGGGGGGGGGGGGTTGCGCAGCATGTAACCCAGGAGAAGTGGCAGCGGAGTGTCATGCAGGCAGTGATTGTGCTTTGTTGGAGGTAGTGTGGTGCTTAGCTAAGGTATGCCATGCTAATGAGGGCTTTTCAGAAGTAAAAGTTGTTGGGGGGGGGGCACTCTTGCCGCTATTGTGGCTTAATAGTGGGACCTGTGAACTTGAGATGCAGCCCAACATGTAGCCCCTCGCCTGCCCTATCCGTTGCTGTGTCGTTCCCATCACTTTCTTGAATTGCCCAGATTTTCACAAATGAAAACCTTAGCGAGCATCGGCGATATACAAAAATGCTCGGGTCGCCCATTGACTTCAATGGGGTTCGTTACTCGAAACGAACCCTCGAGCATCGCGATAATTTCGTCCCGAGTAACGAGCACCCGAGCATTTTGGTGCTCGCTCATCTCTAATGATGATATATTTTTATCTAAAAGTAATATTATTTCAAAATTTCTCTAAAACCTCATTAAGACCAAAAGGGGATAAAGTGTTCATTCTAAAAATCCAAAACATCTCTCGTGTTCTCAGTTTAGCGAAAGAGTATGTATGGATTTATTCTAGTGGGGTTACTTTCATATCTTTTGGATTTTTATTGTGTTTCTCCAAAAAATGACGTGAAACACTGTGTTTCGAGTAACCCGTTGCTATATTGAACCTACGTTGGTTTAATCTTACATTTAAAGTGTTCGTAGTGCGTCCCATATATTGAAGTCCGCACGGGCATTCAATTAGGTATATGATAAATTTAGAGCAACAATTTAAAAATTGATTAATTTTAATACATTTTTGTTCTTTTGGACAATATACCTCTTTTCTCCCCTGTGTGATGTTATTGCAACACTTGCATTTCTTTCTACCGCAACAGTATACTGCTGTCACTAGAGGTTTATTAATAGCTGATTTAACAGTGGATCTGTTCTAAATAAGAAGGTCTACAGCAGGAGCGTGGAAGGAAGCTTCTTTTTTCTTGAAAACATTTCTTATTTAACCCATTGAAAAAAAAAATTTTCTTTGGGGTTTTTTCTTTCCTGCGGCTCTCCTTCTCCACCGAAGGATATCTGGAGATCCTCTGCATATTCTACAGGCACACTCGGACCACAGGTGCAGGCGGGGTGTCCCTGACTATCCCACGATGTGCACCAGGTGAGTTATTTGATTTTTTAACCATAGGGGGGGGGGGGGGGGCGGATCGTTGTTCCAGTTTGCTGTCAGAATTTAAAGAGTTAACAGCTCCGATAAGCAGCGTGGTCTATCAGAGCTGTTATCGACATGTTCCGCCTGTAAGAAACAGTAACTGTACGTCCTGTAGCGTTAAGGGGTTAAAGATATATTAAGACATTAATCAGCGCAGTAATTAGTGCCCATTAAGCTAAAAGAAATAAGTGGTTTTTAAGAGCAGATATTCACTTTAAAGCCAGGATTGACAAGAGTAATGAATCTCTAAGCCATACAGGACACTTAAAAATATGCAACAATTTATGAATAGCAAAAATCTATTAACATTATAATTTATTATCTATAAATAGATCGTAATCATGGTGACCAATCACATTTCGCATATACAAATGAAAAATGGGAAAACAAAGATAGTTCCCCAAGACCAAAAGCATTAATCTTCTTGACCCATGGATGATGGCCAAACCATATGTGGGGAATGAAGGGTGCTTTCATATCACCGTTCCATTGCCTATGCTACCGTGTTTCCCCAAAAATAAGACAGTGTCTTATATTAATTTTTGTTCAAAAAGGTTTGACTTTTTTACATGTATAGCTCCCTGGACACTATTTAAATTGACTTTTTTAAATTAACTGTTAGCAGGGTTTAATTTTGGAGTAGGGCTTATATTTCAAACATCCTCAAAAAGCCTGAAAAATCATTTAGCATCCTCAAAAATTCTGGAAAATCATGCTATGTCTTATTTTCCGGCTATGTCTTATTTTTAGGGAAACAGGATAGTATGGACATATCTACAGCCAGGTAAACCTGCTTGTTTGCTGCAGGTAGATGTATGACAGCAGCAATAATGGAGAATTCCTTCAAGTAGACTTCAGTACATTACAGTACAACAAAGAAGATGATCATGTTGAGAGATTAACGCCTGGTAAAACAGCTCAGCCGATTCTTAAAGTGTAGCAGTTCAAACTTAAACTTCTGGAGCTCTGCAGTATCTTGCCGGAATAAAGTGTAATTATGCAATTTTTCCGCTGTTTTTTTATCTTTTGGATTCTCCATTTTCTGGTGTCCAATAGAAACATGACTACAGGATCCAACTCTCAGACGTCCCAAACCATCTATAAAGAATTCTGCAAGTGCAAGAAAAAAAAAAATATTATACAGAGTAAGGAAAATAATGCACTAGGCGTCGAGACAAGAAATGCAAGTGCTCCTATGCTGGTGGCAGGGAACCGATCAGGCTATCTAGATGTGGGGCTGCAGATCATTACTGTGTAATGCGAGATGGGCCAGGAGACAAGTATGTTGTGTGTCTAATCAAAAGTTCCTCCATTCAGCAGCCTCCGAGCCCCTATAGATCTTTTTAATAAAATTGTTCTATAATGCATTTGGTGATAATGAAAGCTGTAATTTGAAGTGCTTGGGTCCCAATGCAACATCTGTAAAAGCTGTCCCCATGTGCCATGTGTTCTCTTCTGTAGCAGATGGGTCTATAGACCCCCTCAGGGCCTGGGTGTGATTGCTACCTCTGCATCCACTGTAGCTATGCCCCTGGCTATAAAACCTGATGGCACTGGAAACCACTTTTATCTTCTGGCTCTTCTAGCGCTAAAAGTAATACAAGATTGTTTACAAAATGTGACAATTACCAGTATGTGCCACTCGGCTTAATTTTGGGTCAAATCCAACACCAAGAATTCGGTTTGTGTGGGCCAGGAAGAAGTTTACCACCCCACCAGCCAGGATGCAGTTAGGGAAGCCTGGGATTGTATGGTAACCTCCTCCCCTCCAATGTAAACAATCACCATCATCTCCACCTTCTTCCAAAATGAGCTTGAAGCTGAAATGGTTTCCAGCAACGTTACCTCCTACCTGTATAAAAGACAAACCGGACAGAAAGTCTGTCAATGCATCATCCAGTCCTAAAATTGGAAAAATCAAGAGAGGAATGTTGAGGAAAGGGAGTGCACGGGGGAACAGGAATATAAGGGGATAAATTAGAAGGCTACTAAAAATAGTGGGAATTAACCCCTTAATGACATGGCAATTTTTGGTTTTTGCATGCTGTGTTCCATATATTACTTTATATTACTAGCTTTCACTATTGAGTTACAGAGAGGCACATAGGACAAAATGGAGCAAGTGGTAAGATGGCAGCCTCTTGCTCCATTTTGTCCTATGTGCCACTCCGTAGCTTAATAGTGAAAGCTAGGTAATATATGGAACGCAGCGTGCATTCCACCACGACGCTCGTCCCTTCACTCAATACAATGCCCACTGTCACATGACAGCCATATACATGATGCAGTGACGTCACTAGTAGCTGCGCCCCCCCATACGAGCATCGGGGTGTGACAGCAGCCCAGGATGTAGCTGTACGGGATCACTTTTTAGGAAAGGTGCCGCCGAGTACAGAAACGCTTTGCTCTTTTTTGAATAAAGGTTTATTCTGTACCAGATCCTGACTATTTGTGTGGATCTACACTATATCGCTGGACTGGACACTTCAAGGAGGGGGCTTCTGATTCTCATATCCTCCTCCTTCAGAGTAAGTGCTGTTTTAGGTTTTATCTATCGGCATTGCATTACATGTCACCCGCAAGCATTCCAGGAGCGCAGGACGTTTTTTTATTAATGATTTTTCTTTTGTTGTCAGAAATAAAATACGATACATAGGGCTGGAAAAGGGTTCCCACTTTTTTTGGGGTGCAAGCTAGCTTCAAACGGAATAACAAAGGTATTCTAGATTGGTTGTTATGGATGAACAGCTTGTTTCACACGGACAGTTTATCAAGGAACTTGTCTTTAGCAACTTTTCTGTCCCCTACTAATCTAGGCCTCAGGTTCAAGATGAAGGCAGAATAGCATCAAAGCAGCTTGACTGGACTCAGTAAGCAGAAAAAAAGGGTAGCCTATTTGGCTGGTGATACACAAGCATATTCTGGCCGCAGTTGTGTTTCAAAATATTTTATTGAACGGGTTGCATTTTTTAACATACTAAAAAGCTTTAACAATTTCCCCACGCAACTGGTCTCTTACAATATGCTAAATAACCCTTTGCAATCCAATTTTGGATTCAGGGTTTCCTAGGGGCTTTTCTCTTTCGGCCATTATACAATGGCACAATCTGCTAGCTAGAGCCAATACTGCGGTATGGGACACGCCAAAGAGGCCCCCGACAACAGAGCGGCCAGCAATATACAGTATGAATACCCTGCTGGACGTCTTCCGACATCTGAGCTGCACAGGATTCAATCAGAATGTCTTCAGACGTCAGACAGTGGATAGGAAAGGGTTAATGTCCACACTCATTGCCGCAAAATACTGTGATAGATTAACAGCTCTTTCTTCCTCCTTTCTCCTCTCCCCTGAACCCATGCTTAGGGTGTACTAGAAGGCCAATATTTTTTATTTTTTTTATTTACCCCCTCCTTCCCTCCCCGCCTGGCCACCACTGTAGATTGTATTCTTGTGGACTTCTACCCCCAGTGGTCAGTTCTGATATCCCTTTCTCAGGCGCTAATTAGTCGGTTTAGACCGGGTATTTCTAGGGAGGCGGCCCATGATTGCCAGATTTTGAAGAAAATCTTCATTTTGTCCTCCCGCATGGCTGACAGCTTTTAGTATAACAAATCAAGACTTGTGGCAGCATGTAGAGGTGCAAATAAATTCCAAATCTTTATTCCTCCATAGTCCGAAATGCCACGTTTCGACCTCTGTTCAGGTCTCTATCAAGCTTTTTGTATAACATATTTCTTTAGATTCTTGTAATAATTGGGCTAAATGCAAGCGTAGGCCTAAGCCATTGGGAAGCAATAAGAATTCTAGTTGCCATGCAGATGTGTTGTGAAAGTTTGTGCTGTTGGTTATTAAAGCTTAGGGTTTTGTCTACCAGGAGGCAACTTGACCAAGAAAAAGGAAACGGTTTGCCCAGCACCTTAGAGGTTAGCCACCCGCCTCCAGAGAGGCTTTACCCCCAGATTTAGCAAGCGTGACTTGATGACTACCTTTTGAGATAAATTTACAGCAATGCTTCCATCAGGGAGATTCCCAGCGCTGCATAAAAAGGGAGCTTAGCCTCAGGTGGGAGTTGGTTCATGTTAGTGTACATGTGGGATATCGTATCTGTCTGCAGTGGGGACCCCTTGCAGGTTCTCTGAAATGCTGTAGGGATAGTAGGGGTGTTAATGGAGCCTACTAGGGAACGGAGTAAGCTGTTTATTTGCCACAATTCAAACCAGAGATGTTCTGGAATTGAATATTTTTCTACCAATTGCTGTGGTGTGAGGAGTTTATAATGCGGCATGAAATTATATAATAAAGGTAATGCCTCTAGTCCACCACCATGGAAAACTGTCTTTCTTGGTGCTCAGTATAAACTTTTGATTAGGGATGACAGGACGTAGTGAGTGGAGAGGCGACATTATAGAGTACTTAAACTCATTTCTCCTCCAAATCAAAAACAGGTGGTAGGTTAGCGGTGACAGATGTTGGATGGATATGGGCTTTATAATTTTATCCTTGAAAGGTGCTCCGAGATCCACCAGAGCCAGAAAGGCGGCCTCCAAGTCTACCGATAGAGGACCCCTTGGACCTGCAAAAATGAAGGGGGGGGGGGGAAGAATTTGTGACATCTGAGCTACTAGATAGTATTTTCACAGGTTAGGGACTGATAGGTGTTAGGTGAACTGTTCAGACACAATCTTCTGCGTCTGGCAAATATGGCCGTCGTCCCATTCTCTGTTCCCTCAGCTTATATTCACTCTCTTCCAGCACTTCTAGGGTTAATAGCTTCTGGTCTCCTGCTCAGCTGATGCTCCTTTTCTAAATCATTGTATTTTTAGCCTGCTAACCAAAATATTAAGGCTGACGCATTATCCAGAGCATTTGACTGTAACAACACTGAAGAGGCTCCACAGTACATCATTGAACCTGCCAGATTGGTGATCGTAGCTCCTGTTCAAATTAAGGATATCCCGCCAGGGAAGATGTACATGCCTGAGGCCAAGAGGAGAAGTGTCCTATCGTGGGGTCACTGTTCCAAATTAGCTGGTCATTCTGGGCAACGCAAGACTAGCGAGTTAATTCGCTGTCATTACTGGCGGCTGTCCATTATAAAGGATATCTGTGATTTTGTGTCCTCCTGTGCCTCCTGCGCCCAGTATAAACCACAGAAACTGGGCTCTTATGTCCATTACCCATACCTGAAGCTTCATGGCAGCATATTGCCATGGACTTTATTACAGACTTACCGCCGTCCAGTGGCTGTATTGTTATATGGTTAGTAGTGGACCGATTTTCTAAAATGCTCCATTTTGTGCCTCTTCCCGCTTTACCATCTACCAGTCAACTTGCCGAGAAATCCATTGATCACATTTTCCACCTCAATGGCTTTCCTAATCATATTGTGTCAGATAGAGGGGTGCAATTTACATCTAAATTTTGGAGATCTCTTTGTAAATTGATGGACATAGGATTAGACTTCTCTTCTGCTTATCACCCACAGTCTAACGGGCAGGTGG
Organism: Eleutherodactylus coqui; assembly: GCF_035609145.1. NCBI lineage: Eukaryota > Metazoa > Chordata > Amphibia > Anura > Eleutherodactylidae > Eleutherodactylus > Eleutherodactylus coqui. The sequence continues at coordinate 33,159,212 of NC_089849.1, forward strand.
AGCATACCGACCAGATCCTGACTGGATATCTCCGTCATTTTACCAATGCTCAACAGGATGATTGAGTCAGTCTTCTGTCCCAGGGTGGAGTTTTCTCATAACCAGCATGTCAGGTGACTCCACTAAGACTTCTGCCTTCTTCATAGCATATGCGCATCAACCCAGAGTTCCCCTGCCAGTCTCCACGACTTCTGAGGTTCCAGCAGCTGCTTCTTCAGCAGAGAGTTTTGCAATGATTTGTCAGGAGACCAAGGTTAATCTGGAGAAGTCAATCGCTTCCATGAAGAGGTTTACTGCTTGCAGGAGTCGGTCCTCCCCACAGTTTGTCCCAGGGGACAAAATGTGGCTTTCCTCCAAATATATAAGGCTGAAAGTTCCATCTTATAAGCTCGCCCCATGATTTCTGGGTCCGTATGAAGTGTTGGAGAGAAATAATTCTGTTTGTTACAGGCTGCGACTCCCACCCTCCCTGCGTATCCCCAACTCCTTCCATGTTTCTCTCCTCAAGCCACTTGTGCTCAATAGATTTTCCACAAATCCCAGACCAGATGCCACTTGGGTTAGTTTGGAGAACATCTTCAAGGTGAAAAATATTCTTGATGTTAAGAAGGTCAAGAACAAATCCTTTTACCTAGTGGATTGGAAGGATTACGGACCAAAGGAGAGATCATTGGAGCTATCTGAGATCATCAACGCTCCACGTTGGATTCAGGAATTTCTGCAGAGAATCAGTAGGAGGAAGAGGGGGCGTAAGGGGGGAGGTACTTTTAGGTGCACTGTTCAGACACAATCTTCCGCTTCTGTGTCTGGCAAAGATGGGCATCGTCCCATTCTCTCTGTTCCCTAAGCTTATATTCACTCTCTTCCAGCACTTCTAGGGTTAATAGCTTCTGGCCTCCTGTTCAGCTGATGCTCCTTTTCTAATCCCCATCCTATATAGCTGCCCTGGGCCTTTCAGACCTTGCTGCAGTGTTTTTGAGAGTTTGTTCTCTTCACTTCATGTACAGCCACTGCTTCGGCAGTTACCTTGCTACCTTATGTTCTGCTTGTGTTCGGTGTTCTTCATTCGTGTACTCTGTGGTCTGTTAATCACGTTGTCTGCTTCTGTGTTTATCCCTGTCAGCTTGTTTCTTCTTTGTTTCTGTACTCCCTGTTGTTGTTCTAGCTTTTGTTCTATAGGTGTTCTGGCCCACCAGGGTAAGTCAGCGCCTGGAAGAAGACAATGGGGTCGTCCTTATCAGGACGAGTTCTCTGCTTATAGGCAGGGGTTTCCCTCTCCTGGTTATCAGCTCAGGGCAAGATACCTTCCCTAGTTTCCATCCGTATACGGGGCTGTTCATCTGGTATCTTACCTCCCACGCGGTGGTTGGCTGTCAGCCATGCTGGATCGGATCTTCACCCACCCGGTAGGTTGACACAGTGGTTCCACATCCACAGTCCTTACAATAGGTCTCTCACTCGCTTATGGTAGTGCATAACTTTGTTTGATTCTGGCTCTTTTGTTTCTCCATATAAAATGGAAGATAATTTGTTGCATTTCCTTCATATCAGTTGTAGGGACCTCTATGGGTAAACATCTAAAAAGATATAAGAGGCGAGGCAGGACTGTCAACTTAATGAATTAATACATTAATTCTGTGTTGGCGTCCCCCTGTAGGTAAGTATATAACTTCTGTATGGCCAATATTTAATGCACGATGTATATTACAAAGTGCATGTATATGGCCATACAGAAGTGTTTAACTTTACTTTATTTTGCGGGACAACCCCTTTAAGTGAATAAGACAAAGACGTATTCAAAGAATTAAAAACATTAACACTCAATAAATAAATATTCATGTCAATGTAAAGCCTTGATCTAAGGTCACGGCATCACTTCTTCATCTGCCAGTTTCTGTGAATGGCATCTAGATAAGATGAGTAGAGATGAGCGAGTATACTCGCTAAGGCTAACTACTCGAGCGAGTAGTGCCTTAGCCGAGTATCCTCCCGCTCTTCTCTAAAGATTCGGGGGCCGGCGGGGAGCGGCGGGGGAGAGCGGGGAGGAACGGAGGGGAGATCTCTCTCTCCCTTTCTCCCCCCCGCTCCCCCCTGCTCACCGCCGCAACTCACCTGTCACCCGCGCTGGCAGCGGAATCTTTACAGACAAGCGGGAGGATACTCGGCTAAGGCACTACTCGCTCGAGTAGTTAGCCTTAGCGCGTATACTCGCTCATCTCTAAAGATGAGTTATCACATAAGTAAAATTTCCATGTGTTTAAAAGTTCATTGCTGTGCGGCAACACAGATAAGTGACTTTAAGTCCGAGCCAATGCAATTTTGAAAGATAAATTACCTGCTGAATACCTGCTGAATAAGTGTATGCAAAGGAAACTTTTCAGAGTGTTAACACCTTGCTATCACTTTCACAGATATGTAAATATAGAAACTTTTGTAACATCATCTGTGACATATTCAGTTTAATAGATTGAATAAATAAATGTTTCAGGTTAAAAAAAAAAAACTGAAAAAACCAACAACACAATAAGTAGCAAAAAGGAAATCATATTGTCATACCATGTTGGGCCTGGGGACCCAAGGAATTCCAAACTGAACGCGCCCCTAGATAAATATGAGGAGCACATTCAGAGTCTGGAAGAGAGTGGTCATCAAATTTCCCTGCCATGTCCCAGGGCATTATGTAAACATGTAATAACGAAAACAATAAATCTAGTCTTCCGTGGAAATCAGTCTAGGGACCCACTGATGATTCAGTTATGAGGTTCAGTGTTTACTTGTGGAGGACCTTTGGGGTGCCTCCTATGTCCACATGTGCCTTAGCCTCCAGAGGGCACAACGGAGGGAAACTACGGCAGCCCTGCATGTTCCAGGTGCTCTCTCATGAGGAGTATTAAGAGCTATATGTGTGCACACCGGGGAGAGTCCATGGTTATTCCTTGCACCCATGATCTGTGCCCATAAAAGGTTTAACTATGAATGAATGTGGACTAGAGTCTTTTGGCCTCAGTGGTGTCAAGCGTCTCGGGGCGTGTAGTGTAGCACCCTGGAGTAAGGTGCTGCATAACTTTACCAATTGGTTCCGCTGCTGTTTCCCTAAAAATAGGGCTTAGTGGAAGAAGTAAGACTGAAAGACCTAAATGTTATCAACAAAACTTTAAATAGCAAAAGGTAAAGTCAGAAGATAATAGCCTGTCTCAGACGACTGGGTCGCAATGCTCCGTAGGTATTGGGCTGCGACGATGGTTTCCCACAGTCATCCAGGACCACACTGGTCGCTGAGGTCTAAGAGGTCAACCATTCTCTTCTTCATAGAGATTCTCTGCTCCACCAGCATGCGTTTTCCTTCTTCCAGTGACCTGATAGTAAAGGATCTTTGATAGATACAGGTGGAGCTTTCCATTTGCTTTGCTCTTCTGTATCACATATTTGCTTGCTGTAGTGCCATGGTGATGGATCTCAGAGTTCGTTGTTTCACTAGAGTGGAAGGGGCGATGTCGGCATGAATCTGGATGGTACGGGACACCCCCAGCAGTGCAGCTAGAACTCAGGCAGCAGACATTTCAGAGTAGTGGAGTTTCAACATGATGCCTCTCAGGAGGTCAGGATTAGCAGGTTTAGTGCGGGCGCGGTGTACTCTATCGATGCAGAGAGACTCCTAAGCTACTTGAGGAAGGAGAGCTGAGAACAGATTGGTGGCAACTTTCTTCAGATTCACAATGGATTCAGGGAGACTTATATTTGTCCTTTTACTCCTGTTTTCGAGGTCTTCACATTTTAACTTAAAGGTCTCCACCCTTGCCGAATATTCATCCCACTTATCTCGTTCTTAGACTAGGGCATCGATAATCTCGTCTGTTTTCTATTCAAGGTCGTTTGTACGTTGGCCTAGATTGTTGATCTGCTTAGAAATGTCGCATACTGCTGTTTTGTAGCTTGTCCTGAAACAGTTTTTTGATGTGACTGAAGAGTGCTCAATCTAAGGTAGATTGTTCAGCGTTACGAGTCGGTACCTCTGGTTCACTAGATTTTTGACTATGAGGGTGGTTCCCTGAGTCAGAGCTATGTGGTGAGAATTCCTTTAGTCTGGGAAAGTTGAGTTGGGATCCCGAGAAGGGTTCTGGCAAGGTGCTCTGAGCGATCGAGGGTTTCGCTTTGTTCTGCCTACCATTATTTCTGGTCATACTGGCTCCAGGGCTAATTATGTTTGTCTCGATTATTGCAAGGTGAAGTTTTCATCTGAGTGGCTAGCATAGGGTCAGAGCACAGATCATGGGAAAACCGTGGTGATCCCATTAATTGTGAATGAGCTCCTCTGGTGTTGGGGGTCAGGATGTCTGTAGCGTAGTCAGCGGCAGGTGTTCAGACTGCTTGTCATGGAACTAGTTTCATTCTATAGCCTGACGAAAGGGGCGAGATATCCCCGAAAGCTTGCTGTAACATCATGCATTTTTGTTAGCCATTAAAAGGTATCATATCTACAAGATTACTTGGTTTCTCGCTCTGAGAACAATCAGGCCTCCTTTACACTAGGGGGCTTTTGCCTGGGTCTCACTGCGGTTCTCTGCAGTTTGGGGCTTTGATTTTGCCGGTACTGCTCCCTCCCCTCTTCCTCCTCCCCTGGGGTTTGTAGTACCTATTGGTGGTGGTGATGGGGCTCTGGAGTCCTGCTATGGAGTCAGGAATCAGCCGCGCGGGTGTCCCCGCAACTTTAGCCTGTGGCTTCACCCGGCTGCTTCAACCACTATTGGTTTCATTAGGAAAAAGCTAGCTATGGCACTTCTGCTCCTGTCCCGATGTTGAGATCTGGCCTGCTGAACTAAACCCCTTTAAGTGCGGCCTGGTGGGGCAACATTATACACACTGTCAGCTATAGAAAGACTTAGCCGTGAGACAATGAGCAATGTGGGATACATTAGAAACATTTCCTCAGCTTCTTACCAGATCCAGGTCAGTCGCCTCCAGCACATCCAGCAGCTTTTCAATTTTTGTGTTACTGGTAAAGAGGAAATCGTCATCCACCCAGAGGAAATACTTGGTTGTCACCTGAGACACTGCAAGATTCCTGCCTGCAAACCATCCCTACATAAGATGACAGGCATCACAACTCTTATTACATTTTGTACTTTAGAAACAAAGAAGTTCCATAAATTCTTTCAAATATTGATTTTACATAATATATCATATTATCTAAATATTTGTAGATATAGCAAATAAATCATCCAGAACCAGTAGTTGGAAAATTCCAAGTTGGCAAGCATGATATAGCATGCCTGGTAAGCCAGCGCTCCTTTATGTATAGTGTACAAGCTTTCACTGGTTGCCTAGGAGGAGGAGTAGACTGAGCTTGCTGCATCTGCACCACCTATAGATACATCATTGCATTTAGAAGTGCCTGCTTATGTACATACAAACCTTTGCGAATGGCATAATATATTGCTCTACATTGGGGTCATCAATCTTCTCAGGCGTTTCATTGTCGTCAGCCACAATGACTTTCACATCAGGATAATATTGGCGGATGCTCTTTAACATCGTCCGCAGATTGTCGTAGCGTAAAAAGGTCTTGGTGGTAATGGTGACCAGGTCACGAATTTTTCTTTCTGTAAACACAATATGCAAGTTCACCATGACACTCCATTATCTACGTATAATCTGTTATAGTCGACTAGATTTGTAAATGCTCTCTGGAATAGGGAAGCGGGGTGGTTTCTGGATAAAAATCAGATCTTTTCTGGCAAGAGTGGTAGATTGCTGGGGGGTTCAGTCGCAAGACCCACAGCAATTAGTCATTTACCAGAAGTTCCTCATGGGATAATCCATTTAAAATGGTGAAAAGAGGCAGGGGTTGGCCTTAAAAGGGGTATTCCCATCTCAGTGCTCCCTGGCTCAGATGAGAAACCCGGGTCTCATTTCCTGACCACCTCACTATATGTTACGGAAATAGCCAAGCACGGCAGCCTTACGCCGTTTCTGTAACTCCCATTGAAGTGAATGGTCGTTATGAAGCCTCATAGTACAACTTTCTACACTGATTGCATAACTCCAATGTTATGGAAAGAGGATAGCACACTGTGCTACACTGTTTCTGTGACACCCATTCACTTGGATGGAAGTTATTGAAATAGCACAAGGCGGTTTCCTGCAGGTGATTGGGAAACCAGCTGTGAGTTTCTCATCTCAGCCAGGAAGTGCCGAGATTGAAATACACCTTTAAAGGGAACCTGTTACCACCATCTCACCCCTAAAACTAACTTCACTTGAATGAAACATTAATTAACTCTAACGCCATCACTTTTCCTAACGAGAACATATACCTCCGCAATAATGTTTCAAATTTATCCTGTTCTGTATACAAATCAGCTGAGAAGAGTCATGCTGAGTCATGAGGTGCTGAGTTAACCTCACCCCTTTTCTCTTGATAAAAACAGTTTCCCATGTAACAGGTATATGATGAACTATATATAAGGGAAAGAGGCATGGTTAGCTCAGAAGCTTATCAATCTGTATGACATTTCTTGGAAAGATGACTCTTCTCTGCTGATTTGTATATGGGGATAACTTTGGAATCTAATTGCAGGGGTATGTAGTCTGATAAGAAAAAGAGATGGTATTAAAAAAGTAGTTGTTTTTTTATTCTCCACTGGCCAGTTAAGTTAGTTTAAGGGGTGACATGTGGTGTCAAGTTCCCTTTAAGAACCTGTGACCTATGGATCTGATGGCCTGTGTTAGATCTCAACCTATAGAAAGTCACATGCACCATTTACAGCTACATTCCCTAGTTAATGTACGTGTACCTCACAGAGGTGCGGGTTGGGTATGAAGCAGGCTCCAAATCTGAACCCACTCTATACTCATTGGGTTCCAGCTGTTTAAGGCAGCTGACATCCGCCACAAACAGCTCCGTTCATGGCTGTTTGACAGCGGACATGTGCTGTCAATCCTGACCAAGGCATATAAGATGTTAGCTGGAGAGAGCACCCCCCCCTCCAACTCACCATCGACCCCCTGTGATACAATTGTGGGGTGCTATGGTAGCCTTAGGCCTAGTAAAGGTTACCAGGGCTGCCATGTATTTAACCATATTAAGCCCATTTTTTCCACCAAGCAATCTAGACAATAAAAGAACAAAATGAACATAACAATGTCTTAAAAAGGCCATACTATTCAAGTATCGCATTTATTATCTCACACGGTGGATGCTGTGAAAGAAAAAATAATTTAGAATTGTGTTATTTTGGTCACTTTGTTTCCTAATAGAAATTGAATAAAAATTTAGATGTATGCAAATACGGTAGCAGTAGAAATTATAGCCCGCTCCACAAAAAAGAAGCCCTCACACAGCGACATGGAAAAATAGAAACGTTATAGAGCCCTGAATAGGACAACAAATAGCATAAGTAGTAAAACATAAAAAAAATCTACATACTACTGTCATAATGATAATGACCCGTTGAATGAAGTATACATATCATTTTTACGGCACCATAAAGACTGCAAAAGCAAATCCTACCTAGAAATTGTGCTTTTACAATTTTTTTCCAATATAATATATACTGCATTACATAGTATTAATTTATGTACTGAAGAAGGGCCATCTATGCACAAAAACAGCAAAGAGATCACCATAAAGCCTGCAGATAAAGGTGGCGCTATAGTCCTCATGAACACATCAGACTACAAAAAAGAAGCAGACAGACAGCTGATGGACACCAGATACTACACCAAAATGGATCAAGACCAGACTCAAATATATGTGAGGTACGGTAATTGAGAAGGGTCATCAGAAGCCTATTTGTGAGCTCCACAAGAATTTTGGACTTGGTACCGGTGAACCCCAGGGTTGGAACAGAAGTCTCCTTTCCCAAATTGAAAAAAAATTAAGAAATTGTTAATTGATCCTCACCTAGTGGACTCATCGAGAGTTCTCAACCCAGTTCTAAAAGACTTCTTTTATTCTCCAATTCACAAAAAAAACTCAAGAATTGATTATTTATATATTAAATACTCTTTGTTAGACTCTATTACCAAAACTTTCTATGACCCTGCTCTATACTCAGACCATGCCCTGATATTCATAAGGATGGCTATTTCTCGAAAAAGAAGATCCGCATCCAACTGGTTACTAAACGATAACCTGCTAAAGTGCAAAGAGGATATTGAATATATGCAAAGAGGCTTACAACACTATTTTGGGGAGAATGCTTTGGAGCCATACACTACTGCGATTTTCTGGATGGCCCATAAGGCGTAATAAGAGGCTAGTCATTGAACTTGGTGCAAGGAAAAAAAAGGGGAAAAAAGAGAGCAATTACCTCTCTCATTGAACAGATCAACTCTATAGAAACCTGTAGTAAGAAAACTTTCTCACTTCAATATGAAAAACACTTGCGCACTAAGTTAAAAGAGCTGCTCAACCAAAAATCTGAAAAGTACCTTTTCTATGCAAAATATAAGCACTACGCTCTTTCTGACCAATGCAGGAAAAAGCTTGCAGCCCTAATTAAAACTCGGGATGCAAAAGAATTCACCCCCAAAATAAAAGACAAGAGTGATGTAATGCTTCACAAAACTTCATAGATTTCCAACATTTTCCATGCATTTTATTCTGATCTATATAATAACCAAAATCCCATAGAGTCATTATCAGATGATGTCAAAAGATCCACGATTTTCTGGACCCAGTCAAACTCCCTGGTGTACCTATAAGCCAATTACATTCCCTCCTCGAGCCAATCTCCTCTCAGGAAGTGGGGAAAAGTATTCAGTCAACCCCAAACCGGAAGAGCCCTTGCCCAGATGGCTTTGGCTCCCTGTATTTTAAAATTCACTCCACATCTAGTTAATTACTTTAACTCCATCAATACTGGAAACTGTTACCATGCGGCGGTTGCTGGTCCTCCCGGGGCAGCGGTGTGCGGGGTCCCGCGGTTGGGGCGCATCCCTTCAGCTTGTTGTCCGTCTGCCAGGGGCGCAGGTGCCTGGCCGCCATGGGCGGCCTGGTCCTGGTGGTACGCGGCACCGTGCGCGCGCACGTGTAAGTGCAGCTGCCGTGCACGAGCCCCCTTTTATTATGTTCTGTTGGGAGTTGGCTGTCTCCCTCTCTCCGCCCCTGGGCGGAGGCTATTGTTTAAAGGTCAGGCAGAGACTTGCAATCACTGCCAGTTATTGGTTTCCCTCAGTTTGCTAGCTAGTCTGCCTCTGCTGGTCTCCTGCTTTAGTCATCTTGTGTGCTATTCTTTGCTATTTTCTGCCAGGTTTTTCCATCTGCCTCAGTTCTGCTTAGTATAGTTCCTGTTGGTTTTTTACATCTGCCTTTCTGTCGGCATTCTACCCTTTCCATACAGGTACGCCAGCGTCCCTTTTTTTGGTCCCTAGTGAGAGTAGGGACCGCCGCCCAGTTGCCTGCCTGGGGTTAGCCAGGAGTGGAGGCAAGCAGGCAGGGACAGGGGTTGCGGGTGAGATCTAGGGCACCTGGGCTGGTGTATCAAGGGTAGTATTCCGTAAAAGAAACCCTTTTGGAAAAGAAGCGCTGACAGCACACATAACATTAATCCCCAAAGAGGGAAAAGACGCTGCTCTGTGTAGTAGTTATAGACCCATATCTTTAATTAATAATGATGTTAAAATATATGTTAAAATTTTAGCTAACAGAATAAAACAGAATAAAAGCGATCTTGCCTGGTCTGGTCAATGCTGAGCAGGTGGGCTTTATACCGAATAGAGAAGCAAAAGATAATACCTCAAAATTACTTAACTTGATACATCTAGCCCATCATAATAAATCTCCACTAGCCCTTTTCACCACAGATGCCGAAAATACCTTTAATAGAGCTGATTGGTTATTTCTGCGAATGTCCCTTCAAAAATGTGGTTTCCCAGGGAAATTCATAGACAAGATTATGGCTTTGTACTCCCTCCCCTCAGCCAGAATCAAAATTAACTCTGATCTCTCCCCCACAGTCCAGATTAATAATGGAACTAGACAGGGCTGCCCCGTCTCCTTTATTGTTTGTTCTAACTATGGAGACCTTCCTGGAAAAAGTCAGACAAAATAACAAAATTACGGGAATGAAGTGGGGTGCCATATCATCCTACGTGGACGATATATTGTTTTTCTTTACAGACCCCAAAATTTAAATCCCCCAGCTTTTACAAGAGTTTAAGAACTTTAGCCAGATCTCCAATTTTAAACTAAACCTTTCAAAATCAGATTTATTAAATATAAATATTGAGCATGACCCATGGACAGAAATCTTAAAAATCTCGCCATTCAAAAATTCGAGTAAACAGATGACATATTTAGGGGCAAAAATATCCCAGAACCTCATGGACCTTTACAATTTAAACTTTGCACCTTTACTTGAGAGAATTGAGAAGGACCTTATCTCTTGGAGCTCCTGGTTTGGCAGGAAAAACTTAATTAAAATGGTCCTCTTACCAAAAATACTGTATGTACTCCAAACTCTGCCAAACTAAAAAATTGTAGCGAAGTTTATCTGGCAGGGAAAAGGTTATAGGGTTAAACACACTACACTTATCAAAACCAAAAGGTGTGGTGGCAAAGGGCTCCCAGATTTTTAACTGTATTGGATTGCGTCACACTTGAACCGCATGGTGGACCTAACCCGCCAAACAAGCCCTAACCTTTGGGTGGAGCTAGAACTTCTTTCACTAAACAAGGATCAGAAAATATCAGTCTGGTCCACCTCATATAGCAAACCTAAATTGAAAGAGATTCCAAACCCTTTTATACAGTTAATCTTGTGTTTATGGCATAAATTTAACAAAAAGCATAAATTAGTACCCCAGATCAGTAGCTACACTCCACTCTTTGCATTAATTCCTAATAAATTTAGAATGCTTAATCAGAAAATTATGAGTGCATTATTGTATTAATGGCATTACAATGCCACGGTCTCATCACAGACAAGTCTGTAGCCCAGGACTTACAGTTCCTAAACCACCTGGGAGATATTCTACTCAAAAGCGAAGATTTACGTATCATTAGGGATTCGGTTTTGACGCATTCTTCAGATATTATAGGCACAGATCAGAATCTTCTATTTCACAAATTATTCTGGAATCTCCAACCTGTTAAGAAAGCAATCTCTAAAATCTACAGGGCTGTGATACAGAATGAACAACAACCCTCCTTTATGCCCCAACGGGAGTCTGAACTTAACACCACTTTTACCGCAGACGAGATAAAGGATATCATATGCAGGTCACACTTGTCCTCCTCTTCCACCAGGTTCCAAGAATTATACTACAAAATCATCACCAGCTGGTATAAAACTCCAGCTCTGCTCAACAAAATAGATCCAGACTATTTCCCTCTATGCTGGAGATGCTCAGACGGTATCGGTTTGTACACCCATATCTGGTTTTCATGCCCCCTCCTACGTCCTTTCTGGGAAGAGATCCAAAGGGTACTTGGTCTTATTTTTAAAATTAACATTACCCTTACACCTGAGACCGTCCTCTTAAATATGGATGTTCCAGCCTTACTAATTAAGTACAAGTCCACTCAACCATTTCTCATAAATGCGGCTAAGATTTTAATCCTCAGATACTGGAGGGACGGCACAGTTCCCTCTATCTTGGAGTGGTATAATGATATGAACACTATCTGTTCCTTCGAGAGGGTCAGAGCCAGACGAGAAGGAGATTTAGAGAAGTTCGCAAATCTTTGAAATGTTTGGTTGTCCTTCACTGGTGGAGACCCTGGTCCACCACCACAACTTGTTGAGGCCTCTTAATCATTGAGTTACTCGTATCTCTCTATTTGATTGCGCTACATCTAGGTTTTATTCTATGCATTGTTACTTTTACTTATTTGATGCTTTCTATTGCATTTTTATCAGAACTGTTATTGTTCTTTGTTATGTACAAGATTGATTGTTTTACAATGTGATTACTTACGGATTTTACCTCACCTTTGTTGTAATTCATTTAAAGACAGTTTAAAATCACAAAACCATAAAAAATGTGGGATTACATGTTATAAGATATACAAACTTATAACACTTTCAACAGAGGCCCTAAATTCTTCAAGAGGATTCATGCGTGACTGGAAACTATGAGAAATCTATAGCACAGATAACACTCTGGCTTGGTGACCCCCTAACACTAATTCAAAGACCATAAAACCCTCACATCTTTATCAGTGGGCTATTTAAGTATTTATTTATTTCTCTACTCATCCTGTCCTGGTATTTTTTTAAGTGCAAATTAATCGCACCATGTCTGAGCCTTGTCATATGTATGCGTGCGTGTGTGTATATATATATATATACACACACATACATATACACACACACACATGCCTCTTTGGATCTATTTCATTATGTCTAAGGAAAAAGCCTGATTAGATTCGAAAGCTCGTTATAACATCATGTATTTTTGTTAGCCATTAAAAGCTATCATATCTACAAGATTACTTGGTTTCTCTTGCTGAGAACAATTACATATGGTATCATTAAAAAATGTAACTCTACAATTCTACAAAAAACAAGCTGTCATATGGTTATGCTGAAGAAAAGAAAAAAAATCATAGCTCTTGGAATTTGGGAATGAAGTAAAGAAAGCAAAAACCCCAAAAATGTCTGGTAGCTAAAGGGTTAATTGATCGGTAGTATAAACATATCAACCTGTCCTCCCATCACTGTTCAGGAAACTTGAGAAACATTTGCATACCTTGCATCTCAGAATTTTTTAAATATATTACCTCGTCCTGGGTCATGTAAGCGTGGAATCGGTGGTTGTCGGATTGATATTGGTATCTGTGCTATATGTTTACCCAGAGTAAACTTCACTACAATGGAAAGCAAGAACATAAAAGGTTAATGAAGTGAAACTTTGTAATTGGATATTTGTAAAATTGTGTCAATAAAAAGGGACATGAATGTTGCTATCACAGTTCTCAATTTGGCGATCAGTAGGCATTTCACTGTCTAGGCCACCGGTGCTAAGAAGAAGGCATATGGTGGTGCATATCAATATATGTCACCACCTCTTCTTTAATAATGTTGGTGACATAAATAGCTCTCTTCAGAAGTCTGAAAAGACTTCACTTCTGCTGCTTCACAAACCCATCTCTTACTAGATCATCACCCTATGAAAAGCCAGGTAGATAAAAATGTGTCAATCAGTTGTCCGTATACTCAACTAAATTGTAAATTTTTGAGTAACTTCTTACCAATATCCAGACTGTCGATGCTATATACTGTGCTTGTATAAGTGATAGACTTCAAAATGAGATTTAATACACGGATGTTGCTGGTAGATATAGTCAGATGTTTTTCTCCTTTGCCATGAACCTGACATTCAGAAGTATTAGATATATTTATTAGAAAGTCAAGGGTTCCCAAAGATGCCTTCAGAGATACCTGCAACCAAGAGGAACACAAATGTATAAATAGATAAAACTGACAGATGGGAGTATGGAGATAGACAGATGAGTTGACCTTACAGTGTGTATACCATGCATCACTAGATAGATATGGATACACAGTCAGACATTTGGCGCCCTTACAGTCTTAGGATTTGTGGGGGTCCCAAACGTCAGACACCCCTGATCATAAAGTTATGGCTTATTCTAGTGATGTATTTGTCTGTATGCTTGGCCACCACACTGTTTTAACTACTTTCTCCTCTGTGACATATATGTACCTCAGAGGTACGGGATGGGTACGAAGCAGGTTCAGGAGCCAATCCCACTACATACCCAGCAGGTGTCAGCTGTTTAAAACAAACTGCCACAATTAGAGCTAGCTCCAACCACGGCAGTTTGACAGTTCACATGTGCTGTCAATCTTGACTAGGGCATGTAGGCTGTCAAAGGAGTCCCAATGGTTGCCATGGTAGACCTGGGCCTAGTGAAGGTTCCAGGGCTGCCATGTATTTAACCATATTAAGCCCTGCCTCCTCATGGGTTTGCGAGGTTATTTATTTTAGCCCTGATATTAACTAATTAAGCACCCTATTCACAAAATTTGAGACATCCAACAAACAAGTATTGCAGTATATTTTAGAAGCAATAAAAACAATTGCAAGTTCGAGCCCCCTAAGGGGACTTCAAAAAATGTAGAAATGTAAGTAAAATAATTTTTTTTTAAATAAAAAAATTAAAAATAAAAAAAAAACAAAATTGCTTTTCCCACAAAACAAAAAAAAAACAAAAACAGAATTGGTATGTCCAAAAAAGCTCAAACTATCTACTCACACAGTGAAAGCTGAAAAAAACTTAAATAATGCCGAAATTACCTTTTTTTTGGTTACCTCATCTACTAATAACAATTGAAAATAAAATGATCAAAAAGTCTTGTGTACCCAAAAATAGTAGCAATAAAAACTACAGCCTGTCTCACAAAAATCAAGTGCTCATATGGCCGTGTTGACAGAAAAATAAGATGCTATAGCTCTTTAAATGCATGGAAGAAAAAAACAAAAACATGAAACAAGGCTGGTAGTTAAAGTGTTAGGCCTCATGTCCATCTGCACGCACGGATTCACTGCTGAATCCCACAATGCAAGCTGTGCATGCCTGCAGCCATGGAGAGGGAAAAGACATTTTCTTTCTTCTCCGGTTCTAGCGCAGCTCTCTGCCGTGCAGGCCGGATTTTCTTTCTTCTGCACAGCGGATGTGCTAGTCATGCTGGAAGCATGCCGTGCGCATGCGCCGTGCACACTTTACAAAAAAAATCTCCTGCTCTCCCACGTATCCGTGGCACAGCACAAAAACAGCTGCAGGTGTGCCGTGGATACGGACGGCTTCCATTGACTTCAATGGAAACCGTGGGAGACGTCTGTGCGGGAGATCCGCAGGAAGATGCAACATGCTGCGATTTCTTCCCTACACGTGCAACCCGCACGCTGGGAAAAAAAAACGAATCACATCCACATGCATTTATTTGCCCTGCGGATGCTAATGCATCCCTATGGGCTTCTGGAGCTACGGATCTCCCGCGCTGGAGACGCTCGGATTTTGCAATTAAAATCTGCACATGGACATTGGGTCTTAGGCCTCATTTCCACGGGATAATTGTTATTTAAAATCCGCAGCATTTTTCCCGCATGCGGATCCGCCCCCCATAGGGATGCATTGGACACCGGCAGGTAGTTAAATACCTGCGGATGTCATTTTCCCTTCAGGCGCGGATTGCGTGTGTAGGAAAAAAAACGCGACATGCTCCATTTTAGTGCGGGTGTCCCGCGGGGACGGGTCCCGCAGGCTTCTATTGGAGCCTATGGAAGCCGTCCGGATCCGCGGAACACCCGTACCAGAATTAAACTTACCTGTCCAGACGCTGCGGATCTTCCCCCCGTCGCGGCCGGATCTTTTTTCTTCGACCCGGCGGATGTGCCCGTCACTTGCGCGCGGCACGCTACCAGCGTGCCGAGCACATCCGCCAGGCCAAAGAAAGAAGATCTGGCCGTGACGGAGGGAAGATCCGCAGCGTCTGGACAGGTGAGTTTAATCTTATTTTTAGCCTCATGTCCCCGGGAAAGGAGGGACCCGCTGCGGGATTCTGCATGGAGAATCCGCGGCGGGCCTGATTTTCCCTGTGGACATGAGGCCTTAGGAGTCCTGACATAATAGATAGATATGAATTAGAATTCTTCTCTACAATTTTGATGTTCCTGGAAATCGTACCGTGTATTCTGGGAGATTTGCATTAATCTGCAGTCCTGAAGCAATAAAAAAGGAAAATACAAAAGCAGTTAAATTACATTCTGCATAATTATGATTTTTTTTCTTTATATTACATCATTTTACATGACTTAGATATATAGATAGGAAGATTTTAGGCATCTTACAAAATAATCACACTATGGGGCGAAATTTATTAAGAGCAGCATTTTAAATGCCAGTCTTAATATTTCTGCTGGCACACAATTTGACTAAAACATGAAGTGGCACATGTCTCCTCTCATATACTAGTCGAATCTTGGCTCCTCCCTGTGTCTATGCAGAAATGTAAACCAGGTCCAATCTGGTGATCATTTCTGGTATAATTTATGCCAGTTAATGATGTAAATTATGCAAAAGTGTGCCTGTCCAGTGTGACTCCCCCCTCCCCCGACAAGCCACACCCCATTTTTAACACCCTGACAGTTTAGAAAAAGCTCTGTTTGTTCTGCGGGGAAAGGGCATTCCAGTTTTGGATAAACAGAGCTCGTTTGATTTTAAACAGCTGAAGCTCCATTTCTATTCAGGCTACTGACATGGTAGATTATTGGCTTTAAAATGACACCAGAACCACGTTGGTTGCATCTACAGAACTGGAGCTACAGCTGTTTGAAGTGGGGTCAGGAACACTGAATTTCCGCTGTCACTTTTTGCTCAATGTGTGCACAGGAGAAAAGGAGGGGTACAAGCTTAGTGCAGAGAAGATTTGTGATTCTTCTGTATATCTCCTTCTGCCAGGAGAGGGCTAAAATACATTTTTGTTCGTTATCACCCCATATCAATCAGAGAACATATTTGATCTCCACCTGTCAAATATGGTGGTCTTTTTTCCCAGAAAAGGAGTGAAATGATGAGGACTTGCTCATCTAATTACTGCTCTTCACAGTTCAACCCTGTAGATGCTGCAGTTATTGCTGACTGTGGCATCTAAATGTCTTTACAGAGAAAACAATTTTAACCCCTTAGTGACCAGCCCATTGCCTTTTTACGTCCTAGCTTGCTGGGCCTTAATCCCTGAGGACGTAGAAACATGCATCCTGCAGGGATTAAGGCCCTGCAAGCTGAGGACATGATAGCTCCAAGCTCCCAGAGGTAGCCGGCAACCTGGAGCTTTCTTTCCGGGCCGCGGGACCCCCACCCCAGTCACATGATAGCCAGCGATCTACTGAATGCCGGCGATCACATAAAAGTCAATACAAAGTAAAAAAAATGTTAAAGATTCAGCTGCCCTGATGGATCGATCCATCAGAGCAGCTGAAAGTACTCACCTGCCTCCTCTGCGATGTCCCGTGGTGTCCTGGCCTCCCGGGTCGCGACGGTGCCTTCTGCGCATCCGCGCCAGACATCATGCGTCGAACGCGTGCACAGAAGGCGCGCGTGGCCCAGGAAATTTAAAATCTCTCTGGCTCCCGGCTCTCATGTGTAGCCGAGAGCAGAGAGATGTTACCGGGGACCGCTGTATGCGATTCCCAGTCACATGATGGCTACTATCCAATGGATAACAGCGATCATGTAAAGTAAAAAAAAAGTTGAAAAAAAAGTTTAAGTTTCATCTCCCCTCATGGATCATATCCGTGAGGGAAGATGAAATTATGTACCTAAGGCCCCGGATTTATCCGTGGACCTCACCACGGCTTCTGCGCACGTGCCCGCCGCCAACATGGAGGACGCATGTACAAAAGCTGCAGATTGCCAGGATAATTTAAAATCTCACTGCTCCTGGCTACCAAACATAGTAAAGAGCCTGGATATTTCACAAGGGCCTGCAGTACATAGCTCCTGGTCACGTGATCGTCATTTTCCAATAGAAAACGGCGATCAAGTAAAAGTAAAAAAAAGTTAAAGTTTCATCTCCAATCACGGATCCGATCCGTGAGGGGAGGTGAAATTACTTACCTAAGGGCTCTGGCGATGTCTCCCGATGGGATTTTTGTCCGCTGACCTTTCCCCAACTTTGGCGAATGTGCCAATCAGCAAAATGGCAGACGCAAGCACAGAAGCTGGGGAGGGTCTGGGAAATTTAAACTCTACTTGCTCCTGGCTACTAAAGGTAGCCAAGAGCCTGGAGCAGTGACCGAGGGCCGCAGTGAGAGGTCCCCGGTCACATGATCGCTGTTATTCAATGGATAATGGCGATTACGTAAAAGTCAAGACACAGTTGAAGTTTGATGCGCCTTTTAGTTTGACCCCCGTTGTGCATACAGACATAATATTAGGGCCACAACGGGTATGTTTCTGAACACGAGACAAACGGGGGGGGGGGGACATTTTGGGGTGAAATTCTTCATTCAGACGTGTGCTGTACAAAAAAATTGTTTTTAAAATGACACAATTGCCTCAAAGTTAAAATTTAAATTTTTTCCTTCTGCTTTGCTCAGATTCATTCAAAAACTGTGGGGTAAAAATGTACAGTTCACCCCTAGATAAATGCGTTAAGGGGTATAGTTTTCAAAATCGGGTCATGTGGGGGTTCTCTGTCGTTTTGGCCGCTCAAAGGCTCTACAAGTGTGCAATGGAGCCTAAAACACCATCAAGCAAAATATCTGTTCTTAAAGCTACTGGTTGCTCCTTTCAGTTTGGGCCCCGTTGTGCATACGGACATAATATTAGGGCCACAATGGATATGGTTCTGAACGTGCAGCAAACAAGAGGATCCATTTTGTGATGCAAGTCTTCATTCCTATGTGTGCTGTACAAAAAAAAAAAACTGTTTTAAAAGTGGCATAATTGCCAAAAAAAATAAAAATAGTAATTTTTTTCTCCTGCTTTGCTTAGATTCATTCAAAAACTGTGGGGTCAAAATGCGCAGTACACCCCTAGATGAATTTGTTAGTTTTCAAAATGGGGTAATTGTGCGGGTTCTCCATCGTTTTGGCTGCTCAAGGGCTCTACAAGTGGGCAATGGGGCCTGAATCACCTTCAAGCAAAATGTCTGTTCTGAAAGCCACCGGCTGCTCCTCTCGGTTTGGGCCCCGTTGTGCATACGGACACAAGATTAGGGCCACAGTGGGTATGTTTCTGAACACAGGACAAACGGGGGTAGCCATTTAGGGGGCAAATACTCATTTTCATGCGCACTATAGAAAAAAAATCCTGTCTTTTAAATGGCATATTTGCAAAATTGCCTTAATTAATTGCATTAATTAATGAAAAAAAACTGTGGGGTAAAAATACTCCTGACCCCCCTCAGTGAATACATTAAGGGGTGTCGTTTTTAAAATGGGATCCTTTGTGGGGGTATCTGTCATTCTGACACCTATTAGCCTTTGAAAATTTTCCTCAAAATGTTAAAAATCTATGTGAAATTTGTACATCTCTTAAATAGTTAAAAAAAACTAAAGTTTTTCCAATGTGTGTCTAGAATAAAGTAAACAGATGGAAATATATATCTCATCAAAAATTTGTACAGTATGTTTGCAAATATTTAAGATATTGCAGTTGAAAATGTAAAAAAAGGGCAATTTTTTCAAACTTTTCCCAATTTTTGCGCTTTTAATAAATATACACAAATTCTATCAGCTTATTTTTAACACCTAAATGAAGTACAATATGTGGTGAAAAACAATGTCAGAATCACTAGGATATGCAAAACCTTTACGGAGTTATTCTATGTGATACATGTTAGATTTCCAAAATTTGGCTTCGTCATTAAGGCGGAAACAGGCTTGGTCACTAAGGGGTAATAACTCTTTTCCCCTTTAATATTGGGAAAAAATACCTACACATAATTGGTAATACTACATTCATGACAACCCATGCTATTAAATATTACATTATCCAAAAATTTATGTCACTGAGGGGTTAAAATGCACTCAAAATGACAGCGTTCTGCATCAAATATATTTACATGAGCCATAAATTCAAAATTCTCAATAAAAAAAAAAGGTTACATTTTCCGAAGGGTTTTTCCAATTGTATCGTGACTGTTAGGGGGGCTTCAGACGACCGTACATCGGCTGGGTTTTCACGCCCGGACGATATACAGTGTCTCTCTCTGCAGGGGGAGGAGGCTGGAAGAGTCAGGAGCAGTGCACTGAGCTCCCGTCCCCTCTCAGGCCCTCGCCACTATTTGCAATATGAGGGGGCGGAGCTAAGTACCAGAACTTAGCTCCACCCCATCCCATCCCCTCCCACTGCAAATAGTGGTGAGGGGCGGAGAGGGGGTGGGAGCTCAGTGCACTGCTCCCGACTCTTCCAACCTCCTCCCCCTGCAGAGAGGGACACCGTATATCGGCCGGGCGTGAAAACCCAGCCGATATACGGTCATCTGAATAAACCCTTAACAGGGTTAAAAAAAAATGGCAGACAGCAGCATAGACAGCAAAAAGTTGCCCATTTTTGCACAAATCCCCACTTGTACAAAAATGTTCAACTTTATTTTTACATCAGAAACTGACAAAGGATTTTATGACTGTCCCTCATATGTATCTTGTATTGATCCTGAATTACAGCATGTATTACAACCCAATGTATCATAATTGCTATTAATTTATCTCACCTGGTAGGTTAATTGTGTTGAGCGGCATCACTTGTACTCCATGGATGGGGTACCCTAATGGGGAATTTGGAGGGGCTATTAAAATTTTTTCAGTGTGTTCACTGTGAAGAAAGCATATATAGAGGTATCAATATTAAAAAGAAGTTTTACATTAAAAAGTGACCCTCCAAGCCTCGACAAACCACACTGTCTCTCTGACTACCTGATGTGTATTTTATATAGAATGCCTTGTTAGTCTAAGGACTCCTGCACACTGGTAAAAGTGATATCGGGCCGTGATTCACGACCTGATATTGCTCTCTCAAACCTTCTAAAAACCCCTGGATGTGAGGCGATTTCATGTGAAAATGGCATCGCATCACTGCGGGGGTTCCCTTCATCACATTGCTTTCAATGGTATTTCTGAAGTGCCGGCCCCCTTGAAAGCAATAGGAGAACATTGCAATTTCCTGCCGCTGCTGTGACAGCAGCAGGGGATTCCTTCTTCCCCACGGGGAGTCCCGTCATCACTGAACAACCTGCTGCTGCTGGGAGGGGACTCCCCGCAGGGATGAAGGAATCCCCTGCTGCAGCTGTCACAGCAGCAGCAGGAGATTGCAATATTCTCCCTAGGTTTCCAATGGGGCCGTGTAGTGGCCCAGAATGAGTGTGGCCCCTCCATAAGTATGAATGTATTTGTCTTGTGCTTAGTGTATTGTCAGTGTCTTCTATGTAAGTGAATATAATGTGTATTGCATAGTTGCAGCACTGAATAGGTTACTGTCTGGGTTATGTCTGGAAATGTATCTTGTGTATGTCATGTGACCTTGTCTTATAAATGTGTTTGCAAGGTGCATGAAAATGAGGAGTGGGGGAGTTGAGAGTTGATATCAGCCGTGTGTCTGAGGTACTTCAGAGAGAAGGGAGTAGGAGAGACTTTGCTCAGTTCCAAGAGAAGCACCAGGATGGAAGAGGCCGAGTGGATGCCTTGGGAATGCCCTGGGCTCAATGTACCCAGACCTTCATGCTGATGGATATGAAAAACAGAGAGAATGAGGAGCCGCCATGCAGCGTACCCACTTTCCAAATGTGAGTGATGACCGGTAGAAAGCTGGAGAGAGAGAGAAAGAAGAACCACAGATAACGGGACTGTGGTTTCTCCTGCCTACCCGTGAATCCTCCCTGTCACACCACTTTGTGTTTTTTACTGCTTCCCTACTGGCATGTATTGCTGAACTGTACAAAGCTGTTCCAGTAAACGAGTGTCACCGACCGTTCCTGGTTTGGCTCTGAAAGTTAAATCCCTGTGTATGGACTCTTCATTGCTACCAACTGGATTCACCAGAGAGAATAGAACGGTGGCAAAACGAGTGACAAAAGGACTAAGGTAAACCACCAGTGGGTTAACCTATTTAGTAGCCTGCCCTCTGCCCCGTGGATGTGTCCCTGTTTACCCTCTGGGTGGGAGACACCATCTCCTAGGCTAGGGCTCGCTCCTCGGACGCTGCAGCTGGCACTGTTGCTGCTGACTCCATTGAGAACATGGTTAAACCTCTGGATGTGACAGCCTCACATGCCTGCGGGACTGAAGGAATCCCCTGCTGCAGCTGTCACAGCTGCGGCAGGGGATCCTGATCTTCTCCCATTGCTTTCTCTCATCGCAAAAAGAATGGGCATGCTGTGATTTTTTTTTCATGCAGCATCGCAGGAGTGAAAACATCGCAAATGACAATGAAACCATTGAAATTCATTGCTTTCGTAATCATGCATTTTCACTCACTCTAAGAGCTCGAGAAAATCGTCTGATTTTCTGGCCAGTGTGAAGGCGCCTTAAGACACTACACACTGCTCTGACTGGCCGGCTCTGCTCATGTGGGCAGCATTGGTCAATCAAGGCAGGTGTAGTGTCTTATCCCAGTGATGCATATTAATGTACAGCGTGCACAAGGCAGTCAGAGAAGCTTGTACAGTCATCTGTTTGTCCAGGACCAGAGAGTCACTTTATTGATCAGAAAGTTTGGGTCTGTCAGTTGGGACCCCCCAAAACATGTAGCTTCCTGCAGCGATTATGCAATGCCTGTTGTTGGGAGGATGTATAGAGGATTCCCCACCGCAGCAGGGAACTGTGAGGTAATATGGAGACGTGACAGAACCAGAAAACCTCTTATTCATATCACAGTATGAAGGAGCGGATGAATTCATACATGGAAAACACCGAGGTGGAGCGCTCTGTGAGGTACCTGTGTGTGACACCATGAGGGGTGCTCTGTACGGTACCTGTGTGTGACACCATGAGGGTACGCTGTGAGGTAAATGTGTGTGACACCATTAGGGTACGCTGTCAGGTAAAAGTGTGTGTGACACCATGAAGGGTACGCTGTGAGGTAAAAGTGTGTGTGGCACCATGAGGGGTGCTCTGTACTCTGTAAGGTACCTGTGTGTGACACCATGAGGGTACGCTGTGAGGTAAATGTGTGTGACACCATTAGGGTAAGCTGTGAGGTAAAAGTGTGTGTGACACCATGAAGGGTACTCTTTCCTCCATGAGGTACCTGTATGGGACACTATGAGGGTACGCTATGAGGTAAATGTGTGTGTGACACTATGAGGGTACGCTATGAGGTAAATGTGTGTGTGACACTACGAGGATACTCTGTGAGGTAAATGTGTGTGTGACACTATGAGGGTACGCTATGAGGTAAATGTGTGTGTGACACTATGAGGATACTCTATGAGGTAAATATGTGTGTGACACTATGAGGATACTCTATGAGGTAAATGTGTGTGTGACACTATGAGGATACTCTGGGAGGTAAATGTGTGTGTGACACTATGAGGGTACGCTATGAGGTAAATGTGTGTGTGACACTATGAGGATACTCTGGGAGGTAAATGTGTGTGTGTGACACTATGAGGGTACGCTATGAGGTAAATGTGTGTGTGACACTATGAGGGTACGCTATGAGGTAAATGTGTGTGTGTGTGTGTGTGACACTATGAGGGTACGCTATGAGGTAAATGCGTGTGTGACACTATGAGGGTACGCAGCGAGGTAAATGTGTGTGTGACACTATGAGGGTACTCTGTGAGGTAAATGTGTGTGTGACACCATGAGGGTACTCTGTGAGGTAAATGTGTGTGACACTATGAGGATACGCTGTGAGGTAAATATGTGTGTGACACTATGAGGGTACTCTGTGAGGTAAATGTATGTGTGTCACTATGAGGATACTCTGTGAGGTAAATGTGTGTGACACTATGAGGATACTCTGTGAGGTAAATGTGTGTGTGATACTATGAGGGTACGTTGTGAGGTAAATGTGTGTGACACTATGAGGGTACTCTGTGAGGTAAATGTGTGTGTGACACTATGAGGGTACTCTGTGAGGTAAATGTGTGTGTGACACTATGAGGGTACCCTATGAGGTAAATGTGTGTGTGACACTATGAGGGTACGCTGTGAGGTAAATGTGTTTGTGACACTATGAGGATACTCTGTGAGGTAAATGTGTGTGTGACACTATGAGGGTACGCTGTGAGGCAAATGTGTGTGTGATACTATGAGGATACTCTGTGAGGTAAATGTGTGTGTGACACTATGAGGATACTCTGGGAGGTAAATGTGTGTGACACTATGAGGGTACTCTGTGAGGTAAATGTGTGTGACACTATGAGGGTACTCTGTGAGGTAAATGTGTGTTACACTATGAGGGTACGCTGTGAGGTAAATGTGTGTGTGACACTATGAGGGTACGCTGTGAGGTAAATGTGTGTGTGACACTATGAGGGTACGCTATGAGATAAATGTGTGTGTGACACTATGAGGATACTCTGTGAGGTAAATGTGTGTGTGACACTATGAGGGTACTCTGTGAGGTAAATATGTGTGTGACACTATGAGGGTACGCTATGAGGTAAATATGTGTGTGACACTATGAGGGTACGCTGTGAGGTAAATATGTGTGTGACACTATGAGGGTACGCTGTGAGGTAAATATGTGTGTGACACTATGAGGGTACGCTGTGAGGTAAATATGTGTGTGACACTATGAGGGTACTCTATGAGGTAAATATGTGTGACACTATGAGGATACTCTAGGAGGTAAATATGTGTGTGACACTATGAGGATAATCTATGAGGTAAATGTGTGTGTGACACTATGAGGATACTCTGAGGTAAATGTGTGTGTGACACTATGAGGATACTCTGAGGTAAATGTGTGTGTGACACTATGAGGATACTCTATGAGGTAAATATGTGTGTGACACTATGAGGGTACTCTTTGAGGTAAATATGTGTGTGACACTATGAGGATACTCTGTGAGGTAAATGTGTGTGTGACACTATGAGGGTACGCTGTGAGGTAAATGTGTGTGTGACACTATGAGGATACTATATGAGGTAAATGTGTGTGTGACACTATGAGGATACTCTATGAGGTAAATGTGTGTGTGACACTATGAGGGTACGCTATGAGGTAAATGTGTGTGACACTATGAGCATACGTTGTGAGGTAAATGTGTGTATGACGCTATGAGGATACTCTGTGAGGTAAATGTGTGTGTGACACTATGAGGGTACTCTGTGAGGTAAATGTGTGTGTGACACTATGAGGGTACTCTGTGAGGTAAATGTGTGTGTGACACTATGAGGGTACGCTATGAGGTAAATGTGTGTGTGACACTATGAGGATATGCTGTGAGGTAAATGTGTGTGTGACACTATGAGGATATTCTATGAGGTAAATGTGTGTGTGACACTATGAGGATACTCTATGAGGTAAATATGTGTGTGACACTATGAGGGTACGCTTAGAGGTAAATGTGTGTGTGACACTATGAGGGTACGCTATGAGGTAAATGTGTGTGTGACACTATGAGGGTACGCTGTAAGGTAAATATGTGTGTGACACTATGAGGGTACGCTGTGAGGTAAATATGTGTGTGACACTATGAGGGTACGCTGTGAGGTAAATATGTGTGTGACACTATGAGGGTAGTCTATGAGGTAAATATGTGTGTGACACTATGAGGATACTCTAGGAGGTAAATATGTGTGTGACACTATGAGGATACTCTGTGAGGTAAATGTGTGTGTGACACTATGAGGATACTCTATGAGGTAAATGTGTGTGTGACACTATGAGGATACTCTATGAGGTAAATATGTGTGCGACACTATGAGGGTACGCTTAGAGGTAAATGTGTGTGTGACACTATGAGGGTACGCTATGAGGTAAATGTGTGTGTGATACTATGAGGATACTCTGGGAGGTAAATGTGTGTGACACTATGAGGGTACGCTATGAGGTAAATGTGTGTGACACTATGAGCGTACGTTGTGAGGTAAATGTGTGTGTGACACTATGAGGCTACTCTGTGAGGTAAATGTGTGTGTAACACTATGAGGGTACGCTGTGAGGTAAATGTGTGTGTGACACTATGAGGGTACTCTGTGAGGTAAATGTGTGTGTGACACTATGAGGGTACGCTATGAGGTAAATGTGTGTGTGACACTATGAGGGTACGCTGTGAGGTAAATGTGTGTGTGACACTATGAGGATACTCTATGAGGTAAATGTGTGTGTGACACTATGAGGATACTCTATGAGGTAAATATGTGTGTGACACTATGAGGGTACGCTTAGAGGTAAATGTGTGTGTGACACTATGAGGGTACGCTATGAGGTAAATGTGTGTGTGATACTATGAGGATACTCTGGGAGGTAAATGTGTGTGACACTATGAGGGTACGCTATGAGGTAAATGTGTGTGACACTATGAGTGTACGTTGTGAGGTAAATGTGTGTATGACGCTATGAGGATACTCTGTGAGGTAAATGTGTGTGTAACACTATGAGGGTACGCTGTGAGGTAAATGTGTGTGTGACACTATGAGGGTACTCTGTGAGGTAAATGTGTGTGTGACACTATGAGGGTACGCTATGAGGTAAATGTGTGTGTGACACTATGAGGGTACGCTGTGAGGTAAATGTGTGTGTGTGACACTATGAGGGTACTCTGTGAGGTAAATATGTGTGTGACACTATGAGGATACTCTGTGAGGTAAATATGTGTGTGACACTATGAGGGTACGCTACAAGGTAAATGTGTGTGTGACACTATGAGGGTACTCTGTGAGGTAAATATGTGTGTGAGACTATGAGGGTAAGCTATGAGGTAAATATGTGTGTGACACTATGAGGGTACGCTGTGAGGTAAATATGTGTGTGACACTATGAGGATACTCTATGAGCTAAATGTGTGTGTGACACTATGAGGATACTCTATGAGGTGAATGTGTGTGTGACACAATGAGGATACTCTATGAGGTAAATGTGTGTGTGACACTATGAGGGTACGCTGTGAGGTAAATGTGTGTGTGTGACACTATGAGGGTACTCTGTGAGGTAAATATGTGTGTGACACTATGAGGGTACGCTACAAGGTAAATGTGTGTGTGACACTATGAGGGTACTCTGTGAGGTAAATATGTGTGTGAGACTATGAGGGTAAGCTATGAGGTAAATATGTGTGTGACACTATGAGGGTACTCTATGAGGTTAATGTGTGTGTGACACTATGAGGATACTCTATGAGGTAAATGTGTGTGTTACGCTATGAGGATACTCTGTGAGGTAAATGTGTGTGTAACACTATGAGGGTACGCTGTGAGGTAAATATGTGTGTGACACTATGAGGATACTCTATGAGGTAAATGTGTGTGTGACACAATGAGGATACTCTATGAGGTAAATGTGTGTGTGACACTATGAGGGTACGCTGTGAGGTAAATATGTGTGTGACACTATGAGGATACTCTATGAGGTAAATATGTGTGTGACACTATGAGGATACTCTGTGAGGTAAATATGTGTGTGATACTATGAGGATACTCTATGAGGTAAATGTGTGTGTGACACTATGAGGATTCTCTATGAGGTAAATGTGTGTGACACTATGAGGGTACTCTATGAGGTAAATGTGTGTGTGACACTATGAGGATACTCTGTGAGGTAAATGTGTGTGTGACACTATGAGGGTACTCTGTGAGGTAAATATGTGTGTGACACTATGAGGGTACGCTGTGAGGTAAATATGTGTGTGACACTATGAGGATACTCTGTGAGGTAAATGTGTGTGTGACACTATGAGGATACTCTGTGAGGTAAATGTGTGTGTGACACTATGAGGATACTCTGTGAGGTAAATGTGTGTGTGACACTATGAGGGTACGCTGGTACTACATGCAGGACATCAGCATTGCAAAACAGGTGGCTCGATGACGTCACAGCATTGAACAGAGATCGCCTTCCTTCACTTTTGCGGTAAGAAAACTCAATGTATGGCTGCCTGCAGACGGCCGTGTCGGATCCCCTGCGAGAAATCTCGCAGCGGGACCCGACCCACGCCCCTGCAGGGACCAGTGCGGGTCTCACCTTCTCCCGCGGCTCCGGCTCTGTGATTTGTTGACTGCCGGCCCGCCGGCGCATGCGCAGAGCAGAGTCGGGGCGCAGGGAGTGATTTCTGTGCGGGCCTCTACGAACCTGCACAGAAATAGAATATGCCGCGATTTGTTTTCCGCATGTATTTTCACGCTGACAAATCGCGGCCGTCTGCATAGGATTGCGTTTTGCAATGCAATCCTATGCAGGCGGGCAGGGGCGGGAAATCCCGCCTCAGAATTTCCGCCCGTGTGCAAGGGGCCTTAGGGATATATATATATATGAAATTTGTGTTCCAATTTTACTTTAACTTGTATTGGAATTATAGTGTTTGTAATATGTAGATTTATAATATATTGAGAATGACACAGCACATCTTTATATGCCCAATAATATCTGAGATATAAATTATCAAAAATGATGGTTCTCAGTGAAAATTGTCCCTCCCCCCCGTATTTCTTGACCACGAGTCTAAAAATTCCTAATTTTATATACATTTTAGAAATTAATAAAATATGCAAGGTTTTGTAAAATTAGGAGATGGTCGTGTGTTACCCCCTTGGGCAATTTCTCCTGCAATGACCCGTATGTGGGCTGGTGGGGTTTGTGTTCCTGGGGCTGCTTTTTAATCTCAGTCCGGCCCTGGACCGGACAGATTTCTTTGTTGACTGTGAAAATGAGGTAAAGTCGGAGTACATAGGTAAGTTTACATTCATTGCACTTGTGCTGTGCATTGGGCCTACCAGTTCTACCTCCTTGTAGTTGTGGCAATAAACGTCTGTCTTTTATTACACCTTTACCACTTAGTAGATTCTAGGCAGGGATTCCCAAGTCATCCCTGGTGGAAGAAGCTTCTGTAGTGGGCCAGAGTTGGGGTGTCTTTAGACTAGGTGGTGATCTTGTGTTGATCTATGTAAGTGCTGACAAGCTTGGTCGTGGCAAAATCTGTCTCCCCTAACTTGTTTGTTGTGTGTGGCATTGTGTAAGTTTAGAAGAAGCTGGAAGGCGGAGCCTAGAGAGAGAGAAGGGTGCAGAGATGTAGTCAGTGGGGGAGGATGTGTCAGCGGGAGGCTGGAGCTCGCTTTAGCTTCTGCCTGCGCAGAGCCATGGGCCTATCTTATTTGTCGTGGGATACTTTTCCCCTCCGGGGACTGAAGCTTAGAGTAATGGTTCCTGCTATAAGTAGTCGGGAGGAGTAACTAGCAAGCAAGAAAAGGCAAAAGTTGTGTGTTACCCACCGTGTCAGGAGCGTACCCCCGGGGATCATTTTACAGATAACTTAAACTGAGAACACCTAGATTACGGGAGGAAAGGTGTCTCCTAGAAGAACGCGTGCATGTGTGTGTAACAGAGTTGAATCAGAAGGAAGCCTGCCAGAAGCGTTGTGTCTCAGACTGTCATCTTGCTTTATACTTGGAAAATCAAAGTTGTACTATGTGAGTAACGAAAACCATCTCTTTGTTTGTGGACTCTTATATAACAAAAGCAATTGTTTGCTTGAACAGAGGTACTGGCGTCATGTGACAACACCATTAAGACTAATTACCATCATTTACATCTGTCTTCATTTTGCAAAGGAATTAGTATCATTCCAGTAAAGTGTGGTCCCGTCGCTGGGGTTGTGGCTACATGTGGCCTCACATCTTACCCTTTTTTAGGTAGGAACTCTCCCCCTCCCCTTTTGTTTCTTCTCCTTCTCTCCTTTCTCACCTCTAATTTTCCTAGGTCTCTGTCCCTCCCTCCCAACTAGTTGCTTTTAGAATAAGAACAGTGGTCTCACAGTAGGGGAAAGTTCAGGTTCCTGGATAGGTTTAAGTAAATCAAAA
This sequence comes from Eleutherodactylus coqui, assembly GCF_035609145.1. Lineage (NCBI taxonomy): Eukaryota > Metazoa > Chordata > Amphibia > Anura > Eleutherodactylidae > Eleutherodactylus > Eleutherodactylus coqui. The sequence continues at coordinate 33,188,651 of NC_089849.1, forward strand.
GTTGGAAATAAGGAAGCAGAACGCGGATTCTATCTTACTAGGGTCCACCTTCCAATACTTAAAGAGATGAAACGGCAGGAGCTCTTTGGGGTTTTAGACACTGGAGCACTCATCCCAGGTAAGGTAGTACTGCAAGCTTACTCATGAGGATTGAACAAAACAGCCGCAATCCCTTTTAAGAAGACTTTCGGCCTTAAGATCCACCAGATCCTTTAGATGAGCAGTATCCTCAATGGAAAGCAGGCACGCTTAGCCACTTTGGCAACCTGCACAGCAAATTTTGGAATGGCATCTTAATCTGTACATATCTGTTCAGTAAAGGGATAACGCCTCTTAATGCCCCTATGGCTCCAACATCAGGCTTTTCCCACTCCTTCCTGATACTGTTTTGTATATTATGAACAGGGAAGGTGGATCTCTGCTGCTCCCCAAGGCCTGGGCTCCCACACATAAAGTGTGTCCCTGCTGGCCTTAATTAGTTCATCTATGTCTTCTGAACTACGATAACTTCCTGTATTCCTCCTCATTTGAGGAATCCTTAGTTGCACCCTCCTGATTGATTTTCGACAGCAAAAAAACTTTCCTCAGAGTCAGAATCTGCTCCTCTGCTACAAGGTCTCTTAGCCGCCTGAGCTGTAGGTGTAGAGGAGGGAGTCGCCCCATGAGAAGCTAGGGCGGAGCGGACTTCATTCCTCCCCAGCATCTTAATATCATCTATACAGCCCGCTGACTCCCTTTAACCAGCTGGGCTATACAGGACTTGCACAGTAATCTGTGGTATTCATGCGGTAGTCTCCTCATGCTCAGAGGATCCTGCTGCAGATTTATCTGTCCGGTAAGGCATAAGGCAGTAAATCCCCTGTGCCATAAAATACATGCTGTATGTGAGGTGCCCCACTGGCTAATTACAACACCGGAGGTACCAGCTTGTACGGGGGTTTTCAGATCCTGGAGCACTCATCCTAGCTCAGATAGTGCTGCAGGCTTACTTCCACAGACAGTTAACATACTGTCCCGAGGCCTGCAGGTACCAGATTCTGTACTTCTCTCAGTTCCTTATTGAATCTGCCACCAAATAGCCTCCCCCACCTGCCCGTTGGCGTCCACATGCCCCAGCCACCTGACCACGCACGATGACACGACTTGGAAGTCTTGGGACGGCCGCCACCTGCAGGGAGCACAGACCTAGCGAGCAGAAGACTGGGTATGGCCACCACACTTAGCCCCACATGACTAGGGACCGCGGTGGGAAGGAAATGGACCTAGGAGGGCTGCCCATGTCTCACAGACGACCAAAGGAGTTGTCTCAGGAAAGAAGGGTTGACTGTCATTCTGGCCCTCCGATGCTCATGAATACACATGCTAGGAACCCTTCAGCTGAGCTCCCAGTTCCTCTTGGCTGTCCTTCCTCTGGCGGGACAGGAAGAATACTAACCAAGGTGGGGAAGGATAGGGAGGGGGGGGGGGACTTTAAACCTCTCGATGTGTTTTTTTCTCCTATCAGGGGAAGATAATCTCAGCTGGTGCTGTGGTGGACACAATAGGGAAAATAAGCACAATTCTAGCATTGCGGTATTTTAATGACCACTTTCACCGTGTGGAATACATAATACATTACTCTGAGGCCTCAGTCAGACGGGCGTTTTTTTGCGCGATTTGCGCATGCATCCGTCGATTTTATAGAACCATTGCTTTGCAATGGTATCGGACACATGAGCGCTTATGCGCTCGTCCGATAAATTATAGAACAGAAATCGCAGATTGCACCTATCTGCGATCTGCAATTCCTGTTCTCTTCTCTATATGCGCTCAATGGGGTCGACGGCAGCAGCGCCGACCCCATTGAGAACATATAGTAGACAAATCATTCTCCTCTGCCACAGCTGTAACAGCTGTGGCAGAGAAGAATGATGTTTGCCCATTGAATTCAATGGAGCCGGCAATACAGCCGGCTTCATTGAAAGCAATGGGCTGCCGGCGATTGCACGATGAATTTTCGGGAAGGGCTTAAAGGGGTGGTCTCGCGAAACCAAGTGGGGTTATACACTTCCGTATGGCCATATTAATGCACTTTGTAATGTACATTGTGCATTAAATATGAGCCATACAGAAGTTATTCCACTTACCTGCTCCGTTGCTAGCGTCCTCGTCTCCATGGTTCCGTCTAAATTCGCTGGCAGCTTGCTTTTTTAGACGCGCTTGCGCAGTCCGGTCTTCTCCATTCAGCACGAGCCGCTTCAGTGTGCTCCCCGCTACAGCTCTTCTGCGCATGCGCAGACAAGCTGTCACTGCTCGGGAGCGCGCTGCAGCGGTCATTCTGTACCTTCCTCTGTTAGAGGAAGGTGCAGAAACTGGAGCTGCCCAGCGGAGAAGCCCAGCCCAGCCCAGCAGCCCCGAGAAGCCTCCCAGGTAAGTGATTTGTCGGGGGGGGGGGGGGGGGCTGCCGCTGCGCCGGGCTGCGCCGGAGGGGCTGTCGCTGCGCCGGGGGGGGGGCTGCCGCTGCGCCGGGGGGGCTGTCGCTGCGCCGGGGGGGGGGGGGGCTGCTGCTGTGATGGGGGAACTAGCGCTAGGCCGGGGGGGGCTGTCGCTGCGATGGGGGGGCTGTCGCTAGGCCGGGGGGGGCTGCCGCTGCGCCGGAGGGGCTGTCGCTGCGCCGGGGGGGGCTGCCGCTGCGCCGGGGGGGCTGTCGCTAGGCCGGGGGGGGCTGCCGCTAGGCCGGGGGAACTAGCGCTGGGCTCCGGAACCTAGCGCTGGGCTACGGGGCCTTCACCTGGGCTGAGGGTCTAGCGCTGGGGAGCCGGGGGCTAGCGCCGGTTACCTGCTGCCTGGCGGTGGGCGTCTGGTCGGCGGCTGCGGGGCGTCTGGTCGGCGGCTGCGATGCGTCCGGTTGCCATGGAGACACAGCTGGCGGCGTCTCAGGAGCGTGCACGTCGGGCTGCAGCGAGCGACGGGGAAAGAGCCGGCGGCCATCTTGAGGAAACTTTTAAAAGTTGCTGAAACGCTGGAACGGTAAGTACGAACCAGCTAGAAATGTCATTTACAGGGGGGCTTAGTAATGTATGTTTAATGGGGGAGACTGGGCAAAAAAAAAATTTAACTGCTTCCTCGAGACATCTCCTTTAAAAATATAAATTCATCCAGAAATGTGTAAAAACAAAAAATATATATATACTCACCTGGTCCCGGCAGACGGAGTTCAGCCGCGGGCGGCCGGCAGTTCTCCTGAACTGCTCTGAGTAGTATTCAGCAGCCGGGGATTTAAAATCCCCGCCTGCTGAATGAGCTGCCTCTGATTGGTCACAGCCTCACCAATCAGAGGCAGCTCTCACTTACCCATTCATGAATTCATGAATGGGTGAGTGAGTGCTGCCTCTGATTGGCTCAGCGCAGGGACCAATCAGCGGCAGCTCTGACCAATCAGAGGCAGCCATTCAGCAGGCGGGGATTTTAAATCCCAGGCTGCTGAATACTACTCAGAGCAGTTCAGGAGAACTGCCGGCCGCCCGCGGCTGAACTCCGTCTGCCGGGACCAGGTGAGTATATATATATTTTTTGTTTTTACACATTTCTGGATGAATTTCAGGGAAGGGCTTATATTTTTAAGCCCTTCCCGAAAATTCATCGTGAGATCGCCCGCAGCCCATTGCTTTCAATGGAGCCGGCTGTATTGCCGGCTCCATTGAATTCAATGCGCTGGGCAGCTCCGGCACATTTCTAATGAAACGCGGCTAGGAGCAGTTTTTTCGGGCGATTTTTCGGCCCCGGTCACGCGATTTGCAGATACGCATCAGTCATGCGATCTGCAAATCGTGGAAAAAATGCCCGTGTGACCGAGGCCTAATAGAGCAGATTTTTATGTGGTAATACCAAAAAAGTTTAGTTATTTTTATCTTGAAAATGGAAAAAGAGTTTTTTTTATCAACTTCATCTTTTATTTTTTACAATAATTTTAAAAACTTTAACTTATTTTTACTTAAAGTTGCAGTTGGCTGATAGCTTAAATAATATACTGCAACCCTTTTGCAGTACATTGTATTTCTGCCAGCCATATTAGAGGTACGGCTTAATAGGCAGAAATACATGGCAGTCCTGGGGGTCTTCAAAAAGCTCCAAATTTTCCTGACACCCTGCAATCTCATTGTAAAGAGTGGGAAGGGCGTTTGGTGGATAGAGGAAGCTCACTCACTCTGTGATGCCATTTAAATAGTTAACAGTCATCTCCGATCACGATCCTTGCAGCCAGGTGGCAGTTGTCATGGTCAGCTGACGCTGTGTATGGTGCAGGCTTGAAGCACATATATGTAGGCCCTCTTGTGTGAAGGGGTAAAAGGCAGTCTGATAACTGCTGAAAGTACTTGCACAGATTAAGGGCTCCTGCACACTTGCTTTTTTCTTGCGCGTTTTATTCACGCGATATCGCTGCATTTTTTTTTTGTCAATGGGACTTTCTAATGTTAAAAACGCATCACAAATTTGTGCTTTGCAATTTTTGTGCGATGCGTTTTTAATAGAGATGAGCGAGTATACTCGCTAAAGGCAAGTGCTCGAGCGAGCATTGCCCTTAGCGAGTACCTGCCTGCTCGAGATGAAAGGTTCGGGTGCCGGCGCGGGGGAGCGGTGAGTAGCGGCAGTCAGCAGGAGGGAGCCGGGGGGAGAGAGAGATCTCCCCTCCGTTCCGCCCCGCTCTCCCCTGCAGCTCCCTGCCCGCCGCCGGCACCCGAACCTTTCGTCTCGAGCGGGCAGGTACTCGCTAAGGGCAATGCTCGCTCAAGAAATTGCCTTTAGCGAGTATACTCGCTCATCTCTAGTTTTTAACATTAGAAAGTCCCACTGACAATCGCGTGAAAAAAAAACGCAGCGATATCACGTGAAAAAAAGCGCAAGAAAAACGCAAGTGGGCAGGAGCCCTTAGAAAAGCATGGCTCCTTTCTTGCAGAAACAGCGCCATGGGTGTGTCTGGTATTGCAACTCATTTGGCCCATTTTTTGGAAAAATGGATCTATTCTTTTTTAAATCTGTACAATCCATTTATTCACTGTTACATATTGGCTTTTCATTGTGTATTTCTTTTTATCTTCACTTACGATTTTTTGTAGTGTTCAAATTCCTTTTTTCGACGGTCAAGGGCCGATTCTTGATCACCTGTTGTCAAATATTCCTTGAGATTGTAGACAGTTAATCCCGTTTGGTTGGAGGGACACGTGCACCTCCTCTTTTGTAAGGTTGTTTCATAACTGAAACAGAACATAAATTTGCATTCAGTTCAGCAACATATGATCTGATCTTTCAGAAATGTTGCTAAGCAGGTGTTTCGATTATGTAATCCACTTAGATCCTTGATTTCAACATGAGGGAAAAGAGCAGTTTGCTTCATTTTGTGTTCACTTGTACCAGATTGTAAGTATAAATTTATCAGTGAAAAAAAAAATTACAAAATTTTCAGAAAAAAAAAAACTAAAAATTTGTGGCATGAATACATCTTTAGTAAGGATGAGCGAGTATACTCGCTAAGGCACTACTCGCTCGGGTAATGTGCCTTAGACAAGTATCTCCCTGCTCGTCCTTAAAGATTCGGGGGCCGCCGCGGAGCGGGGAGCTGCGGGGGAGAGCGGGGAGGAACGGAGGGGAGATCTCTTTCCCCCTCTCTCCCGCCCGCTCTCCCCTGCTCCCCGCCGCGACTCACCTGTCAGCCGCAGCGGTCCCCGAATCTTTATGGACGAGCAGGGAGATACTCGTCTAAGGCACATTACTCGGACGAGTAGTGCCTTAGTGAGTATACTCGCTCATCCTTAATCTTTAGGCCTCTTTCACATGGACGGTTTTTTGCAGCTAACAGAACCAATGGTTTTCTACGTAAACCTTCAGATGAACGATTTATGACCGCGTCAAAAACTTGCAACAAAAAAGATAGGACATCAGCGGCGGAAGTCAACGACTATATTTCTCTGCTGCATCAAAAAATAGGTCTTAGGGCGCCCACCCACTGGCGTTTGCGTTTTCCGCGTTTTCGGCGCTTTTTCCGCGCGTTTTTCGCTGCGTTTTTTGCGGCGTTTTCGCGGCTTTTCCGTTGATTTCCATTGACATTCATGGGTGCATTAGGAGAAAAATAAGGACACATATGCAACTGACAGTTCCTATGTTAAAAACCGCAACGCAAAAAAACGCCAGTGGACAGGAACACATGTTATCTCTATGCCTGTGCAGGAAAAACGCAAAACGCAGGTAAAAAAACGCCAGTGGGTGGGCGCCCTTAAACCTATTTTTTGGCATAAAATCGCAGAAGCCCCCATAGACTCCTATGAGAGACTGTGCGAGCCAGCCGGCAAAGGGAGCTGGAGGGATTTCCCTGTAGCGGGGAGAGAGCGATTCCCCTGTAGGGGAGCTGGAGGGATATTCTCGTAGCGGGGAGAGAGCGATTCCCCTGCAGGGGAGCTGGAGGGATATTCTCGTAGCTGGGAGAGAGCGATTCCCCTGCAGGGGAGCTGGAGGGATATCCTCGTAGCGGGGAAAGAGGGGTTCCCCCGCAGGGGAGCTGGATGGATATTCCCATAGCTGGGAGAGAGCGATTCCCCTGCAGGGGAGCTGGAGGGATATCCCCGTAGCAGGGATATCTCTCCTTCTCCAATGTAGGGGAATCCCTCCAGCTCCCCTGCAGTGAAATCCCTCTCTCTCCCTGCTGAGCTGAAGGGAGTTCCCAGCAATGAAGTGAAGCCGTGCAGGGCTGTCCTTCATCCTTTTCTCTCCTCTCGAAGCAGCACCACTTTTTTCCTGCAACACGCAGCTCCCAATCGTGTGAATGGGCAATTTCACCGCTAATTAAGCAATCTGATAGCAGGAAATTGTCTATTCACGCGATTTTCTTGCAGGTAACCCGCCCTTTTTTTGCGCGGCTAACTCCTTTGTGATTTTGTAGCTCCTGTGAATGAGCACTTAGGATGCTTTCACATGGAACAGAATATTTCGCAACAGTATTGCGAAATCCAGCCTGAGGGCTTTTACCCACTAGTGTTTGTTTTTTTTAACCCTGCGATCTCGCTGCGTTTTTTTCAATGAGACTTTCTAAGGTTAAAGTTGCATCACACAAAAATTGCAAGTTTGTGCTTTTGTGATTTTTGTGCGATGTGATTTTAACATTAGAAAGACCCATTGAAAAAAACGCAGCGATATCGCAGCATTAAAAAAAAATGCTTGTGGGTAAAAGCCCTAAATCCTCAGTAAATTTGTAACATTTGCTACTGATTTGGTGCGGATTTTCCACAGCAGATTTTCTGCACGGAAATACGGAGATAATCTGAAGCAAATCTACAACTAATCCACAACAGTAGCCGCAAATTTGAAAAGCAGATTTTCAGTGCAGAAATGCTGCACAAAATCTGCAGCCAATCTGCCCCATGTGAACATACCCTGCGGGCTCATTCACATAGGCATACACTTCGTATTACACAATATAGAGTGCTGAATCCCTATGGATTTGGGTTTTCAGACCTGCGTTTTTCGCATGTGTTTTCACGCACCTGAACAAAAACGCATTATGTTCTATTTTAGTCTGTGTTCTGGACTGAAATAGTCCATTGAAGCCATGGGGAATGCATAAATATGCAGTAAATATGAATATTACATGTGCATTCACTGTAATTTACGCATGAAATCAATGGACCTAGTAGCGCTTTATTAAAATGTTTAACACATATGTAAAATGCTAATATATGCGCAAAAGAAAAGGCAAGCAGGGGCAGACTTGTAGGGAATCTGCAGGGGTTTTTGTCCATGAAAACGCTGCATTTTCACATACTGAAAACTCTATACGTCCACGCGAAGCCCTAAGAAGCGATTCACGCAGGAGGGAATATTCTGCAACAATGTCGCAGAATAATCCCTCCTGAGGAATATCTAGCACTAAAATCTGCACTGCTAATGTGCGAATTTTGGTGCAGAATTCCGCGGTACCATATTCCGTCCTGCGCAAAAGTTCCCTAAAGGAATTTTTTACATGGGTGTAATATTTTCACCGGGATGCTGCAGAATTCAGCATTAAAATCTGCAGAACTAATTGAATTACTGACTGCTATTTTTATTCCACATCAAAATCTGCATGGAGCTGTGCAGAGTTTACCGTGGCTTGCTAAGTGGAATGCAGAAATATTCCGCCTATGTGCAAGGACCCTAAGGGCTCATGCCCACGACCGGGTCGGATTCCGACTGCGAAATCTCACACCAGAGTCAGACCCAGCGCCTTACAGAGACCCCATACTCACCTCTCTGGATCCGCTGCGAGCGTCTCAGCCGGCGAGCCGGTGCTCATGCACAGTGCAGGGCATGACGCGCCGGCGCTGGGCTGTGATGCGGATTCCAGCGATACACTGCAGTGCCTACTACACTGAATATAGCGGTACAGACAGCTTCCATTGACTGCAGATCAGAACATGCTGCGATTCTCACCTGCGAGCGGAAAAACGCAGCTGACTTCTACTCATGGGCAGGGGAGAATCTTTTATCATAGCATGTCTATGAATGGACATTGCTGCAGAATTCGTGGCGGGCGTCTGGCTGCAAATTCAACAGCGATAATTTGTTTGTGGCCATTCTGCCTAAGGAGAAAATCACACAAGATTTGTGCGCCTCTCAATGAGGTCATATACATTTTTTTCTTGCATTGTGGCACATGAAAAACAAAACGCAGAATGTCCTATTTTTGGGCGTTTCCTTGGAACACATTGCCCATTATTTTCAATGGTGCCAGCAGAGCATCGCATGGCGTGCTAGGTGCACGTGAGTGTGATGCTTCCAATGGAAAACAAACAGCAGAGGAATGCTACTTCCCTGAAGTGATGCGAGGCGGTTTTGACATAAATACACTTCGCATCCGCGGGGAAATCAAACTCCGGCAAGCGTGTTATCACACTCGCCCGAGGGCTTCTTCACACAGGCGTATTTTTCATCAGTATTTTGATGGTAAATAGAACACTGTGTATTTCTTGTGCATGCAAATCAATAGGTTTTATTCACTGCGTAATTCATAGCGCATATACATCACAGTGTGCGGCCGCCCGGAGAAGCTAGCTTGCTGCATAATTAAAGAAATATAGGAGACCCTTCACTTGGGCAGGAGGGTTCTCATTCCGCACTGTAAACTGCGGTAAATGCTGCACTGAAATCCACACAGTGCTGTGCAAAGAAAGAAAATGGCGTAAATCAGCCTGCAGTTTCGCATAAAAATCCGCAGTTAGTCCCAGTGATTTTGGCGCGGAATTGTGAAGCGACAAATTAACAAATTCTGTTGCGTCCTCATGGAATTATTCCGCCCAGGCAATGTATGAAAAAAAGCGATGTTTCACACGGGTGGAATTTTTCCGCATTCCCACAAATGGGTCCAACACTGCAAAATCTGCGCCAAAATCCACATGCATCATTTCATATTTTGATATGATGGCAGAACAAAGCGATTTTTATTTTGCATCAACTCCGCACCGAGCCAAGCATATTATGGCGCAGAATTTGAATGTGGTCTGGAATGCAGAAAATTCCACCCGTGTGAAGTGGCTGATAACAGGGACCAATAGACCAACAGGAAATAGAAGACAGGTGGGAGACATTCAGATTTTATAATTGTGAAGTTTTCTAACTGTCCATGACTATAAGGGCTCAGTCACACGAGCGATTTTTTTTTAAGCGCATATTCATAGAACCAGTGCTTTCCAATGAAAACGATCACATGTGCGATTTTTTTTTTTTACATGCGCTTAAAATTCGCACATGCAAAAGGTAGAACATATGAGTGTCAATGGTTCCGGTCACGTGATATTTCTACACACGATGTGCAAATTTTTAATCGCTCGTGTGACTGAGCCCTAAAAGAGGTAAAAGACCAAGTTTTAGAACTACATGAAGTACATTTCTCTAGGGGTTTACACACACGGTGGTATTATGCCAGGGTCGTACAGAGATCTAATTAAGCACCCCTGCGTTCTATGTGCTGTGACTCTGTACGCCGCACACGTCTTGTGGAATTCCAGCTCTGCTCTGGTCATGGCCCTATAATTGAAATCAATGGGTTCCAGAAAATTATAAGGGCTCCTTCACACCGACAATTGTGATATCACCGTGAGAAAGTCGCGTATGTGCTTGTGAGATGTTTGAGTGTCAGCAAAGCTTTTTCCTGACAATCTCGCATCACCGTCAACTGCGATTTCCTCACGCGATAAACAATACGAGTATCTACTGGTAAAATAGTATCGCATGGACATTGCAAGTTCGTGCGTTGTGATAAAAACTGAGGTTCCATAGCAAAACAAGGGCAATTAGAGAAAATCTGAAAACGCACAAAGATAGGGCAAGCAGTGATTTCTAAATCGGCCTACATTGCATGAGAGAAAACATCGTAAATGGGAATGAGCTCATTGAAAAGCACGGGTTTCATAATTCTGCGCTTTTACACACACTTGCATTGCACAAAAATCATGCGAATTTTCTCGCAAGTGTAAAAGCAGCCTAAGGGCTTATTCACACGATCATTTTCACGGCTGGCTGATATACGCTACTCTGTAATTCGGGGCTCAGCGTATTGCCGTTGTCTGGCGCTCTGAATGGGGAGGAGGCGGGATGGGGCTAGTGTGCTGAGCTCCCGCCGTCTCTCCGCCCCTTGCCGATGTTTGTAATGAGATTACAAACAGCGGCAAGGAGAGGAGAAGAGAAGGGAGAAAGAGTTTACCAGTCACGCTGCTAAACTCCCTCCCACCTGCCTTCTCCGGCTGCCGTCATTGGTTCCCATAAGAGTCTATGCAGCCGCCGCCAGCATGAAAGCGCCCTTTTTACGTCGCAGAAATAGGCCCCATGTGCACTGAAGCATTGTACACCAATACATCAGAGGGGCAGCATATATCGGCCAGGTGTGAAAACCCAGCCGATACACACCCGTGTGAATAAGCCCTAAGGGACCTTTCACACAGCAAAATCGCCGCATACACATTTTAGATGCATTTCAAGCATTTTTAGAAACTTTTATTTTGTACACGAGTTTCTGAAGTTTTTTGGGGGGAACAAAACCCACAAACCTCGAACATGTGAAAAAAAATGTTATTGTTTAGTGTTTTAATGTCCCAAAACATTTTTTTTTTTTAAACTGCAAGAATTGTAAATTTTACAATATTTTAATATAGACTTTAAAACTATCGTTTTTCACAGCAATTTGGAAACAAAAACGGAAAATAAAAAGAAAGTCTGTTTACCAAAGTCAATAATATGCAAATTATACCCCAAATTCTACTCCTTTTATATTAGTCCCAAACTGAGAAGTTATAAGAAACTTCTACCAGATTTTCCAAAAGTGCACACTTCACACACCTGCTGATGTCTTCCATGGGCTCCAGCTCCCTTCTCTCCTCATGTAAGGCTGGACGGATCTCTGGACGGATCTCTGGACAGCTGTAGATTGCGAAAAGTTTGAAACTTCCCATTATGAAGAAAATCCCCAGGAGGATCAGGCAGGTCAGAGTTCTAAACTTTTTCCCAGCTGCCATAATTATATTGCTGATGATGGGGACGTTTACTGAAGTTTTACTAAAGTAATTGATGTGCATTGTATGGCGAACTGTTCAAGCACGTTGAGAGTTTCCGGAACACAGCCTGGTGCAACAGGTAATACAACATTTCGTAATGTGGTTGGTATACACAGGGACTGTAACTAGGCAGCCCGAAAAAAATAATGTATGTGAAAAAAGAAATCAGAAAAGGCAGCAAAGCTGAGGACAGAACGAAGTTATTTTCTAAAAAGACTAAAACAAGCCCTAAAATAATATTTAGTGATATAAATGGTAAAACTGACTGTCCTTTAACCCGCACTTAGTAACAAAGCCTGTTTGCGTCTTAACCCCTTAAGGACCAGGCTGTTTTGTACCTTAAGAACCAGACCAGTTTTTAAGGATTTTACCCATATGATGGTTTTACAGCCCTACTATTTTTTTCCTTTAGCTATCAAAATTATTTTTGCAGTGGTTTTTTTCCAGGACATATAGAGCTATTTTCTATATCTTTTTCACTGACTTTTTCCCCCCGTTTTTTTAGTTTTATTGGGGGTAAAAAGCTAAAAAAATGATATTTAACATTTCTAGTTATTTTTTTTAAATTAGTATATTTATGCTAAAATAAAGTATGGGAACGGATTCCTCATTTTGTTTTGGGCGTTTTGATATGTAATATGTATGGTTTTGGATTACAGGGCGCTTGTAGCATCGATTTTGGATTATTTGCTTTCTTATGTATATTGTTATTTTAGGGCTCTTTCCCACGAGCGCATATCGGCAGTCCAGTTTCACTGTCGGCCGATATGCGCTCTGATCTGATGAGTTGGATTCCAATGCGTCAGATCACATGGGTGTATTTGAGAGACGTAAAAACGCCCAGCTAAGCCAATATAGCAGCGGGCGTTTTTACGTCGGGTCCAAAACATAGTCCTGGAACTATGTTTTGGGCCGGAATATGTCGTCCGCTGCATGGGCTCCTATAGGCTTCCCGCGAGCCACCAACAGAACTTTCAATTTGAATGCTCTGCACGAGCGCTAACGACCTTATCGGTGATGTCAGCACTAGTGCAGTCGCTAAAACAACTGCTGGCTCGTGTAAAAGGGCCTTTAATCTCCTTCCAACTCTGTTCAGCTTCTATCTTCTTTAATTCTTTTTTGCCCTCTGACCAAAACCTCCCTTCCTTTACTATCAAAAATTCTTGCCTTTTTGAAGACCAGTAGAGGTTGTCTCCAGGCTTCTCTCTTCTTCTTCTTCTTGCCGTACTACCAGCATTAGTGACCCTATTCCCTCACATCTTGTCCAGTCTCTGTATGCTGATAATTATTTCCATGCAACAAATAAACACCTAAATGGTACTATTGGCCCCATGCTAAACAAAGGCTTGTGGTTATGGAATTTAGATAAGCCTAAAAAACGTTTACGCAAAAGAAGATCAAGCAACTATGATTTACTATGGTCCCAGGACAAATGAAGGCTTTTGATTACAGAAGCTAAAGAAACTGAAAAGGCGATCTCATTGTGGGGGCTGCTACTATGCATTGTTAAAGGGGTGGTCTCGCGAAAGCAAGTGGGTCTATACACTTCTGTATGGCCATATTAATGCACTTTGTAATATACATCGTGCATTAAATATGAGCCATACAGAAGTTATTCACTTACCTGCTCCGTTGCTAGCATCCCCGTTGCCATGGTTCCGTCTAACTTCGGTGTCTTCTTGCTTTTTTAGACGCGCTTGCGCAGATCCGTCTTCTCCCTTCTTCTCCCTTCGGCTCCGCTCGGCAGCATCGGCATTTTGGCTCCGCCCCCTTGTACGCATCATCGCGTAGCTCCGCCCATGACGTGTGCCGGTTCCAGCCTCCTGATTGGCTGGAATCGGCACATGACGGGGGCGGAGCTACGCGATGACGCGAAAAGGGGGCGGAGCCAAAACGCCGATGCTTCCAAGACCAGCCGAAGGGAGAAGATGCATCTGCGCAAGCGCGTCTAAAAAAGCAAGAAGACACCGAAGTTAGACGGAACCATGGCAACGGGGATGCTAGCAACGGAGCAGGTAAGTGAATAACTTCTGTATGGCTCATATTTAATGCACGATGTATATTACAAAGTGCATTAATATGGCCATACAGAAGTGTATAGACCCACTTGCTTTCGCGAGACCACCCCTTTAATGAAACAAAAGTAGATGGCTCCAGCACCATAAAGTCTAACCACTTTACTGAATGGAAGGTGCGCACAAAGTTCAAACGCGCTTATGCATTTTAGCTTGGTTGAGCCTCATTCATAGCATATTGTACTGACCAAATGACTTATGAATATAACAGGACAAGACGCGTGCAAATGAAAACATAACAAATATAAAATATCTCCCAGAATGCATATTTAGCAGATAGAGAGTAAATGCAAGGGCATATATATGGTCTTTGTAAAAAAAATAAAAAAATCCAGCCCCTAGAAGGAGTTGTTTTGCTGCAAAACTTGGCATGCAGTTACATCTCAGGCTGATATGCAAATTATTAGAGTTGTGGCATTTTTAGATGAACAGTCTTGCCACCTGAAGCCCTAAAAGTGGTTTCATCATTGGCCCATTAAATGGCTCTCAGAGGCTATTTGTGTGTAGTGGACCTCCTTTTTCTGCTTGTGAAGAGCTTGTTGACCACTAGATGCCTCTACGATGCAATCAAAAAGATTTTGCCAAGATCACAGAATTTGAGAAGCTGGATGGTTGTATTGATGAATTTCATGCCACCTGGGTCGTTCTAACCAGACTGTTAGGAGGTGTTGGGACCAGTGGGTGCGTGAGGGCACACAAGGTGACCGGGATCAGGACCCCCGACAGACCACCAGTAGAGAGTAGCATCTGACCAGACTGTTAGGAGGTGTTGGGACTAGTGGATGTGTAAGGGCACACAAGGTGACCGGGATCAGGACCCCCGACAGACCACCAGTAGGGAGGAGCGTCTGACCAGACTGTTAGGAGGTGTTGGGACTAGTGGATGCGTGAGGGCACACACCTGGTAAAAGAGCTCCGGACGCCCTTGACAGACTAGTAGAGATAATTGTCCGATCATCCGACAAGCAGCTTAAAGTTTAGTTGTCTGCCACCCAGAGAGAGGTGGCACTATCATTACAGCCCCCCTGTGTCTGTCAAAACCATTTGCAGGCACTTGACTGAAGGAGATTTGGTCTCACGGCACCCATTATGTGAATTATGTGCACTGCCTTTGACACCAACCCAATAGCACCTCCGTTTGCAGTTGTGCTGTGAACGATATCTTCAGCAACAAATCCAGGTTTAGTTTGGGCACTAATGACGGCTGTGTTTGTGTCTGGAGACGTTGGAGAGAGCGCTTCAATGTAGAGCAACACATTGCACCCACTGCTGTTGTGACGGTCTGGGAGCCATCATATACAACAGTCAGTCACCCCTAGTAGTGGTACAAGGGACAATCACAGCTCAGCGATATGTTCAGGACATCCTGCAGTCACATGTGTTCCTCTCATGGCGGCTTCCAAGAGGCAGCAGGATATTGCTCGGCCGCACACAGCAAGGGTCGCCATATTTATTGCCAAATGGGACCATCTGAAATGCCAACTTCGACAGCCTACAAGTTTGCATGATCTGGAGCTTGAGTTGCAGCAAATGTAGATTGATATGCCACAGGATACCGTTTACAATCTGTATGCCTCGCATGCCTGCCTGTATTACATCTTGCATCCAAGTTAGAGCCCAATTACAGCCACACTTCAAGTGGTCAGCTTTTTGCAATTAATTTATAATTTTGTTCTGATATTGTAATTACTTACTTATATTGATGTTACAATCACACAGGGGAAGCTTTATTTGATCCCAGCAACTCCTTCTAGGGGATGGATATTTTTTTGACAATGAGTGTAATTGTTCATTAGTATTTGATGATCAAACATCATCTCCCCATGTGTTACATTCTGGTAGATAATAATAATAATCTTTATTTGTATAGCACCAACATATTCCGCAGCGCTTACATAGACAGGTGGAATACAGAAAGACTAAAAATACAAACATTACAGAACCACGGTTACATAGTAATCAGTTGATGGAAACAATAGGGGTGAGGGTCCTGCTCCAACGAGCTTACATACTACAAGTAATGGGCTGATACAGAAGGTAAAGGGTCTGGAGATGTGCACGGTATGGCGAGGTGGAGAGTGAGGGATGCTATACACATAGACAACGGTCAGACATTTGGCCGTGTGACGGCAGAAACAGTATGACTGCAGGAGCGGTTTATGATGGCTAGCAGGGATTGCAGTCAGTAGGTCAGGGAGCATGTTATCAGGCATAGTACAGAGGGGTTTGTTTAGGGTATGCGGTATGCCTCCCTGAAGAGGTGCGTTTTAAGAGCAAGCCAGAAGTTCTGCGAGTCCTGGATTGCCCGGGTAGCCTTTGGTAGTCTTATCTCAACACCTAGAAGACTCTCTTATTTCTGGAAACAAGAACACTGGTTCTTCTTTTTTCTTATAGTAATAAATTATAAACCTAGTGTACTGGCTGATCATGGGGACATGTAAATATGCCCCCCAATCGGCCGATGAACAAATGCTGGCTCATTAGCTGACGTTCTTTTTAAAGCTGCAGAAGAAATAATTCTCAGCAGTACATGTCCCTGTGTAAATGAGGGTTGTGCTGCTAACAGTGATAATACTACACTGAAAGATCACTGCATTAGGACCAGCTGGCGAGTGACATCTTGTGATCAGTATCGAGGTGAGGGCCACATTATGATCCGTTTTCAGATAATGTGCTCACCTTTCCTCTGCGCAGCAGAAGGCATAATTTGGCAATCATGGGTAAACATGGTGACTTGAATGACTTTGACTGTGGGCAGATTGTTGGTGTCTAGAGGTATGGTGCAAGGATTTCTGAAACAGTTGCACTAGTTGGCTATTCCTGAAGAATGATATCAAGAGTGCTCCAAGACTGCTTGAACTGTGGACAGACATCTGACAGAAGATCCCACAGTGGCAGGCCACATGATCCTAAAGGCAAGAGTCAGGTGGCATGTCTGGTGTTTCAGCAGAGTGGACCAACTGACCTAGTAGTACAAGAGAAGTTGGACAAAATTCCACAATGACCATGTGGCATACAGTGCATTAATTGTGTTCAGTAGCCAAAGACCAAACAGGAATGCACCAGAGGACCACCTATCATCACCAACAATGCCTCACATGGGTCCAGGAAAAATGTCAATGGATCTCTACACATGGCAGAAGATATTCTGGAGTAATGAGTCCCGTTTCCTGCTGAATGTTAAAGATGGATGGATCTGTATCTGACATAAACAGCATGAAGCCATATCCCATGGGTGTACTGTTGGAGTTCAACAGGCCAGTGGTGGGGGTGTCGTTGTCTGGGGAGTGTTTTCCTGACTCAGTCTACGGCCATTGGTAATTAATTATACTACAATCCTTGATTGGTGAACACTATAGCGACCTGTTAGCTGTACATTTGCACTCATATCTTCAGGAGGTCTTCCCCGACAACAACGCCATCTTTCAACAGGACAATGCTTCGTGTCATTGATCTTGGATCACTAGGAAGTAGTTGGAGGAACATGATAATGACGTCTCCACCGTTCATTGGCTCCCAAGCTTAGCAGACTGTAACCCCTGTGAAAATGTTTGGGATATGTTAGAAAGGGCTGTGAGTTGTACTCCCACTTATCCTTAAAATGTATACCAACTGATAGAGTGGCTGCAGTGGGCATGGGTTGAGCTCAGTATGGATGTTGGCCACCAAATATCTGAAAGCTGCGATCACCTAAAAAGTGGACCAACCCATTATTGAGTAGATTTTTCAAATGTAGTGATCAGTGTATATTCGGGATAAACTATTGGATTAACATTAGTTCGACCGCCAATGTAGCTGATATCAACCTTTGTGAAGCCTATTTAAATGAGTGCTAATTTCTTTGATCAAAATTATAAGCTTCATCAGAATAATACATTTATGCTTATATATAATATGCAAGCTGTATTGGCAAAGGCTAATTTCTTAACAAATTTGTATTAGAATTTGCATATAACAAGGATTTTGGTGTGGAGTTTAAGAATTTGAATTTTGATGCAGTTATGCACTCTTTGAAAAAAAAAATCAAGCATCTAGAAAGAGTTGTTGTTTTGCTGCAAAAAGTGGCATGCAGTTTAATCATTTGAATATCTGTCTGAGAAATAAGTTGCGGCGTGATTAGATAAATGGTCTTGCCACCTGAGGCCATAAGTGGTACCACCCTATAAAAAGGCTCTCAGAGGCTACTTGTGTGTAGTGGACCTCTTTTTCCACTTGTGTAGAGCTTGTTCACCACTAGACGCAATCAAAGAGATTTTTCCCAGTTAACAGAGTTTGAGAGGGGTGCATTATTGGAATGCAAGAAGCTGGATGGTCGTATCGACGAACTGCCCACTGCCTGAGCTCTTCTGACCAGACTGCTAGGGGGTGTCGGAACCAGTGGATGTGTGACGGCACAAAAGGCAACCGGGCTCAGGACGCCCTTGACAGAGCACCAGTAGAGAGGATCATCTGACAAGCACAAGTACCTCCATCTGTTTTGATATCCACCATCCAGAGACAGGTGGCGCCATCGTTACACCCGTGTGCCTGTCAGAACCTTTTCCAAGTGCTTGGCTGAAGAACATCTGGGCTCACGGCACCTATTACATGTACTGCCTTTGACACCCACCCACTATTTTCAGGGGTGTTGGGAATGTCAAAACTGGACTGCCATGGAGTGGAACCGGCTTGTCTTTAGTGACAAATTCTGGATTAGTTTGTGCACTGACGACAGCCGTGTTCGTGTCTGGAGAACTAAGGTTAACCCCTTAACGACCAGCCCATAGTGTTTTTACGTCCTCCCGAAGTGGGCTTTATTCTCTGAGGAAGTAAAAACATGTGTCCTGCAGAGAATAAAGCCCCACGGGCTATGGACGTGACAGCTCCATGCTGTCGGTGTCCGCAGGTAGCCGACAGCATGGAGCTGTCATCCTGGGCTGTACGGACCCCCCCCCCCCCCCCGGCATTGCGATCGGCGCTATCCAATGGATAGCGCCGATCGCAAAAAAGTAAATAAAAGTACCAAAAAAGTTAAAGATTCAGCTTCCCTGATGGATCGGATCCATCAGGGCAGCTGAAATTACTCACCGAGGTCCGCCGCACTGCTCCCCGCTCTCCTGCCGCTCCGGGCCCTGAAGCCGGTCTTCTGCGCATGCGCGCCAGGCGGCATTGCGTCAGCCGCATGCGCAAAAGGCCCGGCGGCGCAGGAGATTTAAAACCTCCTGGCTCCCAGCTCCTGTAGGTAGCTGGGAGGCAGGAGATGTCAGCAGGGACCGCTGTGAGCGGTCCCCGGTACCGCGATCGCCGTTATCCGCGGAAAAGTGCAAAAAAGTTTTAAAAATGTAAATGTTTCACCTCCCCTCATGGATCGGATCCATGAGGGGAAGTGAAAATACTCACCTCAGGTCCGCCGATGTCCCCGGTGTTCCGGGACCCGAAGTCCCCCTCTGCACATGCGCGCCCGATGATTGACATCGGGCGCATGCACAGAGGGGCTCGAGCCCCAGGAAATTCAAAATCCCTCTGCTCCTGGCTGCCATGTGTAGCCAGGAGCAGAGACATTATACCGGGGACATGATCACTGTTATCCAATGGATGACAGTGATCATGTAAAGTAAAAAAAAATGTAAAAAAGGAAAAAAAACAAAAAAAAGGAAAAAAAGTTTTAAAAAGTTAAAAAAGCGTACGTTTCATCTCCCCTCATGGATCATATCCGTGAGGAAGGATAAAAGTACGTACATAAGGCCCCCGGATTTATCCGCGGACCTTACCCCAGCTTCTGCGCATGCGCCCATCGCCAAAATGGCGGACGCATGCGCAAAAGCTGTGGATTGCCAGGATAATTTAAATTCTCCCTGAACCTGGCTACAGAACGTAGCCAAGAGCATGGAGATTTCACGGGGGGCCGCGGTGAGAGGTTCCTGGTCACGTGTTCGCCATTATCCAATAATGGCGATCACGTAAAAGTAAAAAAAAAAAAATTTAAAGTTTCATCTCCCCTCACCGATGCGATCGGTGAGAGGAGATGAAACTTTTTACCGGAGGCCTGCGTATTTGAACCTCGACGCGATCTTCCTCCGTGAACCTTCCCGAATTCTGCACATGCGATTGCCGGCAAAAAGCCGGAAACATGCGCAGGAGTCGGGGAGCCCAGAAAATTTAAAATCTCCTTGTTCTCAGCGACCAACGGTCGCCGAGAGCCTGGAGCAGTGACGGGTGGCCTCGTTGAGCGGTCCCCGGTCACGTGATAAAAAAGTAGCGCTCTAACATAGGTCGGTCTCACATGACCAGATAGGAATTACAGATTCCGCATGCGTCTGATCCGCGCTAATATGCAGATCAATCGCATTGGATTACACAATTCTGCCCACATTAGCGGGTTGGAATTGTGTAATCCACTCGCAGAAAAGGGAACGCAGCAGGTTCTATTTTCCCGCGGCTATCCTGCAACATAGAGCCCATTGTGCTCCATGGTCGTGGATATAATCGCAGCCCATACGCAACTACGTTGTATACGGGCTGCTGCTACCCGCGTCATCGCTAAGCGAGGGTTTGGGAAATGCAAATAACAAAAAAGGTGTACTGCGCATGACCACCTGTGTGAGTACGCAGTTATGCGCAGTACATTACGCGGCCGTACGCAGGGTCACAGCCGGCTCACAGATGGGATCCGCTGCGGGCCTCCGCAAGCGGATTCCGCCTACGGCTGCGTGAGCACGGCATTATTCAGACCGCTACCTGTAATACGTAATTTACAAGAAGCCCCGGGAACGCTTGCCTTCATGCAGTTCCAGGAGCAGCTTGTTGAGCGTCTTCTGTGTGAGACCGCCACACCTCCGCAAGCTTACGGAGACTCACGGAACGCCACTTTTTACACCCCATACCCGCTACTGAGGTCACGAAATACCCCCAAAAAGCATGAGAGGAGGGGGGATACCCTGTTTTATTACCCCATGGGCCCATTTCAACCAGCCTCCGTAATTACCCCTGTCTTCGTAAATACTACATAGTTCACATTATTACTTTTATCTAAGATTTGCGAATGCCGAAAAGGGCGCGGAGTGTATGTGTGTGTGTGTGTGTGGGGGGGGGGGATTTTTAGGGAGTCAATTTTTATTCCGTACAAATAAGCAATGGGGCCTGGAATTTATTCAGTTGTGCCCTGAAATCCAGCGGGTGTTTCCTCCTTTATAGGCCTTGCCATGGGTTCTGTAAGTAAATTAGGGCCACAATGGGTATGTTTCTGAACACGGGACAAATGGGGGTATCCATTTTGGGGTGAACGTCTTCATTCCTATGTACACTGTACAAAAAAACTGTTTTCAAATTTAAAAAAATTGCCAAAAAAATTTAAAATCGTTACTTTTTCCTTCTACTTTGCTTAGATTCATTCAGATACTGTGGGGTCAAAATACGCAGTACACCCCTAGATGAATTTGTTAAGGGGTCTAGTTTTCAAAATGGGGTCATTTGAGGGGGTTCTTTATAGTTTTGGCCGCTTAATGGCTCAATAAGTGGGCAATGGGGCCTGAAATGTATTCAGTTGTATCCTGAAATCAACGGGTATTCCTTTCATTGTAGGCCTAGCCATGGGTCCTGTAAGTCTATTAGGGCCACAATGGGTATGTTTCTGAACACGGGACAAACAGGGGTATCTATTTTGGGGTGAAAGTCTTCATTTATATGTGTGCTGTACAAAAAAACCTGTTTTTAAATTGACGCAATAGCCCAAAAAATGAAAATCGTAATTTTTTTCTACTGCTTTGCTTAGATCTATTCAAAAATTGTAGGGTTCAAATACACAGTACACCCTTAGATAAATTCATTAAGGAGTCTAGTTTTCAAAATGGGGTCATTTGTGGGGGTTCTCTATGGTTTTGGCCGCTCAAGAGCTCTACAAGTGGGCAATGGGGCCTAAAAGGACTTCAAGCAAAATCTATGTTCTGAAAGCCACCGATTACTCCTTTCATTTTGGGCCCCGTTGTGCATGCGGACATAATATTAGGGCCACAATGGGTATGTTTCTGAAAACAGTACAAACAGGGGTATCCATTTTGGGGTGTAAGTCTTCATTCATGTGTACGCTGTACAAAAAAGCTGTTTTTAAAATGACAGAATTGCCAAAAAAGCAAAAATCCAACTTTTTTCCTTTTGCTTTGCTTGAATTTATTCAAAAACTGTGGGGTCAAAATACGCAGTACACCCCTAGATAAATTCGATAAGGAGTCTAGTTTTCAAAATGGGGTCATTTGTGGGGGTTCTCTATGGTTTTGGGCGCTCAAGAACTCTACAAGTGGGCAATGGGGCCTAAAAGGACTTCAAGCAAAATCTATGTTCTGAAAGCCACCGATTACTACTTTCATTTTGGGCCCCGTTGTGCATGCGGACATAAGATTAGGGCCACAATAGGTATATTTCTGAAAATAGCACAAACAGGGGTATCCATTTTGGGGTGCAAGTCTTCCTTCATATGTGTGCTGTACAAAAAAAGCTGTTTTTAAAATGACAAAATTGCCAAAAAAGCAAAAATCCTAATTTTTTCCTTTTGCTTTGCTTGAATTTATTCAAAAACTGTGGGGTCAAAATATGCAGTACACCCCTAGATAAATTCGTTAAGGAGTCTAGTTTTCAAAAGGGGGTCATTTGTGGGGGTTCTCTATGGTTTTGGGCGCTCAAGAACTCTACAAGTGGGCAATAGGGCCTAAAAGGACTTCAAGCAAAATTTATGTTCTAAAAGCCACTGACTACTCCTTTCATTTTGGGCTCCGTTGTGCATCCAGACATAAGATTAGGGCCACAATGGGTATGTCTCTGAACACGGGACAAACAGGGGTATCCATTTTTTGGTGCAAGTCTTCATTCATATGTGTGCTGTACAAAAAAGCTGTTTTTAAAATGACAGAATTGCCGAAAAACGAAAATCACAATGTTTTCCTTTTGCTTGGCTTAAATTCATTCAAACACTGTGGGGTCATATGCAGTGCACCCCTAGATAAATTCCGTAAGGGGTCTAGTTTTCAAAATGGGGTCATTTGTGGGGGTTTTCTATGGTTTTGGGCGCTCAAGAACTCTACATGTGTGCTATGGGGCCTAAAAGGACTTCAAGCAAAATTTCTGTTTTGAAAGACACTGACTACTTCTTTCATTTTGGGCCCCTTTGTGGACTCAGATATAACATTAGGGCCACAATGGGTATATTTCTGAACACGGGAGAAACAGGGGTATTCATTTTGGGGTGTAAATCCTCATTTTCATGTAAACTATAGGAAAAAAATGTGTCTTTAAAATGACAGATTTGCAAAAATATTAAATTTTACTTTTTCTCCTTTAAATTGAATTAATTCCTGAAAAAAAACAGTGGGGTCAAAATACTCATGACACCCCTCAGTGAATACACTAAGGGGGGTAGTTTTTAAAATGGGGTCATTTGTGGGGGTATCTATTATTCTGACACTCATGAGCCTTTCCAATCTTGGCTTGGTGTAGGAAAACAAAGTGTTCCTCAAAATGCTAAAAAGTAATGTTAAATTTGTACGTCTCCTAAATGGTTAAAAAAAAAAACCGAAAGTTTTTCCAATGTGCGCCCAAAATAAAGTAAACGGGTGGAAATATAAATCTTAGCAAAAATTTCTATATTATGTTTGCACATATTTGAGATATTGCAGTTGGAAATGTGAAAAAATGACAATTTTTTCAAAATGTTCCCAATTTTGGCGCTTTTAATAAACAAACACAAATTCTATCGGTCTATTTTTTCCGCCTAAATGAAGTACAACATGTGGTGAAAAAACAATGTCAGAATCGCTAGGATATGCAAAACCTTTCTGGTGTTTTTCCATGTTAAAGTGACACATGTCAGATTTGCAAAATTTGGCCTGGTCATTAAAGGAGATGTCCCGCGCCGAAACGGGTTTTTTTTTTTTAAACCCCCCCCCCCCCGTTCGGCGCGAGACAACCCCGATGCAGGGGTTAAAAAAACCACCCGCACAGCGCTTACCTGAATCCCGGCGGTCCGGTGACTTCAATACTTACCGCTGAAGATGGCCGCCGGGATCCTCTATCTTCGTGGACCGCAGCTCTTCTGTGCGGTCCACTGCCGATTCCAGCCTCCTGATTGGCTGGAATCGGCACGTGACGGGGCGGAGCTACACGGAGCTACACGGAGCCCCATAGAGAACAGCAGAAGACCCGGACTGCGCAAGCGCGGCTAATTTGGCCATCGGAGGCCAAAAATTAGTCGGCACCATGGAGACGAGGACGCCAGCAACGGAGCAGGTAAGTAAAAAACTTTTTATAACTTCTGTATGGCTCATAATTAATGCACAATGTACATTACAAAGTGCATTATTATGGCCATACAGAAGTGTATAACCCCACTTGCTGCCTCGGGACATCTCCTTTAAGGCGCAAACAGGCTTGGTCACTAAGGGGTTAACAGCCTCATTTTTGTCTTTGCTGTGGCGTAGCACATTGCACCCACGGCTAGTGTAATGGAGGAGGTGGCCATTGCATATGACAGTCAGTCACCTCTAGTAGCTGTATGAGGAAAAATGACAACTCAGTGATATGCGCAAAACATCCTACAGCCACATGTGTTCCTCTCATGACAAGGCGTCTCGTGTTGCCACAGTTATCGGAGAAACTTGTTTGGGCCAAATGAGAGGAGCGTAACTGCATTAACGTTACAGGGGTCTGCCTATACTTCAGATGCAGAAATGTTATAGGGGTCTGCCAATACTGCTGCTACTTAAATGTTTCTAGGGTCTGCGTATACTTCTGCAACTAAAATGTTACTGGGGTTTGTCTATACTGTTAATACTGAAATGTACCTAATACTGGGCTCTGCCTATACTGCTGCTACGGAAATGTTACTGGGGTCTGTCTATACTGTTACTACTGAAATGTTACTAATACTGGGCTCTGCCTATACTGCTGCTACTGAAATGTTACTGGGGTCTGTCTATACTGTTACAACTGAAATGTTACTGGGCTCTGCCTATACTGCTGCAACTGAAATGTTACTGGGGTCTGTCTATACTGTTACCACTGAAATGTTACTAATACTGGGCTCTGCCTGTACTGCTGCTACTGAAATGTTATTGGGCTCTGCCTATACTGCTGCTACGGAAATGTTACTGGGGTCTGTCTATACTGTAACTACAGAAATGTTACTGGGGTCTACCTAGACTTCTGCAACATAACTGTTAGTGGGGTCAGCTTATACCTTTGCTACAGGAATATTACAGGGGTCTGTGCATAGTATGGGTGCACTAAGTTTTCCCATCGCGTTGTTCTACGTATCTGGCCCCCCCAAAAAACCCAGACTGACTAGGGCATGCAGTGTGGGCCGAAGCCCACCTGTATTTTATCTGACGTTAGCTCAGCTATCCAAGGCACTGCAATGGAATTTATTTATGTACCGTCGGTGAGTTCCAGGGAGCCACCCATGCTGTGGGTGCACACAGACTTCCCATAGCGGAGTTGTAGCTGCCTGTGACTATGAAAAAAGGCCAGCCTGACTAGGGCATGCAGTGTGGGCCGAAGCCAACCTGTATTTTATCTCACGTTAGCTCAGCTATCCGGGGCACTGCAATGGGATTTATTTATGTACCGTCGGTGGCTTTTCTGGGACCCACCCATGCTGGGGGTCCACACAGACTTCCCATAGCAGAGTTGTACCTGCCTGTGACTATTAATAAAAAATACCCAGTCTGACTAGGGCATGCAGTGTTGGCCGAAGCCCACCTGTATTTTATCTGACGTTTGCTCAGCTGTCCGGGGCACTGCAATGGGATTTGTTTATGTACCGCCGTTGACTTCCAGGGAGCCACCCATGCTGCAGGTGCACACTGACTTCCCATAGCGGAGTTGTACTTGCCTGTGACTATTAATTAAAAAAAAACAGTTTGACTCGGGCATGCAGTGTGGGCCGAAGCCAACCTGTATTTTACCTGACGTTAGCTCAGCTATCCGGGGCACTGCAATGGGATTTATTAATGTATCGTCAGTGGCTTCCTGGG
The DNA here is from genome assembly GCF_035609145.1 of Eleutherodactylus coqui. Lineage (NCBI taxonomy): Eukaryota > Metazoa > Chordata > Amphibia > Anura > Eleutherodactylidae > Eleutherodactylus > Eleutherodactylus coqui. Next base: position 33,214,280 of record NC_089849.1, read on the forward strand.
ACCCACCCATGCTGTGGGTCCACACAGACTTCCCAGAGTGGAGTTGTACCTGCCTGTGACTATGAAAAAAGGCCAGACTGACTAGGGCATGGAGTGTGGGCCGAAGCCAACCTGTACTTTATTACACGTTAGCTCAGCTATCCGGGGGACTGCAATGGGATTTATTAATGTACCGTCGGTGGGTTCCTGGACCCACCCATGCTGTGGGTCCACACAGACTTCCCAGAGCGGAGTTGTACCTGCCTGTGACTATGAACAAAGGCCAGACTGACTAGGGCATGGAGTGTGGGCCGAAGCCAACCTGTACTTTATCACACGTTAGCTCAGCTATCCGGGGGACTGCAATGGGATTTATTAATGTACCGTCGGTGGGTTCCTGGACCCACCCATGCTGTGGGTCCACACAGACTTCCCAGAGTGGAGTTGTACCTGCCTGTGACTATGAAAAAAGGCCAGACTGACTAGGGCATGCAGTGTTGGCCAAAGCCCATCTGTATTTTATCTGACGTTTGCTCAGCTGTCCGGGGCACTGCAATGGGATTTATTTATGTACCGCTGGTGAGTTCCAGGGAGCCACCCATGCTGCGGGTGCACACTGACTTCCCATAGCGGAGTTGTACCTGCCTGTGACTATTAATTAAAAAAAAACAGTTTGACTCGGGCATGCAGTGTGGGCCGAAGCCAACCTGTATTTTACCTGACGTTAGCTCAGCTATCCGGGGCACTGCAATGGGATTTATTAATGTACCGTTGGTGACTTCCTGGGACCCACCCATGCTGTGGGTCCACACAGACTTCCCAGAGTGGAGTTGTACCTGCCTGTGACTATGAAAAAAGGCCAGACTGACTAGGGCATGGAGTGTGGGCCGAAGCCAACCTGTACTTTATCTCTCGTTAGCTCAGCTATCCGGGGCACTGCATTGGGACAAACTAGAGGAGCAATACAGCGCTAATGAGACGTGCACAGCTACGCTAGCATTGGAGTCCGCTGTAGGCCCGCGATTGCTGAGGATTTGTGCAGAGGCCTATGTCCTGGGTGCAGTGAAAGTTCGCTTCCTGCCTACGATTGCTGAAGCTGTTGGCCGAGGCCTATGTCCTGGGGGAACTGCAACTGCGCCAGGTTGGGGCTGTGCAACTTTTTCCTGGCTAATCCAGTCATTGGAGCGGTGAAAGGAAAGCTAGCTGATTTAATGAGCCCGTCACAGATGAACTAGCATCGAAGTCCGCTTCATGTCTACGATTGCTGAAGCTGTGGGCCAAGGCCTATGTCGTCGGCGCAGTGCAAGTCTGCCATGTTTGGCCGCTCTGATTTATTTATTGTTCATGTCTTGGGTTGCCTAGGACCCACCTATGCTGTTGGTGCACACTTAGTTCCCATTGCGGTGTTTGACCTGTCTGGCACAAAGACACTGACAGACTTGGGTAGGGGGCAGACTGCAGATGGCTTTCCCCTTGCGGTGTCGATTGAGCTATGCGACACCTAGACAGAATAAATACTGTGTGGGCACATGGATTCCCCATAGCTATGTAACTTATGCCCACGTTTGCAGCTCCTGACGGAGGTGTCAGAGGATTGGAATGAAGATCGAATGTCAATTTCTCTACAGCATTGTGGGCTATCACCCCGCCCCTTTTAAAGAGGGTCGCTGCCTGGCCCTGCCAACCCTCTGCAGTGTGTGCCTCCGGTCCTTCCTCATGGCAGACGCACTTATAAATAGACATGAGGGTGGTGTGGCTATGAGGCCAGCGTGTGGCATGAGGGCAGCTGAAGGCTGCGCAGGGACACTTTTGTGTGCACTGTGGATGCTGGGTCGTGCGGGGGGTTGGGCAGCATTTAACCCAGGAGAAGAGGCAGCGGTGTGTCCCGCAGGCAGTGCTTGTGCTTGGTTGGAGGTAGTGTGGTGCTTAGCTAAGGTATGCCTTGCTTATGAGGGTTTGTCTGAAGTAAAAATTGTTAGGGGGGGGGGCCCACTTTTGCCGCTATTGTGGCTGAATAGTGGGACCTGGGAACCTGAGATGCAGCCCTGCATGTTGCCCCTCGCCTGCCCTATCCGTTTCTGTGTCATTTCCATCACTTTCGTAGGTTTTGAAGATTTGCACAAATGAAAACCTTAGCGAGCATGGGTCATATACAAAAAGAGTCGCCCATTGACTTCAATGGGGTTTGTTACTCGAAACGAACCCTCGAACATCGCGGAAAGCTCGACTCGAGCAACGAGCACCCGAGCATTTGGTGCTCGCTCATCTCTAAATGTAACCTAAAAAAAAAAATCCAAAAATATAAAACCGTAAAACACAAAACTATAAAAACTGTACAATTTTTGTACAATGCTGACAGGAATAGAAAAGACTCCACGCTTCCAGGAACCTGGGTGCACAGAGTCTTTTCTATTCCTGTCAGCTATTCTAGAGGACACAGTTACTCGGCAGCTCTCCTGTTTATCAGGAAAAAGCAACGACAAGACGATTCCACCTGTATTTACTATAGACCCACCCAGATGGGGAGTTGTTTCCTGGCAGGATCTCCACTGGTCACAGGGTGAGTCCCTATTTATTTAGTTCTATATTCCATTTGTTCTACTTCAGTGGAGCGCTGTCTTAATTATTCTATCTGGGTGGATACTCGGTGTATCCGACCAATAGACTTAAAATGTGAAAAACCGTCTTCTGCCTCGTGTGTTTCTTTTGCCTTCCATTGCAAGTTGAAAACAGTTTGATAGGAAATAAAAAATATAGTGCCCTTCCCTATTTTAATTGACAGAGTCTCGTTTTGTGTGTAAAAGAAACTTGTATAACCTGAATGAAACTTAGAAGCAACTCCCTACTTTCTCAATAAACCAATTTTATCTTTTTTTTTTTTTTAGCTAATTTAGCTTGCAGTATAATATATAGCTAATACATTCACATAGCATTCACCAGCATCGGTGTGCTTCCATGTATTTATGCGTATGCTCTGATATCAACAGCAACCAATCACAGCTCAGCTTTAGTTTCTTATGCTTCTGAGATAAAATAAAAGCTGCACTGTGATTGGCTGCTATGGGCAACAGCTTTTTATTTTGGACAGCTTTCATAACAGTGCGGTGCTGGGCTCATCTTTATGACCACTTTGCATGTCGCAGGACTGATATCTATAAAATCACTGTGCAACGCACCGGTATATCATCTAGTCTTCTATATATTTGTCAATGTCTGTTTGTTGGAGCATTACGCACAAACTGTACGACCGATTGACATGAAATTTTGCACACAGTATAATCTCGACCCGGAGAAGGTTATAGGCTAAAAAAAAATCTGAAATGTTGTTGTCTTGGCAACCTTATTTGTATATTTTCAGCTTTCCTTGAATTTTAATGCAGCAACCCCCAAATTTGCTTTCACCAATGGATTCTATGGACTCGATTTAGTATTCCTGGTTATTTCCAACAAGTAATTCCCACTAGAAGAGTCAGACTGAGCAGTGAACATTTGTGTTTCATGAAATGATCTGTCCCCAGATAGGAATACATGGAGGAAATTCATGAACACCGGCTCTCATTTATCAAAACTGTCTAACTGTAAAGCAACAAACAGTTTTTGTTGCCCATAGTAACCAATAACAGAGCTGCTTTCATTTTACCTCAGCCCTAAGAGGATTAAATATTGTTGCCAATAACAAGCAATCACAGAGCTGGTTTCATTTTCCCACAGCACTAAGGATTGAAAACTGTTGCCCATAGCAAACAATCACAGCGCAGCTTTCATTTTACCTCCGCACTAAGATAATTAAAAGCTGTTGCCTATAGCAACCAATCACAGCAGAGCTTTTCTTTTACCTCAGCAGTATATGTCAACCAATCACAGCAGAGCTTTTATTTTACCTCAGCAGTATAATATATGTCAACCAATCACAGCACAGCTTTTATTTTACCTCAGCAGAATAACAAATGGAAGCTGAGCTATGATTGATTGCTATAGGCAACAAAAAAATGCACAATTTGACTCAAATGCGACCAGAACTGGGGGTTTGTATACGACACAAACAGATTTTGTGTTGTAGATCTATGTAGCTTTCATTTTATCTCAGCACCGAGGATTAAAAGCTTTTGCCTACAGCAGCCAATCACAGCACAGGTTTTTTAGTTTACCTCAGCAGTATAATATATAGCTAATACATTAGCATAGCATTAATCAGCATCGGTGTGCTTCCACGTATTTATGCGTACGTTCTAATAACATCTTTTTCTGTATTGCCCGTATTCTGTATCAGGTACCCGGGCTGTATAATATATATATAACGCACAATGTTTGTTTGTGTCGTATACAAATCCACAGTTCTGGTCCGATTTGAGTGACATTTAGCATGGGCGTTCTTCAGCACCAGGCGACGAATACTGGCAGAATTAAAAATCGAAAACTCAACTAATCACAGTTCAAATTTCGTTTCTTATACTTCTAAGGTAAAATAAAAGCTGCCCTGTGATTGGTTGCTATGGGCAACAGCTTTTTATTTTGGGCAGCTTCCATAACAGTGCGGTGCTGGGCTCATGTTTGTGGCCACTTTGAATATTCCAGGACTGATATCCATAAAATCGCTGTGCAACGCACCGGTATATCTTCTAGTATGTATATAAACAATGATGATTATTATGAAACACAGGGAAAACATACAAAGTCATACAGATATTCACAGTATATGGAAGTGAAAATATTAACCAGCACCTGGGTGTAGCCAGTCACAGAGGTGGTTAGAGGTCAGATAAAATACTGTGTGGAGGGTGCTAGTTTAATCTACCCCTAAGGCCTCATGTCCACGGGGAAAATCAGGCCTGCTACGGATTCTCCATGGAGAATCCTTGGCGGGTCCCTCCTGCCCCGCGGACATGAGCGCTGAAAATAAGAATAACTTACCCGCAGCGGACCGGGCAGCTCTTCTCTTCTTCACGGCCGAATCTTCTTTCTTCGGTCGGCGAATGTGCTCGGCCCGCCGGCTGCGTGCTGCGTGCATGCGCCGGGCACATCTGCCGGGCCGAAGAAAGAAGATCCGGCCGTGAAGAAGAGAAGACCTGCCCGGTCCGCTGCGGGTACGTTATTCTTATTTTAGGTCTCCCGCGGATCCGGACGGCTTCCATAGAAGCCTGCGGGAGCCGTCCCCGCGGGAGACCCGCACGAAAATGGAGCATGGTCCGGATTTTTTCATGCTCCATTTTTTTTAATTCACTTTTATTGACCATCCACGGGTATTTATCTACCCGTAGGTGGTCAATGCATCCCTATGGGATGCGGATCCGCATGCGGGTGATCCGCTGCGGATTTAAATTAATCTTTTGCCCGTGGACATGAGGCCTAAATCCAAGTTTGCTCATCATCTGTTTGAATCCAGGGGTGGATCAGAAGAAGCCTGGACTTTATTTGGATATAGTCAGGGAAGCAATGCGTTTTGGAGGACTTTATCAACAAATTGCCTTCTTTTTCAAGCCATAACATGTCATCAATCAACAACAGTATAAATAAGATACATTCCCAGTACTTTTTAGCCAATAAGAACGCCTTCCCTCAATTAGCGTCAAAACATCCGCTGATTATTTGTTACGGCTTGAAAAAAGGTGGCAATTTGCTGGTAAATACCTCCAAATCGCATTGCTTGCCTGACAATGTCCAAATAACCAGAAAAAAGTAACAATGTCAGCAGCATTCACCACAAACCCAATATGGGGAAGCACATAGTGTTACGCGCTAAGTGGTAGATTGAACTCCAAGAATCCACAGAACTTTCCTAGTAAATATGCAGACCGGGCAGCAAAAAAGGTACAGGAATGTTCTTCACATCAGAAGTACAAAACTTTATTTTATCCACATAGAACAGGCAATGTTTCATTCACCTTGGTGGTCTTTGTCAAGCTTGGTCAAAACATTGGCTGTTTTTTGGGAGAGGCCATCAATATTAAAAGCCCAGAAAACCCTTTAAGGTCCTAGATTTTGGCACCTGGTACAGAAGGGTCTGGTGTTTGTTTTTCCTATCCACTATCTTTCTAAAACCCTTAAGACCATTCCCAATATTCTTGTTTTCGAGCATTTTAGTTTCTCTGGATAGGTGAGTTCTGCACTGGTTCCAGCCACCAAGTAGAAAGCGGTGTAAGACCAAACATCACTGTGTCCCCTCAATCCATGGGCCCCTAAGGAGCTGCATGGTTTGCCTGTATCGTACATATGCTTTTGATAGGAAGGTTCTGCCTGAGATAAAGGGGGTAAATTTTAGGGTCTTTACTCCATGACTGACATAGCTATTTTATCATGAATGAATTAAGCAGTTTGATCCCAATAGCGCCAAAGCACTAGACAATCCCAGATTAGGTGAAAAGATACATTTTGTGGAGCCCTATAACAGTAAAGGTGCATGTACACACTCAGATGATCTCTCAAAATTCATCAGAAACTGACAGTTTTGAGCAATCTTTTTTCATAAGCACTAATGGGCTAATCAGACTTTTAGTACTTCATTGAATGTATTTAGAGAACAGTGGGTGGTCTGTTCTCTAAATACATCACCATTGTTCTCCAGCGGGACAGCGGCTGGTAACAACTGTTAAAAAAATGTTATCAGCGCTGCCTGCGGAGAACTCAGTGTGCTGTTCCCGACGAGGATTTCATACTGACCTGAATTCAGTGATGGACGAAAAGTGCACGATGGGTACATTTACATACAATGATTATCGCTCAAAAGATGGCTTTTGAGCAATAATCACTCTGTGTAAAAGAGCCTTAAAGGAGATGTCCCGCGCCGAAACGGGTTTTTTTTTTTTTAAACCCCCCCCCCGTTCGGCGCGAGACAACCCCGATGCAGGGGTTAAAAAAACCACCCGCACAGCGCTTACCTGAATCCCGGCGGTCCGGTGACTTCAATACTTACCGCTGAAGATGGCCGCCGGGATCCTCTATCTTCGTGGACCGCAGCTCTTCTGTGCGGTCCACTGCCGATTCCAGCCTCCTGATTGGCTGGAATCGGCACGTGACGGGGCGGAGCTACACGGAGCCGCTCTGAGCCCCATAGAGAACAGCAGAAGACCCGGACTGCGCAAGCGCGGCTAATTTGGCCATCGGAGGCCAAAAATTAGTCGGCACCATGGAGACGAGGACGCTAGCAACGGAGCAGGTAAGTAAAAAACTTTTTATAACTTCTGTATGGCTCATAATTAATGCACAATGTATATTACAAAGTGCATTATTATGGCCATACAGAAGTGTATAACCCCACTTGCTGCCTCGGGACATCTCCTTTAAGGGCAGAGATCTTGAACACTTTGATGAAAATAATTTAATCCATCCATGGTGTAATAAGCTCGATGTAAGATGGATGGCATGTTTTCCATTGTTAGGGGAGACCAAAGCAAAATCACACTGTCCATTGGTTATTGGCCTTTGACATTAGCTTCCCCTATAGTTAGTGCCCTGTGGGTGGGTTTGACACATTTATCAAGGAAGGCTTTGTGAAAGGAGTGCGGTAACCTGGGGGTTACTCGCACACTAGGATCGCCATCTTCCATTTTCAGATGGTTGGCATCAGTCTCACACAGGTGCTGGACCATCAGATTACTTTAAATATGCGGCTTCTGCCATTTCCTGTGCTTACTTATAGACAAGATGTACATTTGTTCAGTATGCTATGACTAAGGGCTTTTATCTAGAGATGAGCGAGCGTACTCGTTTAGGGCGTTTTTGCACTCGAGCACCGCTCGATTCGGGGGGTGCCGGGGGTTGCAGAGGGGAGTGGGGGGGGAGGGGGAGAGAGAGTTCCCCACTGCTACCCCCCGCTCCACCACACCACCCCCCGAATCTTTTCGTCCGAGTAGTTAGTTACTCGGAAAAAGCGGTGCTCGAGTGCAAAAACGCCCTAAACGAGTACGCTCGCTCATCTCTACTTTTATCCATTAGCGTTTTTTTAATGCTGCTATATCGCTGCGTTTTTTAATGCACATGTCAATGGGACTTTCTAATGGTAAAATCGCATCGCACGTACTTGTGATTTTTGTGCGATGCGTATTTAACATTAGAAAGTCACATTGAAAAAATTGCAGCGACATCGCAGCGCTAAAAAAAAACGCTAGTGGCTAAAAGCCCTAAGGCAGACATTCTGCCGAAACGCATCAGCAAGTTTGAGGGACCTCTGTGCACACAGGCTGAGGCTTTTAATATGATGCAATAAACATCAAGTTTTATCTTATTCTTTGGATGCTGGATACAAATATTGTTTCACTGCTGCATGCGGAGTCCAGGCTTCAGCTTTCTCCGTGCGTCCTGTTGGAATTCACCTAACCATTTTTCAAACATCTACATGAGGTGAGCTGAACCATGTCCTTTTTAGTGTTCTGATCCCTCTGCGCTGTGTCAGCCCTTCAGATGTTTGTAGACAGCTATTAAGGCTACTCTCACATATTAGTTCAGAAAACACTTCTCGAAATCGCGGCATTTTTACTGCGATTTTGAGCTACATTTTTGAACGCACTGTACAGTGTTTGACAGCACTTTTAAACGCACCCCATCATTTTGATGGGACGCGTTAAAAGCAGAGCACAAAAAAAGAACAATCAGCGCTCAAAACTCGCGACATTGGAAATGCTGTGTGCGAGTGTAGCAACCCCACTAGAATCAATGGGAGTGTTGTACTGCGGTTAGTGTGGCGTCCAGCGTCTAATCGCGGTAAAAAGCCCTTGTGTGAGTGGCTTAAGTCTCCTCTCATTCTTCTTTTTTTCAAGGTAAACATTCCCAGATCCTTTAACCGTTCTTCATAGGACATGCTTTGCAGACCGCTCACCATCTTGGTAACTCTTCTCTGAACCTGTTCCAGTTTGTCTGTCTTTTTCAAATCGGGGTGCCCAGAATTGGACATAGTATTTCAGATGAGGTCTGACTAAGGGTGAACACCCACTTGCATTTTCTTTAATGCTGCGATATTGCTGCATTTTTTTAGCACGATTGTCAATGGGACTTTGACTTTCTAATGCTAAAAACGCATTGCACAAAAATTGCAAAGCACCAACTTGCAATGTGTTTTTTAACATTAGAAAGTGCCATTGACAATTGTGTTAAAAAAACGCAGCGATATCGCAGCGTTAAAAAACGCAAGTGGGTGTGAGCCCTAAGGAAGAGTAGAGGGGGATAATTACCTCACGTTACCTATACTCTATGCTTCTCTTAATAGATCCCAGAATTGTGTTTGCTGCTGGATCACATTGTTGACTCATGTTCAGTCTGTGATCTATTAGTATACCAAAATCTTTTTCACATGTGCTGCTGCTTAGCCCAATTGCTCCCATTCTGTATGTGTTTTTTTCATTTTTCTTCCCCAGATGTAGGACTTTGCATTTCTCCTTGTAAATACCATTCTGTTAGTCACCCTCCACTGTGCAAGCTTTTCTAGATCTTTTTAAGTTCTATCTCTTTCTTCCATAGTGTTATCCCTCTTAGCTTTGTGCCGTCTGTAAATGTTATCAGTTTCCCATTAATTCCCTCCTCCAGATCATTTATAAAGATGTTGAACAACACTGGGCCTAGGACAGAGCCTTGTGGTATTCCACTTGATGCATTCTTCCAATTGGATGTGCAGCCATTTATAACCATTCTTTGAGTGTGATCACTCGGCCAGTTGTGAATCCACTTAACAGTTGCCTTGTCAATCCCAGATTTGGTCATTTTTTCAATAAGTATAGTATAAGATACTTTGTCAAATGCTTTACTAAAGTCAAGATATACTATATCCACCGCATGTCCCTGATCAACCCAGTCAGTGACTCTGTCATAGAAGGAAATTAGATTCATCTGGCATAACTTGGTTGTTACAAACCCATGCTGGCTCTGGTTAATTGCTCCATTCTCATCCAAGTACTTGCATATATGCTGTTTAATAATTTGTTCAAAGATCTTTCCAGGTATAGAAGTCAGACTCACAGGGCTGTAGTTTCCTGGATCCACCTTCTTCCCTTTTTTGAAGATAGGGACAACATTTGCCCTTTTCCAATCTTCTGGGACTTCTCCTATTCTCCAGGAATTTTGAAACATTATGGCGAGTGGTTCAGCAATGACCTCATCTGCTTCCTTTAGTATTCTAGTATGCTATTCATCTGGTCCTGGAGACTTGAATTTATTTATGTTAGCTAAGTGTTCCCTAACCATCTCTCTGCTTATAGATAGCCTGCATTCTTTTATTCCCCAAATAGCACCGGGAAGATCAGTTGATGTTCCATCTACTTTCTGAGAGAAAACATACAAAATAGGAATTTAAAAGTTCGGTCTTCTCAATATCATTTTTAACCAATTCCCCATTTTCATTTTGTAAATATCCAATAGCGTCTTTGACTTTTCTTTTGCTATTGATATAACTCCAAAATCATTTTCTATTGTTTTTGGCCACTCTTGCAAGCCTTAATTCCATAGTAGCTTTAGCTTTTCTGACACTCGCCCTAAAGTTTCTACGGACTGCAATATATTCTTCTGTAGATGTTCCCTCCTCTTTCCATTTTTTATACATATTTCTCTTCCCTTTTTAGCATGTATGTAAGTTCTGTGTTTGTAACAATCAGGTTCTGGAGTCTCTTTGTTGTTACCCTTGCGGATCTGTAGCGTAGTCAGGGAAGTCAGAGGTTGGTACACAAGTATGTCAGTTTGCAATATGGAGGGACAGGCAGGTGGTGGAGCTTGACTACAGGCTTGGAGGACAATGATCACATGATGAAGGGAGTGCCAGGCCAGGTTTAAATAAGGTGTCTAATTGAGGGAATGGTGCGGAGCAAAAGAGGGAAGCAGGAACTGGATTACAGAGACAAGGAACATAAAGCCAGGTTTATGCAGGGGAGCTATTCAAAGGGCTGGAGTTTCTGCCTGGAGTACAGGTGCTCCTTGGTTCAAGCCCTGACAGTGTTCATCCATCCTGATCTCTTTAAATGCTTCTCATTGTTTCTTCATTGAGGGATTGTTAACGATTGTGCTTTGAGAATCTCATTTCGCAATATTTCCCAACTTTCTTGGACATTCCGGTCTTTAAGAACATCCAGCCATTGGATCCTGCCTACCCGCTTTAAGAGTCCATTAAAATCTGCCTTTCTGGAATCCAACCTTGAGATTTCAGTCTTTTTAGGTCTTCCCCTTGTTATTCAAAATTCAAGGATAGTATGATCCCTGCTTCCTAAGGTTCCAGCTAACTGTACTTCCTCAACCATTTCCTCCCTGTTGATAAAAATTAAGTTCAAGATAGCAGATCCCCTTGTTTTTTGTTAAGAATTTGTTGGACCCATTACTTTTGCCTGAGAGAGATTCCCAACAAATGTCTGGATAGTTAAAATCTTCCATGGTCACTATGTCATATTTTTTGAGAACTTGGCTATCTGATGTAGAAAGAGTTCATCTATATTTTCTGCTTGTCCAATGGTGTCCTTTCTGTTGTTCTCTCCTTGTATTCTTACCCCAACAGTTTCTACAGAACTCCCATGCTCTGAAGCTTTAATTCTTTGTGGAGATGTATGTTTTCCTAAAATACAACACAATACTTCCTCCCCTTTTGTTTGGTTTGTTTCTTATAAATAGGCTGTATCCTTCAAGCCTTGTGTTCCAATCATGTGTATCATCCCACCAAGTTTCTGTGATGCCTATGACATCATATTTCTTTTCCTGTGTTAGGAGCTCCAATTCTCCTTGTTTGTGTCCCATGCTCTGTGCATTTGTGTAAAAACATTTTAGTTTCTGATCGGTGTCTCTTGCTCCTCTCGTTTTCTCCTGAATTTTTGTCTTTGTGCTTTCTTTCCACTTCTAATAGCAAGGTTCTCATTGTATTCATTAGATGTATATTTTTACCTGGCCTTTAACTTCCCTTCCCATATAGTTTAAAGCTCTCCTGATAAATGCAGCAAGGTGCCTGCCAAATATATGCTTATTTGTCTTTGTAAGGTGCAATCCATCTCTAGCAAGGAGTCCATGCTATTCACTCCATGGTCTAGAAATCCAAATTTTTGCTGACAGCACCATGGCCCCAATAACAAGTTATGGGCCCACTTGCCTGAAATCAGCATGGGCCCCTTTCACTCTGTATGTATTTATTTCCCATGCACCCTATTACCCCCCTCGCAACCCTCTCTTATTCCCAATTCTCCTTAAAAGCCAATATTAAAATAAGTGAAGATATCGTCTTTATTTGATTAATTCTTAAGTAAAGTCTAAAAATTCACATTTCTATCCCTTTGCACTGTGGGGAAAATACTTAAATGGGTTGTCCCGCTACGCAGGGCGAATTTCTTTTATAATAGTAATGTTTTCCTTTCACTAAACATTGTAAAGCACAACATATATGGGTTCAAAACAGCAGGCATATCAGCTGTAATGTCTTTTTCTTACTTTTTAATCTGATGCTGTAAGCAGCTTTCAAAGATGGCGCCGTTGTGCTGCCTTCACACAATGCCCTCCACCTCTCTACTCTTGTGTGCATGCTCCCGATGACAGGAGAATAAAAAAAAGAAATCTCTCCTATCCCCACTCAGCTCCCGCCAAGGCCCCGCCCACCTCCATTGAACTCATCCTCAGTGTACTGGCCCGCCCACTTCCATTGAACTCCTCAGCTGTCTCTCCTGGCCCCACCCATTGCAATGAAAGGGCAGTATGAGCCGCAGTAAAGAAAAAAAGTTAAAACCATGCATCCATCCATCTTTTCATCCATCCTTCCATCTTTGCATCCATCATCCATGCATGCATCCATCATCCATCCTTGCACCCAAACCGCACCCAAAACTGCACCCTAAACCGCACCTGAACCGAACAGTGGCAGCCCGACAGTGAACACTCCACCCCCGGTGCAACAAGTTATAGTGACACATCCCCCCCATCCTGGCATGATAAATTATAGTGACAGCCCCCCCCCCCCACCACACCACCTAGCCCCCCTTCCCCTGTGTGACAAGTTATAGTGACAGCGCCCCCCTCCCGGCGCGACAAGTTATAGTGACAGCTCCTCCACTCCACCCATGCGAAAAGTTATAGTGACAGACACCCCCCCGGGCGTGACAAGTTATAGTGACAGCCCACCAACCCTCCTCCCCCCCGTGCGACAAGTTATAGTGATGGTACCACCTCCCGGAGCGGCAAGTTATAGTGACAGCCCTCCACTCCCCCACCTGTGTGACAAGTTATAGTGACAGTCTCCCTCTCTCCACCCCCCTGCAACAAGTTATAGTGACACCGCCCCAACCCCCCCCACCCCACCCACAGCCCCTGCCCCCAGTAATAATATTTACCCTTCAGCTGAGGACCAGTGGACGCTCCTGTCCAGATGGGCCCCAGCGCGAACTGTGCATGCGCACAGAGTCTGCCACGCGTTCCCAAGCAGACGAACGCTAATGCACATGCGCAAAGAATCTGCTGCTCATTCCCGTGCCTACGAGCGCTACTGTGCATGCGCGAAGACAAAGATGCTTGTTCACCGCCCAACGAGCTCTACTGCGCAAGCCCGACGAGAGGAGCAGACTGCAGCCAGAATTTGTCGTATCCAGGGACGACCACATCGTCAACACGGTGAGGGGCACGCCTGTAGGTAAGTATATATCTTCTGTATGGCTCATTTACGATGCACATAGTATATTACAAAGTGCATTGTAATGGCCATACAGAAGTGATTACATTCATTTGTCACGGCGGGACAACCCCTTTATGTTTTATGTGTATAGTAGTTAGATTAATTATCCATCTAAAAGGCAAGTTTCTGAGTTAAGGATTAAATTTAGTCCTTGACTAAATTTCAGCTGAATGATTACATTTGTTTATATATAAATGTGATTGATCAGAATATATTGTATTTCTTGACCGAAATAAAATCTTGACTCCGAAACCAGCCTAAACTATTTAATGTGATTGAATAAAATACCATGTTTTAAATATTCAACAGTATTTATTACACTATAAAACATTAGTTGTAACTTTTAGGCTGGAGTTACACGGGACGTATTCCCAGCAGAAATCTCGCGATTTTGCTGCAGCTAAAAACTGCAAGATTTCTGCGGGATTAGCGCAGCTCCAAAGCCTGCGGCACTTAGCCGCGGGTTTTGGAGCGGCTTCGCCGCATGCTTTTCCGTTGTGGCTGGCTCTCTCGTACACAGGAGCGAGGCCGCAACGGAAAAAAAAAAGAATGGACATGTTGCGTCCCAGGAATTTGCGTCACAGTGCCAGCTTTGCCGCAATAAATTGTCTGATGACATCACAGAGGAGTTAACAGCGAGGGTCGCTGTCCCAATACACCCACGCTGTTGCAGAGAGCAGCCGGCTCCTGCTGCTGGATAGCTCGGGATTTCTTCTCATCTCGCGCTATCCACAGGATGTAAGTGTACGTCTTGTTACGTTAAGTATCCCACAGCCAGGACGTACATTTATGTCCTGTGGTGTTAAAGGGTTAAGCAAGAAGTAAACTCTAAAAGTTATTGTATTAGTCTATGGCGTTGCACTGTTAAATTTCCTGGCTTTTTTCTTGCTGAACTTATCTATGGCATTTAAAAAGTCCACTGTTTTGGCAAGCTGACTTTCTATGGCCAAAATGGCAAAACTATTAACCCTTTCCAATCCACTGTCTGACGTCTTAAGACATTATGATTTAAGACTATACAGCTCCGATGTTGTAAGACGTCCGTCGGGGTTCTCTTACTGTATATTGCCAGCCAATCTGCTGTCGGAGCCTATCCAACATGTTACCTCCGGCAGTAGTAGCTTTAGCCAGCATATAGCGCCGTTGTATAACAGCAGAAAAAGAGTAAGCCCCCTAGGAAAACCAGGATACAAATTGGATTGGAAAGGGTTAAGTCTATCTTGGCTCATTGTACTTTGTTGCCAGGTCTTTACGGAACTGGCAAGCCTACCTAAAAACCTCTCAGCTGTGGACACTGTCACTGGAACTGTACAGAACAGTTTAAGTGCTATGCAAACATTTCCAAATATCGCCTGAAGATTTTTTTCATAAATCAAATTTAACTGTTTAAGAGGCTTTTTTTCTGAATCAAAAACGGTATGATGAATGTTTTTTAGCTGAATGACCTTTTTTAATAGTTTTTCAGTCAAGTCCTTTGGGTATTTTCCCACAAGATTCTTAGTTTTTATTTCGATTTCATCCCGTTTTTCGTCCATTATAGTGAGGACTGGGGAACATAAATCACAGGTAGAATTAGCAGCTGGGAATCTCGTTTTCAAGTTTTCAAACTTCAATTTCATTCTCAGGGCCAGTGGTTTGTCTTGATTGCTCCAGCAACAAATTTTGCCTCACGAGCAATTGTTTCCCATGAGCCTCTTAACTGCTGCATTTCGTTAATCAAATCTTTGATCAATTGCACTTCTGCATTGAGAGATATTCACTTGCTTTCTATGACAACATTCTAATGGTCATTTTATGCTATGCATTCCAATGTATCAGAGCACATGGCCGTATTCCTGCGACGTAAAAGTGCCCGGCTGGCCAATATAGCGCTGGGCGTTTTTACGTCGAGCCCAAAAGATAGTCCTGGAACTATCTTTTGGGCCGGAATACATCGGCCGCTGCATGGGCTCCTGTGGGAGCCAATGACAGAGGCCGGAGAAGGGAGGTGGGAGGGAGTTTAGCAGCTTGACTAGAGCTAAGCTCCCGCCCCTTGTCCGCAGCCAGCAATGGGAGGAGCGCGGGATAGGGCGGTGCTTAGCTCCACCCCTCCTATTGCAATCAACCGATGGGGAGGAGAGAGGTGGTGAGCTGGCGAGGAGGAGGGAAGAGGAGGTCTCAACGGCATGGCAGTCTCGGCGTAAGTGCGCCGGGGCCCAAGCCATCTGAACGGGCGCACAAACGTTAGATTTGTGCGCCCGTTCAAGAGTTTTTACTCCTCACATCATAGCGTATATCGGCCGGCCGTGAAAACGGCGGCCGATATAGATCATGTGAAAGAGCCCTAAGGCAGTATTTTGTGCTGACGGAGTCAAAATAGTGATTGTGTTCTGAAGGAGAATATCCAAGACTGTGTGCACTCCTGAGTAGTGTTTGACCATAGGTTGCATGGCTTGAATTCTTTCCGTCCTTTGCAGAGATAAAGGGATATGTTGTTTTAACATGTCCAGCAAGCAGGACTATGCGAGAAGAGACAGTAAAAACGTTCGATGTTCCCAAAAAATGTAATGATTATATATGATTTAATTTAGCGGCATTAAGTCCAACCCTGTTTCGAGAATGTACTTCTCAAGGTGAGAAAATAGCAGATTCATTCATTTCCAATGGTCTTGTTTTAACTCCACTTATGTCTCCTCACATATTTGAGCTGTTATCATACCCTTGAGAGCCGCAGTCAGCAAGACGTACATTAAGTGTTTATTATGTGGAAACTATTTCCTGAGGTATGTTGTTTTGTGAAAATAAAATTTACTAAGTGGTTAACTAATTACACTCCGTAGGAGAGCACCGTACTTTAGACGTTGCATGCTAACTCGGCAAATGCACCATTCATCACTCGGCATTTCTTGCCACCATGTACATAACACATTACCATACAAGGGGATCACTTCAGCGGTACAAGGCACTTTGAAGTCTCTCGTAACAAATCATTTTCATCACATCTTCATAGCAGTACTCCATATTTATTGTTGTACTCTGTACCATATTCTCGAAAGTCCATGGCATGACTAATGTAGTGGCCGGAAACACCTTTTCTGGCCCCTCCATAATTGTCATACATTGTCATGCGGAATAAGTTGGCGCTATACAAATAAAGATTATTATTATGTGTTCAATGTGGATGCACTATGCAAAGTGTCTAGTCTTAAGGGGCTTAATTGGGGTTCTGGAACAAATGTATCTTACATAGAGTCTTTCTAGAACTTAGAAATGTTCTGGGCCTGCCGGATCACTTGCGACACCTGTATTTCTTTCTCCATGTCCATAGACCAACCTGAGACCATACTGTTCCAAGAGCTGATCCCCAGGGATTCCACAGTTGACAGACTGTCCGGATTCATCATACACCTGGTCGCAGTCCTGGGTGGTGTAGCAGAGGGAGACTCTCTAACGGCAGCTGGTCTTGAGAGGTGAGGGCACAATTCTCTCCACAGTAGAAGGTGCTCTTTGGCACTGAAATATACCTGCACCCTGGGATCCTCAAAGTCCCGTATGTAGGGACGCAACCCTGGGGGCATCACAGTGCGGGCCATTTGATTGTCCCGATGGACCACAATCCCGGGGAGATGCGGCTTCTCTTCATTGCATGGCCACAGTTGCGGTTCTTGCCTGGGGCGCATGGTGTCCCCGGATGGGACTGCTGACCAAGAAGTAAAGAACCCCACCATGTTGCCGGTCCTACTAGGCCTAGCAGACTGTAGCTGTCTCAGCTTAATCCACCACTTAGAGGGCCGTTCATCCTCCCTCTTATCTGCAAGAGGAATGTCTAATCCTTGCAGATCCTCCGCATCACCCCAGTAGTGGGGGTTTTCGGTGGGGAGCCAGCGGTTACCCCTTGGATAGAGGAGTCCGTAATAGCTGCCATTTTCTCCACTGGTATCCAAAAGAATTGTTTTAGAACCCCCGAGGTAGAGTCTTTTAAGGTAGTGAAACTCCTCCCCCTTTAGGTTTCTACAAGTCCATTTAGTAGGGGTGGTCCTTTCCCATACTTTGCGCTTGGCTTGGGCATTGTCCTTTTTGGCGCCAAGACTTTGGCAGGAGCCTTTTTGGCGGGCGTGAGCCAGAGAGAAGCATTATGGATTGGGCACCATCTTGCATAGCCCCATAAAAAAAAGAGGGACAGGATTGGCTAGCAGCTCGGGCGCTAAGCACAGCAGCAGAAGAGGTAGCTCTGGTGCCAGACCGCAGGCAGGAGCCAGGAGGAAGGAAGTGCCGCCGGCACTGCCAGCAAGAAAGGAGCAGCAGTGGTGCACGTGGGAGCACAATGGAAGGAGACCTGGCAGTGGAGAGAGAGAGGAGCGGCACAGTGCAGCAACCAGCCGGCAGCTACTGCAAGTGCGCTGTCCGTCGCAGGGAAAAGGGCCCATGTGGCTGACCAGCATGGCGGCACTGCGGCGAGCGAGCGTGTCAGAGCCTAAGTGGAGGACGGCTGTGTGAGCCGGGTAGGTTGGGCATGGAGTCAGAAGGAGGACCTTCTGCCTGCAGTGGCTGTGGCAGCAGGTCCTGGTTTAGCGCTGCGGGGAAGCCCAGCAGGACAGAAACACATGTGGGGGATGGGTGGAGGAGAAGCATATATGGGGGAAGGGGGTGTTAGCTCAGGGTCTGAGAGCAAGTCTGGACAGTAGGAGGGATAGAGGGACAGAAATATTGAGCAGTGAGGGTGAGCGTTATGCACAGAGTAGTAGAAAGGACAGACAAGGAGACAAGCGCGCAAAAGTGAGGGAGAGGTCACAGGGCAGCTCTTCTGAAATAGCGGCTCTGCAGGAGTTGCCAGAAGGGGGAGGGGAGGCTCATGGGGTGTGCAGGTGGGATAAGGTGCCAGGGCGACAGCAACGCTGAGTGAAGCAGTTAGGAGGTTGCTAAGTGGGGTATAGCTCACGATGAAGAGACATTCAGGTGTCAAGAGGTGTACAAGGCATCCCGCACTCGCAATAAAACTGCACGAGGTAAATATTGCGGGGACCCTGGTTCTTCTTCAACTTTTTCCACAGACGAAAGGTGACACCAGCGGCAGGAAGAGCATCAGAGTGGAGCATACTATCTCGAGGAGAGTAGTAGTGGCGGGCAGAGCAGGAGTCAGAGACAGCCTTACCATATGTGGCACCACCATTGGCTGTTGGCATCCTCGTCAGGATCGTCAAATGATGGGCATGACCTCTGCCAGAGGAGTAAGCAGGCGACAGGACAGCCAGCCCTAGGTCTTTCGGAAGGTCGTCAGGGGAAAAGCATCCATGGTGCTTCTCCTAGGGGGAGTGAACAAACCAAGGAACAGCACACGGAACACAATGGATCAGGAGACAGCAGGAGTGAAGCACAGATTCCACCCTTAGTGGAAGGGCCAGTAAGTTGACATGTCAGGATGCTTGAAGAAATGTTGTTGTGGGTGGTGATACAAGTGATGGGGATTTTGTTTTGGTGTTGAAATCACTGCTGAGTAAATTTGAAAAACAAAAAGGGCTTCCAGTGTCCTGTGGTTCACCAGGGGGCTTGGTCAGCCCGCCTGACATGAAAAAGGGACTGCTAGCATCCAGTGGTTCACCAGGTGGTTTGGTTAGACCGCCTGACGGAGAATCTGCGATGGACGGATTGAAATTTATATGTTTTGTGTGGAGGCCCCCCTTGGTGTGCGTGTGTGTGTGTGTGGGGGGGGGGGGGGTAGCTGAAGACACATTGAAAAAGACTAGGAACAGACAGTATGTTGATATTTGGTCATTTTTAACAGTGGATCGGATCACATCACAGTAGACAAGGAACGTTTTTCCGAACATGGCCTAGCAGTCAAAGGGAGAAGTGGTAGGGCTCCATCACAAGAAAACTGAGTTCCAGCACCTCTACTGACTCTAAGGGACAACTTTTGGGGTCACCCTGCCCGGGCGAGCATCCGCAAAGCTTCACCTTCTGCTGACCGGTGGCACTAGCTTGCAGCCTGTTCCAGCCCAGGAATCTTCTGCCCTCCCTCACCATCTGACGGAGTCCAGGCCCTCCCACAAACTGGTGCGCCACTTCTGCTCCTCTCTGCCGGAGTGAAGGGGATTCCCCTGTGACATCGGCGGCATCCACTGGATCTGGGGCTCTTGCCCACGGCATCACTGACTTCCGGCACTGAACGGGAGGTTCCTCCACTTAGCATCCTGCCGCTGAGTGCGCTCCTGCAGGCACCAGAGACTATGAGTTAGAGATGGCTCTGTGGCCCAGGATTTAGCACTGTGGGCCGCGGGCCCAGGGTGAGGAGGCTCCCTGCAGACCAGGCAGCCACCATCTTGTTTGGGGACACTGATAGGCTGGTTCTCCCCTGCAGAGAAGAAAGACGTTAATAGGAGGTAAGGTTCCACACACTGGAGAGGAGTCCAGCTGTTACAGGCGTGCTGCTGGGATCTGTAGTTCTAAGCTTCCTTGCAGCACAGCCCTTACAGGGTTAATTGATTGAGCTGGCTGGGTGTGGTACTTCCTGCTAGCCTGTGCCTGTAAGCAGGTATCCTGACGTCTGTCTTGTTCTGGCTGGCTGTGTGATCTGTGCTCTGTCCTGTTCCTGATGCAAGCTTGCTGTGTGATCTGTGTCTTGCTAGTTCATGTCCGTTTGTTCGTTTAAATTCTGTCAGTTTTGTGTTAGCTTGCTGTGTGAGCTGCTATCTGTGTCTTGTCCTGTTGCAGCATTTTGTGTGAACTCTGTCCGCTTCTGCTGGACTCCTGGTTAGTGTAGGGACTAGCGGCATAACCAGGAGCCGTGAAGTTGGCCCGCTAGCACAAAATGTCAACTAACACCTAGTATTTACATTCAGCTTATCATCTGTTACTAGTGGTTTCATTTTGGCTGCTGTATGCTGTGTTTTTTGGCTCTGTGTATCCTGTTGTTCAGTCCCTGTCATGTGGCAGTGTATGTCTACAGTTCTGCTGGTGCGTTGTTCCTAGGATCAGATAGGGCCCAGTTCCAAAGACCGCGGGGCTGCCCTCTTATTGGGGCGATGTCATACCCATGGAAGCACAGGGTCAGTTGCCTGATATCTGTGTTAATCTCCTGTGTTCCCGTGTGCGTGCATACTACGACTACTCTTTGGTCACGATCGTGTGGGCCCTGTGCTTAGTTTTCCCAAACAATCGTAACACCAGCAGCCCCTGGGGAAGAGAAGGCCAAGTGCTCCCAGAGAGACCATCCAAGGAGGGTCAATGATCTTCTGTAGAAGCATCACACATACTCCCAACACCCCAGAAGCCCCTCCATCAACATACCTTCACATTCTCCCTGGCTTGTGCTCTTCTTATCCCCCATCACAGATCGCTGGCTTGAACAATTAAAGACTTCCACTGCCGTCCATTACATTTTCCCCTTCAAGAGAAACCAGGTAATCTTGTAGATATGATACCTTTTAATGGCTAACAAAATACATGATGTAATAGCGAGCTTGCGAACCTCTCGGGTTCTTCGTCAGGCTAAAAATGAAATAGATCCAAAGAGGCATGTAAACTTTTATGCCTCTTCAGATCTATTCCATTTTTAGCCTAACGAAGAGCCCGAGAGGTTCGCAAGCTCGCTATTACATCATGTATTTTTGTTAGCCATTAAAAGGTATCATATCTACAAGATTACCTGGTTTCTCTTCCTGGGAACAATCACATTTTGTTTTACTGGCTAACACCGTACCAAACCTTTGTTTTCATTTTCCCCTTCTGATTAGGATTGCTTTCTTCCTTTGAAGTACTAAATGGAAGCTATAATGCCACCCAGTGGTGGAAAAGCAGTACAACAACCTACAATTACCTATAGAGGCATTAGACCTGAAGAATCTGCTAAAATAAAACATAGTATGTGAACATAATCCATTCCCTACTCTCCCGGCGTAACTTTATCCAGACAGGCAATATGGAAAAGCTTACAAAAACAGCAAATACTGAAAACTCCAGAGACTCTCAGACACCAAAAAGACCACGCAACGTTCTCCGTTGCCTAAAGAAGAAAAACTAAAGAAGAAATTTTATATAAATCCAGGGTAGCCAAAAGAATAAAATACGGCAACAAAGAAATCCAGATCTTCCAAGACCTTTCTAAATTTACACTAGATCTAAGAAGGCAACTTTAACCCATTACAAGTGCACTAAGAGAAAAAGAAATACACTATAAATGGCTCTTTCCTTATAGCCTTGTCATCTCGAGTGCAAACAGAGCTTGGATTATCAAAACACTGGAGGACCCTTCCCCTAGTCTTAAATAAAATATACCTTTCCCACATCCAGATTCCAGACTGGACATCAGCGGAGGAATCACTTGACCCGTCTCCTCTCCCCAAAGCGGATTCCTGGACTCAAGTCACCCCAAATAAATCAAGGAAGATGAGAAAAACTGAATCTGACCACACTAGATTCCCCAGAAGAAGATAAGTAGTGACTCCATGTTTTCCACAAATGCAGTTTGCCTGTCTTCTCTTTTTCGCTCAGAGTTTTCTAATTACATCTTCGGTTACGCTGGGAGATCTGATGTGAACAAATTTGATTTGGTCCATTCAGCTGATCCCATCAAAATTTGACAAAATAGGAGCGTAAACGTTCCTACCATGTTTGTGCCCCCCCCCCCCCCCCCCTCATAAACTTTGATTATTTACTTTTGAAACTGAGCAGGACTGGACATTTTCCATAATCTCCTGCCCAGCTACAAAACATTACCAACTGTTGTTTCTCTCAATTTCATCCTCATGTTGATTTATAAAGTTTTTCCCTTTTCTCCTTCATCTCACCCTTAGCAAGCACTGCTGATCCTAGAATACAACAAAACCCAACTCTTATAATAATTATTATTTAATTATAATTAAAGGCTTAGCTGCGCATCACCTCCTTTAATGTTAAAGGCATTAATGCACCACAAAAGAGAACCCAGATCTTACGCCATCTAGAAACTAACAAAACGGATATTGCCTTTCTACAAGAAACGCACTTTAAGAAGAGCTACATCCCTTATCCAAGAACAAAATGTTCAACAAATGGTATAATGCCTCTTCTCCGCTTAAAAAACACAGAGGTGTGGTGATTGTCCTAAACAAATCTCCCATTCCAATTTTTGGATATCCAACCAGATCCAGAGGGAAGTTATATATTCCTCAACGGCAGGATCCTTGATAAAATTTACACACTAGCAAATGTCTATGCCCCAAACAATAATCAAGTAAACTTCTTTCAAAATTTTTGACCAGCTAGATAAATTCAAAGACAGACATTTAATACTTGGGGGCAATTTCAATGTACCTCTTCAGCCCTCAAATCGACACATCTCATGGCACATCCTCAATATCTTACTTAAACTTAAAGAAAATTTTAAAAAACTTTTTTTCTGAGCTAAACTTGGTTGACCCCTGGAGGATACAAAATCCTTCCATAAAAGCTTTTTCTTTCTACTCATAAAAAATACTCCAGAATAGACTACATATATATTCTGTACCATTTACTCAGCTCTGTGATCAAATCATCCTATGACTCAATTCTTCTTTCTTACCCTTCCCCATTCTCCCTGGAAATAGCCCTTAAAACAATAAAAAAAAATTTGCCCAACTAACTGGATATTAAACGTCAGCCTTCTTCAAAACAAGGAAGATCTCGCCACCAGCAAACAAAATATCCAGATGTATTTCAAAGATAACGCAAGTTACCTCACAAAACCACCAATTTTGTGGGAAAATCATAAGGCGGTAACACGAGGCCTCTTAGTACAAATAGGTTCTAGAAGGGAAAAAGAGAAAAAGAAAAATCTGACCTAATTGAACACATTAAGAAATTAGAACTGCAACACAAAAAAACAACCATGCGTCTTATAGAAAAAGTCCTCTTTGATCTATGCAGAAAATTAAAGGAATTGCTCAACTCAAAGACTGAAAAATATCTCTACTATGCTAAATTTCTGCATTATGCCTTTTCAGACAAGTGCGGGAAAAGACCAGCTTCCCTGATCAAAAAACAAAAAACTCTAAAACATTTATCACTAAAATCAAAGATAAAAAGTACCAACTTCACCAAACAATAAAGGGCACAGCCAAAACATTTTGTGCCCACTACTCGGACCTTTATAATATTGACAAACAAGATAAAACAGACCCACAGAAAGCTCAAACAAATTCCAAAAAATTCCTAAATCCATTTCTCCCCCACAAATCTCCACCCACCAGAAAGTAGCGCTGAACAACCCAATTTTCCCAAAAGAAATTGAGGATGCCATTAGCGCCCTCCCTAAAGGCAAAAGTCAAGGCCCAAATGGCTTCAGCTCCATTTAAAATGTTTAAAGACACTCTAACCCGGCCTCACACAAATACTTCAAGCACATTAACGCCACAAATGATTTCCCCAGAGATGCTCTTACCGCCCACATCTCCCTTATTCCCAAGGAAGGGAAAGACAATACCCTCTGCAGCAGTTACAGGCCAATCTCACTAATCAACATCATCAAACTATATGCAAACATCCTCGCTAACTGAGTTAAGCTGCTTCTCCCGAACCTCATCAACATGGAACAAGTGGGATTCATGAAAGACAACACTACTAGACTTCTCAATGTGATACACCACGGCAGATACACCACGGCAGATACACCAAGAGTCCAAGACCCCTATCAGCGCTTCTCACTACTGACGCAGAAAAGGTGTTTAATAGGGTAAATTGGCTATTTCTCAAAATGACCCTACAAAAATTTATAAGGTAAGTAAAGGTAATCCTGTCCTTACAGAAGTAGTGTTCCACAAGCCTTTATTCTTAAGAAGTGTTACATAACAACCAGTCGGTCAGACGCTAGACAGGACGTGTTTCTACTCCGCAAAGGAGTCTTGATCACCTGATCTTAGGAATCTGCATCACTTCCTTATATGTCTGAACAAATTTAAAAACAATTAAAAACAATGACAAGCAGCTGACCTACAAAACTCCTTCATATAAATCGCATGAACTACATTTAACCCCTTAAGCACTTATATGTAATACTCAATGATAAATCTTATTTCTTTACACATGAGGCAAATATAAACCATATAAACTCATAAATAAATATATCATGTATTATCCATTAAATATCCTGCAAATGCAAAATTATGTTCAATATTGCAAAATTGCATGATATGATATATAAATAATTTTAAATAGATATGTCTTAGAATGATCTAAGTAATGATATAGCAAAATAAAAAATTTTTAAAAATGATTTTTCTTCTTTTTTCCTCTTTCTTCACCCTTTTCTTCCTTTCTTTTCTTTTCTCTTCCTTCCTTCATCTGCTTCCCTTTTCTTCCCCTTTTAATAAATATATAATAAATCCGATCTAAAATTGAGACCATTAGGGTGTCTGGTGCCCAATTTGAGCATCCAATGTGCCTCTCTTTTCAGTAATGTTTTATGATCTACTTGGAGTTTTCTGCCTCTCTTCCCCACCTCAATACCGTAACAAATGAGTGTATCAATATTCTGGTTATGTACCTCCACAAAATGTTTGGCTACACCTGAACATTTTTCTTCGTTCTTAATATATCTCAGGTGTTCTTGGATACATGTTTTAAATTTCCTCCCGATGCAACCAGTGTATTTAAAATTGCAACTGACACACAATGATATATATGACGCTAATGCTGTCACAATTAATATATTGTTCTATGGGGAATTTCACTGTTCCAGTATAGTCAGAGAATTCCTGTTTATTTTTAACCTTGGTGCAGATTCCACATTTGGGCATTCCACGCTGAAAGAAACCTTTCTGCTCTAACCAATTTGATGTTACATAGTATTGGATTTAAACATACTTGGAGACAATATGTTGCCAAGACACCTGCTCTTACGAGCTACACAGTGTACACCTTTACTCAGGATGGTGTCCATTGAAATATCCTGTTGTAATATTGGGAGGTTCCTCAAAACTATCCATTTAATTGAATAAAAATCTCTACTATACTCCGTAGAGAAAATTACTTTGCCATCATATTGGGTGTGTTGATTTCTAGATTTAACATTTAGCAAGGAATCACGACTTTTTGCATCAACCTTACATATAGCTCTTTTTAGGATCCGATTGTTATATCCTCGTTTGGACAACCTATGACAAGTTTCACTTTTATGTGATCCATAACTTTCTTCTTTAGAGCAAATTCTCTTTGCCCTTGTCATCTCACCTATTAGAACTGCCTCTATGGTGCGTCTCGGGTGAGCACTAGAGGCGTGTAGTATTAGATTACCATCAATAGGTTTTCTATACATGTCTACTATGACCTTCCCTTCCCTGACCCGACATCACCAGTTAATTTGAGGTCCAAAAAGGGCACACTACTTTTGTCTGTACTCACTGTAAACCGCAGATTACAACTATTTTCATTAATATATAGCTTAAATGAATCCAGTGTATTTTCCGCGACGTCAGAGTCTGTATCTTTCCAAATGTCATCTATATATCTGTGATACCACACCATGTGGCCATAGAATGGATTAGATATAGAAAAAATGAAAAATTCCTCCCACCAGCTCATTAATAAATTTGAAATGGTGTCCTCCTCACCAAAGCTTGCAGGGATCGGTCCACCCACGCACTAAGGCACTCGCAATGTGAACCGAGCCCTGCATTATAAGGACAGCATTACCTTTACTTACCTTATACATGTGGCCGTGTTGGATGGAGCGGTGAAGCAGCCCAAACAGAAACCCAAGCCAGTATATGGAATACAAAGTGGAAGGAACACAAGAACAGTGGGTGAGCTAACCTTTCTATTAATTACTACAAAAATTTAGTTTCCCTGACAGTTTTATCGAACTCCCTCCCCCTTTTGACGTGGTTTGCAATGGGGGGGGGGCTGAGCAAAGCCCTGCCTCACTCTGCCCCCTCCCATTGCTGGGTGCGGACAAGGAGCGTGGAGGAGAGAAAAGGTGAGCCAACGAGGGGTATATGCCCGACGGTATATACGCCGAGCCCGTGTATCACATTGTAGCGTATATCGGCCGGCCATGAATGCACTGGCCGATTTACGCTTGTGTGACTAAAGCCCAGAGGCTAAGCCTCGTAGGTTACCATAGCTGGCAGACCCAAAGGCTGCATTCAAGCCTTCGGGTGCCACAGCAACCCATCGGGACTCCACGATCACATTGTGCGTGTCCAATGGATGAGACAGAGCCCTCTCCCTCTATCAGCATTTTACATACCGCAGTCACAGCAATTGTGGCATGCAAATTGTTAGGCAGCGGGGATCCATGTTTTTTTTAGATCCCTACTGTTAGAGCAAGTGCCAGGCTGTTATCCAAGAGCTGAACACCCAATCTCCTTGCAAGCAGTATATAGCCCCTTAACGGCTGCCATCAAAAGGCAAATGAGCAGTCGTTGAGGGGTTAAAAAAAAGTGCAACAACTGCAAATATAAATTATTATTTATAAATAATTAGTGATCATAATGACCAATCAGATTTAACATTTTCAAATGGAGAATAGAAAAAAGATATATTAGATGGTTCTTCAAACCCCCCCCAAAAAACATTTTTCATTACCCAATGGACGATGCCCACACCATACATAGGAAATGAAGGGTGCTTTCATACCCCTGTTCCATTCCCTGTGCTGGTACTGACATGTCTACAGCCAGGTAAACCTGCTTGTTTACTTCAGGTGGATGTATGAAAGTAGCAAAAATGGAGAATTCCTTCAAGTAGACTTAGTACATTACAGTACAACAAGAAAGATGGCATCTGTTGAGAGGTTAGTGTTTGGTAAAACACCCCAGCCGATTCTTAAAGTATAGTAGTCCCAGCTTAAACTTCTGTTGCTCTGCAGTATTTTCCCGGAATGAATTATACTTAATATTCAATTTTCCTTCTTTTTCCTTTTCCTGGTGTCCAATAGAAACATGACTACAGGATCCAACTTTCAGACGTCCCAGAGCATCTATAAAGAATTCTGAAAGTGCAACAAAATAATACAAAAAGTAAGGAAATACTTCACAAGGCATAGAGACAAGTAAACGCAGGTGCCACTGTGCTGGTGGCGGGGATTTGATCGGACTTCACCTAGGTGTGAGCTACATATCTTTACTCTGTAATGAGGAATAGGCAAGGAGGCAAGTGTATTAGGTGTCAGATCAAAAGATCCTCCAATGAGCCGGAAGCTATATGATTTTTCAATTGGGTCCTTACTCTTTAGGTGATCTAGTATCTTCACTTCTCAGCTCTACAGTACATATTAAAAAAACATGGATAGTAATTTAAAGTGCAAACCTACTCAAAGTGGCCTACTTGAATAAAAGTTGTTCCTCCAGTAGACGCATGGTAATTAGCCTTAAAGGTCCAACCAAAGACAACTAACAGTTTGCAAATAAAATGATTATGTAAGTAGGTATTGCCTTAGGCATGGGACTGGTCCAAGTAGCTGGCATCGGTCATTGGCAAACCGTAGGTGTTGGAGTTAACGTTTTCATTCTGTTATTCTATTTAGTTTCTATTGTATATGCCCTCTGTTTGCAGTATTAAGAATGAAGCTCTGCTGACACCCCTTGGCCACATGGTTTATGGTTTTTTCCAACATTATAATAAGTGTTGTGCAAGCTATTGAGTGAAGGCTGACATGTGACCAGAGGTTTCTATTTTTTGTAGCTTTGCTTTCCGATTCATATACTGGTACTTGTGTTACCTACCTCCACTGAAACAACTACAAAGGCATCGGGTAGAGCTAGAATTGTACTCTCAGGATTACAGATGATTAAAAGGGTTGTGCCAGGTAATAACGTCATGTACAAAACAAAATGTTCTAATGTATACAAGGTCTCATAACATTAAACTTCCCATTGCTAGAGACAAAAAAAAAAAATCACCTATTTGTCACACCTTCCCAAAATAAAATTAAACAAATCTTTATTACATGTAGGCAAAAGCGCTAGGAGAAAGACAATTCAAAATACAGGAGCCAGTGGTCCAAATACACTAAGCCAATGTGTCACTTTAAGGTGTGTGTCTTGCAGGTGGTACCATAGTCAGACCAAACTGGCTAAAACTAAGCAAGCAAGCCTGGCCATCTCAGTAATAGGTGAATGGTAAGTGAATCCACCTCCATTTAAAGCATTCTAGCTGCCACATAAAAGATGTAAAATTTACACTGCTACCACTCCAAATAACACAAGATCATCAAATATGTAATGTCCCCAAAAGAGAATGCAACTGTTATAGTGGTCTGTTTCGTCTGTAAATACAGGTGTTGCCTCCCAGAAAAAGATTAGTATACATCGGCTCGTAGACAGTATCCATTGCAGTTCCTTGTTCTTGAAGAGAAAAACTTTACACAGGATAGGGAATAACTTTATGATCAGTGGGAGTCCAACCACTGGGACCCCCATCAATCTCAAGAATGGTAGTCCTGAAGGTCCCGACATAAATGGTGTGAAGGTTGTGCATTCATTTTGATTGGAGGAGCAGATATTGCCAAATATGTGCACTCAGCAATCTCCGATACAGCAAGTGAAATTAATGGAACCTCAGCGTGCATGCGTGACCCCTGCTTTATTCATGTGGGGACCTTCAGGACCCCTGTTCTTGAGATCAGTGTGGCTCCCAGCACTCTGATCCCTACCAATCATAAAGTTCTTCCCTATCCTGAGAATAACCTTATAACTTGGCACAACTCCTTTAATTATCTGTAGTCCTGAGAGTAGAATTCTAGCTCTACTAAATGTATTTGTAGCAGTAGGACAGCTCACCATGACCAATGCCAACTACTGTGGATAGGGGAGAACGTTATAACTTGGCATGGGATGGAGGAGTGGGGTAAAGAAATGGGTGGTTTTTTGTTCAGAGGCTTTCCCTGCTCAGCCTCTGAACCCCTATACATCTTTTTATACAATGGTTCTAGAATACATTTGGTGATAAGGAGAGGTGTAAGTTAAAGTGACTGGGACTTAATGCAAAATCTATAAAAGCTGTCCCCTCCTCTGCCTACAGTACCATGTGCTATTTCTTCTACTAGTGTTCTTGTATGTGGCACATGGGTCTTTGGGACCACCACTGTAACTATGTTCCTGGTTATAAGACTGATGCCACTGGAAACCACTTTTATTTTCTGGCTCTTCTAGTGCTAAAAAAATAATACAAGATTGTATACAAAATGTGACAATTACCAGTATGTGCCACTCGGCTTAATTTTGGGTCAAATCCAACACCAAGAATTCGGTTTGTGTGGGCCAGGAAGAAGTTTACCACCCCACCAGTCAGGATGCAGTTAGGGAAGCCTGGGATTGTATGGTAACCTCCTCCCTTCCAATGTAAACAATCACCATCATCTCCACCTTCTTCCAAAATGAGCTTGAAGCTGAAATGGTTTCCAGCAACGTTACCTCCTACCTGTATAAAAGACAAACCGGACAGAAAGTCTGTCAATGCTGTATAGAAAACAAAGTTCTAAGATTTGGAAAATCGGGAGAGGCATAATGAAGAGGGTGAAAGGAAAAACATGTTTAGTTAGCCTATAGAGCAAAATGTGATTGTTCTCAGTAAGAGAATCAAAAGTAATCTTGTGATATGATACCTTTTAATGGCTAAAAAAAAAAAAAAAGTTGTTAGAGCAAGCTTTCAAATCTATTTAGGATTTTTCATCAGACTATAATAGGATAGAGCTGAAGAAGTGTATACATACACACATACACATAAAAGGGCACAGACAAGACACTGTTTGATTAGCAATAACATGACAGGATGAGAAGGCAAATAAATAGTCTTTTGTCTCACTCCCTTCTACAGAAGAAAACACATTTGCTTAGCCTTGCCGAATTGTTGAATAATGAATAACAAGGATGCACTGATGACATCTCTAAAACATTTTAGAGATTAGTATTTTATATTCCCCCAATCTGACATTTTGGGCGCAGAATCATGTTTACAACATTGGACGTAGAATATGTGAATGTCTTAGTGACCTTATAGTCCTGCTGTGTGTTGGGGATCCGTACCTCCTATCTTTACAGACAAGGAAAGAGAGACAGGCAAGGCAGCACGTGAAGTCGACAAAATGCATAAGCCCCGCCCCAACTAATCCCCACCCCTCACCACACCAAATCTGTCAGAAAGAGATGCTTTTAGAAGTGGGACTCAAAATATTAATAACGTTTCCCAAAATAGGGTGCTTTTGGAAGGTTGGGGGGGGGGAGCCCCCAAGGAAATTAAGGTTAGGTTTACAAATTTCCCACAATTAGAATTTTCAAGCGCTGATAAATATGGACCCTCATTATGTGACTGCATGAGGACTGATCATAACCTCTGCAGAAAGCAAACATTTTGAATTGTAACTAAAAATATGCAAATTATCTTTAAGTCTGGCTTGTTGGAAAAAAAATTGGCCAAACATTGTATACACTTGGCCAGCACCAGACAGATACAGCTATGTAACAATGAGCAATGGGGAAAACATTGAAGTATTTCTTCAGCTTCTTACCAGATCCAGGTCAGTCGCCTCCAGCACATCCACCAGCTTTTCAATTTTTGTGTCACTGGTGAAGAGGAAATCATCATCCACCCAGAGGAAATACTTGGTTGTCACCTGAGACATTGCAAGATTCCTGCCTGCAAACCATCCCTACATAAGAGGACAGGCGTCACAAC
Organism: Eleutherodactylus coqui; assembly: GCF_035609145.1. NCBI lineage: Eukaryota > Metazoa > Chordata > Amphibia > Anura > Eleutherodactylidae > Eleutherodactylus > Eleutherodactylus coqui. Next base: position 33,245,478 of record NC_089849.1, read on the forward strand.
TTATTACATTTTGTACTTTACAAACCAGATGTTGTTCTAGAAAGTATTTAAAATATCTATTTTACATAGCAAATCATAGTATCTGCATGTTTCTGGATATTGCAAGCAAATCATTCAGAACCAGTAATTGAACAGTTGGTAAGCATGATATAGCATGTATAAGGGACTTACCCCGCACAGTTAATGATGAAGGCTTGCCCACTGATCAGGCCCCCATTAATCTCAAGAGCAGGGTTTGCATGTCCCTGTGGGGCTCACTTCTCCCCACACAGGGACAGAATGAATGGAAAACTAGCTGAGCCTGTGCAGTCAGCACGTTATTCATTTCAATTGGGTAAATACTTGAGCGCATGCCACTCGGCAGTCTCAGCAGTCCCATTGAAAGAGGAAGCACTAGTGCACTGCGGTGACAAGTGCTCCATTCAGTCTCCTCCCCACTGCAGGTGTAAGAGGGTGGTGCATAGCCCCTGAGCTTTATAATAATTTTAAATGTGATGTTTGTACTGTAGTTTTGCAAATAATACGTTGCAAGCAACATTTGGTTTAAGCACTGCACCCTCTGGGTGCTGGGTGTGGCAACTCATTTCTGGTGCAACATGCCAAAAGTCCCCGTTGCCTTGAATACCAGGGAATGGTATGAAAGGTGGGACAGTGCATGCCCCCTGACATATTAGGAGTAAGCCAGTCCAAGTTGGTGTATAGTGAGTACTGCAATAGTAAGTCCAAGGCTTAGTAGCAGCAAGAGAGACAGCGATAGGTTCCTGACTCCATGGAGTGTGCCACCCCAGTCATCCAGAGAGATGAGCCGCGTATCATTGAATAAAATACTGTTAAAGAGTTAACGATGGACATGGACTCAATTACTTCCCGCTGTGATGAGGGCTAGAAGGGAAACCAGGCAGTGAGAGCTGAGAGCACAACAGTTGCTGAAAATCCATTGGTGAGCCGGGCGGATGAAGTGGACACCAGGTACCTTGAGGAGAGCGCTGCATCACCTGATACAGATAGACCCCTGATCCTTAAAGGAATTCAACACTTGTCTGTCAGCTGATCCTGATGCGGAGGACTCTGTCGTAGCGCCCCGTTCTACACAGCAGTACGGTAATGCGACAGGAGAACAGTGGGCAGAGGGGAACTCAATTCTTGAGATCGGTGGGAGTTTCAGTGGTGAGACACCCACCAAGCAGCAATTTATCCCCTATCGTGTGGATAGGGGATAACTTGCAATCCTGGTACAGCCCCTTTAAAGAGCTGCTGTCTAAACTGAGAGAGAGGAAAGAGAAGAATTGCAACAGTCCTGGACTGGAGAGGATCCGCAATGACAAAGAGTTGGAGGGGAGCAGAAAATAGCATTCTAGACAATGCTATAAAAGCGATCGGGTCGGTAGAAGAGGCGGCTCCTACGCTGCGAACTGTACAGTAAGTGAGGTTCTCCTCTGAAGTGACTTTGCGACAGCAGATGTGCAAGCGGATCGGGATAGATAATAATTTGCCTGCAGGTCTGGGAGTATTACCTGCCATTTGTTGAGGAGATTGGACTGCAAGAGACCTTTGTGTCATCAGACAAACTCATCAAGGGCACGAGGGTATTGGAGAGAGTGTAAATCTCCCTATTGCTGGACTGGGACACTTTCCAAAAAGGATATCGAAACCGCTTTAGAGGTGAAGGTGTGTTCACTCCCAAAATGGAAACCGTTTATTATATTCCATAATTTGTATTTTTAATAGAAAGCCTTGTTTATACTATTGCTGTTGATCCAAAGGTACTGCTGAATTATAGTCAGAAACATTTAGGCGGGGTTCACACGGGGCGGATTCCCGATGGAAATGTCACGGGTTTGGCCGCAGCAAAAACCGTGACATTTCCGCCGGGAGAACCGCTGCGGAAATAGCCATGGCGGCTTTGAAGCGGCCCGGTCGCTCGCTCTTCTGCTGCGGCCGGCGCTCCCATAGAGGAGAGTGTGGCCGCAGCGGGAAAAAAAAAAAAAAAAAAGACATGCTGCATTCGGCAAATCCGCCGGCTTAGCCGCAGCGGATTTGCCGTCCCGTCTGAGAAATCTCGTCCACATGGCTGGCTAATCCCGGGATTAGCGGACGCATGCGGATTTGCCGCTGCAAAATTCCACATGGAATTTCCGTGGCAAATTCGCCGCGTGTGAACCCAGCCTTAGTGTCTAGATAAGTGAAGGAGTATATCCAACTGTTAGATCCCCATCATACTATCGTCTACGGTTGTTTCCTTCATGTATAGTACTCAGGCTGCCTATGGGCCCCAGTAGGACGAGCAGGCTGAGCTTGCTGCATCTGCACCACCTATGCCTACATTCTTGCATGTATAAGTGCCTGCCTATGTACAAACAAACCTTTGCAAATGGCATAATATATTGCTCTACATTTGGGTCATCAATCTTCTCAGGTGTTTCATTGTCGTCAGCCACAATGACCTTCATGTCAGGATAAAATTGGCGGATGCTCCTTAACATTGTCCGCAGCTTGTCATAGCGCAGAAAGGTCTTCGTGGTGATGGTGACCAGGTCACTAATTTTCCTTTCTGTAAGCAAAATGTTCACGTTCACCTTAATACTGCATTATCTAGATATGATCTACATAGAAAAGTTGGCAAGCTTTGTAAATACTCAGTGCAATAGGGATGAGCTGCAATACCAAACACAACCCATATGCAAGAGTGGTGCTGTTTCTGGAATCTACTATTAAAGGGTTGTTCCACTAGGGTAATCTATGTATTTATGCCTGGTTAGGACCTATTGACATCATAGATGAGGATCATCGGTAACCAGGTACTATCAGCCAAAGTGAAGAGCAACAGAAAAGAGAGCCATCCTACTTATTATGCAGCTGGTCTGCAGCTTTTCTCTGGCAAGTGCAGTAAATTGCTGGGGGGGGGGGGGGGGGGGGGGGTTCTGTTGCTAGACACATGACAAATAGTCCATAATCAGGGGGTCCTCATGGGATAACTCATTTGAATGGGGAGAGGAAGCAGACTTGGCCTTAAAGGCACATGAATGCTGGACCTTATGGCCTATGTTGGATCCCAAACTATGGAAAGTTGTTTGCACAATATTCAGCTACACTTCCTAGTTAACAGCTTTCCCCTTAGTGACATACATGTATGTCACAGAGGTGGGGTTAGTTATGAGGTGGGCTCAGGAGCCGAGCCTGCTATATACCCAGTGGGTGCTGGCTGTTGTAAACAGTTGACACTTGCCACCAACAGCCACGATTGGAGATAACTCTGATCACTGCTGGCGGATAGTTCAAATGCGCAGTCAATCCTGACCTCGGCATGCAAGCTGTTACCTTGCGGGGTAGTCTCCCCTCTGATGGTTACCAAGGTAGCCCTGAGCCTGGTGAAGGTTCCCAAGGCTGCTATGTACTTAACGGCTTAATATGTGAATGTTAAAATTAAAATATACTGCAATAATTAAGTAATGCAGTTAATTGTAGAAGCGATCAAACAAAGTTTAAGTCAAGTACAATTTTTAAATTATTGCAATAATGATATTATATTTACCCCAATATACACACATAAAATAATAATAAACAATATGCATGTAGTATTAACCCCTTAGTGACCAAGCCTGTTTGCGCCTTAATGACCAGGCCAAATTTTGCAAATCTGACATGTGTCACTTTAACATGGAAAAACACCAGAAAGGTTTTGCATATCCAAGTGATTCTGACATTGTTTTTTCGCCACGTGTTGTACTTCATTTAGGCGGAAAAAATAGACCGATAGAATTTGTATTTATTAAAAGCGCCAAAATTGGGAAAATGTTGAAAAACATCGTCATTTTTTCACATTTCCAACTGCAATATCTTAAATATGTGCAAACATAATATAGAAATTTTTGCTAAGATTTATATTTCCACCCCTTTACTTTATTTTGGGCGCACATTGGAAAAACTTTCGTTTTTTTTTAACCATTTACTTTTTAGCATTTTGAGGAACACTTTGTTTTCCTACACCAAGCCAAGATTGGAAAGGCTCATGAGTGTCAGAATAATAGATACCTCCACAAATGACCCCATTTTAAAAACTACACCCCTTAGTGTATTCACTGAGGGGTGTTATGAGTATTTTGACCCCACAGTTTTTTTTCAAGAATTCAATTTAGAGGAGAAAAAGTAAAATTTCATATTTTTGCAAATCTATCATTTTAAAGACATATTTTTTTTTCTATAGTTTACATGAAAATGAGGATTTACACCCCAAAATGGATACCCGTTTCTCCCGTGTTCAGAAATATACCCATTGTGGCCCTAATATTATATCTGAGTCCACAACGGGGCCAAAATGAAAGGAGTAATCGGTGTCTTTCAGAACAGAAATTTTGCTTGAAGTCCTTTTAGACCCCATAGCACACATGTAGAGTTCTTCAGCGCCCAAAACCATAGAAAACCCCCACAAATGACCCTATTTTGAAAACTAGACCCCTTAAGAAATTTATCTAGGGGTGTCCTACATATTTTGACCCCACAGTTTTTGAATGAATTTAAGCCAAGCAAAAAGGAAAAAATTAGGATTTTCGTTTTTTTGGCAATTCTGTCATTTTAAAAACAGCTTTTTTTGTACAGCACACATATGAATGAAGACTTGCACCCAAAAATGGATACCCCTGTTTGTACCGTATTCAGAGACATATCCATTGTGGCCCTAATCTTATGTCTGGATGCACAACGGGGCGCAAAATGAAAGGAGTAATCGGTGGCTTTCAGAACATAGATTTTGCTTGAAGTCCTTTTAGGCCCCATTGCCCACTTGTAGAGTTCTTGAGCGCCCAAAACCATAGAGAACCCCCACAAATGACCCCATTTTGAAAACCAGACCCCTTAACGAATTTATCTAGGGCTGTACTGTGTATTTTAACCCTACAATTTTGAATAGATCTAAGCAAAGCAGTAAGAAAAAATTTAGATTTTCATTTTTTGGGCTATTGCGTCAATTTAAAAACAGGTTTTTTTGTACAGCACACACATAAATGAAGACTTTCACCCCAAAACGGATACCCCTGTTTGTCCCGTGTTCAGAAACATACCCATTGTGGCCCTAATCTACTTAAAGGACACATGGTTAGGCCTACAATGAAAGGAATACTCGTCGGATTTCAGGGTACAACTGAATAAATTCCAGGCCCCATTGCCCACTTATTGAGCCATTGACCGGCCAAAACTATAAAGAACTCCCTCAAATGACCCCATTTTGAAAACTAGACCCCTTAACAGATTCATCTAGGGGTGTATTGCGTATTTTGAAGGAAAAAGTTACGATTTTAAATTTTTTTGGCAATTTTTTCAATTTAAAAACAGTTTTTTTGTACAGCGTACATAGGAATGAAGACGGTCACCCCAAATTGGATACCCCCGTTTGTCCCGAGTTCAGAAACATACCCATTGTGGCCCTAATCTACTTACAGGACCCATGGCAAGGCCTATAATGAAAGGAGCACCCGTTGGATTTTAGGGCACAACTGAATAAATTCCAGGCCCCATTGGTTATTTGTACGGAATAAAAATTGACTCCCTAAAAATATCCCCCCCCCCCCCACACACACACTCTGCGTGCTTTTTGGTGTTCGCAAATCTTAGATAAAAGTAATAATGTGAACTGTGTGGTATTTCCGAAGACAAGGGTAATTACGGAGGCTGGTTGGAATGGGCCCATGGGGCAATAAAACCGGTATCCCCCCTCCTCTCATGCTTTTTGGGGGTCATTTCTTGACCTCAGTAGCGGGTATGGGGTGTAAAAAGTGGCGTTCCATGAGTCTCTGTAAGCTTGATGAGGTGCCGCGGTCTCACATAGAAGGCGCTCAACAAGCTGCTCCTGGAACTGCAGGAAGGCGAGCGTTCCCGGGGCTTCTTGTAAAATACGTATCACAGGTAGCGGTCTGAATAACGCCGGGCTCATGCAGCCGTAGGCGGAATCCGCTTGCGGAGGCCCGCAGCGGATCCCAGCTGTGAGCCCGGCTGTGACCCTGCGTACGGCCGTGTAATGTACTGCGCATAACTGCCTACTCACACAGGCGGTCATGCGCAGTACCTTTTTTTTTGTTTGTATTTCCCGCACCATCGCTTAGCGATGACGTGGGTACCCGCAGCCCGTATACAACTTAGTTGCGTATAGCCTGCGGGTATATCCGCGACCACGGAGTACAATGGGCTCTATGCTGCAAATATCCGCAGTAAAATAGAACCTGCTGCGTTCTCTTTTCTGCGAGTGGATTACACAATTCCGACCCGCTAATGTGAGCGGAATTGTGTAATCCAATGCGATTGATCTGCATATTAGCGCGGATCAGACGCATGCGGAATCCGTAATTTCCAGCCGGTCATGTGAGACTGACCTAAGGTAGATCGCTACCTTTTTTTCATGTGACCGGGGAACGCTCAATGAGGCCACCCGTCACTGCTCTAGGCTCTCGGCGACCATTGGTCGCTGGGAGCAAGGAGATTTTAAGTTTCCTGGGCTCCCCGACTTCTGCGCATGTGTCTGGTGTTTTACTGGCGGTCGCATGTGCAGAATCCGGGTAAGTTCACGGATGAGGATCGCGTCGGGGTGCAAATACGGAGGCCTCCTGTAAAAAGTTTCATCTCCTCTCACCGATCGTATCGGTGAGGGGAGATGAAACTTCAAATTTTTTTAAAAACTTTTACATGATCGCCATTATCCATTGTATAACTGCGAACACGTGACCAGGAACCGCTCACCGCGGCCCCCCGTGAAATCTCCAGGCTCTTGGCTCTGTTTTGTAGCCAGGAGCAGGGAGATTTTAAATTATCCTGGCAATCCACAGCTTTTGCGCATGCGTCCGCCATTTTGGCGACGGGCGTGTGCGCAGAAGCTGGGGTAAGGTCCGCATATAAATCTGGGGGCCTTATGTACGTACTTTCATCCTCCCTCACGGATATGAAATGTACGCTTTTTAAACTTTTTTTACTTTTTTTTTTTTACTTTTTCACACTTTTTTTTTTACTTTACATGATCACTGTCATCCATTGGATGACAGTGATCATGTCCCCAGTGACATCCCTCTGCTCTTGGCTACACATGGCAGCCAGGAACACAGGGATTTTGAATTTCCCGGGGCTCGAGCCCCTCTGTGCACGCGCCCGATGTCAATCATCGGGCGTGCATGCGCAGAGGGGGACTTCGGGTCCCGGACCATCGGGACATCGGGGAGGACTTAGGTGAGTATTTTCACCTCCCCTCATGGATCCGATCCATGAGGGGAGGTGAAACTAGCACTTTTTTTTTACTTTTTAAACTTTTTCGCGATCGCCGCTATCCAATGGGGGCTCCCGGGCTTCTGCGCATGCGAGTGACGTAATCGTCTGGCGCGCATGCGCAGAAGGCCGCCGGCGGGTTCGGGAGGACTAGATCTCCGGGGGACACCGCCGACAAGCCAGGTGAGAATTTTCAGCTGCCCTGATGGATCCAATCCATCAGAGCAGCTGAATATCTATCTTTTGGGGCACTTTTATTAACTTTTTTGCGATCGGCGCTATCCATTGGATAGTGCCGATCGCAATGCCGGGGGGGGGGGGGGGGTTCCCGCAGCCCGGGATGACAGCTCCATGCTGTCGGCTATCTGCGGACACCGACAGCATGGAGCTGTCACGTCCACAGCCCGAGGGGCTTTATTCTCTGTAGGACGCATGTTTTTACGTCCTCAGAGAATAAAGCCCACTTCGGGAGGACGTAAAAAGGCTATGGGCTGGTCGTTAAGGGGTTAAGTTTCCTTTTGGGCAATCGCTCTTACAAGAGTGCCCCCACTCAGTGGAGGCGAACCCTGCTGTAACCCTAGAAAACCTTAAGACAACACTAGTGTCACATCTGTCTCCTGGGAAGAAGATAGGGAGAGATGTTAATCTGTGGTAGTTCACCTGGTGTTCCCTATCAATTCTGGGTCACGTTTGTGTGGGCCTGGTGCTCACTTGCCCACATGAACGTTACAACTAGAAGTAAAGTCTGATGACCCCGTTTACTACCTATACGGGAGAAATGCGTTAGGGTAGGATTTGGTGTACGTCTTAGGGATGTGTGGGGTTGCACAGTCAGTTAGGGTGATTTCAGTGTCTTTTATAGGGAGAGTGTGCCATCACAGCATCGCCTCCAATCTAGGCCGATTAGCCTTGCAACATCATCTACTTATGCACTACCAGAGTTTGAGTCAACAAACCATGAATACCCTTGACCTTAAGACTACAAGCACATTTTTTGTTTATTTTGTGTCTATATATTTGAGTAAATAATGTTTTTAAATATTTCTAAATGAAAGGTTTATACTTTTAATGGGGTATCATTTTGCAGTGGTAACAGTCAAAAAGAATTTTTTAAAATAACAAAAAAAATGTAAAAAGTAATAAAAATTCAACCCCCCCACACTTTTCAATTTAGCCAAATAAACTGCTCTGTCTCCCACCAAAGAGAAAAAGAAAAGATAGAAATATACAGGACTGGCCTATTCAAACACTTAATTTACCACTTTTACAAATAATACCGTATAAAACTTAAAAACAACGAAGCAGGAAAATAAAGAGAAAGAACAGAAAGAAAAAGAAGCAGAAATAAGAATAAAGAACAGAAGGGGGGTGGGGAGGGAAGGATAAAGATAACCGTCTCAGCCGCCATCAAACCATTGTCTATTGATACACAGCAAACCTGGCACAGGTTGGAGGTTCAGGGCGAGGGGATACTTCCATTAGAGACCCAATTAATCAAGGCTGGCGTATTACGGAAGCGGTTGCAGGTAGCCCAGAACAGTATAAATTTGTCACGCCTCAATTCATCCTTGGCACATAATTCTTCCATGTGTCGGATTGTATCAAAGGCCTCCAACCACATTGCTCTAGAGAGCTGGATTGTAGATTTCCCTTGTCTGGGGATCATCTGACGAACCGCCAGAATAAAAAGCCTCAGTAGTGATTTCTTGGCTTGTGCCAGTGAGCCTGAGAACATGGAAAAAAGTGCCAGCTCCGGGGTCAGCCAAACCTGGTCTTCGCTTACCCAGGAATAGAGGGCACCAACCTCCCTCCAGAAAGAAAAAAAAATTGGGGGGGACCACCAAATGTGGATCAAGGTACCTGTCTCCGACAGGCATCTCCAGCAGGTATCCGGATACTGGGGGAAGATTTTGACCAGCCTCTCCGAGGTCCTATACCATTTCTTCAATATTTTATAATTCAAAACCTGTAAATCTACTGGAAATATTGATTTTGTGTGTCAGGATATATGCTTTTTTCCAAAACTCCTATGAGGACGAGCTGCCGAGCTCCCTCCCCCATTCTCTCTCTACAACTCTTCCCCAATCTTTTGTATCCTCTCCCATCAAGAACCTGTATAATTCTGAGATTTTACTTTGGGATGTGGTCTTACAAACATAAAGGCTCTCAAAGGTTGTTAGGAGTGCACCAGCCCGACAGGCCCCACCAATGGATCTGATGTAGTGGCATAGTTGTAGATATTGATACCACGCCCTGGCTGGGGGCCTCCCAGCTCCGCATATTTCCCTCAACGTCTTAAGTCTCCCTTCCGTTATCATGTCACGTACCCTGGGGGTGCTCCCTCTTGATCCGTCACCAACATAGACACCACTGCCATTCCTCTGAAGAAAGTCAAAAGCTCAGGGTTTCACACCAACGGTGTCAACAGACCTCGTCTGGTAATCAGCCCTGTCCTAGTGGCCGGGCCCATCCAAGCTGAAAGTATATTTTCAATAAATGGGCATATTCCCAGGTTTCTATATTTCTCCTATCCCAGTATCCACAACAGACCTGTCCCTTTGTTAGGAGTCTAACCCTGTTCTATTGTTACCCACCTCTTCTGCTGTCCCCTGTGAAGTAAAGTTAGTATCCGTCACGTCAGGGTGGCTCTATAGTAGAGTAATGTTTGGGATACCCATCCCGCCTATCTCTTTTGGGCCTACAAGGGCCCTCCAGTTACGTCGAGGGCTGTTGCCCCCCCATATAAATCCCATTATGGTTTTTTTGATCTGAGTAAGGAAGGCCCCAGGGAGTCTGATAGGTATAGTTTTGAGAATATACAAAAACCAGGGGAGTACGTTCATTTTCACCATGCTAATCCTACCAAAGCAGGAGAGTGGCAAGGTCTGCCTTCTGTCAAAGTCCCTTTCGAGCCCTTCCAGCAGTGGCTTATAATTATTCTGAAGGAGGTTCTCTAAATCTGGGGTGATCATTACTCCTAGATATTTAATCCCCTCCTTCCATTTAAAGGGGAAATCTGATTTCATGGCTTCCTCCTCAGTGTTAGGGATATTGATGTTCAAGATCTCAGATTTGCTGAGGTTAATCTTGAAGTTTGAAAGCTGTTCAAATCTCAAACTCCTCTAGCATGTTGGGTAGAGCGAATCTGGTATTAAATAGGTAAATTAATAAGTCATCAGGATAGAGAGTTACTCTTTACTCTCCATCTGTAGAGTGTATGCCCTTTATATTGGTGTTTGCTCTCAAGGCGTTCACCAGGGTCTCCATTACTAGGATATATAGGAAGGGAGAGAGGGGGCAACCCTGCCTCATGCCATTTCTAATATTAATCTGGTGTGATAATCGCCCATTAACTCGCACCCACGCTGAAGGGTTATCGTAGAGTGCCATGATCCTCTCCAGGAATCTAGGGCCTAAACCTATTTGCTTGAGGGTGGCCTCTAAGAACCCCCAATCCACCCTATCAAACGCCTTTTCTGCGTCTATCGACATGAGGCATAGGGGGTCCCCAGATCTAGATGCCCTTGACATGCGTGCTAAAGTTCTGATGGCATTGTCCTCTGCCTCCCTTCCAGGGACAAGCCTACCTGGTCCATGTGAATCAGTGCTGGGATATATGACTGTATTGTGTAGAAGCAACCAAATAATCAAGTCCCGTAAGGGGACTAAAAGAACTAAAATTAAGTCAGAGCCCGGGCTGCGCAGCAGAGTCGGGGCCCGAGCCGCAGAGCTGTGTGAGTGGAATGTGCATGTGGCAGAGCTGTGTGGCACATTGTTCTACCAGAAACACTGGTACTATGATTTCCTAATAATTACTAGTATATACATATCAACGGCTTCGCCCATTATTTTTCATGAAAGTTGAGAAAAGTTTGCTCACCTAGCATATCAATACAACATATGTCCGTTTTTTCTTTAAATATATTACCTCGTCCTGGGTCATGTAAGCGTGGAATCGGTGGTTGCCGGATTGATATTGGTATCTGTGCTATATGTTCACCCAGAGTAAACTTCACTACAATCGAAATAGAAAGCAAGAACATAACGAAAAGTTTATGAAAAATGCTAGTAAAACTTCTTAATCAGATATTTGTATAATTTTGTTAATAAAAGGGATATGGATTCTCCCATTTCAGTTCAGTGTCTGGTGACCAATAGCCATTTCAGTCTGCGCCACCAGTGCCAAGAAGATGGCATATGGTAGTGCATATCAATATACTAGCTGATATACCCGGCTTCGCCCAAGTTAATTTGGTGCAGGTGTTTACATGTTGATCGCACTAAAAACTTTATGAAGTCGTAGTTACTTCAGAAGAACCGAGGAATATAATATGTATACACATAGAGGAGTGTTAGATTCTCCTCAGACTGCATGTACCGATGTCCCTTTGCAGAATGTGCCACCCATCCCACTCTCCTCACTTTTTACTCTTAAACGTAACGCCCCTTTTTATTAAAATTTACCCCAGACTGGGAGTTGCAGCCCCTTGTTAGCCTTAAAGGCATGCTCCATCCCTGCAATCCGTGGCCGCTTCCTTATGTACTTTACAGCCTTTCAGTATATGCACAGAGGTCAGTTACATTGTTCTCAGTATATATGCATAGAGGTCAGTTAAATTCTCCTCAGCATATATGCATAGAGGTCAGTTATATTCTCCTCAGTATATATACATAGAGATTAGGTAGATTCTCCCCAGTATATACACTTAGAGGTGAGGTAGATTCTCCTCAGTTTACAAATAATTTCCCTAGGCTTTATGGTTTCTGAGAAAAGAACTTACTCATGTAATGGCTTTTTACAGTTTTCTTGCTTAGAATTGAATATTGAAGTTGCAGCCCCTTTACTTTTCCTATTAGGACGTAAAAAATGTCCGTGGCAAATTTCATATTTGTGCGGTTCAGATGTGTGTTATTAGTTACATTACATAGGGCGTCACTTACTTTTGCACTTAGGAAAAGTAAAGGGGTCGCAACTTGATTGTTCAATTCTATTTGCGACCTAAAAGAATGCTCGTGACAAATTTCGCACTTGTACGACACCGGGAAGTTACATAACATAGGAGGTCACTGTCTTTTGCACTTAGCATTGAGTAATCGAGTTGTGACCCCTTTAATTTTTCTATGTAGGACCTAAAGAATGCTTGTGCCAGATTTCATGCTTTACGACACCGGGAAGTTAGAGAATTAGATTAGGTACATTACATAGGGGTGCATTTACTTTTGCACTTAGCATTGAAAAATCAAGATGCAACCCCTTTACTTTTCCCATTTAGGACCTACAGAATGGTTGTGCCAAATTTCACATGTGTACAACACCAGGAAGTTAAAGAATTAGTGGCGAGTCAGTGAGTGAGTGAGGGCTTTCGCCTATAATATATGTCACCACTTCTTCTTTAGTAATGTAAGTGACATTACTAGCTGTCCTCAGAAGTCCGAAGGATTTCCCTATTGCTATCTCACAAGTTCATCTCTTACTAAATCATCACCCTATGAAAAAGCCAAGTAGATAAAAATGTGTCAATCAGCTGTCTGTAAAGTGAACTAAATTGTAAATTTTTGAGTAACTTCTTACCAATATCCAGACTGTCGATGCTATATACTGTGCTTGTATAAGTGATAGACTTCAAAATGAGATTTAATACACTGATGTTGCTGGTAGATATAGTCAGATGTTTTTCTCCTTTGCCATGAACCTGACATTCAGAAGTACTAGATATATTTATTAGAAAGTCAAGGGTTCCCAAAGATGCTTTCAGAGATACCTGCAAGCAAGAGGAAGACAGATAAATAGTATAGATAGATGACAGGGTAGAGACTAGAGATGAGCGAGCGTACTCGCTAAGGCAAATTACTCAAGCAAGTATTGCCATTTTCGAGTACATGCTGCTCGTGCCAAAAGATTCGGGGGCCGGCAAGGGTGAGCGGTAAGTTGTAGGAGTGAGCATAGGGGAGCGGGAGGGAGAGAGATCTCCCTCCCCATTCCTCCCCACTCTTCCCCGCCGCATCTTTTGGCATGAGCGGGCATGTACTCGAAAAAGGCAATACTCGCTCGAGTAATTTGCCTTAGCGAATACACTCGCTCATTTCTAGTAGAGACAGACAGATACACACATATAGACAGACATTTAACACCCCTTCATTCTCAGGATTGGTGGAGGTCCATGAAGTCGGACCACCCCTGATCATAAAGCTATGGAACATCCAAGGGATACATGTGCCTGTGTAGTGTCCTGGATTAGGGTCACTACAGCACCCATGTGGCCGCTTCCTGTTTAAATGTGTTTATTACTTTAAGTGTTAAAAGTAATGTTTTGTGCTCATAATCTGCTTTTCCATTCACCGCTATGTCTTATTCACTGACAGATCCCCCATGCCCATTGGGTTTCCCATCACCTAGAAACAGCTTAGGGAAAGTGGTTAGTCAGGTAGCAGAAAGAGAAGAGCCTGTGATTGGGAAATCCCTTCCCACAGTGGCCCCAGTGGCAATGGTGACCGACCCCCCCCACAGTGGCCCCAGTGGCAATGGTGACCGACCCCCCCACAGTGGCCCCAGTGGCAATGGTGACCCCCCCCACAGTGGCCCCAGTGGCAATGGTGACCCCCCCCCACAGTGGCTCCAGTGGCAATGGTGACCCCCCCCCCACAGTGGCTCCAGTGGCAATGGTGACCCCCCCCCACAGTGGCTCCAGTGGCAATGGTGACCCCCCCCCCCCCCACAGTGGCTCCAGTGGCAATGGTGACCCCCCCCACAGTGGCTCTAGTGGCAATGGTGACCCCCCCCCCACAGTGGCTCCAGTGGCAATGGTGACCCCCCCCCACAGTGGCTCCAGTGGCAATGGTGACCCCCCCCCCCACAGTGGCTCCAGTGGCAATGGTGACCCCCCCCCCCCCACACAGTGGCTCCAGTGGCAATGGTGACCCCCCCCACACAGTGGCTCCAGTGGCAATGGTGACCCCCCCCCCACACAGTGGCTCCAGTGGCCCTCAGTGTTATTAACCCCACAGTAATAATATTAACCTCCTCCGTAATAATATTAATACAGCATTATTATTAACTACCTCAGTAATAATATTAACCCCACAGTAATAATAATATTAACCCCACAGTAATATTAACCCCGTCAGTAACAATATTAACTCCCTCAGTAATATTACCCCCGTCAGTAACAATAATAACTCCCTCAGTAATATTAACCATACAGTAATATTACCTTCATTAGTAACAATATTAACTCCCTTAGTAATATTAACCATATAGTAATATTAACCCTGTCAGTAACAATATTAACTCCCTCAGTAATATTAACCATACAGTAATAATATTAACCCCCTCAATAATATTAACCCCACAGTAGCCCCAGTAGTAACAGCCCCCCAACCCATATACTTACCTCCTCATTGTAGTCAGCGCCGCTACTCCTCTTCTCGGCGCTGATCCTGAGTGCACACTGACGTCAGTGTGTAAGCCTGAAACATTTCCTCCCTTGTCCTCCCCTGCAGAACCAAGGAGGAGAGGACTCAGGGGAGGAGGATCCCGGGTGCATACTGACATCAGAGTATACACCAGGATCAGCATCGCTGCGAGATTACCAGCGGGAAGCTGCAGCACCCCAGCTGATAATCACTACAGTGGAGAGCAGCTATCGGCATGCGTTCCATAGGTTCGCCACCACAGAACCCCTCCGTCGGAGACCCTGACTGTTGTTGTAAGTGGAGCCCTAAGGGCTCCACTGAGCACAGTTTGGAAACCGCTGCTCTAGAGCAATAGTAAAGGGGGAGGAGTCTAAGTCAGTCTAGTCAGGAGAGTGAGAGAAGGAAGAAGCAAGAACGGAGAAGCCAGTGCGGTGCGAAGGAGAAAGTATGAGTACCGAAAACGAGGATTGTTTGGAAGCAAGAGAGAGAAGGCAGGAGAGATATTGACTGTGGAAGGAAAGACAGAGAGAGGGAGAATTGACAGTCAGAAGAAGATAGATTCAAGGAAACCAAAGGAGATTTATATACAGTAAAATCAGAGTGAGAGTAACAGAAAGGAAAAGTAACGTATAAAGGAGTGTGCCCCTATATTGACAGTAACCATTCGCCAAAATAAAGTCTACAGATGTAAGATGCTGCACTTAAACTTCTAATCATCTACCTCAAAGAGGAAATAATGTTTCCTGTATGAAGAAACTGGAAGAAAGTCTCTGTCTCTGGAAAATAAACCATATTTTTTGTTTTACTGTTTAACCCACCATAGCTAACATCTGCACTGAGGTACCACACTACACTTTAGGGGAACATGCCTGCATTCTCAAGAAAGTTTTCTTTTATGTTATTTTATTTTCTCCTTTTATTATAAATAGGTTTCGGCCTACATATGGACTGATGTCTCGAACTTGACAACGTTACCACCGTACACTGCCCGACTAACTGGATCATCATTCACACTGCGGCATTCCCCAGCAGGCACAGTTCATGAGAGGGGAAATAGCAGAGCCACAGCCCCTCCCATCGCTCACACCCGAACCCCTCCGTGGTACTGCCTGCCTATCTGGGTCGCCACACCTGTATGCTTGGATAACAGACTGGCCCTGACACAATAGATAGATAGATATTAATTAGATACAGTTTGTCCTGGTGTTTGATGATTTGGCATACTGTACCATGTATTTTGGGAGATTTGCAATAATCCGAAGTCCTTAATTAAAAAAAGGAAAAGAGAGTTAAATGAGATTCTATATAACTATGAATCATTTAATCTTTATATTGCATCATTTTATATCATTAAAGGAGCTATTACACAAGTGGTAGCCGATGCTTTCTCGACAATTGCAGTGTGGCACCTATGAACACACGTGCTGCCCAGCAATTAGCATCGTTAACGAGCTATAATAGTGCTAATTGCAAATTGGCACCCGCTCTGTCGGGAAAACGTGAGTGCAAGTGGCTTCTGCCAGCGCTCGTGTAATAGCGCCCTTACGAAAGTATAATCCAAAAGGATGAATACAGGCGCGTTACAAGTATATCACTTTAGGTATCTTGTACTGACCCTGAATTACACCATATATTATAACCTGATGTATCATAATTTATATTAAATTATCTCACCTGGCAGGTTAATTGTGTTGAGCGGCATCACTTGGACTCCATATATAGGGTACCCTAACGGAGAATTTGGAGGAGTTATTAAAATGTTTTCAGTGTGTTCCCTGTGAGGAAAGCACATATAGAGGTATCAATATTAATAGGGTTTTACCATAAAATCAACACATGTCCCTGTTTACCCATAAGAAAGGTGGAAGTCTGTCAGTTGGGACCCCAAAAGTGTCAAGAAAAGATTAGTTCCAGCAGTTATTATGTAATGCTTGCTGATTTGGGAAGCATTGATCCTTCTAAACTGTGCACTTCCAAATTCCGCAGGCAGGTGGTGCTGTGATTGGGCTGACTAATCCTCATTAACCCCTTAGTGACAAAGCCCGTTTGCACCTTAGTGACAGAGCCAAATGTTGGAAATCTGACGCGTCACTTTAACATAGATTGGTATCTTTTCTCCTTAGGGAGAGCACCTAGACGGTGAGCGCGAGGAGACTCAAATGGCCATGCATACTCCTCTGGGTAATATGCAAATAAGGGAGATGGAATAATACCTCCACAATGCCACCTATTGGAAGGCAGCATTCCTTCAATTCAAAGTCAGACTCTTTATACAAGCCTTGTAATAATGACTGCGAATTAAAAGCAAAGCCAGACTCCATGTACATACAGCTGTTTCAGGGGTTTTGCCCTTTAGTGTACAATAGGAGTCTGGCTTTGCTAGTGAGAGGTCTGACTCCTACTGTACACTGATGAAGGGCAAACACCCTGAAACAGCTGTCTGTGCATGGAGTCTGGCTTTGCTTTTAATTCCCAGTCATTGCTACAAGACTTTGACTTGAAGGGATGCTGTCTTCCAATAGGTGGCATTGTAGAGGTATTATTCCATCTCCCTTATTTGCACTTTAACATAGAATAACTCCGTAAGGGTTTTGCATATCCAAGTGATTCTGACAAAGTTTTTTTGCCACATATTGTACTGCATTTTGGAGGTAAAAATAGAGCGATAGAAATTATGTAGATTTATTAAAAGCGACAAAATTGAGAAGATATTGCAATTGAAAGTGTGAAACAATACATTTTTCAAAATCTCAAATATGTGCAAACATACTGTACAAATTATTGATAAGATATATATTTCCATCTGTTTAGTTTATTCTGGACGCACATTTGGAATTTTTAATTTTTTTTTTAACCATTTAGGAGACATACAAATTTAACATTGATTATCAACATTTTGAGGAACAGTTTGCTTTCCTACACCAAGCAAAGATTGCAAAGGCTCATAGGTGTCAGAATAAAAGATACCCCCACAAATGACCCCATTCTAAAAACTACACCTTTTAAACTATTCACTGAGGGGTGTCATGAGTTTTTTTACCCCACATTTTTTTCCCAGGAATTAATGCAATTTAGAGGAGAAAAAAAAATAAAATGTCATATATTTTTGCAAAAATGTCATTTTATAGCCATGTTTTTTTCTATAGTGCACATGAAAATGAGGATTTACACACCAAAATGCATAACCCTGTTTGTCCTGTGTTCAGAAACATACCCATTGTGGCCCTAATTTTATGTCTGTATGCACAAGAAAGTCCAAACTGAAAGTCGCAGCCGGTGGCTTTCCGAACAGACATTTTGCTTGACGGTGATTTACAAGTACGTCCCATTGACCACTTGTAGAGCCAAAACGATGGAGAACACTCACAAATGACTGCTTGTAAATTACATATTACAGGTAGCAATCTGAATAATGCCGGTTTCACACGGCCAGATGTAGGATCCCAGCTGCAAGCCCGGCCATGGTGCTGCATACGGCCGCCTAATGTACTGCGCATAACCGTGTGCTCACACAGCCAGTCATGCGCAGTACACCTTTTTTTGTTTGTATTTCCCGCACCGTCGCGGGTACCCGCAGCCCATACACAATGTAGTTGCGTATGAACTGTGGATATATCCACGTCCATGGAGCACAATGTTGCGGATATCTGCGGTAAAATAGTACATGTTGTGTTGTTTTGTGTGAGTGGATTATGTAATTCCAACCCACTAATATGAGCAGGATTGTGTAATCCAGTGGATTTGATTGATCCACGTATTACCGCAGATCAGACGCATGTGGAATCCGTAAATCCTATCCGGTCGTGTGAGAGTGTGAGAATGCTGCCTTCCAATAGGTGACACTGTGAAGGCATTATTCCATCTCCCTTATTTGCATATTACCCAGAGGACCATGAATGGTCTTTCGGATCTCCTCACTCACTGTCTTGGTGCTTTCCCTAAGGAGAAAGGATGGCGTTTAGAGATGAGCGAGCACACTCATCCGAGCTTGATGCTTGTTCGAGTATTAGGGTTCTTGAGATGCTCGTTACTCGAGACGAACACCAAGTGGTACTCGAGTCAATTGCATTTCTTTCCCTGCATGTTTAGTGCCATTTTCTAGCCAATAAACATGCGGGGAAGGCATTACCACTTCCTGCTGTGACGTGCCAGCCCTATCCGACCCCACAGTAGTGAGTGGCTGAGCCGATCAGGTGACCGCCGAGTTCTTAAACTGGTCCCGCCTCAGGCGCATGCTGGCAGAGGTTAGGGATAGTGCTGCTGCTGATATGGGGACAGTGTTAGAGTAGGATCCTGTCGTCAAGAACCTCAACGGTCCTTCTAGGGCTACTCCACATCGTGTGCATTACTGTTGTTGCTGGCTGGAAGCAGTAGTGCACCAAATTTCTTTTTTAATCATCTCGGGCTGTGCAGGCCATTTCAACTATAGCGTTCTCAGCCTGCAGTGCATAGCGCAGAGTTTAGGGACAGAGCTGCTTTGCTTCTATAGGGAAAGTTATACAGTCCCGATCCTCCGTACAATAACCCCAACGGTCCTTCTTAGGGCTACATCTGACCGTGTGCTTTACAGTTGGGGCTGGCTGAGAGCAGTAGTGCATCAACTTTTGTATTACGCATATAGGCCTGTTCCCAGCCTTTCCGTAATAGCGTTCTCAGCCTGCAGTGCCGTACAACCAGCTCTCACTGTGAAAATGCATTCTAACATTTCCCAGCCTACTGCAAACTACTTCAGTTATACCGTTCTGTGTCTGCAGTGCACTAGACAGAGGTCTCACCGCTAAACAGTACTGTAATCTTTCCTGGGCCACTGCAAAGTATTTCTGCTCAGCCACCGTGCAGAGCGTCTCACAATACCCTTTCCTTGGTGGGGTTGAGATAGCCGCAGTTACCAACACTATGCACTGGCTTTAGAGTCTTCTCCCACTCCATACAGCCTCTATTATCTAAAAGTCTCTGTGAGCGGTAAATTACCCCTAGGTATCAGCGCAAGACAGTGGGTTAATTTTTTCAAGCCACAGCATAGAGCCTCCGCTATCTACAAGTCTCTGTGTGCGGTGAATTAGCCACAGTTGTCAGTGCTGTACAGTGGGGTAATTTCTTTGGGCCCTGCTCTATTCTTAATCCGCCATGATAAGGAGTAGGGGTAAGGGTCGAGGACGCAGACGTGGGTTTCCAAGTGAGGGTGTGGGCACAGGCCGAATTCCTGGTCGTGGTGAATCACAGCCGGCTACTGAGGGATTAGGAGAGAGCCAAGTTTCTGGGCTCCCCAGCTTCATATCACAATTTACGGGTCCGCGTCGTAGACCTTTACGACAAGCAGAGCAGTGCGGGTAGATCCTGTCATGGATGGCAGAAAACGCGTTCAGCAATGTATTGACCACCCAGTCTTCTACGCAGTCCACTACTCCCGGCCTAGGGACTGCAACTCTGAATCCTCTGGCTGCTCCTCCCAGCCTCCTCACTCCATGAAAATAACATATTCTGAGCAGGCAGACTCCCAGGAACTGTTCTCAGGTCCCTGCCATGAGTGGGAAAAAATGGTTCCTCTCTTACCTGAGGAGTTTGTCGTGACCGATGCTCAACCTTTGGAAAGTTCCCGGAGTCCGGGTGATGAGGCTGGGGATTTCCGTCAACTGTCTCAAGAGCTTTTTGTAAATGAGGATGATGAGACACAGTTGTCTGTCAGTGAGGTAGTAGTAAGGGCAGTAAGTCTGAGGGAGGAGCGCACAGAGAATTCGGAGGAAGAGCAGCTGGACGATGAGGTGACTGACCCCCCTGGTTTGCTAAGCATACTGAGGACAGGGCTTCAGAGGGGGAGGCAAGTGCAGCAGCAGGACAGGTTGGAAGAGGCAGTGGAGTGGCCAGGGGTAGAGGCAAGGCCAGAGCAAAGAATCCCCCAACTGTTTCCCAAAGCACACCCTCGCTGCAAGAGGTCTAGGTGTTTAAAGGTGTGGATGTTTTTTAGTGAGAGCGCGGATGACCGACGAACTGTGGTGTGCAACCTGTGTCGCACCAAGATCATCCGGGGAGCCACCACTACCAGCCTCACTACCACCACCATGCGCAGGCATATGATGGCCAAGCACCCCACAAGGTGGGACGAAGGCCATTCACCGCCTCCGGGTCACACCACTGCCTCTTCCCGTACCACAACCTGGCACATATATCCAATCCCCTCCCAGGACACAGGCACGAGCGCCTCCCGGCCTGCACCCACACCCTCACCTCCAACTTCCTCCACTCCATCCAGCAATGTCTCTCAGCTCAGCGTTCAGCTGTTGCTAACACAAGTGTTGGAGCGAAAGCGCAAATACGCCGCCACCCACCTGCATGCACAAGCTTTAAACGTGCAGATTGCCAAATTAATCAGCCTTGAGATGTTGCCGTACAGGCTTGTGGAAACCGAGGCTTTCAAAAATATGATGGTGACGGCGGTCCCGCGCTACTCGGTCCCCAGTCGCCACTATTTTATTCGGTGTGCCGTCGCAGCCCTACACCAGCACATCTCCTGCAACATAAATCTTGCCCTCACCAATGCGGTTAGTGGGAAGGTCCACTTAATTACGGACACGTGGACAAGTACTGGCGGGCAGGGCCACTATATCTCCCTGACGGCACATTGGGTGAACTTGGTGGAGGCTGGGACCATGTCAGAGCCTGGGACCACTCACATCCTACCCACACCCAGAATAGTGGGTCCAACCTCGGTGCTGGTATCTGCGGTGTTTTATGCCATCTCCTTCAAACCCTCCCCCTCCTCCTCCTCCTCTGCCATGTCTACCTCTCAATTAAGAAGTGCGAGCACGCCGCCAGCAGTCGCTAGCGCGCGGCGCAGCATCACAGCAGTGGGCAAGAGTCAGCAAGCCGTGCTGAAACTGATCAGTTTAGGTGACAAGAGGCACACGGCCCCCGAGCTGTTGCAGGGTCTGACAGAGCAGACCGACCTCTGGCTTTCGCCGCTGAGCCTCCAACCGGGCATGGTCGTGTGTGACAACTGCCATAACCTGGTGGGGGATCTGCAGCTGGGCAGCCTCACACACGTGCCATGCCTGGCCCACATATTCAATCTGGGGTTCAGTGGTTTCTGAAAAACTACCCCCACTTGTCTGATCTGCTCGGCAAGTTGCGCCGCGTCTGCGCACATTTTCACAAGTCCACCACGGACGCTGCCACCCTGAGGACCCTGCAACGTCAATTTCAGCTGCCAAAGCACCAACTGCTGTGCGACGTGCCCACATGCTGGAATTCTACGCTGCACATGTTGGCCAGGCTGTACGAGCAGCGTAGAGCAATAGTTGAATACCAGCTGTAATGTGGGCGGCGGAGTGGTAGTGAGCCTCCACAATTCTTTACTGAAGAGTGGGCATGGATGGGAGATATCTGCCAGGCCCTCGGAAACTTTGAGGAGTCTACCCAGATGGTGAGCGGCGATGCGGCAATCATTAGCCTTACCATCCCGCTGCTTTGCCTGCTTAGAAGTTCGCTGCTAAGCATAAATGCTGACATTTTGCGGTTGGAACAGGAGACGGGGGATGACAGTATGTCGCTTGATAGCCAGACCACCCTCATGTCTATATTTCAGTGTGTTTTGGAGGAGGAGGTGGGGGAGGAGCACAGGAGGAAGAGACAGCTGGCCACACTGCAGAGGGTACCCATGCTGCTTGCCTCTCATTTGTTCAGCATGTATGGGCTGAAGAGGAGGAGGATCCTGAAAGTCATCTTCCTAGTGAGGACACCGATGTGTTGCGTACTGGGACCCTGGCACACATGGCTGACTTCATGTTAGGCTGCCTTTCCCATGACCCTCACGTTAGACGCATTCTGGACAACACGGATTACTGGGTGTACACCCTTCTCGGCCCATGGTATAAGGAGAACCTTTCCACTCTCATTCCCGAAGAGGTACGAGAGTGATGCAATACCACAGTGCCCTGGTGGAAAAAGTGATGCTAAAGTTCCCATCTGACAGAGCTAGTGGCAGAATGTGCTGTTCCGAGGGCCAAGTAGCAGGGGAGGTGCGGGGATCAGGCAGCATGTCCAGTGCAGGCAGGGGAACACTCTCCAAGGTCTTTGCCAGCTTTATGGCTCCTCAGCAAGGCTGTGTCACCACTCCCCAGTCAAGGCTGAGTCGGACGGAGCACTGTAAAAAGATGGTGAGGGAGTACGTAGCCGATCGTACCACCATCCTCCGTGATGCCTCTGCTCCATACAACTATTGGGTGTCAAAGCTGGACACATGGCACGAACTCGCGCTGTACGCCCTGGAGGTGCTGGCCTGCCCTGCCGCTAGCGTCTTGTCAGAGAGGGTGTTTAGTGTAGCTGGGGGAATCATCACGGATAAGCGTACCCGCCTGTCAACTGACAGCACCGACATGGTTACCCTCATAAAGATGAGCAAAGGCTGGATTTCCCCAGACTTCTCTTTCCGGTGGAAAGCAGCGGATCCTAAAGAATCTTTTCGCTGGAACAGGAGAAAATGCATGTTCTATCACCCCAAAAAAGGGGAGAAAAAGCTTTGTGTATCCCTCTCGGATATTATTACTCCTCCCCTTCCTCCTAAAACAGCATGTCATCACGCTGAACTGCCAATTTCTATGAGGCCCAAAATGCTCTGTTTAAAACTTTTAAAAGTTTTATCAGTTTTTAAAATTTTAAAAGTTAAACTTAAAACCAATTTTTGCTGAGGGCTACCTCCAGGCTCTGTTACAAATTAACCAATAACGAGCTGTATCTTCAAAAAATGTTTGTGGCTTTCACCTGCCCTCGCAGTTGAGCAATTTTTCAGGGGTACACTTGTACTCTTGGTACACCAATTTTTCAAGCCATTGCCAATACTGTTAGCAAAGTAATTTTTCCAGGCTTTGCCTATACTCTTAGTAAACAAATTTTTACAGGTGTTTGCCTATACTCTTGGTACACCAATGTTACTGGGGTCTGCCTATACTTTTGCTACAAAAATGTTACTGGGGTCTGCCTATACTTTTGCTACAGAAATGTTACTGGGGTCTGCCTATACTTTTGCTACAGAAATGTTACTGGGGTCTGCCTATACTTTTGCTACAGAAATGTTACTGGGTCTGGCTATACCTTTTCTACTGAATGGTTTGAGGGGTCCACCTATACTCTTGCTACAGAAATGTTACTGGGGTCCACCTATACTCTTGCTACAGAAATGTTACAGGGGTCTGCCTATGCTGTGGTTGCACAAAGACTTCCCATCGCGGGGTTTTACCTATCTGGTACAAATACACTGACTGGCTTGGGCAGAAATGTGGGCCGGGGCCAAGGTCCTTGGCGGGATGAAACTCTGCCATGTTTGGGCACTCTGATTTCTTCCTGTGTAATACCATTTTTGTGCACCGGCAGCATAGGCGAGCCCAAGGAACTCAAAGACTTCCTGTTGCGGTGTTAAGCTATCTGACACCTACACAGAATGAATAGTGTGGGGACACATGGATTTCCCATTGCTATATAACTCGTGGAATCTTGGGTCACACAAGGTGGAGGCTGGGACCGAGCCTAACCCTGGGCCCGCTCACGTGCTTCCCACACAGAGAATTGCTGCATTGTGGAGATGTGTAGAAGTGCTGGCAACTGAGTCCCCGTTATGCCCACGTTTGCGGCTCTTGACAATTTTGTGACAGAGGTGGCACTGGATTGGAATGATGATCGTAAGTCAATTTATCATCAATTCTCAACAGCATTGTGGGCTATCGCTCACACTTTCAAAGAGGGTCGCTGCCTAGCCCTGCCAACCCTCTGCAGTGTGTGCCTCCGATTCCTCCTCATCCATTACGCACCTCTAAATAGAGATGAGGCCGGTGTGGCTATGAAGCGAGTGTGTGGCATGAGGGCAGCTAAGCGCTGCGCAGGGAAAATTTTGGGTGCCCTGTGGACGCAGGGTCATGTGCGGGAGGGAAGGGGGGTGGACAGCAATGCTAGCATGTAACCCAGGAGAAGAGGCAGTGGTGTCACCCACAGGCAGTGATTGTCCTTGGTTGCAGGTAGTGTGGTGCTTAGCTAAGATGAGCCAGCACGTGTACCTTGTTAATGAGGGTTTGTCCGAAGTAAATTGTTAGGGGGGTGATGCCAGACTCTTGCCCTCATTTTGGCTTAATAGTGGGACCTGGGAGCCTCAGATGCAGCCATGCATGCTGCCTCTGCCCTTCCCTATCCGTTTCTGTGGTGTTTCCATGACTTTCTGATGTTTTCTGGTGTTTGACAAGTCATCACCTATGCAGAGCATCGGTCCCATACAAAAATGCTCGAGTCGCCCATTGACTTCAATGGGGTTCGTTACACGGAACGAGCTCTCAAGCATTACGAAAAGTTCGACTCGAGCAACGAGCACCCGAGTATTTTGGTGCTCGCTCATCTCTAATGGCGTTTCTGGCCCCCTTATCCTGCCCTTCACTAGCAAAGACAGACTCCTACTGTACATTGATGAAGGGCAAATACCCTGAAACATTGGTCTGTGTATGGAGTGTAGCTTTGCTTTTATTTCCCCGTCATTGTTACAAGGCTTGTATAAAGAGTCTGGCTTTGGCTTGAAGGAATGCTGAAAGCCAATAGGGGGCATTGTGAAGGTATTATTTCATTTCCCTTATTTGCATATTACCCAGAGGAGCATAAATAGCCTTTTGGCTCTCCTCACTCATGATCTGGGTGCTCTCCCTAAGGAGAAAAGACAGTGTAAATGTGTTTGTGACTCTATGAAGGTACAGTGTGAAATAAACGTGTCTGACACCATGGGGAGCGCTCTGGGAGGCACCTGCGTGCGCCACCATGGGGAGCGCTCCGGGGGGCACCTGCGTGCGACACCATGGGGAGCGCTCCGGGGGGCACCTGCGTGCGACACCATGGGGAGCGCTCCGGGGGGCACCTGCGTGCGACACCATGGGGAGCGCTCCGGGGGGCACCTGCGTGCGACACCATGGGGAGCGCTCCGGGGGGCACCTGCGTGCGACACCATGGGGAGCGCTCCGGGGGGCACCTGCGTGCGACACCATGGGGAGCGCTCCGGGGGGCACCTGCGTGCGACACCATGGGGAGCGCTCCGGGGGGCACCTGCGTGCGACACCATGGGGAGCACCTGCGTGTGACATCATGAGGAGCGCTCTGGGGGGCACCTGCGTGTGACATCATGAGGAGCGCTCTGGGGGGCACCTGCGTGTGACACCATGAGGAGCGCTCTGGGAGGCACCTGCGTGTGACACCATGAGGAGCGCTCTGGGAGGCACCTGCGTGTGACACCATGAGCAACGCTCTGGGAGGCACCTGCGTGTGACACCATGAGCAACGCTCTGGGAGGCACCTGCGTGTGACACCTTGGGGAGCGCTCTGGGGGGGCACCTGCGTGGGACACCATGGGGAGCGCTCTGGGGGGCACCTGCGTGGGACACCATGGGGAGCGCTCTGGGGGGCACCTGCGTGGGACACCATGGGGAGCGCTCTGGGGGGCACCTGCGTGGGACACCATGGGGAGCGCTCTGGGGGGCACCTGCGTGGGACACCATGGGGAGCGCTCTGGGGGGCACCTGCGTGGGACACCATGGGGAGCGCTCTGGGGGGCACCTGCGTGGGACACCATGGGGAGCGCTCTGGGGGGCACCTGCGTGGGACACCATGGGGAGCGCTCTGGGGGGCACCTGCGTGGGACACCATGGGGAGCGCTCTGGGGGGCACCTGCGTGGGACACCATGGGGAGCGCTCTGGGGGGCACCTGCGTGGGACACCATGGGGAGCGCTCTGGGGGGCACCTGCGTGGGACACCATGGGGAGCGCTCTGGGGGGCACCTGCGTGGGACACCATGGGGAGCGCTCTGGGGGGCACCTGCGTGGGACACCATGGGGAGCACCTGCGTGTGACATCATGAGGAGCGCTCTGGGGGGCACCTGCGTGTGACACCATGGGGAGCGCTCTGGGAGGCACCTGCGTGTGACACCATGGGGAGCGCTCTGGGAGGCACCTGCGTGGGACACCATGGGGAGCGCTCTGGGAGGCACCTGCGTGGGACACCATGGGGAGCGCTCTGGGGGGCACCTGCGTGGGACACCATGGGGAGCGCTCTGGGGGGCACCTGCGTGTGACATCAGGAGCCCTCTGGGGGGCACCTGCGTGGGACACCATGGGGAGCGCTCTGGGGGGCACCTGCGTGGGACACCATGGGGAGCGCTCTGGGGGGCACCTGCGTGGGACACCATGGGGAGCGCTCTGGGGGGCACCTGCGTGGGACACCATGGGGAGCGCTCTGGGGGGCACCTGCGTGGGACACCATGGGGAGCGCTCTGGGGGGCACCTGCGTGGGACACCATGGGGAGCGCTCTGGGGGGCACCTGCGTGGGACACCATGGGGAGCACCTGCGTGTGACATCATGAGGAGCGCTCTGGGGGGCACCTGCGTGTGACACCATGGGGAGCGCTCTGGGAGGCACCTGCGTGTGACACCATGAGGAACGCTCTGGGAGGCACCTGCGTGTGACACCATGAGGAACGCTCTGGGAGGCACCTGCGTGTGACACCATGGGGAACGCTCTGGGAGGCACCTGCGTGTGACACCTTGGGGAGCGCTCTGGGGGGCACCTGCGTGGGACACCATGGGGAGCGCTCTGGGGGGCACCTGCGTGGGACACCATGGGGAGCGCTCTGGGGGGCACCTGCGTGGGACACCATGGGGAGCACCTGCGTGTTACATCAGGAGCGCTCTGGGGGGCACCTGCGTGTGACACCATAAGGAGCGCTCTGGGGGGCACCTGCGTGTGACACCATAAGGAGCGCTCTGGGGGGCACCTGCGTGTGACACCATAAGGAGCGCTCTGGGGGGCACCTGCGTGTGACACCATAAGGAGCGCTCTGGGGGGCACCTGCGTGTGACACCATAAGGAGCGCTCTGGGGGGCACCTGCGTGTGACACCATAAGGAGCGCTCTGGGGGGCACCTGCGTGTGACACCATGAGTAGTGCGCAGTGTTCCATAGAATACCACATGTAATTGTCATTGTGTTTGTGTTCCCAGTGCTTTGACTGCGATGCGGACTAAGTCTGCGCTATACAAATAAACATTATCATCATATTCTGTGAGGTACCTGTATGTGACAACGAGGAGGAACCCCCTGCGAGGTACCTGTGTGTAACCTGGGGTTTGCACCTGGCTGCTAAACCATCAGCCCAGCTCGTAATTTGCTCTTGAGGCAGATGTCAGTATTTAGTTTTTACTAGCCATTTTAATGGCCAATAAAAAAATATTTCCTTAGTCTGAGCACCTTCAGCTTGGAAACAACCTTACCAGCCAGCACTAAAGGGGTTGTCTCGTGAAATCAAGTGGGGTTCAGCACTTCTGTATGGCCATATTAATGCACTTTGTAATGTACATTGTGCATTAATTATGAGCCATACAGAAGTTATTCACTTACCTGTTCCGTTGCTAGCGTCCTCGTCTCCATGGTGCCGTCTAATTTCAGCGTCTAATCGCCCGATTAGACGCGCTTGCGCAGTCCGGTCTTCTCCGTGTTGAATGGGGCCGCTCGTGCCGGAGAGCTGCTCCTCGTAGCTCCACCCCGTCACGTGTGCCGATTCCAGCCAATCAGGAGGCTGGAATCGGCAATGGAGCGCACAGAACCCACGGTGCACCATGGGAGAAGACCCGCGGTGCATCGTGGGTGAAGATCCCGGCGGCCATCTTACTAAGGTAAGTAAGAAGTCACCGGAGCGCGGGGATTCGGGTAAGTACTGGACGTTTTTTTTTTTTACCCCTGCATCGGGTTTGTCTTGCGCGCGGGACAACCCCTCCGAAGCACCGCTGTATTCAATGAGGGCTCTGACTCCTCCCCCTGGTATCTACATGTATATTATGCAGTGCAGACACAGGGGGAAGAAGCAGAGCCCTAATTGAATACAGAGGCAGCCAGATAAGATGTGGCTGCAGAGCTTGGGTGACTAGCAAAGCGCTAGCAAAGGTGGCTGCTGGAGATTAATTACTATTGGTTGTGGCCACTTATGTGGTATTATTACTATTGACTGCAGCTACTAATAGGGGTATTACTACTATTGTGGCCACTAAGAGGGAGCACTATTACTTTTGTGACCACTATTATTATTAGTGCCACTGAGGTTGCACTGTTACTAGAGGGGCCAATGAGAGGGTGCTATTACTATAGGTGGCACTGAGAGGGCGCTATTACTATGGGGACCACTGAAATAATAGAGGTAGAATCATACATTGTGATAAGCCATGCCACTAACCACAACCCTAAACCACGCCCCTTTTACCTTGGTCACTATTTTTTGGTGACAGAGGTGACAACCCTAGACACCAGGGAGGGAGCACAATCCTCTCCCCTTTTTGTGAGAGTCCTTAAGCCCACAAATCCTGACATTCTTTTGCTTCCCCCTCGGACTCTGGAAATGAGGTAAAGTCTGAGTAAAAAGGGATCCAATTGTGTTATGCACAGGTCGTGTCCACCTGCCACTCACTATTCTCAGCTCTTCATAGACCGGCCCTTCTAAACATGCCAACAATACCAGCTGCTGCCAGCACTGGGATTACTGTTTAACACCATGCTGCTTTTGGGTGAACATGTACACCTCCCGGTGTCTGGGTTTATATGGCAGGGGATCAGGAGCAGATTCTGCTCAATTTATGACGGCTGCTGCTATCTTTGACAGCTGACATCCGCCGGCAACAGCCATGTTCAGCACTGGCACTAATTGCAGCTGTTAACCCTTTTTAATGCAGTTGTCAATTCTGACGGTGGCATTTAAATACCCAGATCAGAGTTTGGGGGTCCTGAATGGCGCCCTGTGAGGAGATCACGAGGTGCCATTTCGTTGTTATGGGGATCGTGAAGGCTCCCAATGCTGCCATGTATTTTTGCCTATTAGGAACGGACTGTCCTAATAGAATGCTGTCAGAAATACCATATATTGTAATACTGTCATATTGCAGTAAAAGCATTTGAACGATCGCAAGTTCAAGTCCCCTATGGGTACTAAAAGTAAAAATATGTGGAATATAAAGTCTTTTGTTGTAAATAAATAAATGAAATAAATGGATATTAAAAGTTCACCCCATCTTTTCTCTTATTGATAATAAATAAAACCAAAAGAAAAAAAAAACATATTTGGTACTGCCGCATCCTTGAAAGTCCCATCTATATATATAAAATTGAATGTATGCGTGTCTGTCTGTCTGTGTGTGTTTGTCCTTTATGCGCTACTACACCATTCTTCCGATCGCCATGAAACTTTGGGAAGTTGTTAAGTACACTCCTGGGAAGATTATAGGCATAGTACAACTATCCTACGATAAATGGCGCGCGTGTGTCGTCGACAGTTACGCCCCCCCACGTAGATCGTTCGATTTCCATCACTGCCACTAATTCTCTCACTTCCCAATGTCGTAGAAACATGAAATTTGGCACGAGCATTGATTATGTCATAAATAGGAAAAGCTAATGGGTCCCAACTCCATTATTCAATTGTAAGCACCAAAGAATTAGCGTCCAAATTTTACGTACAGAATCTAATTCTCTCGCTTCCCAATGTAATAGAAACGTGAAATTTGGCACGAGCATTGATTATGTCATAAATAGGAAAAGCTAATGGGTCCCAACTCGATTATTCAATTTTAAGCGCAAAACAATTGGCGTCCGAATTTTACGTACGGAATCAAATTTTCTTGCTTCCCAATGTAATAGAAACTTGAAATTTGGCACGAGCATTGATTATGTCATAAATAGGAAAAGTTAATGGGAAGTTGTTGAGTACACTTCTGGGAAGATTACTGGCATAGTACAACTATCCTACGATAGGTGGCGCGCGTGCAAGCGTCGTCGACAGTTATGCCCCCCCAGACAAAGATCGTTTGATTTCCATCTCAAGCACAAAAGCAAAAGGCATTACGAGCAACGGGATGAGTGTTCAACTACAAAATGATGCATCCGCCGAACGTATCACAAGACAATTCCTGGATATTGAGAATGCTGAGGTAAAATAAAAGCTGTGCTGCGATTGGTTGCTATATATTATACCGCTGAGGTAAAATGAATGCTGCGCTGTGATTCGTTGCTATTTTTTATATTGCTGAGGCAGAATAAAAGTTGCGCTGTGATTGGTTGTTATTTCTCTTACTGCTGACGTAACATGAAAGCTGCGCTGTGATTGGTTGTTATATATTATACCGCTGACGTAACATGAAAGCTGCACTGTGATTGGTTGTTATATTTTATACTGCTGAGGTAACATATAAGCTGTCCTGTGATTGGGTGTTATATATTATAAAGCTGAGGTAACATGAAAGCTGCGCTGTGATTGGTTGTTATATATTATACCACTGAGGTAACCTAAAAAAGCTGCGCTGTGATTGGTTGTTATCTAGATATATAAAAACGAATGCATGTCTGTCTGTCTTCGCAGCAACGCGCGATGGGTAAGCTAGTCTGTAATAAAAAAGCAGCAGTAAACAGCAGCAGTAACAAAATACATAACGACAGAACTGCGTTTCATTGGTCACCCTGTCTCCATAAAAAAAATGATTAAAAAAACAACCAAAAGACATATGTACTCCAAAATTATATCAATAGAAACTGCATGTCATCCCACAAAAAATGAGCCCTCACACAACCATCCTCAACGGAAACATAAAAAAAACATTATGGCTGTCAGAAGATGTTGACAGAAAAAAAAATTTTTTTTCCATTTCACTCCACTTTGAAATGTGTAAACGTTTTTCAATACGTTATACGGTACATTAAATAGTACTATTGAAAAATGCAACACGTCCCGCAAAAACAAGCCCTCAGACAGCGATGTCGATGGAAAGTTTTAAATTGCGATTTTTTGAAAGTGGGGGAGGGGATTACTACTTTTGTGGCCACTAAGAGGGAGCACTATTACTTTTGGGACCAAGCGCAGTACAATCATACACGATTAGCTTCTCAGAACCCAAAAGCACAGTAATGGTAAACAAGAAGTTCTTTAGAGAGAATTGGGAGATCAGGGCGCTACGACCTGAGTCATTCAGTCTAGGTCCTTGGAATGTTCTAATCACAGAGGTCCCTTTTTATTCTTCAATACATTTGAGCAAATCTTGTTAAAGAAAAAGTATTAAAAAAATTGATACCAACTAGATCACACAAAATGAAAGGAGAATGCAATAAAATGGAGCCATATTCATTTCACTAATACAGACGTAGGACACAGCAGCAGCATTGGGTAGGGTTATGCTTAAAACTGCGTCCAGAAGAGACGGTGCGGCTGGCACACCGGACCGGACCGCATACATTAGTATGTGCTGCAGCAAGTTTTAAAACAAGCTTTCTGCAGGCATTCTACAAGCATAGCAAACTCGTTGTAAACAGGTGTAATTCATTAGTCTGCTGCTATAGACCGTTTAGTGGGCTTGAGGCTTCATTCACACGAGCGCATACAGGGCGCATCTTTACGGCCGACCGATATATGTGGCCATCTGAGGCATTGGTCTCCAATGCATTCGTTCACATGGGCGAATATACGACACGTACACACGTCGCACCGAAATAAGGCGCAGCGAATATACGGTGGGTAAAAGAATAGTTCTAGAACTATCTTTTGACCGATATACGGCGGCTCCCATAGAGTCCTATAGGAGCCGGGGACAAAAAGGGGGTGGGGGCATTTTAGCAGTGTTCAATGCTGCGAAAAGTTTACAGGTGCCTCTATTTAGGCATTTGAAGGCTTCCTGTGGCTTTATGCCAAGCAAGGGTTTTCTGGGATGCAGCATATTTTTTCGCTAACAACCACACTCACGGTTGTGTTAATGAACGAAAGGGAGTGAATTTCTTACCGAAAATTCCTTTTTCCGAGTCATCCTGACGGCAGACACGGAGGTTGCACCTTGACCTTGTAGGGACAGGAAGCAAGAGACTTCAAAAGGCTCCTCCTGCCTCCCATTCACCAGGGTCTTCTAAATTACTTACATGGACATGTCGTGGTTAACCAAGGAAGATTTTTATTGCTCCGAGACAAAATTAGCATGGTTAGTTCTTTTTTGAACATAAACAATAAGAGGGTAGCTTACCCGGATTAAACAAAGGAAATATGCACGAATTTACCGCATAAAACAGAAATGTCCAACATAGGAGCCTCTGGGCTACTGGTTCGTGCCCGCATAGACGTAGATATAATCGTGTGAATTTTTTGGGAGGGAAATACGTGCCGTCAGGATGACTCGGAAAAAAGGAATTTTCGGTAAGAAATTCACTCCCTTTTCCCGCGTCATCCTGACGGCAGACATGGAGTATACCAGATTAACTCTCTAGGGAGAGACCACTGCTTGCAGGACCTTTCTCCTGAAAGAGAGATCGGAGGAGAGGTCCGTATTCAGCCTGTAGTGTTTTGCGAAGGTGTGCTGGTTGGACCATGTGGCTGCCTTACAAATTTGGTCCGGCGTCGCCATAGCCCTCTCTGCCCAGGAGCAGGATACTGCCCTGGTTGAATGGGCCTTGAGTCCTTCCGGGATACTTCTGTGCAGGAAGAGTAGGCCTGCTGGATGGTGGATTTTATCCAGCAGCTAATGGATCTTCTAGAAGCCGCTCTTCCTCTGCCCAGCCCCTGGAATTGGACAAAAAGACAATCAGCCTTCCTGAAGGATGAGGTCTGCTCTAAGTAGCATAAAATGGCCCTCCTTACGTCCAGGGTATGGTAGTCTCTTTCCCTCTCGTTTTGGGGATTTTGACAGAAGGATGGGAGAATAATTTCTTGCTGTCTATGGAATTTTGAGGCTACCTTTGGGAGAAAGAAGGGGTCTGTTTTCAGTATGACCCTATCGTCCTGGATTAATAGGTAAGGTGTCTTACAAGATAGGGCCTGGAGCTCGCTCACGCGCCTTGCCGTTGTGATAGCTACCAAGAACACACAGTTTTAAACGTGAGGAACCTAATTGGTATCTGCTCGATAGGCTCAAAGGGATCTTTGCACAGATTTTGGAGGACTAAGTTTAGGTCCCATGGGGGGACCATACTGCGGCTAACTGGCCTCATTCTCTCTGCCCCTTTCATAAACCTGCGGATAAGTCTATGATCCGCTAGGGGCTGATCTAGAATGGCCGAGAGTGCTGATACCTGTACTTTCAGGGTTCCCGGTCTCAGGTTTTTGTCTAGAAGCTCCTGGAGGAAATCCAAAATCTCTGCCACTGAAGTGTCGAGATTGGAGACTTCCAACCCCCTCCAGGAGGAGAATCTTTTCCAGATTTTATTATAGATAGCTGAGGTCACGGGTTTTCGGGACTGGCGTAACGTCGCGATGACCCTAGAGGACAGACCTTGTCTTAGTAGCGTCTGTTCCTCAATATCCAGACCGCGAGGTTCAGTCTCTCTAAGTTGGGGCACAGAACTGGGCCCTGCGTTAGAAGATCCTTCCTGGGTGGAAGGCGGATTGGTTCTGTGATGGCGAGTTTTAGGAGTACCGGAAACCATGCCCTTTTTTCCCAGTGTGGAGCGATTAGGATCAGCGTGATGTTGCTCTGCTGGACCTTCTGAAGAACCCTCGGGATCAGGGGTATGGGGGGGAAATGCGTATGCCAGACTGAAATCCCAACTCTGGGAAAAGGCGTCTAACCCCTCGGCCCTGTCCCTCGGATCTAGGGAAAAGAAGGCGGGGCATTTTGAGTTTTTTCTGGTCGTGAACAGGTCCACCTGTGGACTGCCCTAGGTTTCTGTAATAAGACGGAACTCCTCTTGATTCAGCAACCATTCTCCAGGGTCCAGGCGTCTTCGACTGAGGAAGTCGGCTGTCTGGTTCTGGGACCCTTTGAGGTGGACCGCTGTCAGGGATTGTACCGTGGTCTTGGCCCATCTGAAGATCCGGGCTGTTAGTTTCAGCAGATGAACGTTTCTGGTGCCCCCCTGGTGGCGAATAAGTGAAACGGCGGTCACATTATCAGAGAAGACTTATGTGTCTCTTCTTTAGGATATCCTGGGATCTGTGAAGAGCTTCCCAGATGGCCCTAAGTTCTCTGAAATTCGATGTCTGGGCACGCAGCGTCTGTCCCCACTCGCCCTGGAGCAGGCGCTGCCCCACTTGCGCTCCCCAGCCAGACTGGTTCGCATCAGTTACTATAGTGATGAAGGGTTCTGCCACCCATGGGGACTCAGCTTCTAGAGTGTCGGTTGACCGCCACCAGCGGAGGGACCTTAAGACAGATGATGACATGGGCATCCTCCTATCCAGGGAGATGGGTGTCCCATCCCAGTTACCCAGGATGGCTCTCTGTAGTGTTCTGGAGTGCGCCTGGGCCCAAGGGATAATGCCAATGCAGGAGGTCATGAGGCCCAGGAGCCTCATTGTGTCCCTAATTGCCATTTGCTTTTTCTGGCCGCCCTCCTGTGCTGCCAATCTAAGGCTTTCCTGTCTGAGTGGAGGCAAAGACAAGGTCTGAGATACTGAGTCTATCTGCACCCCCAGGAAGGTTTTCCGTGTCTCGGGGAGAAGACTAGACTTGGGGAAGTTGACTATCCACCCCAATCTCTGAAACAGAGAGATGACTCTGCTAGTATTGTCTCTGAGGATCTTGGATGAGGAGGCGATCACCAGGAAGTCGTCCAGGTACGGGATGATATTTATACCTGCTACATGGAGATGCGCCACCATCTCTGCCACTATTTTAGAGAATACTAAAAATGGCGTACCCGACTCCCTATTTTGATGGCAAACCTCAGGTATTTATGGTGTTCTGGCAGGACTGGGACGTGGTAGTACGCGTCTTTTAGGTCGACGGTACTCAAAGTCTCCTCTTTCGATCAGGGTTACCACTGACCGGACTGTCTCCATTTTAAACCTTTTGTAGGTAATAAATTTATTCAGGCCCTTCAGATTCAGAATCATCCGAAAACTGCCGTTTGGCTTTTTTATCAAAAATAGAGGCGAGTAGAATCCCTGGCCCTGCTCTACTGTGGGGACCCA
Source organism: Eleutherodactylus coqui (assembly GCF_035609145.1). Classification (NCBI taxonomy): domain Eukaryota; kingdom Metazoa; phylum Chordata; class Amphibia; order Anura; family Eleutherodactylidae; genus Eleutherodactylus; species Eleutherodactylus coqui. The sequence goes on from NC_089849.1 coordinate 33,281,070, forward strand.
AACTACTGCCCCCATTTGCAGCAGCTTAGAGATTTCATCTTTAAAGATGCCCTGCATGGCAGGGGATTGTGTGGGGGTGATTCTGAAGAAATTGGGGGGCCGGGTGAAGAATTCTATCCTGTACCCCTGGGCTATGAGCTGCAGGACCCATGGGTTATCTGTAATCTCTTGCCATTCTTGGGAAAAGTTCAATAGTCTGCCCCCCACCTAGTACTCTTCTATAGGGGTAGGGGTTGTTTTTATCTTACCCCTGCCTCCTTTGGGGTAGGACCAGCACCCCGTCTTTCCTTTGCCCCGGTATGGCTTGAAGGATGGCTGGCGTTTGTAGGGATATCCCGTTCTGGCTTGATCTGAGAAACTGTGGGTTTTGTCTGTGGCTCTTTTTAGGATCTCCTCCAAATCCGCGCCAAAAATGTGCTGGCCATGAAAGGGGATGGAACACAATCTTCCTTTAGAGGCCGTATCTGCCTTCCACGTTTTTAGCCAGACTGCCCGCCTGGCCATGTTGGACAATGCGGCGCTTCTGGCCGCCAGCCTCATGGACTTGGCGGATGCGTCTGCCAGGAAGCCTGTTACGGATTTTAGTAAAGGCATACATTCCAGTAACGCCTCTCTGGGGGCCTTCTGCTTAATTTGGTCATCTAGTTCCCCTAACCAGAGGAACATCGACCTCGCCACGGAAGTTGCTGCGATGTTGGACTCCAGCGTGTAGGCCATTGTTTGCCAGGCCCGTTTCATCAATGCATCAACCCTGTTGTCCATCGGGTCTTTAAGATGTGAGGAGTCCTCAAATGGCAGGGCTGTCTTTTTTTGCCATTCTGGCCACTTGTGCGTCCATCTTGGGGACCTCTTCGTAGACACTCACATCTTCCTCCGCGAAGCGGAGTCTTTCTTTGTACTCGCGGGACAAGTAGAGATGTCTGTCCGCACTAGCCCATTCATGCATGATTACTTTTTTCAAAGTATCATTGACTGGGAACACGATGCGATTCCTTGGCCTGAGCCCGCCGAACATGTCGTCCTGTACGGACCTCGGCTCGACCACATCCTCTAGCTTCATTGTATCCCTGACGGCTCTGATCAGGTCATCCAGGTCCCCGGATGAGAACTAATACTTCTTATTCTCATCCTTGGTGTCAGAGGGACGGTCCAAGGGTTCGCCGTCTGACAGGTCGCCCAGGGATTGCTCAGAGTCTGAGCTCGACAGCAGTATGTGGCTCGCTCTTTTAGTGGCCCTTCTTTCCCGCTGGGCTGGGGGGAGACTGGAGATCGATGCCCGGACCTCCTTCCTGACTAGGGATCTAATATCCTCCCTAAATGCGGCCTGTTCATCCGTAAGGATCTTGGAAGTACAGTCCTGGCATAGTGGTTTTTTGTACGCCTCATCTAATTTTTTGAGGCACAGGGCGCATTTCTTGTACTTTTTCCTAAGGTCCTGCTTAGACCGGGTGGATTCCCTGTCCTGCAAAAGACACATGCATGCACATAAGGGAAAACCCCCACACAATGCAAATCCCTGGGCATAGCATTCCTGCAGCAAGTTACACTTACGGTTTGCAGGGCTTCCATCTCTGATTCCTTTGTAGTCATGCTTGCCAGAAGTGTAGACAAGATCAGGCAGACAGATAGCATACCTTCAGAGAAGGATTTGTCAGTGGAAGCTTGCCGGGGGGGTCTCCATTTTTAAATCTCCTGCTGTTTGGGTCAGCTGACGGCGTCTGACGTCACCGCGTCATGCGGCGTCATTGGCTCCGCCCCCCGACGTTGCGCGCGGCCGCGCCGGCCTGCCTGGAGGATAGAGGCATCTGAGCCTATGGCCCGCCGCTCTCCCCGGCTGGAAGACGCTGCACGGAGCCCCATGCAGGAGTGGACTCAGGTCCGCCGCTCCAATGCGCTGCGGTGGTGATCCCCGGGCAGTCAGACCTGTGGCCTGCCGTGCTCCCAGACCGCGCTGACTCTCCGGAGGGGAGGTGAGCGGGGAAGCAGCCCTGTGGACCGTCAGCCCCGCTGTCAGCAGATTCCTTTTGGAAGAAGGTGAGAGGGGAAGCGGCCCCGTGGACCGTCAATCCCGGTGTTATCCTGTAGCTCCCTGGAGGGAGCTCCTCTTGCATGTCCCTGTAGGGACAGGAAGCACTGGTGAATGGGAGGCAGGAGGAGCCTTTTGAAGTCTCTTGCTTCCTGTCCCTACAAGGTCAAGGTGCAACCTCCATGTCTGCCGTCCGGATGACGCCGGGAAAAATACGCTAATTATCATCTCTGGCCGTTGATCGTGGAAAATCGTCCATTCATGCAAATTTACGGTGCAGACGAGAGAATGTAAAAACGCATACAGTCATGTGAATGAGCCCTGAAAGTGCTGATAGGTTCCCTTTAAAGTACTTGCACAGATTTAGAAAATCATGGTTCCTTTCTTCCAGAAACAGAGCCGTGGGTGCGTCTGGTATTGTAACTTGGCTCCATTAAGCCACACACATCCTGTGCACAGGTTGTTTCTGGAAGAAAGAAGCCATGCTTTTTGAATCTATACAAGCCCTTTATTTACTTTTCATTGTATATTTTCTTCCATCTTCACTTACCATTTTTTGTAGTGTTCATATTCTATTTTTCGTCGGTCAAGTGCTGATTCTAGATCACCTGGCGCCAAATATTCCTTGAGATTATAAACGGTTAATTTCTTTTGGTTGGAGGGACATGTACACTTGTTTTTCTGTAAGGCGACCGTGTAACTGAAACAAAACATAGATTTGTATTCTGGTTATAAACATATCAGACCCGGTGCTGCAGATGGAGGTCCACCGATGGACCCACCTGCTTCATTTTTGTGCTTACTTGCACCTGGTTTTAAATGTAAATTAAAAACTAAAAGCATGAAACTAAATTGTGGTGAGACTAAGGTCGGCTGCACACAGCCGTGACGGGCTCCGCCACGGAATTCCCATCACGGCGCCCCCCAGAGACCCCAATACTTACCTGCGGATCCGGCGTCCTACATCCCGCATGACGCTTCGGCGTGACACGCCGCAGCGTCATGTGACACACCGGCCACATCACATGGCACGCCCACAGCGTCACATGACACAGCCGGCTGCGTCATATGACGTGGCGGCGGTAGGCGGGGAAGCAGTTTCACGCTATCTTCAGCTGTACTACAGCGGACGATAGCGTGACAGATAGTTTCCATTGACTGCAATGGAAGCCGTCCGCGCGTACACCCGCGGCAAATAGAGCATGCCGCGGATGAGGACGGGTGGTTTCACGGTGCGGAATTCCGCGATGGAATTCCGCAACGTGAGCATTGAGCTATTAGGTTCACGCCTGTCCATGGGTGTTTTAGCATTGCGTTCCCCGCGGCGATAATCTGGCCGCGGGGAACGCAATACACGATTTCCATAGCGTTGCTATGAAAAGCGCAGCCCCCCTGTCCACTAGCAGAAAATCATAGCGATTCTCCGCTCGTAGCCGGCAATACGCAGTATGCTGCGAATTGCCGCGATTCTCCACGGTCAGCCTGTCAGATAGGCTGACCGGGGAGATCCGTCTGCAGGCTCCTGCTCCCAAGCAGCGGCTCCAGCTGCAGAGATCCGCCGCGGGATACCGCAACGCCAAAGGACAGGTGGCCTAACTGGAATCAGTTCTTTGAGCCAAAACTAGTAGAGGATACAGCAAGTCCTTCCTTTAGGCTCTCTTCACACAGGCGACACGGCAGCACAGCGAGAAAATCGCAGCGGTATCACATCGCTGGTCAGTGCGATATCATTTCGATTTCTCGCTGCGATACCACGACTTTCTAGCACCACATGCGAGGATTTTTGGAGGGGAAGGGGGAAGATTTGAAATATAAGCGCTACCCCGAAAATATGCCACAGCTACAGGGGGAAAAAAAAGTATACATCACCTAGAAGCGCTGTCCTGGGTTCTGCCGTAGCTTCTTCTCGGTCCCCGGCAGTCTTCTTCATTTCTTCTGGACGGGGATTGAAAAATCCCCGCCTCCTGGAAGCAGTGGCTGTGATTGGCTGACACCTAGCCAAACACAGCCAGCACTCGATGAATGGCTGTGATTGGTTCATCTAGTGCTGGCTAAGCGTCCGCCAATCACAGCCAACGCTTCCAGGAGGCAAGGATTTTTCAGTTTTCAGCCAGAAGAGATGAAGAGAAACAGTGCTGGGGATCGAGAGGAAGCTACAGTACTGTCAGACAGCGCTTCTTAGGTGATGTATGTGGGGGGGGGAGGGTTCCTTCAACTAGCACTTAGTTTAGGCTTTGACAGTAGGATTTCCTACTGTCAAAGTTGCATCACACGAAAATCGCGTTTTCGTGCGATGCAACAAAGAGGAAGGCTTCATAGGGAAACATGGGCTACAAAACCTCACGAGTCGCAGGCATATTGCCAGACCCGCAAGGTTTTTGTGTCGGGTTGTCGCATACTACAAAACATCGCATGTTTGAAGGAACCCATAGGAAAGCATGGGCTTCACATACATGCGATTTGTAGCATTGTCGCAACACGACAAAATCGCGCAACTTTGTCGCCTGTGTGAACGAGGCCCTGTATGTACCATTTCTTTCAAACTCCTAGTTTTGACTAAATAGACATAATAAGGCCTCCTTCACACAGGTGACAAAGTTGCGCGATTTTGTCGCATTGCTACAAATCGCATGTATGTGAAGCCCATGTTTTCCTATGGATTCCTTCACACATGCGGGGTTTCGTAGCATACAACAACCCAACACAAAAACCTTGCGGGTCCGGCAATATGCCCGCGACTTGTGAGGTTTTGTAGCCCATGTTTTCCTATGGAGCCTTCCTCTCTGTTGCATCGCATGAAAACGCGATTTTTGTGCGGTGCGATGCAACTTTGACAGTAGGAAATGCTTCTGTCAAAGCCAAATCTAAGCTCTAGCTGCAGAAAAAACAAACAAACAAACAAAAAAAAAGACATACATCATTTTAGAAGTGCTCTCCGCCGCCACAGCTTCTTTCCCGGGTCCCAGCACTGTTCCTCTTCTTCTGGCCGGGGATTGACAAATCCCCGTCTTCTGGAAGCGCTTGCTATGATTGGCTGATGCTTAGACAGTCACAGCCAGTGCTCGATGAATGGCTGTGATTGAACCAAAGCCAGAGGAGAAACAGTGCCGGGACCCAGGGAGAAGCTGCGGCAGCGCCCCGGACAGCACAGGAGAGTGATATATACTTTTGTTTTTTTCTTCAGCTACAGCTTATTTTCAGGTTAGGGCTTATATTTCAAGCCCCCCATCCCGAAAATCCTCACACGTGATGCTACAAAATTGAGGTATTGCGGCAAGAAGACGATACGATAATTGCTGCGATTTTCTAGCGGCAATACCGTGTCGCCTGTGTGAAGGAGGCCTAAACTGCACGTGTGATTCCAGACTGAGCAAAGTAGACAATTTAACAATTTTGACGAGAGAAGAAAACCACTGATTTTGCGGATGTTTCTTCACTTCTGCAGCAAGCACTAATGAAAGGAATTTCAAAATAGGTTGTCTGTGTGCTGTACATTTCCATGAACCCTTCGCCATCACCTGAGAAGGAGCTTACTGCATAACTATAGGAGCATAAACCTGAGGCAATGTGTATACAGTATTGTAGTATCTTAAATATGTAAAAGAAATAACCTGAGAATCCAGAAAATCAACTAGTCTGGCACTTGATACCTCATCAGAGAGGTAAAATAGTACAGAAGAACGCCAAGTTCTCCAATTACGGAGAAACACGATATAGAAGTGGAATTTTATTTTGGCCTTGTTAAGCCCAATGTCCACGGGCGGGTCTGAATTGCAAAATCCACAAGGATGATCCGCAGTTCAAGCCGTCCATAGGGAGACATGGGCGTCCGGAAAACAAATCGCAGCATGCTCCATTCTGCTGCGGATCCCTCACTGACAGCTGCCATTGAAGTTAATGGAAGCTGTCAGATCCGCGGCACACCTGCAACTGACACTGCAGACGGCGGATCCTGCTGGAAAGCAGGAGATTTAAAAAAAATAAAAGATCTCCACTGTGCATGTGCGGCGGCGGCGCACCCGCACACATCCGTAGGGGAATAAATGAAGACCCAGATGGGAAAGTAGAGAACCCATAGTGTCCACTGCCACGGGCAGGGTCAGATTCTGCTGGGGGTTCCCGCAGGTGGAATCTGACATGCCTGTGGATATGAGGCCTTAAAGAAGGTTCTAAGGGCTTATTCCAACGTGCGTATATTGGCCGGGTTTTCACGCTCGGCCGATATACGTTGTCCCTCTCTGCAGGGGAGGAGGCGGGCCGGGAGCAGTGTACTGAGCTCCCACCCCCTCTCCCCCCTTTGCCACTATTCGCAATGGGAGAGGTGGGACCCGGCCGATATATGCAATGTCGGAATAAGCCGTAAGACTTAAGCCAGATTCCCACATGGCGTATTTGCACGTATAATTGTACACGCTTCACCTTAAGGCCAGATTTATACAAGCGTAAGCATATTTGCAGGATGAACAATGTTTTTTGCACGCCCATCAGTATATATTTTGTTCCTTTTTTATACACGCAAAGCATATTCCCTCTTGCGCGTGAAAAAATAAAAAATAAAAAATCAACGACAATCTCAGCCATTAATCCTTTCCAATCTACTGTCTGACCTCTGAAGACATTATGATATAAGGCTGTACAGCTCTGATGTTGGAAGACGTCCATCGGGGTTCTCTTACTGTATATCGCCAGACTCTCTGCTGTCGGAGCCTATCCAACGTGTCACCTCATGCAGTACTGGCTTTAGCCAGCATATAGCGCCGTTGTATAACGGCAGAAAAAGAAAAAGCCCCCTAGGAAAACCAGGATACAAATTGAATTGGAAAGTGTTAAAAGGGCTAATTAGTCTAATGAGCTCAAGATGTGTTTTTTCTTGCATAATTATGCCGTATTTCATGCATCTCCTAGCGTATTCTGCACATATTTGCACATGCCCATTGACTTCTATCGGGGACTTTTGGTGTGCAAATATGCAGGAAAATAGAGCATGCTGCGTATCATTTTGTGCAATTGAAATGCATGTGCATAATTCAGACATGTAAATGAACCCATTGAAATCAATGGGTTCTATTCTCTGCATATTGTGCCTGCAAATACGCCCGTGTAAATCCGGCCCCATGGAGTGGTTTTAACAGACCTACTTTTTTTTATCTGTCTGGTGGCTCAAGTAATGTGCTTTTTTTATTTTCCATAGGGTTGTTTTTTTTATATCATTCTATACTAAATTTATTTGGGGTAAATTGTTCAAAAAGTACAAAGCATTTTACATTTTTCCAATGTCAATTTTTTCCTTTTTATAATTTAGTAAAGCATTAAAACAGTTTCTTCATTTAGTTTAAGTCCCCTATTGGAAATAATAAAAAAAAGGAAAAAAAATATATAAAAATAACTTTTTTTTAAATTATTGCAAAAATAAAAAAATATTAAAAAGATGGAAAAAAAAAACGTTTCACATCCAAAAAAAAAAAAAAAAAAATTGGTATAGCCAAATCTATAACAGACCAATATCACATTATAAGTCCCGCATGATTTAACTCCATCTGAGGAAAAAGTACGCAATGGCAGATTTTTTACTTTCATTAGACACTGTCTCCGAAAACAAAATGAATAAAAATGATCAAAAAGTCTTATGTTCTCCAAAATAGTACCAAACTACAGGTTGCCCCGCAAAAAAACAAAAACAAAAAAAAAAAACGAGCCCTCACACAGCCCTATGGACGAAAGAGAAAAAAAGTTATGGTGCTTGCAACAGAATGTAATTTTTTTTAAGGCGTTTTATAATTATTAATATATATAAGAAAAAAAAAAAAAAAAAAACTCTATAAATTTGGTATCGCTGCACTCGTAATGCCGCCATAGAATAAAGACGTGTCATTCGTACTGCACCTTGAATGCTGTAAAAATAATCACCATCCCAAAAAAGGTGCAGTTGCGGGTATTTTCCCACTTCACCCCACTTAGGAATTTTTAAAAGTCTTTCAATATATTATATGGTACATTAACCCCTTAATAACTTAAACTTTCATCACTTTTTTTTTTCTTTACAATTAAAAAAAAACAAAACTATTGATCATTTTTTTTAAATGTATGTCCTGGAGCGGGAAGGGGTTAAACGGTGCTATCGAAAAATACAACTTGTACCGCAAAAAGCAAGCCCTCCTGTACATACGTCGCCTAAAAAATAAAGGTTGTGGGAATACCAGAATGTGACTGGACGCTTCAGTGACCCTTGGTCATGAAAGACATGAAAAAGTTTTCAATACCATGAAGCACATTTCTCTAAGGATTCGTGCACACGGTGGTATTACGACAGAGTTGTACACAGATGTAATATAGTACCAATATCACTACAGGGGGGTATGCTGTAATTCGGTATGGCTCTGGCTTCACAAGAACCTTTCACACAGGACGGAATATTCCACAACAGCGGTACGGATTATGCCATCCCTGAATTGTGCACCAAAATACGCCTTGCTAACCGCGGACAGGATTCTGCCATTTTCAATACCGCGCCAAAATCCACGGGGCTGAATATTCCACAGTAGGGCTTATTCTGCAATGCTGATGTGTCCCGTGTGAAAGGCCCCTCGTTGCATTGCAGTTTTGCTCTCTGCATGATCCTAGAATTGAAATCATTGATAATATGTAGAACACTATAAGGTCTCCTTCACACACACTTTTTTTTCTGCATTTAAAGCATTTTTATAGGCATTTTCTAAACTTTTTTATTCTTTTACATTTTGTACATGACTTAATGAACTCCGAGCAGGTGAAAAGTTGAAAAGAAGTGTTACGGCCCTGAAAACACTGGCAAAAAACATAGACTTTACAATATTTTAGTATAGATGTCAGAGGAATCTCTATCCTCAGCAATTTGGAGCCAAACACAAAAAATATGTTTATAACAGAAATTTATAAGAGCTGCTCTCGCAAGAACACCAGAATATTCTGGAACCATTATTTATGTAACCTCCTAATATATTAGTCTGTTTACCAAAACCCAAATTATGCAAGTTATACCCTCAATTTTTATTCCAAGATTCTATCAGCTTTTTCAAAAAAAGTGCAGACTTCACACACCTGCTGACGTCTCTTGCTGGTTGCAGCTCCCTCGTCTCCTCATGCAACACTGGCTGGCTGTGGGTTGTAAGGAGTTTCCCTATAAAACCAAGTTTAAAACTTCCCAAGATCAAGAAAGTTCCCAGCAGCATCTTACAGATATGTGCACTCTTAAAACCAAACTTATTCCAAGCTGCCATCATGCTGCTCTGACCCTGGAGATGCTGCTGGAGTAACAGGGAACACTGTATGATGAAGAGAGGAGGGATTTGATTGCTTGGAGTACCTGTGAGCTCCCAGAACACGCCCATGTCCAACAGGAAATACAACATTTTTATTTTGAAAGGTACAATATATACCTATAACTGGGGGCAAAAGCAAAAAGGAGTATTTGAAACTACAAAACGGGAGGGCAGCGAATTAAAAAAGGCTGTAAAGTAAGAAAAAATATGTTGAAAAAATAATCAGTTGAAGATGGCAAAGCTGAAGAAAGAAAAAAGTACTTTCTAAAGAAACTGAAATAAACCCCAAAATCAGGGGCGTAAGTATAGAAGATGCAGGGGATGCGGTTGCACCCGGGCCCAGGAGCCTTAGGGGGCCATAAGGCCTCTCTTCTCCATATAGGGAACCCAGTACTATGAGTAAAGCATTATAGTTGGGGGCCCTGTTACAAGTTTTGCATCGGGGCCCAGGAGCCTTAGGGGGCCCATAAGGCCACTCTTCTTCGTATAGAGAGCCTAGTACTATGAAAAAAGCATTACAGTTGGGGGCCCTGTTACAGGTTTTGCATCGGGGCCCGGGAGCTTCAAGTTACGCCTCTGCCTAAAATAATCTTCAATTATATAAATAGTAAAAAGAGTAAGGACGGCTTCAGATGACCGTATATTGGCCGGGTATTCCTGACGGCCGATATACGGCGTCCCTCTCTGCAGGGGGAGGAGGCTGGAAGAGCTGAAAAAGTCAGGAGCAGTGCTCTGAGCTCCCGCCCCTCTCTGCCTACTCTCCGCCCCTCTGCACTATTTGCAATAAGAGGAGGCGGGACAGGGGTGGGGCTACGTTGCACAAATTCGCTCCACCCCTGTCCCGCCTCTCCTCATTGAAAATATTGCAGGGGGTGGAGAGGAGGCAGAGAGGGGGCGGGTGCTCAGAGCACTGCTCCCAAGTCTTCCAGCCTCCTCCCCCTGCAGAGAGGGACGCCATATATCGGCCGTCGTCAATACCCAGCCGATATACGGTCGTCTGAATGCGCCCCAAAACTGATAGTGTTGGTCCTTTAAAAACTAACGAGGGGAGAATTAAAGAAGGTGATAAGGAGAAAGCGAACTAGTTTGTTTTCTTCAGGCTGTCTTTACACTTCTGATAAAATCGAGTGAATTTTGCATGATGTGAGAGGGAGTGAAAACGCAGAATTATGAAACCAATGATTTCAATGCTTTCAATTCTCATGTGAAATGTTTTTACTCATGCGAGGTGGAGTGAAAAAAAATCGCGGCATGCTTCATCTTTCTGCGTTTTTTTTAACTCCCATGTTTCCCTATGGAGCCTCCTTTTTATCACATCGCAAAGCACGAACCTACGATTTTTGTGCGATGTGATGCGTTTTTAATATTAGAAAGTCTTATTGACTTTCGCACTAAAAAAAAAATTGTGTTAGAAAATCGCAAGCGGCAGGGATGTTTTTGCTGGAAAAAGCATCGCTGATGCTCAAAAATTATGGGAAAAAAGACGCGATTTTGCTGCAATTTTTTCACGGAAAAATCGCAATTGCTAGGAGCCTAAGGGCTTCACACTGACTGGAAAAATCACACGATTTTCTAGCGATGCGAGAGTGAGTGAAAACGCATGATTATGAAACCAATGATTTTCAATAGTTTCATTCTCATTTGTGATGTTTTCACTCAAGTGGAAAAAAAAAAAAAAAAAAAAAAAAAATCGCAGCATGCCTTTTCTTTTTGTGATAATTGCCCATGGTTTTCAATGCAGCATCGCCCACACCATTGAAAACAATGGGAGAACATCGTAACAGCTACACCAGGGGATTCCTTCAGCCCCATGGCGGATCCCTTCAGATCCCTTCATTAGAGCTGCTTCCTATTGTTATGTACATAGGCCGGCTGTGTATAACAGTACATTCAATCAGGGAATGTTGTGGGGTAAGAGAAAAAACCTGGGACTGATTGTAGATTGACAGAGCAGAGCCTATTCTCTGCCCCTCTGTGCATTAGGCCTCATTTACACGAACGTTTTATTGCGACTATTTTGCTGCGATAAAACATCGGCCGAAAATCACGACTATCTTAAGCATTGGATTTTAATGCATTCATTCAGATGGGTGATGTTTAATCGAGTAAAATCGGCCGGCCGGAAAAGATAGCTCATACGCTGCCGAATACAGCAGACGACTTTACACATGGCCGGAAAAGATAGGTCTTGCCCTATCTTTTGGCCACAATCAGCCAGCAGCTCCTATAGAAGCTTATGGGAGCTGCCGGCAAAGGGAGAGTGAGGGGGGAAAGGATAGGGGGGAGAGGGAAGTTTAGCTGGCTAGTGCTGCTGAATTTTCTCCCTCTCCTTTTGCCAGCAGCTCCCATAGGCTTTTATGGGAGCTTCCATTGCCGGGAGATCCTGGCCGTATGAATGAACAAGAAAACGCGTTCACACGTTTTTCGGCTGCAGTGTGGCTCACCAAATAGCGCAACTCCTGTGTGAATGTGGCCTAAGGGTTTAGACACAACGATAGCCAAAGAATTTTCAAGCAAGCGAAAAGAAACGATAATTGTTAAGTATGAACACATGCCAACGACCAGGCGATAATCATTTGCATTTTGCTCATCGTTCATTTTATGCAGGCATAAAAATCATCGTCGGCTCATTCACTTATCGTTCAGTTTAAAGCGCGCTCATTCAGTCTTTCTAATAAACTTATATAGCAAATGTGAAAGACTGAACCATTTCTCGTTTGTACGAACCAAAGATGCAGCTATACAGGCTGCATGAGAGAAGGAGCTAACGATTATGTCATTCGCTCGCTTGCTCATTCAAATGATAAATCGCGGGCATTGAAAGGCATGAATTATCGATGTGTCCTTAACACTCTTAGGGTGCGTTCACACGAGCGCATAAACGGCGCGTTTTTGCGACCAAACGTATATACGTGATAATCTGAGGCAATGGTTTCGAATGTATTCGTTCACATGGGCGATTTTACGGCGCGTAAAAACGGCAACCCGAAAAAAAAAACGGAACATATGCGATCGAAATACGCGCCAACGCATATTCGATGGCCGAAAAGATAGTTTGCAAAGTAGGAACAAACGAAAATACGCTTTCTAGCTCTGGTCGTGATCGTCGAAAAACGTTCTCTCTGGCAATTATACGTTGCGCTCGTGCGAACGTAAATACGCCTACGCTCGTGTGAACGCACCCTTAGGGTGCATTCCCACGAACGTATATCGGCTCAGTTTTCACGCCGAGCCGATATACGTCGTCCTCGTGTGCAGGGGGGGGGGGAATGGAAGAGCCAGGAGCAGGAACTGAGCTCCCGCCCCCTCTCTGCCTCCTCTCCACCCCTCTGCACTATTTGCAATGAAAGGAGGCAGGGCTAAGTTCTGCGAATTAGCCCCACCCCTGTCCTGCCTCTCCCAATTGCAAATAGTGCAGAGGGGCGGAGAGGAGGCAGAGAGGGGGCGGAGAGGAGGCAGAGAGGGGGTGGGAGCTCAGTTCCTGCTCCTGGCTCTTCCTTCCTCTCCCCCCCCCCTGCACACGAGGACGACGTATATCGGCTCGGTGTGAAAACCGAGCTAATATACGCTCGTGTGAATGCACCCTCAGATACGAATTGTGTATTCCTCTGGTGGAGGAAAAATTTCAGCATGCTCTATTTAGCAGTGGCCTCCGCATGGACCGTCTCCAGTGAAGTCAATGGAGGCCGTTCAACCTGCAGTCCATTACGTATGGGCTGTGAGTACTCGTCATTGCTTAACGACGGCACAGGATATACAAACATTGGGCGAAAAAAAAAAAATTGTACTGTGTATGACCGACCGTGGTCATCCACATTACAGAAAAATTAGGTACGTAGGATCGCTGGCTGGCCTTACATTCCAAACCCCTGGAACCACGTGGTGCTGAAAATATTAGAAGTGGGATTAAAAGATGACAAAAGCCGCTGAAAGCCAGGACACACAGAGAGGAAGTGGCAGATATTCAGTGCAAAGAGACCCCTCATAACCCTCCCACCTCAGCCATGGAAATGACTGCAGCAAGGCAGCACAACTCTGTCCGGGAACTCCAATCAATCGGAGCACTTCTCCCCTCCAGCTGCCACATAGACAATGGGAGAGATAAGAACTGGTTAGACCTTGATTGCTCAGCCATAAAGGATGAAACAACTTAACAAGGTACAAAGGTACTTGTACAAGAAAATCTCTGTGCATTTTTTATCTCTGTTTTCTGGAGATCAAATGTGGGTCTTCTGGCTAATGTCCACGGCCGGATTTCCATGGCGCTTCACCGCTCAATGTTCACTCTGTAGGATTCCATAGTGGAATTCCGCAACGTGAAATTACCTGCAGCATGTCCTGTTTGCTGCGGGAATAGGCGCAGACAGCATCTATTGTAGTCAATGGAAGCCGTCCGTCACGCTATACTTCCGCTGTAGTACAGTGTGCGTATGCGCCCCGCCCACCGCAGGCTGCGTCTTCACCTGATAACATGTTCCCTGACCTATTGACTGCAATCCCTGCTAGCCATCATAAACCGCTCCTGCAGTCATACCGATTCTGCCGTCACACTGCTAAATGTCTGACCATTGTCTGTGTATAGAATCCCTCACTCTCCACCTCGCCATACCGCGCACATCTCCAGCCCCTTTACCACCTTCTGTATCCCCCCTATTGTTTCAATCAACTGATTATTATGTAACCGTGGTTCTGTAATGTTTGTATTTTTGTATTCCCCCTGTGTATGTAAGCGCTGCGGAATATGTTGGCGCTATACAAATAAAGTCTATTATCATTATATGACACTGCCGGTGCGTCATGCACTGTAATGCGCATGCGCGCTGGCACGTCATGCGGGAGCTGCACAGTGGATCCAGAGGTGAGTATGGGGTCTTTGAGGGGGCGCCATGACAGACTCTGCTGCGGTATTCCGCTCACGAGGCCCATCACGGCTGTCGGCATGAGCCCTTAAGGTCCATTTCACAAACACAGATGATCGCTGACAGTTCTGAGCGACCATTTTACATAGGTACTAATGAGCTAAATCAGCCTTTTAGTATTTCATTGCATGTATTTAGAGAACAGCAGGTGGTCTGTTCTCTAAATGCATTGCTATTATTCTTCGACAGGACAGCGGCTGTTAATAACTGTTAAAGAATGTTGTCAGCTGTTATCTGCACTACTCAGAGAAAACTCAGTGTGCAGTCCGTCTTATGTTATCGTCCTGAGGGACGAGGATTTCATGCGGACCTGAAGTCAGCGGTAGACGAAAAGTGCTCGGTAAGTGCACGATGGGTGCACATTTACACACAACGATTATCGCTCAAAAGATGGCTTTTTAGCAAATTTTGAGTGATAATCGTTGTGTGTAAAAGGTCCTTAAGGCCACCTGCACATGAACAGGTCAGATTCTGCATGTGGGAGCCTGCAGCGGAATCCAACCGACAGCAGCCGGCGTTCGTGCGTACCTGCCTTTTCCTTCTTTTCTGTGTTCCGAAGATGGCTGCGGCGAGCTGCCATCAGACATGCAAAGTACATGTTTATCTTTCCAGCTAGACGATGACGCAGAATCTGTGAGCTGTCCACAGTGTCAATTGCGGATTGGCCGCAGGCTAGACGGCTTCCATTGACTTCAATGGAAGCTGCCCTCGCGGACATTGCATGAAAATGCAGCATGCTGCGATTTTTCCATCCGCTCACAGAAACCGCAATTGCTTTCCATGAGCGTGCAGGAAGAATCGATTTCCCATAGCATGCTATGAACGGCATTTGCTGTGGATCCGCAGTGCGGATGCCAACTGCAGATTCCGCAATGTAAATCTCTTTGTGTGCTAGCGGCATTAGGCTTCATTCACACGAGCGTATATCGGCCGCGCTTTTACATCCGACTGATATACGCTGCCCATCTGATTCATTGGTTTACAATGCATCAGTTCAGATGGGCATATTCCTGCAGCATAAAAGCGCCTGGCTGGCCAAGAGAGCACATGGGAGCGCATTTCGGCCAGGCACTGTTACGTCGGCCAGAAAAGATAGTTCAGGAACTATCTTCCTGGCCGGAATACGGCGGTGGCTCCCATAATCTCCTATGGGAGCCTATCGTGGCTGCCGGAGAAGGGAGGTGGGAGGGAATTTAGCAGTGTGCCTATAAGCTCCCACCCCCTTCCCTCGTTCTCTCTGCCCCCTCACACTGCTGGCAGGGGTGAAGAGAGGGGACTAGAGCTTAGCACAATAGCTCCCGCCCCATGCTGCCCCCCTTCCTTTGCTGAGAGCCGATGAGGGGGCAGAGCTAAACTGTCTCCCCCCGCCTGACGGCAATCCGGGATTGGCGTATATGCGCTGGACCCAGGCCATCTGAACAGGCGCCAAAACGGCAGATTTGTGCACCCCATTCACGAGATTTTCGGTCACGCTGTGGCCGTGACACAGCCAACCGAAAATAGCTATGCTCATGTAAAAGAGCCCTTATAGTCCTGGAAATATGTTAATTGGATCACAAGTCAAGTTATGATAAACTTGTGAACTTTATGATACTTGTGCACAGTAAAGATCTTTATTCTTGATCACACTGTTCCACCCTCATCTGCCATTTTGATAACTATATTATTCATATTCTGCAACTCCTTCAAGGCAGATATTTGTTTAGAAGTCAGACTGTTGGTGGCATTATTGTCACAGTGTTGCATTGACACATCAAATAATAATTTTAGATTCCTCTCCGCCCAATCTTGGAATTTCTTCATAGATGTAGTTCTGGATTCCAAAGGATAAAATGAAGAATTACTCATTGAGAAATTCTGTACTTCATAAATAGCCCATATAGGTGGGGACTAGAGATGAGCGAGCATGCTCAGTAAGGTCAGTTACTCGAGCGAGCCTCGCTCATCTCGGGTAACTGCCTTCCCCTTCGTGCTCATTATTGTGAGTGGTGATGAGGTACGTTAAAATATGCGAAAACTTTAAAAGAGAACAGGCAGCGCTTGAAAATTGCGGCATTAGAAACAAAGCATTCAAGTGCAGGTCTGTGAGGCTTAGAGATGAGCCAGTATACTCGCTAAAGGCAATTGCTTGAGCGAGCATTGCCTTTAGCGAGTACCTGCCCGCTCGAGACTGAAGGTTCGGGTGCCGGCGGCGGTCAGGGAGCTGCGGGGGAAGACTGAGGGGAGATCTCTCTCTCCCCCCGCTCCCTCCTGCTGACTGTCGCTACTCACCGCTCCCCCGCGCTGGCACCCGAACCTTTGGTCTCGAGCGGGCAGGTACTCGCTAAAGGCAATGCTCGCTCGAGCAATTGCTTTTAGCGAGTATACTTGCTCATCTCTAGTGAGGCTGCATTGAAATCAATGGGAGCATTGCACCGCAATTAGCGTAGGGCTCGGGATACTACACTAATCGCGGTAGGAAGTGGCCACTGTGAGAGCAGCCCGAGAGTCTCTTCTCTGAGCAAGTTGTGGTCATACTTTGTTTTTCTGCTTCTTTCCTGCCCTCCTTTGTTTTTTGGACTTCTCTTATTTTTAGGTCTCTTATAACCTAATGACTTGAGAGAAGGAAAAGATAGGAAGGTATACCAACATCTGAAATATCTGTGTAAGCTTCAAAAGTGTCAACTTTCAATGAACTAAAACCAACCTTTTGTTTAACGAAAGATTTCCTATAATATTCCTCTCCTTCAGAACTCATAGGCCGCAACTCAGTCTTGGTAAAATTTGACAAAAAAATTACTTTTGCTGCGTGTATTGACTGCCATAAGTCACTCTAGCCATAGTCTGTCAGTAGGAGTGCCAGGAAAGAGACTGGATTGTTAACCACTTTGCGACCACTCACTATAAATTTACATTGCTGGGCTCTGTGCAGCAGCTATGTAAATTTAAGTTCCTCAATTTGCAGGTGATAGTGTACCCAAGAGCAGGTAATACACCTGAAGCAGGCTGTTACTAAATCGCTCAGGTCCTGATGAGGTCATCAGAGTGATAGCCACTCTAGCCAATCTGAACACTGGCAGGGAAAGTTGATGTAGTTACAAACTTTCCCGGCCTTTGAGTGATGTAAAAGCCTCTCTCTCCCTTGCTCTGCTATCAGTGGGATATTAGAAGATAGAGAAGGGGAGCATATTCTAAAACACCAACATTAAACTTTAAATTAATGTATTTTCAAAACTATTGTTAAATTAATAAAGCTCCTCAAATGTGCTTCCAAAATACAGTAAGCAAATGAAAATATATATCTGATAAAAAAAAGTGTCTATGCATATGTAAAGACTGTAAGAGGAACAGCAGAATGGTGCAAAAATAGAAATTCACATCAAAGCACATAGGATGCCTCTTTATTAGATTCCACTAAAAAACATAGACAACATTTTGGCTGGAAACCAAGCCAGTTTCAAGCCACAATAGCATTCTAGGACAGACACATTTATATACACGCCCCACCAATAACATCACATTAGACAGTGTAATTAAAACCCACCTGAGTTCCTAGTGGTTATCAGGTGATCCGGGCCAGTGGAACCTCCATAGCATCGCCGGGTGGTGTCAAGTCCCGCCCTGATAATGGACACCATACCGGCATTTGCTTATTGTTATCACACATGCGTGGAAAACTCCACTCATCCTGTGACATCCGAGACCATTCATCAGAGTGAGTAGTGCCATTTTGGCGGAGACTATATCCCACTGCACAAGTGCAGAGCCTCATATTGAACAATATGGGGTTTCTATGGCCACAGTAACATTAACTTCTTAGCTCCTGCAGGCCACCCATCAGTAAAGCCTGCTATTCAAAAAATTGTAATGCTGTTATATCCACAAACAGGGAGTATACTTTCAATTGGTCAAACTAATCTATCAGAAATTAGCTATTTTAGATAGAGTATGCAACTTATCACAAAAGTACACACATCACAAAGAAATCCAATGCAAATAAAAGCATTTATTATGAATCAAGCTTTCCATTCTTATTATAAGTAAAGCATTAAAAATCTTGCTAATGCGTGAGATAAATCTTGGGCATCCGGACACTACATAACATACCACAGGGTCAAAACACCGCCCGGAATCCTGAAATGACATACAAAAAAAATATTAAAAACAATATCCAGTGTTAAAAATACAGAATCAGACCAGGCATAATCACATAATAGGCAATGGGTTGTAATCAAGATTCAGTCCGTGTGGCTGAAGCGTATAAACCCACCTGAGTTCCCTTATTTTTAAAGTCTCTCTCTATCCCCACCTGTATGCATACGTAGCACATGGTCAATGACCTGGTAGCGCAACTGGCTAACCGAGTCGCCCCTTTCTATAAAGTGCTTGGCAACAGGTAGATCTATTTTTTTGGTCTTGATTGTACTTTTTTGACCATTAATTCTGTTGCGAACTTCCATCGTCGTCTCCCCTACAAAGAGGAGGCCGCACGGACATATAATAGAATACACCACGTATGAGGCGGCACATATAAATCTACCCCCTATGTGGTATATCTCCACAGTCAATGGGTGGGAAAATCTGTCACCCTTAATCATGTTGTCGCAACACGAGCATGATAGGCATGGAAAATTGCCCTTCTTAGTAGGGAGAAATGTCCGCTGTACAGAATTTGCATTGCTCATTTCACGAGCAGCATGGACCAGCATGTCTTTTAAATTAGGCCCCCTATGATACGACATCAAGGGTTTAACTTGAAACTCCTTGATCTCTGGACAACACTCAGATAAGATGTGCCAATGTTTCCTTACGATTTGAGATATCCTCCCACTGAGGACCAAATGTGGAGATAAATGGAATACCTATGGATTCTTTTTCTCTCTTGTTCACTCTTAGTAAGGACTCGCGCTCAACTGTACGTGCCTTGGCACACAAATTCTGTACCAGGTCATCAGGATAACCTCTCGTTGTAAATTTATCACACATCTGTTGTAGGCGTTCATCAACAGATTCATCACATGTAAGAACTGACTCCATGGGAGAGAATTAACCATTCTGCTTCGATGGAAGCTGCTATATAACAATAGGTTATTTCTATCTGTTGGTTTGGTTTAAATGTCTGTTATAAATACACCCTCTCTGTTCTTTACACATACATCCAAAAATTGTATAACCTCCGTAGAATGGGACAATGAACTTGAGTTCCGGAAAGATCACATTCAAATTACCATAGAAGGTCTGTAGGTCCTCCAATGTGCTATCCCAAAGAAAGATGATATCTATATACCTCCACCAGGCACGAACAAATGTCCAGCCTGGGGAGGTATAGACAAAACTCTTCAACAAATGCCATGAAAATGTTGGCATAAATTGGCGTGACGTTTGAGCCCATCGCTGTCCCCTGACACTGACTGTAGATCTTGCCATCATGCATGAAAATATTACATGTGAGAACCATTTCCAACAGTGGAAACAGAAATTGGATACACTCATTAGACATAGTAGATCTTACCAACTGATCACACACTGCCTCAAGACCTCTATCGTGTCAAATGTTGGTATAGAGAGAGACAATATCCAGGGTGCCCATAATGGTAATCTTAGTACACGGGATTTCTCGGAGTTCGACCAAAAAATCTGTGGCGTCACGGATATATGATCTGGCATTAACAGCATATTGTCTAAGTATCCTGTCGAGGAAACAAGACACCTTGTTAAACAGAGATCCTTTACCAGATATAATAGGTCGTCCAGGGAGGTATCCAAGATTCTTATGGATTTTCTGCAACGTGTATAGTACAGCTGTAACTGGAAATTTACTAGACAAAAAAATCCCTCAGATGACTATCAACCTACCCACAAAGGCATTATCTAACACCAGTTTCAGTGATGCCTGATATTGTGCTGTGGGATTATGTTGGAGGAACTCATACTTCTACCGCACTTAATTGCTGCAAAATTTCATTATGGTAGTACTGAGTATCCTTAGACTACCACCGCACCCCCCTTATCAGCTGCTCTAATAGTAATCTCTGTATCACTACGCAACGCTCTAAGAGCCCATCTCTCTACAGGTCTAAGATTACTATTGGACCAAACTCTGTTTGTTGCATCTGAGCCTTTTGATGTCATACATAACAAGTTTGGAATATGTAGTCACAGCCGACTCCACCTGAGGTGGTTGAAATGCACTCTTATTGCGTAGGCCCACAGACCGTGACAAAAAGGCTCCACTAGGGTTACTCAGGCTATCAACAGTTCTTACATTATCACCTTGTTTAGAAAAAAAGCTCTTAAGGTTAAGGCTCCTAAAGAAGTGTCTACAGTCAATGTCCACCTGAAACCAATCCATTTGGGGTACTGGACAGAAGGACAAGCATTCTGCTAGCACCTCTACCTGTATCTGTGATAGAGGTTTAGAGGAAATGTTCACCACCAATGAAAGACCACTCGTCAGTTCCTCTGACAGGCTCCTGCCTTGGTTGTAATCTCTGGTTTGTCTCTTCTTGTTCCTATGGTGTCTGTGACCACCTCTCCTTGATTTTCTTCTCCTGGATGTCTCTTAAAGGCGGACATTGTGCTAAAAGTCTTACTTCCTGCTTCACCACCTTGTAAGGAGTCATCTGTGGAGTCAGAATCTGCAGATGAAAAACCAAATTTGGGAGGTCCCCTCTGTCGTTGTTTATGTCTTCTAGGATTACCTCTACCCCTTCTATATCCACTCTGTGGTTGTCTCGTGACATGCCTGCCACGTGTTTGCCAGTTATACACCTACCTGGAAGTATAGTCATCTGCATCTCTGCTCCATTTGACACGTTTAATATTTTCCAGATCATCTTTAAATTTGTTGAGCACCACATCCATTCTCTGCATAAAGGTGGAGAATTTAGCAGTCAACAATCGTCTCAATTAATGTTCCAAAGTGTCCACATCAATGTTGGCTTTTCTGATGTCCTTCTGCAAGAATTCCATGTTCAGTAACATGACATCAAGCGAGTATTTATTAGAAATGCTAGTAAATTTAGCACAAGCATCGTCATTAGTCATCAACGTAGGTCTCAAGTGAGACCTAACACCTCTTGATGTCCTTTTAACTGAATAATGCTCTTTAAGAGTCTCCAGATGTAAACAACTTGACATCGAATGTTTCTTAGCAGCTTCCCATTTCCTCTGTATTGCCTTGATATTGGGGGAGCTTAAAAATGAGCCATCCACATTAGCCCCCCATAAGGATCTGTGCCGCCTCTTCATCCATAAATGTGAAAGTAGTGGAAAGTCCTGCTGCACCCAAAACAGGATCCATAATAAAAAAATGTATATATATTACCGCTTCAATTGTGGTGTCCGCTACTGTTGGTCCAGCAAAATGTCCAAAATTATATGTAGAAAGCAGCACACACTTACCACAGATGTGGTGGGAAGCTGTGGGTACACTGGAAGAGACCGTAATAGCTGGGTTCTTGCCAAAGCACTACCCTGCAGACGCAGCAGAACTGGTAGCTCTGACTAAGGCCTGTCAGTGGGCACAGGGTAAGAAGGTCACCATTTACACCGATACCCAATATGCCTTTTCTACAGTACACGTGTTTGCACAGCAATGGAAAAACAGAGGCATGGTCACCTCCACAGGAACAGTCATAAACCACAAAGATTTGATTTTATAATTACTTGATGCTATACAACTACCATCACAACTGGCAATTTGTAAATGTCAAGTGCATACGTCCAACCAAGATCCTGTTTCTATAGGGAACAAAAGGCCAGATGAGGCTGCGAAGGAAGCCTCACAGATACAACAAATGTATATGCCAGAAACTGCAACCCTGGAAATGCTAATACTCAAAAGATATGCAAACACATGCCCCACAAAATGAAATACAATACTGGACAAACAAAGGAGCCACACAAAGATGGATTATACATTTCCACAGATGACAAACCCATCCTACCTAAGTCAATATTTAGATATGCAGCAGTATTGAGCCATGACCTCTGCCATGTCTCAACAGGTGGGATGGTTGCACTGATATCTAAAGTATTCAGTGTATGACTTCACAAATGACTAAAAAATGTTGTTTGTCCTGTCTTGTCTGTGCAAAGCACAATGCACAAGGGGATATAAGACCAAAAAGGGGGTATTTTCCGACACCTCAGTATCCTTTCCAGCACATTTGTATGGATTATATTGAATTAAACAAGTGTGAAAGTAAAAAATATTGTCAAGTTATCATAGATGCCTTAACTAAGTGGATAGAAGTGTTTCCCACAGGTCAGTCGGATGCAGCCACAGTGGCTAAAGCATTACTAAGGGAAATAATACCCAGCTTTGGAGTACCAGAGAGGATCTATAGTGACAATGGAGCCCATTTTGTGAACTAAGTCATCTCCAAACTAGGAGAAGTATTAAATATAGAGTTGAAACATCACTGTGCCTACCATCCTCAATCAGCAAGATTGGTAGAAAGACATAATGGTATACTTAAAAACAAACGTAGGAAAGCCATGGAGCAGACGGGAAGGAATTGGATATATTGCTTACCTTTAGCAGTGCTTAGTATGCATATTACCCCGACTAAAGAAGGTTTAAGTCCATTTGAAATAATGTATGGTAAATAGAGATGAGCGAGCACCAAAATGCTCAGGTGCTCGTTGCTCGAGTCGAACTTTCTGCAATGCTCGAGAGCTCGTTTCAAGTAACGAACCCCATTGAAGTTAATGGGCGACTCGAGCATTTTTGTATGGGACCGATGCTCCGCATTGGTCATGAATAGAGATGAGCGAACGTACTCGGTAAAGCACTACTCGGCCGAGTAATGTGCTTTATCCGAGTACCTCCCCGCTCGTCCTGAAAGATTCGGGGAGCGCCGCTGCTGACAGGTGAGTTGCGGCGGGGAGCAAGGGAGAGCGGGCGGGAGAGAAGGAGAGAGAGATCTCCCCTCCGTTCCTCCCCGCTCTCCCCTGCAGCTCCCCGCTCCGCGGCGCTCCCCGAATCTTTCAGGACGAGCGGGGAGGTACTCGGATAAAGCACATTACTCGGACGAGTAGTGCTTTACCGAGTACGTTGGCTCATCTCTAGTCATGAAGTGTGAAACTCTGGAAAACCTCAGAAAGTCATGGAAACATCACAGAACCGGATAGGAAAGGGCAGGGGCAGCATGCATGGCTGCATCTCAGGCTCCCAGGTCCCACTCTTAAGCCAAAATGGGGGCAAGAGTCTGGCATCACCCCCCCTAACAATTTTTACTTCGGACAAACCCTCATTAGCAAGGCACACCTTAGCTAAGCACCACACTAGCTGCAACCAAGGACAATCACTGCCTGCAGGTGACACCGCTGCCTCTTCTCCTGGGTTACATGCTGGCATTGCTGTCCAACCCCCCCCCCCCCCCCCCTGCACGATCCTGCGTCCACAGCGCACACAAAAGTATCCCTGCACAGCGTTCAGCTGCCCTCATGCCACATGCTCGCTTCATAGCCACACCACCCTCATGTCTATTTATAAGCGCATAATGGATGAGGAGGAACCGGAGGCACACACTGCAAAGGGTTGGCAGGACCAGGCAGCGACCCTCTTTGAAAGTGTGAGCGATAGCCCACAATGCTGTTGAGAATTGATGATAAATTGACGTACGATCATCATCCCAGCCCTGTGTCACCTCCGTCGCAAAATTGTCAGGAGCTGCAAACCTGGGCATAAAGGTGACTCAGGTGCCAACACTTCTACACATCTCCACAATGCAGCAATACTCTGTGTGGGAAGCACGTCAGCGGGCCCAGGGTCAGGCTCGGTCCCAGCCTCCATCTTGTGTGACCCAAGTTGCATAGCAATGGGAAATCCATGTGTCACCACACAATTCATTCTGTGTAGGTGTTAGATAGCTCAACACCGCAATGGAAAGTCTTAGAGTTCCTTGGGCTTGCCTATGCTGTTGGTGCACAATGACGGTATTACACAAGAAGAAATTAGAGTGCCAAACATGGCAGAGTTTCACCCCGCCAAGGACCTTGGCCCACATTTCTACCCTAGTCAGTCAGTGTATTTGTGCCAGACAGGTAAAACAATGCAATGGGAAGTCTTTGTGCACTCACAGTATAGGTGAGCCAAAGGAACCCAAGGAAAGTATTAAAACATGAAGCAATTAACAGTGCCCAAACGTGGCAGACTTTCACTCCGCCGAGGACCTCGGCCTCCACCCACACCCTCAGCGATCGTGGGCATAAAGCGGACTTTGATGCTAGTACAGCTGTGAATGTCTCATTTAATTAGTTGCGGTAGCTTTCACAGCTCCAAAGACTGGATTAACCAGGAAGAAGTTCCACAGGCCCAACCTGGCGCAGTTGCATTTTCCCCAGGACATAGGCCTCTGCCCACACCTTCAGCAATCGCGGGCATAAAGCAGACTCCGATGCTAGTACAGCAGTGATTGTCTCAGTAATGCAGTAACGCTCCTCTTGTTTGGCCCAAACCAGTGTCTCAGATAACTGTGGTAACACGAGAGAAAATACATGTTGCCCAGTGCTGATCCCCTGACCCTAAGAAGGAGGAGGAGGTGGCATTACAAGGCTAAGAAACCATGACCAGGACCCGCTATAGTCTGTGTGGGAAGTATGTGAGCGGGCCCTGGGTCAGGCTCGGTCCCAGCAAACACCTTGTGTGACCCAAGGTGCTGCGAGTTACATAGCAATGGGAAATCCATGTGTCCACACACTACTCATTCTGTGTAGGTGTCAGATAGCTGAACAACGCAATGGGAAAGCCATCTGCACTCTGCACCCTACCAAGTCAGTCAGTGTATTTGTGCCAGACAGGTAAAACACCGCTATGGAAAGTCTTTTGTGCACCCACAGCATAGGCGAGCCAAAGGAACCCAAAGACAGTAATAAACCTGAAGAAATCACAGTGCCCAAACATGGCAGACTTTCACTCCGCTGAGGACATAGGCCTCTGCACACACCTTCAGCAATCGTGGGCATAGAGTGGACTCCGATGCTAGTACAGCAGTGAACGTCTCATTAATGCCTTAACACTCCTCTTGTTTGGCCCAAACCAGTGTCTCAGATAACTGTGATAACACAGGAGAAAATACATGTTGCCCAGTGCTGATCCCATGACCCCAAGCAGGAGGAGGAGGTCGCATTACAAGGCCAAGAAACCATGACCAGGACCTGCAATAGTCTGTGTGGGAAGCACGTGAGCAGGCCCAGGGTCAGGCTCGGTCCCAGCCTCCACCTTGTGTGACCCAAGGTGCCCTGAGTTACATAGCAATGGGAAATCCATGTGTCCCCACACAGATAGCTCAATACTGCAAGGGGAAGTCTTTGAGTTCCTTGGGCTCGCCTATGCTGTCAGTGCACAAAGATGGTATTACACAGGAAGAAATCAGAACTCTCCAACCATGGGAGAGTTTCACCTTGCCAAGGACCTTGGCTACATTTCTGTAGCAGAAGTATAGGCAGACCCCAGTAACATTTCTGTAGCAAAGGTATAGGCGGACCCCAGTAACATTTCTGTAGCAAGAGTATAGGCGGACCCAAGTAACATTTCTGTAGCAGAAGTATAGGCAGACCCCAGTAACATTTCTGTAGTAAAAGTATAAACGGACCCCAGTAACATTTCTGTAGCAGAAGTAAAGGCAGACCCCAGTAACATTCCTGTAGCAAAGGTATAGGCAGACCCTTGTAACATTTCTGAACTGAAGTATAGGCAGACCCCAGTAACATTTCTGTAGCAAGACTATAGGAGAACCCCTGAAACATTGGTGTACCAGGAGTGTAGGCGAAGGCCGGAAAAATTAGTTGGATAACAGTACAGGCAAGGACCGAAAAAATTAGTGTACTAAGAGTACAAGTGTACCCCTCAAAAATTGCTCAACCGAGAGGGCAGGTGAAACCCATAAATATTTTTTAAAGATACAGCTCCCTGTTGCTTAATTTGTCATAATCTGTGCGCAATGGTATGTTTCACTCATCCATTGCTCCACTCCATCTGCATTTGATTGCTCCGCCTTCCTTCCAGTGACCCTGCTGTGATACCTTTAAATTTGTCATAATCTGTGCGCAATGGTATGTCCCATTGCTTCATATAAATTGAATTGATTCTATTTGTACTATATGTATTTTCCTCATCACCTCCCCCAAATAGTTTTCTCCCTGTCTCATCTTAGAGTTGCTGGACACAGTTTGTTTTTGTAAGAGGGCAATAAAGCGCCCCCCCCCCATCTTGTTCATTAGCCATCTAAAGGTGGGTCAGCTGGTTGACTAGTGAAATGTAACAAGTAGAGATGAGCGAACGTACTCGTCCGAGCTTGATATTCGTGCGAATATTAGGGTGTTCGGGATGCTCGTTACTCGTAATGAGTACCACGCGGTGTTCCGGTTACTTTCAGTTTCCTCTGAGACGTTAGCGCGCTTTTCTGGCCAATTGAAAGACAGGGAAGGCATTACAACTTCCCCCTGTGACGTTCAAGCCCTATACCACCCCCCTGCTGTGAGTGGCTGGGGAGATCTGATGTCACCCGAGTATAAAAATCGGCCCCTCCCGCGGCTCGCCACACATGCCTTGTGACTTAGCTGAGGGAAAGTACTATCGTGCTGGAGCTGCTGTAGGGAGAGCGTTAGGAGTTAGTGTAGGCTTCAAGAACCCCAACGGCCCTTCTTAGGGCCACATCTACTAGTGTGCAGTACTGTGTTAGCACAGTATTTTTTATTTTTTTTTCCAAAATTGGATCTGCAGAGCATTGCGCCCTGCAATAGGGACAGAAGTGGGGGTTAGGCAGGGAGAGTGTTAGGAGTTAGTGTAGGCTTCAAGAACCCCAACGGTCCTTTCTAGGGCCACATCTATCCGTGTGCAGTACTGTCCAGGCTGCTGTTAGCAGTGTTGCATTTTTTTTTTTTCTCTCAAAACCGGCTGTGCAGAGCATTGCACCCGGCATTAATACTACAGGGATAGAATTGTGTAGGCAGGGCCAGAAGACATACATTATTCATTGAATACACGCAGTGTGGGTGTTCCTTGTAAAAAGCAGGGGAAAAAAATTCTATTTAGCCTGCCTCTTACAGTACTCAGGGCTCTGTGTACGTGTGTGCTGTGCGCTGAACGTTCAGAAAAACAGACGCAGTCAGCTACGTTTTACCGCAGGCGTGCGGCAATTTTTTTCCTGCATGGGAAATCCCTGATCTGCTGTAGGTAGCGAATTACTTTGCATCACTGCAGTTCTGGGACAAATTGGCAGGGCCACAACACAGTTATTAAACTTAGTATTCATTGTATACACGCAGTGTGGGTGTTCCTTGTAAAAACCAGGGGAAAAATTCTATTTGGCCTGCAGGCTTGCGCCAATTTATTTCCTGGCTGTGAAATCACTGGTAATACAGCATGCTGAGGGGTAGGGGTAGGGGTAGGGCTAGAGGACGTGGACACGGCCGAGGACGCGTAGGCCCAAGTGAGGGTGTGGGCACAGGCCGAGCTCCTGATCCAGGTGTGTAGCAGCCGACTGCTGCGCGATTAGGAGAGAGGCACGTTTCTGGCGTCCCCACATTCATCGCACAATTAATGGGTCCACGCGGGAGACCTTTATTAGAAAATGAGCAGTGTGAGCAGGTCCTGTCCTGGATGGCAGAAAGTGCTTCCAGCAAGCTATCATCCACCCAGAGTTCTGCACCGTCCAGTGCTGCAAATCCGAATCCTCTGTCTGCTGCTCCTCCTTCCTCCCAGCCTCCTCACTCCACTACAATGACACATGCTCAGGAGCGGAAAGACTCTCAGGAACTGTTCTCGGGCCCCTGCTCAGATTGGGCAGCAGTGGTTCCTCTCCCACCAGAGGAGTTTATCGTCACTGATGCCCAACCATTGGAAAGTTCCCGGGGTCCGGGGGATGAGGCTGGGGACTTCTGCCAACTGTCTCAAGACCTTTCAGTGGGTGAGGAGGACGATGAGACACAGTTGTCTTGCAGTGAGGTAGTAGTAGGGGCAGTAAGTCCGAGGGAGGAGCGCACAGAGGATTCGGAGGAAGAGCAGCTGGACGATGAGGTGACTGACCCCACCTGGTGTGCAACGCCTACTCAGGACAGGTCTTCAGAGGGGGAGGCAGCAGCAGAGCAGGTTGCAAGAGGCAGTGCGGTGTCCAGGGGTAGAGGCAGGGCCAGACTGAATAATCCACCAACTGTTTCCCAAAGCACCCCCTCGCGCCATGCCACCCTGCAGAGGCCGAGGTGCTCAAAGGTCTGGCAGTTTTTCACTGAGACGCCTGAGGACCGACGAACAGTGGTGTGCAACCTTTGTCACGCCAAGATCAGCCGGTGAGCCACCACCAACAGCCTCACCACCACCAGCATGCACAGACATATGATGGCCAAGCACCCCACAAGGTGGGACGAAGGCCGTTCACCGCCTCCGGTTTGCACCGCTGCCTCTCGCCCTGTGCCCCAACCTGCCACTGAGATACAACCCCCCTCTCAGGACACAGGCACAACCGTCTCATGGCCTGCACCCACACCCTCACCTCCGCTGTCCTCGGCCCCATACACCAATGTCTCGCACCACACAGTCCAGCCGTCGCTAGCGCAAGTGTTGGAGCGCAAGCGCAAGTACGCCGCCACGCACCCGCACGCTCAATCGTTAACCGTCTACATCAACAAATTTATCAGCCTTGAGATGCTGCCGTATAGGGTTGTGGAAACGGAGGCTTTCAAAGCTATGATGGCGGCGGTGGCCCCGCGCTACTCAGTTCCCAGTCGCCACTACTTTTCCCGATGTGCCGTCCCAGCCCTGCACGACCACGTCTCCCGCAACATTGTACGCGCCCTCACCAATGCGGTTACTGCCACGGTCCACTTAACTACGGACACGTGGACAAGCACAGGCGGGCAGGGCCACTACATCTCCCTGACGGCACATTGGGTGAATTTAGTGGAGGCTGGGACAGAGTCAGAGCCTGGGACCGCTCACGTCCTACCCACCCCCAGAATTGCGGGCCCCAGCTCGGTGCTGGTATGTTCGGCGGTGTATGCTTCGTCCACTAAAGCACCCTCCTCCTCCTCAACCTCTGTCTCGCAATCTAGATGTGTCAGCAGCAGCAGGACGTCGCCAGCAGTCGGTGTCGTGCGGCGTGGCAGCACAGCGGTGGGCAAGCGTCAGCAGGCCGTGCTGAAACTACTCAGCTTAGGAGATAGTAGGCACACGGCCCACGAACTGCTGCAGGGTCTGACAGAGCAGACCGACCGTTGGCTTGCGCCGCTGAGCCTCCAACCGGGCATGGTCGTGTGTGACAACGGCCGTAACCTGGTGGCGGCTCTGCAGCTCGGCAGCCTCACGCACGTGCCATGCCTGGCCCATGTCTTTAACTTGGTGGTTCAGCGCTTTCTGAAAAGCTACCCACGCTTGTCAGACCTGCTCGTAAAGGTGCTCCGGCTCTGCGCACATTTCCGCAAGTCCCACACGGACGCTGCCACCCTGCAACATCGCTTTAATCTGCCAGTGCACCGATTGCTGTGCGACGTGCCCACACGGTGGAACTCTACGCTCCACATGTTGGCCAGGCTCTATGAGCAGCGTAGAGCTATCGTGGAATACCAACTCCAACATGGGCGGCGCAGTGGGAGTCAGCCTCCTCAATTCTTTTCAGAAGAGTGGGCCTGGTTGGCAGCCATCTGCCAGGTCCTTGGAAACTTTGAGCAGTCTACCCAGGTGGTGAGCGGCGATGCTGCAATCATTAGCGTCACCATTCCTCTGCTATGCATCTTGAGAAGTTCCCTGCAAACCATAAAGGCAGCCGCTTTGCGCTCGGAAACGGAGGCGGGGGAAGACAGTATGTCGCTGGATAGTCAGAGCACCCTCCTGTCTATCTCAGCGCATTCAGGAGGAGGAGGAGGAGCATGAGGAGGATGAGGAGGAGGGGGAAGAGACAGCTTGGCGCACTGCTGACGGTGCCCCTGCTGCTTGCCTGTCATCCTTTCAGCGTGTATGGCCTGAGGAGGATGAGGAGGAGGAGGATCCTGAAAGTGATCTTCCTAGTGAAGACAGCCATGTGTTGCGTACGGGTACCCTGGCACACATGGCTGACTTCATGTTAGGATGCCTTTCTCGTGACCCTCGCGTTGCACGCATTCTGGCCACTACGGATTACTGGGTGTACACACTGCTCGACCAACGCTATAAGGAGAACCTTCCCAGTCTCATTCCCGAAGAGGAAAGGGGTTCGAGAGTGTTGCTATACCACAGGACCCTGGCAGACAAGCTGATGGTAAAATTCCCATCCGACAGCGCTAGTGGCAGAAGGCGCAGTTCCGAGGGCCAGGTAGCAGGGGAGGTGCGGAGATCGAGCAGCATGTACAGCCCAGGCAGTGCAACAGTCTTTAAGGGCCTGGACAGCTTTATGGCTCCCCACCAAGACTGTCACCGCTCCCCAGTCAAGGCTGAGTCGGCGGGAGCACTGTAAAAGGATGGTGAGGGAGTACGTAGCGGATCGCACGACCGTCCTCCGTGACGCCTCTGCCCCCTACAACTACTGGGTGTTGAAGCTGGACACGTGGCCTGAACTCGCGCTGTATGCCCTGGAGGTGCTTGCTTGTCCTGCGGCTAGCGTCTTGTCGGAGAGGGTGTTTAGTGCGGCTGGGGGAATCAATCACAGATAAGCGTACCTGCCTGTCAACCGACAGTGCCGACAGGCTAACACTCATCAAGATGAACAAAGCCTGGATTTCCCCAGACTTCTCTTCTCCACC
This sequence comes from Eleutherodactylus coqui, assembly GCF_035609145.1. NCBI lineage: Eukaryota > Metazoa > Chordata > Amphibia > Anura > Eleutherodactylidae > Eleutherodactylus > Eleutherodactylus coqui. The sequence continues at coordinate 33,312,014 of NC_089849.1, forward strand.
AGCGGACAGCAGCGATACGTAAGCAATACGTAGGCTGCACCCGCGGATGGAAGCTACGTTCTCTCTCACCATCCAAAACGGGGACATTTCTGCTTCATCAATCTGTGTATAATATTCCTCCTACTCCTGCTCCTCCTCCTGAAACCTCACGTAATCACGCTGAACGGGCAATTTTTCTTAGGGCCACAAGGCTCACTCATCTAATTTTTCGAAACAATTTTTATATGTTTCAATGCTCTTAAAAGCGTTGAAACTTTAACTTGAACCAATTTTTCATTAAACTGGGCTGCCTCCAGGCCTAGTTACCACTTAAGCCACATTAACCAAAGCGATTAATGGGTTTCACCTGCCATCTTGGTTGGGCATGGCCAATTTTTACTGAGGTACATTAGTACTGTTGGTACACCAATTTTTTGGGGCCCTCACCTACAGTGTAATCATAGCAATTTGTATGTTCTTCGCCTGCACTCATGGTACAGAAGTGTGTGTGGGGTTGGCCTACACTTTAGCTACATAAATGTAACTTGGGCCTTGGCTATACTGCAGCTACTGAAATGGAACTAAGACTACGCTCCCACTATACTGCTGCTTCGGAATTGTTACTGGGGCCTGTGTAGGCTGCTACTATTACTGACATGGAACGAAGACTGCGCTCCCGCTATACTGCTGCTTAGGAATTGTTACTGGGGCCTGTCTTGAGTGCTACTATTGCTGACATGGAACGAAGACTGCGCTCCCGCTATAATGCTGCTAGTGATATGTTAGTGGGGCCTGTCCTAATGCTACGGCTGAAATGTTACGAATTCTGGGCTCTGCCTATACCGCTGCTAATGGTATGTCTCTGGGGTGTGGAAACAGAGGCTTCCCAAAGACATGATGGCGGCGAGGCCATTTCCCACCAACGCGGTTACTGTTAAGGTGCATATAACCACGGACACGTGGAGAGGACACGTAGTGCCTCAAAAACATCTCCCTCCTCCTCCAACAGGGAAAACATTCTTGGCAAATGCCTTTGCATTGGTTCGTCTGGTGCCAGTCCAAGAATTTCACCATTACCGACACTACAAGAGAGCCCCCCCACCATCCCCCCGCCACGGCCCACTTAATCCTGGCCACATTCCGAAAACCAACAAAATAAAACCGCGCTACTAGGTCCGCAGTCACCACCACATTACCACCAACGCGGTTACTGTTAAGGTACATATTACCAGTCTGACTGGGGCATGCAGACACCTTGACAGAATGAATAGTGTGTAGCACATAGGTTCCCCATTGCTATGCCCACGTGTGCAGCTCCTGATGGCGGTGGCACAGGATTCTATTTGTCATTGCTTCTGTACAGCATTGTGGGCTATCGCCCCGCCCCTTTTAAAGAGGGTCGCTGCCTAGCCGTGCCAACCCCTCTGCAGTGTGTGCCTGCGGTTCCTCCTCATGGCAGACGCACTTCTAAATAGACATGAGGGTGGTGTGGCATTAGGGCAGCTGAAGGCTGCGCAGGGACACTTTGGTGTGCGCTGTGGGGGGGGAGGGGGGGCGGTTGGTCAGCATGTAACCCAGGAGAAGTGGCAGCGGAGTGTCATCCAGGCAGTGATTGTGCTTTGTTGTAGCTAGTGTGGTGCTTAGCAAAGGTATGCCATGCTAATGAGGGCTTTTCAGAAGTAAAAGTTTTTTTTGGGGGGGGGGGGGGGGGCCCACTCTTGCCGCTATTGTAGCTTAATAGTGGGACGTGTGAACTTGAGATGCAGCCCAACACACAGGCGAGGGGCTACCCTATCCGTTGCTGTGTCGTTCCCATCACTTTCTTGAATTGCCCAGATTTTCACACATGAAAACCTTAGCGAGCATCGGCGAAATACAAAAATGCTCGGGTCGCCCATTGACTTCAATGGGGTTCGTTATTCGAAACGAACCCTCGAGCATCGCGAAAAGTTCGTTCCGAGTAACAAGCACCCGAGCATTTTGGTGCTCGCTCATCTCTAGTAACAAGCCACTCCCAGCTGAAGTCCTGTAGCCAGAACTTTAAAGTCAGTTCTACCCTCCATGCCTCACCAGAGGCTGCCTCACCTGATGTGTCCAGCAACAAGTGTTTGATGCTGTTGAATGATGCAGTTATACAGCGCAGTTGGACAGAGCAGGAGACAGGTAACATGCACAACTGTCCAAAGCCTGGTGGAAAATACTCTCCTCTTTGCACTAATCTCCTTCACTATCCTCTTTTCAAGCCTTCACACTTTCTTCCAACACCCAGCCCCAATATACTCCATCCACATCAGCCCCTCCCTCCTCTCTTCCCCTATGTATGGCTCCCATGCACTGTTCAACTTCCTAAGACGCCTTCAACCCCCTAATACTGCAAAGAAACACCTTAGACACCCACACAAATCCCCTAGCCATGTGCTCACCCTTGCTACTCTGCTACTCCTAGCTGCAGGGGACATCACCCCCAACCCAGGCCCACCCCGTACTGTTCTCTACCAAAATGCCCCCCCTGCCCCATTCAAATGCACCCTATGGAACTCCCAATCTGCGTGTAACAAACTCCCAACTATCCATGACCTTTTCACCAGTAGACACACTTGAACTTGCTCGCCCTCACAGAAACCTGGATACACCAGTCCGATTCTACCTCCCCCGCTGCATTGTCCTATGATGGCCTGCAGTTCTCCCACACCCCCAGATCGGATGACAGACGCGGTGGAGGAGTAGGCATCATCCTCTCCCCAAACTGTACCTTCCAGGTCATTCCCTCAGCTCCCTCGCTTACCTTTCACTCCTTCGAAGTCCACACCTTGCGACTCTTCCGCCCACTGCCTCTGCGTGTCGCAGTTATTTACCGCCCCCCAGGTCCTACCCGCCTGTTCCTAGACCACTTTGCTGCCTGGCTCCCCCACTTCCTATCCTGTGAAATCCCAACCCTCATCCTTGGTGATTTCAACATTACTACTAACGACTCTAGCTCCTCATCTGCCTCCTGGCTTTTACCACTTACCTCCTCCCTTGGCCTATCACTAATCTCTGACTCCCCCCACTCATAGAGATGGTAACACTCTCAATTTAGTTTTCCTCCGTCTCTGCTCTGCTTCTCAGTTTACTAACTCCCCACTTCCACTCTCAGATCACAACCTTCTCTCTTTCTCCATCAGGCACCCTAGCATCTCTCCTGACCCTCCTATCGCACCTCTAGGAACCTCCAGTCTGTCCGCACTAAACAGTTTGCCGAAACTATTCAGTCCTCCCTATCGCCCATCTCTCGCCTCCCCTGCCCTAACCTGGGTCACACTGGACTCTGACCTCTCCTTTGCCCCCCATATCCAATCTCTGGCCCAAACATGCCACATGCACCTCAGAAATATTGCTAAAATACGTCCGTTCCTAACCACGGACACGCTAAAGACGCTTGTGGTTGCGCTCATCCGCTCCCGGCTTGACTACTGCAACTCGCTACTCATTGGCCTCCCCCGCACTAGACTCGCTCCGCTCCAATCCACACTAAATGCAGCAGCTAGACTCATTTTTCTATCCAGTCGTTATTCAGACGCCTCTGCATTATGCCAGTCGCTGCATTGGCTGCCCATCCACTGCAGAACTAAATTTAAACTCCTCTACCTCACTCACAAAGCTCTGCATGGCGCTGCGCCACCATACATCGCCTCCCTCCTGTCAGTACACCACCCAGCCTGCTCACTCCAATCGGCTAACACACTCAGACTAAACACCCCTGTAATACGAACCTCACATGCTCGCCCACAGGACTTCACTAGAGCAGCACCCATCCTCTGGAATGCTCTACCCCAAGGCATCCGGACAATTCCCGATGCACAATATTTCAGACGTGCCTTAAAAACGCACCTCTTCAGGGAAGCATACCAAATCTCCTGACCTAGTCCCTCGCCCTCTCCCTATGGTGCTCCACCCTGTTTGCCTTCTGATAAATGATCTGTACATATAATGTCCTATTGCCTGTGTTCCCCACCCCCTGCACCTCCTGTACCACCCTCAACCCATTTGTGTCTAACCCAATGTACCTTATATTGTAATTGTTGTACTGTTTTGCATTTATCCATGCCTGAAAGCGCTGCGGAATAAGTTGGCGCTATACAAATAAAGATTATTATTATTATTATTAATATTATTAATTTGTAACGGAGCCTGAAGGCAGCCCTGTGAAAAAAAATTGGTTTCTGTTAAAGTATCAATACTTTTGAAACTTTGAAAAATTGTAAAAAAAATTGTAAGCAGAGCCTTTTGGGCCGCAGAAAAATTGGCAGTGCAGCGTGATGATTTGATGTTTCAGGAGGAGGAGTAGGAGGAGGATTAATATCCGAGAGTGATTGACAAAGCTAATTCTCCCTTTTTTTCTGGTGATGGAGAATGTTTTTTTCTCCGGTTGCAGCGAAAAGAATCTTTAGGTTCCGCTGCTCTCCGCCGGTGGAGAAGAGAAGTCTGGGGAAATCCAGGCTTTGTTCATCTTCATGAGTGTAAGCATGTCGGCACTGGAAGTTTACAGGCGGGTACACTTATCCGTGATGATTCCCCCAGCTGCACTAAACACCCTCTCTGACAAGACGCTAGTGCAGGTCAAGCCAGAACCTCCAGGGCGTACAGCGCAAGTTCGTGCCACGTGTCCAGCTTTGACACCGAATAGTTGTATGGAGCAGAGGCTACATACTCCCTCACCATCTTTTTACAGTGCTCCCTCCGACTCAGCCTTGACTGGGGAGTGGTGACGCAGTCTTTCTGGGGAGCCATAAAGCTGGCAAAGGCCTTGGAGAATGTTCCCCTGCCTGCGATGGACATGCTGCCTGATCTCCGCGCCTCCCCTGCTACTTGGCCCTCGGAAATGCGCCTTCTGCCACTAGCGCTGTCAGATGGGAAGTTTAGCACCACTTTTACCACCAGGGCACTGTGGTATTGCATCGCTCTCGTACCCCTTTCCTTTTCGGGAATGAGTGTGGAAAGGTTCTCCTTATACTGTGGGTCGAGAAGGGTGTACACCCAGTAATCTGTGTTGGCCAGAATGCGTCTAACGCGAGGGTCACGAGAAAGGCAGCCTAACATGAAGTCAGCCATGTGTGCCAGGGTACCAGTACGCAAGACATGGCTGTCCTCACTAGGAAGATGCCTTTCAGGATCCTCCTCCTCCACAGCCCATACACGCTGAACAGATGAGAGGCAAGCAACATGGGTACCCTCTGCAGTGTGCCCAGCTGTCTGTTCCCCCTCCTCCTCCAAAACACACTGAGATATAGACATGAGGGTGGTCTGGCTATCAAGAGACACTCTTATCCCCCATCTCCTGTTCCAACCGCAAAGCGTCGGCCTTTATGCTTTGCAGCGAACTTCTCAGCAGGCATAGCAGCGGGATGGTAACGCTAATGATTGCAGCATCGCTGCTCACTATCTGGGTAGACTCCTCAAAGTTGCTGAGGACCTGGTAGATATCTGCCATCCAGGCCCACTCCTTGGTAAAGAATTGGGGAGGCTGACTACCACTACGCCGCCCATGTTGGAGTTCGTATTCCACTATTGCTCTACGCTGCTCATACAGCCTGGCCAACATGTGCAGTATAGAATTCCACCATGTGGGCACATCGCACGGCAGTCGGTACTCTGGCAGATTAAACCGATGTTGCAGGGTCCTCAGAGTGGCAGCGTCCATGGTGCACTTGCGGAAATGTGCGCAGACGCGGCGCACCTTGCCGAGCAGGTCAGACAAGTGAGGGTAGTTTTTCAGAAACCACGGAACTACCAGATTGAAGACGTGAGCCAGGCATGGCATGTGTGTGAGGCTGCCGAGCTGCCACCAGGTTATGGCAGTTGTCACACACGACCATGCCCGGTTGGAGGCTCAGCGGCGAAAGCCAGAGGTCGGTCTGCTCTGTCAGACCCTGCAACGGTTCGTGGGCCGTGTTCCTCTTCTCTCCTAAGCTGAGTAGTTTCAGCACGGCCTGCTGACGCTTGCCCACCGCTGTGCTGCCGCGCGATACCAACTGCTGGCGACGTGCTCACACTTCTTAATTGAGAGGTAGAGGTTGCGTAGGAGGAGGGTTTAGAGGAGGTGGCATAAACCGCTGCAGATACCAGCACCAAGGTTGGACCCACTATTCTGGGAGCGGTCCCAGGCTCTGACTCGGTCCCAGCCTCCACCAAATTCACCCAATGTGCCGTCAGGGAGATATAGTGGCCCTGCCCGCCAGTACTTGGCCACGTGTCCATGGTTAAGTGGACCTTCCCAGTAACCGTGTTGGTGAGGGCACGTATAATGTTGCGGGAGACGTGCTGGTGTAGGGCTGGGACGGCACACCAGGAAAAATAGTGGCGACTGGGGACCGAGAAGCGCAGGACTGCCGCCGCCATCATGTTTTTGAAAGCCTCCATTTCCACAAGCCTGTACGGCAGCATCTCCAGGCTGATTAATTTGGCAATGTGCACGTTTAAAGCTTGTGCGTGCGGGTGCGTAGCAGGGTATTTGCGCTTTCGCTCCAACGCTTGTGTTAGCAACAGCTGAACGCTGCGCTGAGAGATATTGCTGGATGGGGCCGAGGACAGCGGAAGAGAGGGTGTGGGTGCAGGCCGAGAGGCGCTTGTGCCTGTGACCTGAGAGGGGGGGTTGGATCTGAGTGGTAGGTTGGGGCACAGGGGGATAGGCATCCTTCGTCCCACCTCGTGGGGTGCTTGGCCATCATATGCCTGTGCATGCTGGTGGTGTTGAGGCTGGTACTGGTGGCTCCCCGGCTGATCTTGGCGCGACACAGGTTGCACACCACTGTTCGTCGGTTGTCCGCGCTCTCACTGAAAAACATTTACACCTTTGAAGACCTAGACCTCTGCAGGGTGGCTTGGCACAAGGGGGTGCTTTGGGAAACAGTTGGGGGATTCTTTGCTTTGGCCCTGCCTCTACCCTTGGCCACCCCACTGCCTCTCCCAACCTGTCCTGCTACTGAACTTGCCTTCCCCTCTGAAGACCTCTCCTCAGTTGGCTTAGCAAACCAGGTGGGGTCAGTCACCTCATCGTCCAGCGGCTCTTCCTCCGAATCCTCTGTGCGCTCCTCCCTTGGACTTATTGCCCTTACTATTACCTCACAGATAGACAACTGTCTCATTATCATCGACCTCCTCACCCACTGAAAGCTCGAGACAGTTGCCGGAAATCCCCAGCCTCATCACCCGGACCCTGGGAACTTTCCAAAGTTTGGGCATCGGTCACGACAAACTCTTCAGGTGGAAGAGGAACCATTTTTTCCCAATCAAGGCAAGGGCCCGAGAACAGTTCCTGGGAGTCTGTCTGCTCATCAGAATGTGTCATTTTCATGGAGTGGGGAGGCTGGGAGGAAGGAGGAGCAGCAGCGAGAGGATTCAGAGTTGCAGCAGTGGACAGCTTAGAAGACTGGTTGGTCGATACATTGCTGGATGCATTTTCTGCCATCCATGACAGGACCTGCTCACTTTGTAATAAAGGTCAACCACGGGGACCCAAAAATTGTGATATGAAGCTGTGGACCCCAGAAACTTGCCTCTCTCCTAATCCCGCATCAGCCGGCTGCGATTCACCTGGACCAGGAACTTGGCCTGTGCCCACACCCTCACTTGGACCTCCACGTCCTCGCCCACATCCTCTTGGCCTACCCCTACCCCTCAGCATGGTGTATTACCAATAGAGCAGACACAGAGCGGTCTGAATAATTATGCAATTAGTGGCGTGCAGTTGGAGGCTGAGAGCGGTTATGTTACGCACACTGCAGTCTGTAAAAAATTATACGCTAGGCTGCAAAAAGGCCTAGCTGGGTAATAGTGAGCCACTACAACTCCCAGCGGCCACACAGTAAAATGCACACGCGCACAGGTAGCCCTAAGAAGGAGCTTTTTTTCACATTTTTTGAAAGAGCAAACAGCCTAGATAGCATGTATATGTCTTTACCTCTATCAGCGGCTGTGGGCGTACGCTGTGCGTGAAGTTGACGGGACACACAGAGTGGTGTAAAAAATTAGGCAATTATTGGCCTGCACTTGGAGGGTCACAGCGGTTATGTAACGCACACTGTAGGCCGAAAAAATTATACGCTGGGCTGCAGAAAGGCCTAGCTGGCTAATAGTGAACCACTACAACAGTAATGCACACGCTCACAGGTAGCCCTAAGGAGGAGCTTTTTTGGGGTACTTGGTGACAGGATTGTACACTACCACTGTCCCTGCCTGACCAGTACTGCCCTATACTCTGTATAATTGGCTGCAGACTGAGAACGCAATAGTCTGCACAGCCCAAGATGAAAAAAAAAAAGTGCAAAACTGCTCCCAGCTGCCACAACAGTAATGCACACGGTCAGAGGTAGCCCTAAGATGGACCGTTGGGGTACTTGTTGACAGGATTCTACACTATCACTGTCTCTGACTGACCAGTACTGCCCCTATACTCTGTATAATTGGCTGCAGACTGAGAACGCAATAGTCTGCACAGCCCAAGATGGAGGGAAAAAAAAAAGTGCAAAACTGCTCCCAGCTGCCGCAACAGTAATGCACACGGTCAGATGTGGCCCTAAGAAGGACTGCTGAGGTTCTTGAGGACGCCAACACTCTCCATATAGCAGGAACAGCACTCTCCCTAATCTCTGCCAGTGTGTGTCTGAGGCGAGCCACGGGCAGGACCGCTTTAAGTACTCGGCGGTCACTTTATCTCACTAGCCACTGACTGCAGGGGGGGTGGGATAGGGCTGGAACGTCACAGGAGGAAGTTGTAATGCCTTCCCTGCATGTCTATTAGCCAGAAAATGGCACAAAACATTCAGGGAAGGAAATGGAATTGACTCGAGTACCGCGTGGTGCTCGTCTCGAGTAACGAGCATCTTGAGTACCCTAATACTCGAGCGAGCATCAAGCTCGGATGAGTACGTTCGCTCATCTCTAGTTAACACATTTGTTAGCTGTAGCAGCCAGGGGGTGTAAGGAGAAATATTCCAGTGAAGCAGATTGGCCTTCTGATGGTAGACAGTGGTTTATGTTAAGAGATTGTATTCAGCATATTAAAGAAGAGATAATGAAAACAGCTATTTTTGTGGGACATGCAGATGAAATGATACAGTTGCCCTTTCCGATGGGTGTGAGGAATAAAATTATTAGATGTGCTCCACCAACATACAAATTTGTTATTATGGCTTTATTGGTGAATCAGACTGGACAGGAAACAGGAGCCGTCCTGGAGGTGGTCAGACAATTGGGAAACTTAGGAGAACGGGGTCCCCAGCAATTGTCTAACAGGGAAAGAGGAGATGGGGAACAGAGTATTAATGTTAAGAATCAGGTTTCTAGAAAAGAAATGTTTCTTGCGTTATTAAAAGACAGGGCCATGAGAGACACAATAGATGGTGTAAGTACAAGAGACATGTGGAGGATGTACCACGAAAGGGGTCTGAATAAGAAACAAGGATCCCAAAATAAAAAGGTAATGATTAAAGATTCAGAAATTCCACAGTGGAGGTGCAGTGAGTCACGAGACGAGAGAGACGCTCCGCCTTCCATGTTGCTGGAACAACCCACTACACCGAGGCTTGAGGATTTTTATTCAGAGGCAAGATCATTGGTGAAAGAATTAAAACAGGAAAAGGAGGAGTCACAAGATCAAAATCCCAATAGAAGAACTGCGGTGGATCAAGACAGAGTAAGCAGGAAAGATATGTTCCTAGTTTTATTGAAAGATGGGGTCCCACGAGAGAAAATAGATGGGATCCATACAGATGAGGTGTGGAGAATGTATAAGAAAATAGGATTATATGACCCGGAGGAAGAATCAGGGAAAAAAAGTACCAGATATAACTGCAAATTCTCCAATATGGTTGTTATAATACTTTGTTTAACGTACTGTTTGGCTCACTATGTTTTTGTTTTTACTTTTCCCTTTTAAGAAGACAGTAGAAATATTCCAGCAAGGAATACTATGATGATGATGTGCTGGTTTTGAAAAATAAAATTTTTTATGACCCTCACCCACGCCAATGTCCCTTCCTGGAGGTAGCCCCAAAGGTGAACAGGTCCAGGCCACTAACACTGACCCTAAGCTCCCTACTGGCAGGACAGGAAGGAACCGCCGTACCTATGCAGGAGACAACATTCTAGTACCGACAGGCCAGGCTGATAGCATAAACCAACACGACAGGAAAACCACCGAACACAGGCAGAGCTGGATCGAGACAAGGTAACTTTCACTGGAGCAGGTCTGAAGTCAGACACACAGGGGACGGAACCAAAGTACCGGAGCCAAGGTCTCAGCAGGTCTCAGCAGGTCTCAGCAGGTCTCAGCAGGTCTCAGCAGGTCTCAGCAGGTCTCAGCAGGTCTCAGCAGGTCTCAGCAGGTCTCAGCAGGTCTCAGCAGGTCTCAGCAGGTCTCAGCAGGTCTCAGCAGGAGGACTGCTTGGGGATGACTGGAAAATAATGGGCAACTCCCAGGCAGCAAAAGCTGGATCTTATAGGGAGGCGGAAGAAGCTGGTTGGCTGCCAGACAAGTCAATCATCAGCCACACCTCTCAGACACGAGCAGGATAATTAACCTAGACTAGATGGCACAGAAGCAGTTAACCCTGGCAAGTCTGGATAAAACCTACAGAAACAAGGTGTGCTGGAAAATATTTAATCATGTACTGACAGACATAACACTATCCCCCCTCAAAAAAGGGGCCTCTGAACCCTTTGGGCAAACAAAAATATATATGTCAACTCCTCCAAAGGATAAAAACGTCTTACAGGACTTATCCAAATGGGCCTTAATTAAATGCCTCACTGTCACAATAAGGAGCCAAAACATAAAAAGACACCTAGAACAGAACTATTGCATCTTACACAAACTGCCTCAGTCACAATAGTCCGAAATGAAAGAATGTATGACGCCAGGTGTAGTGTAAAAAGTAAAATAAAAAAATAAAAAATCATTACTTTTCCCAGAACCGGGATGAGGGCTAATAGTCCCTAACAGGGGTATTCGCAGGAATACACCTGGTTAGACAATGGGTTCCCCATCCAGAAATCTCATTATAGACCCAATTGACAATCAGGTTATGAATCTTAAACCAGGGTAATCCAACGATTATATCAGAATGCAGGTCCTCATATACATACAAGGATATCGTTTCTACATGCCAGACAAGTCGCTCACCAGCCACGCCTCTCAGACACTAGCAGGATAATTAATCTAGACTAGATGGCACAGGAGCAGTTAACCCTGGCAAGTCTGGATAGAACCTACAGAAATTAGGTGTGCTGGCAAATATTTAACCATGTACTGACAGACCTAACAATATGTTTTATTTTACAGAGCAGACTTCAAGACAGTTTGTTTGTTTGGGGAAAGGTGAATGCTAAAACCCTTTTTGTTTGTTTGCAGGAATACAAAAGCAGAACTTTGTTCATTTATTAACATGTGATATCACCAAACAATAGATAATAATAATCTTTATTTGCATAGCGCCAACTTATTCCGCAGCGCTTTTAGGCATGGGATAAATGCAAAACAACACAATTAGAATGTAGGGTACATTCAGTTTGAAACAAATGGGGTGGGGGTGGTACAGGAGGTGCAAGGGGGTGGAGCGAGGCATGGGGAACACAGGCAATAGGGGATTTCATGTGAAAATCAGTTATTAAAAGGCAAACTGGGGAAGGAGGAGCAGGGGTAGAGGTCATATGTGATAGGCAGGGTGGAAGGTGTGGGGAGCCATAGGGAGGGGCGGGGGACTAGGTCAGGGGATTTGGTATGCTTCCCTGAAGAGGTGCGTTTTTAAGGCATGTCTGAAATTTCGTGCATCGGGAATTGTCCAGATGCCTTGGGGTAGAGCATTCCAGAGGATGGGTGCTGCTCTGGTGAAGTCCTGTAGGCGAGCATGTAAGGTTCGTGTTACAGGGGTGTTTAGTCTGAGTGTGTTAGCGTATTGGAGTGAGCGGGCTGGGTGGTGTACTGACAGGAGGGAGGCGATGTATGGTGGCACAATGCCATGCAGAGCTTTGTGGGTGAGGTAGAGCAGTTTAAATTTAGTTCTGCAGTGGATGGGCAGCCAATGCAGTGACTGGCATAGGGCATAGGCATCCATGTTTTTAACAGAGGTAGGTAGCTCTCTCTGTCACCCTATTGGCACCACTTGAGACAAGGTTGGTTCCATCACAGACGCAGCACTTTTTATTCTAGCAAAATGCCAGGCAGCTGAGCAGAAACCTAACAGACCCCATTATAGTCAATTAGACTGACCCATTTGGCCAGGGGATTCCCCTTTTCTGCTCCCTAAACAAGGCAGGAAAACAGAAACCCCAGCCACAGACGTAAAAGCAGCCTTAATTTTCTTCATTTGGCATGGAACAAAAATTTAAGGCAAACGTGACATTTTATTTACAAGTAAACACATTGGGAAGCCTGACTACAAAACTGACACTTAATCCCTATGTATTAATTCTTTGCCTGTTCCCCAGCTCGAAGGTAAGTCTGACTCTTGTACACACTGCCATAGGCTTGGCTGCATCACCAAGGTTGAATACCCTTCTTAACACTGGTCCTCATTCTAGAATGGTCTCCCTACAGGCATCAACTGTAAGCCGCATCATCAACTTTTGCCAACTTAACAGCGACCTGTAAATTTTGCATCACCAGGCTTTCCCCAACTTAACCTTGTGGCATAAATGCCACATCAACCATGCATGTGCTTGGCTTCACATTGGCCTCATTGCCACAAAATCCAGCCTGCTTGCTGGCTTACCATCAGCCCCATTGCCGCCTCACCAAGTGAACACTTAACATCATCCTGCCCATAAAAACTGCAAGGTCACTCTGCCACAAGTGATAGTGCCGCCACTGAAAGCAGAAATGCCAAACCCGGGAATCCTCTCAAATTGCCTTGTCCCAGCTATGTGCTACGTCTCCGACTCTCATGAAACCCATTGAAAACAATAAACAATGGATTGTATATGTAGCTAGCAGATATACCCGACTTTGCCTGAATTAATTTGGTACAGAGTTTACCTGTGGATCACATGGAAAATTTTATAAAGTCATGGTTACTTCAGAGGAATAAAATATGTATACACATAGAGGAGCGTTAGATACTCCTCAGACTGCATGCACCAATGTCCCTCTGCAGAATGTGCCACCCCTCCCACTCTCCTCACTTTTACCCTTAAAGGTAACCCTCTTTTTTATCCAAATTTACCCCCAGACTAGAGATTGCAGCCCTTTCTTTGCCGTAAAGGCATGCTCCATCCTTGCAGTCAATGGCTGCTTTCCTATGTACTTTACAGCCTTTCAGTATATTCTCCTCAGTATATACACATAGAGGTGAGGTAGATTCTTCTCAGTATACAAAAAATTTCTCTATGTTTTATGCTTTCTGAGAAAATAACTTACTCATATCACGGATGTTCACACAGTTTTTCACGCTTAGAATTGAATATTGAAGTTGCCACCCCTTTATTTTTTCTAGCTAGGACGTAAAGAATGGTTATACCAAATTTCAATTTTGTACAATACAGATGTGTGATATTCGTTACATTACATGGGGGGGGGGGGGGTCACTTACTTTGGGGCTTAGAATTGAATGATCAAGTTGCGACCCCTTTACTTTTCCTACTTAGGACCTAACTAGGTAAGTGCCTGCATGTAAGTGTCAGTAAGTGTCTGTGGGTAAGTGCTTACATGTAAGTGTCAATAAGTGTCTGTGGGTAAGTGCCTGCGTGTAACTGTCTGTGCATAAGTGCCTGCGTGTAACTGTCTGTGCATAAGTGTCAGTAAAAGTTTGTGTGTAAGTGTTAGTAAGTGCCTGTGCGTAAGTGTCAGTAAGTGCCTGCATGTAAGTGGCAGTAAGTGTAGCTGTATGTGTCAGTAAGTGCCTGCGTGTAAGTGTGATCGAGGTACGAGTGAAGTAGATTGGGTGACTGACTGAGAGCAAGCAATAAGTGTGTGAGCAGAAAGAGAAAAACAAAAAAACGTGAGAGGCTGCGAACGGGCGGAGGTGCGTGAGAGGCTGCGAATGGGCGGAGGCATGTGAGAGGCTGCGAACGGGTGCAGGCTTGTTTGGAGTGTGATCTAATTAATATTCACTACTTCCATAAGTGAATTGTAGATCCCCATTAGAATGAGCTCCATGCCTGACAATGCCGTCCAGTGTGCTACTTGTGCAATGCATGCGGTCGTTGATCAGCCAATCGAGGGTGCATACTGTTGCACAAGATGTGTGCTCATAGCAAATTTGGAAGCCCAAATCCTGGATCTAAATGAGCAACTGGTAAACACTGAGATTTATTGACAACATGGAAAGGAGTTTGGTGCTCACTGAGCAAGCACTTACTGGGGTAGAGGTTGGGGCGGATGGTTGTACGGAAGAGCAGGGGGAGCAGGCAGTAAGCTGGGTGACAGAAAGAAGGAGGGGTAGAGAGAAGAGAACCAGGGAGGCTGGTCCTGAACTGGCACAACCCAACAAGTTTGCAAAGTTGTCAGATGAGAGGTATGTCATTACAGAGCCAGCACCGCTGCAGCGCGACATGCCCTCGGACCACCAGGGAGATGACTGCTCCAGTTAGGAGGGAGCACAGGGCAGGTAAGATAGGTCCTAGTGGTGGCGGATTCAATTATAAGGGGGACAGATAGGGCAATCTGCCATAAAGACCGGGATCGTTGAATGGTGTGTTGTATTCCTGGCGCTCGAGTTCGACACATCACAGATCAGATTGACAGATTACTGGGAGGGACTGGTGAGGATCCAGTGGTCATGGTGCAAAACGTCATCAATGAACAAATTAGAGGTCATTGGAGAGCCCTCAAAAACGATTTCAGGGACCTAAGATCCAAGCTTAGGACGAGGACCTCCAAGGTAGTTTTCTCGGAAATACTAATTGCACCAAAAGCCACACTAGAGGGCAGCAGGATCTTAGGGAGGTGAACAAGTGGCTCCAGAGTTGGTGTAAGAAGCAGAGGTTTGGGTTCTCGGAGAACTGGGCTGACTTTGCTGTTGGCTATAGGCTCTACTATAGGAATGGGCTGCATCTCAATGGGGAGAGTGCAGTTGTGCTTGGGGAGAAGATGGCTAGAAGGTTGGAGGAGTGGTTAAACCAGGGACTGGGGGGGGAGGACAAAAAGAGAAACAGTGGGGTAGGCAGTGTAGATAGTGACCTGGGACCAAGAAATGGAAACGGGGGTTAAGAAGGGGGTGGGGTTAGTACCGCTAGAACTCATGGAACAGCCAATAGTACCATTAGAAGCAGAATGAATATAAAAAACAACAATCGCCGTATAAATTGTATGGCAACGAATGCAAGAAGTCATATCAGTAAAGTCAGTGAGCTTGAAGCGAGAATGTTTGATGAAAATTACGATATAGTAGGAATAACAGAAACATGGCTTGATTATAAGTGCGACTGGGCAGTGAATTTACAGGGTTACAATCTCTTCAGAAGAGACCGATGAAACCAGAAAGTTGGAGGAGTATGTCTGTATGTTAAATCATACTTAATGCCGAAACTCTGGGAAGATATAGGTGCAGGAGTTGAACGCGTGGAACCTCGGTGGGTAAAAATACAGGAAGAAAAAAATAACAAAATCCTGGTAGGGGTTTTCTATAGGCCACCAAAAAGCAACAGAAGAAACTGAAATCTTATTATTAAAGGGGTTGTCTCGCGGCAGCAAGTGGGTCTATACACTTCTGTATGGCCATATTAATGCACTTTGTAATATACATCGTGCATTAAATATGAGCCATACAGAAGTTATTCACTTACCTGCTCAGTTGCTGGCGTCCCCGTTGCCATGGTTCCGTCTAACTTCGGTGTCTTCTTGCTTTTTTAGACGCGCTTGCGCAGATGCATCTTCTCCCTTCGGCTGGTCTTGGAAGCATCGGCGTTTTGGCTCCGCCCCCTTTTCGCGTCATCGCGTAGCTCCGCCCCCGTCATGTGCCGATTCCAGCCAATCAGGAGGCTGGAACCTGCACACGTCATGGGGCGGAGCTACGCGATGATGCGTACAAGGGGGCGGAGCCAAAACGCCGATGCTTCCAAGACCAGCCGAAGGGAGAAGATGCATCTGCGCAAGCGCGTCTAAAAAAGCAAGAAGACACCGAAGTTAGACGGAACCATGGCAACGGGGACGCCAGCAACGGAGCAGGTAAGTGAATAACTTCTGTATGGCTCATATTTAATGCACGATGTATATTACAAAGTGCATTAATATGGCCATACAGAAGTGTATAGACCCACTTGCTTTCGCGAGACAACCCCTTTAAGACAAGTAGAACAGATGTCAAACCACAATGCAGATAATGGGAACTTGACAAGCAGGGAGAGTGCTTCTATCTTTATTAGATCAAATGTGCCATAAAAACAAACAGGTTTACAGAGAGCATTTCGGGTTCACAGGCAAACTCTTGTTCACCTCAGTGTTAAAATCATGAGTAACCTGCTTAAATAGATATCCACTATCACCAATTAATAAACGGCTGTTAACCCTTGGAGCTCTGAATAGAACATTGAAATGGAAAGTGTTCTGCTCCCATAAACAGGCACCAACCAGTGTATATGTATAGCTACATATATCAGCTAATTCATTATTGTTAGTTAATACACACAATAAACATGATGGCATTCTGTACATGAAACTTTGTTTCCAGTAAATCTAACAATAAAGTAAAGACATATGCTGTGGGGACTCTTTCTGCTTGTCAAGTTCCCCTTATCTGGATTGTGGAGTCGTGTGGGCTGTGACTGGGCGGAGAAGCTTGAAGGAGGAAAAATAAGGCGCTTCATGGTGCGGTCTGACAGAAAAATCTACTAATGGGTGAGCTCTAATCTGTTATTTTTAAGAATTATGTGTCAAACCGCAATGAAGTAATTATTATGGGGGGCTTTAATTATCTGGATATAATATGGGAAGACGAAACCTGCAAATCTCACAAGGGTGATAAGTTCTTGAGAACAATCAAAGATAACTACCTTACCCAACTTGTGCAGGAGCCAACTAGAGGGAGGGCCACTCTGGACTTACTAATAACTAACAAACCAGACATAATCACGGGGGTGCAGGTGCAGGGACACTTGGGAAATAGTGACCACAATATAATTAACTTCCAGCTGTCATTTAACAAGAAGCCTTATCATGGAGCTACAGAAAAACTAAACTTTAGTAAAGCAAAATTTGATTGGCTTAGAATCACTCTTGGGAACATTAATTGGGACAACACCCTCAAAACTAACAGTACAGGAGACAAATGGGAGAAGTTTAAAAACATCCTAATTACCTCATGTGAGCAGTTCATACCCTTTAAAAAAAAAGAACTAAAAGTAGAAGGAAACCATTGTGGCTCGACAGAATTGTAAAGGGAAACAATAAACAAAAAAAAAGAAAGCGTTTAAACTACTAAAACAAGAAGGCAGCAAAGAAGTGCTAAAATCATACAGGAAAAAAATAATTATGTAAAGAAAAGAACAAAATTGCTAAGGAGGAGGCAGAAAGACTGATCGCCAAAGAGAGCAAAAATAACCCTAAACTATTCTTCAATCATATAAACAGTAAAAGGATTTGCATTGAAAGCATTGGCCCGCTAACAAATAATGCAGGAGAAACCATAGAAGACAATAGAGGGAAGGCAAATCCATTAAATAGTTTTTTTTCTAGTGTATTCACAAATGAAAATGGAATGCCACACGGGATGCAGGGGAATAAAACAAACCCCCACTAAATATTGCATGCCTAACACAGGAGGAAGTGCGGAGCCAGTTAAAGAGGATCAAATTTGATAAATCGTCAGGCCCGGATGTAATACACCCAAAGATTCTAGGGAAAATAAGTAATGTGATAGCTAGACTGCTATTTCTTATATTTATGGACACTATTGAGACCAGGGTTGTTCCATTGGATAGGCGCATTGCCAATGTGGTTCCAATATACAAAAAGGGGTCCAAAAGAGAGCCTGGTAACTACAGGCCGGTAAGTCTCAAGTATTCAAGGAGTTTCTGGGAGACGCCACCCTAGAATACCTCAAGGATAATGACATAACTCCTCATCAGCATGGGTCCATGAGAAGTTGATCATGTCAGACCAATTTGATCAGCTTCTACAATGAAGTAAGTTCTAGGCTGGACTTGGGAGAGTCTATTGATCTCGTATATCTGGATTTCTCTACAGCATTTGACACTGTGCCACATAATAGGTTGATATATAAAATTAGACAGCTGGGTCTGGGTGAAAATGTGTGTATCTGGGTAAGGAACTGGCTCAGAGATTGAAAGCAGAGGGTAGTAATTAATGGTTCGTACTCTGATTGGGCCACCATTGCTAGTGGGGTGCCGCAGGGTTCAGTACTAGACCCCATTCTCTTTAATATATTTATCAATGACCCGATAGAGGGACTGCACAGTAAAATAGCAATGTTAGGTACTGGTGTCCGGGTACGGGAAGTCCCTGAACACTACCTACAACCCCTGTCCCTACCTACTTGCTTCCCTGGGTGACAGTCCTAGGGCTCACTAGAGAGGCGGAGCAGGGAGCACAACTAACAGAGAAATGCTGGAGGAGGTCAGACAACAGACAAACGGGGAAACTAATAACAGAATCAGATCAGGCAATCTGGGTCGGCAATGGAAGAGTACGCAGTACAGAGGGTCAGGCTAAGGCGAACTCAGGTTCAGAGCAAATAAGTCACAACAGGGCATCAATCTAAAGGTATGTGGGTGTAGCTTGAGACAAAGCATACACTGGCAATGCTGGAAGGAAACAGAAACATTTAAATGCTGTCAGAACTCCTGCCCCAGCAGCTGATTGGGGCAGGGAGCCTGACTGCAGCAGGACCCAATCATGGAGATGCTGGGTAAACCGCTCCTAGCCTTGCTGAATAGACGGAGACCGAGGAAGCATGCCTGGTAGTCATGGTAACGGGGGCACGGCACATGCCGCGTCCCTAGCAACCCGGCGGCGACCAGAGTTATGGCGGCCAGGGTAGATCACCAGAGCTGGGGTTCCCTTGCGCCGCACTCCTGCAGCCCAGGTGGTAGGTCCGGCAGTGCGGGCACAGAGTCCCCAAGAGCCGCCTGTTCCGACAGTAACCCCCCCCCCCCCTTCTGTGGGGAAAAACCGGACCCCCACGGCCAGGAGCGGGCTTGAGAGGGAAGGCCCTGTGAAAAAAGGCGTGGTGCATAAACCTTTCTGGCAGGGACCCACGTCCTATCCTCAGGGCCAGATATTGAATCGCCCCCCAGACCCGTCTGGCATCAACAATCCTCTCAACCTCAAACCCTAATTCTCCTTGCACCACCACAGGAACGGGTGGATCACAGCTGGGCAAAACTGGGTTCACAAATTTTTTTAGCAAACTTTTATGGAAGACATTATGAAACTTACAAGTCTCAGGAAGGTATAATCTATATGCCACCGGGTTAGTAACCTGAGAGATAGGAAAAGAACCAATAAACCGTGGTGCAAGTTTTAAGGATGGAACCTTAAGTCTCAAATTTTTTGACGACAATAAAACCTGCTCCCCAATCACAAAAGGTGCAGAGATAGTGCGTCTCTTATTCGGCTGCCTAAGAAGCTTCTCCTGTGAACCCTGAAGGTTCTTACAAACCTGGGCCAAAACTGTGCACAGTTCATCAGCAGCTGTATCAGTAGATGGAGTGTCTAATGCAGACGGAGCAGAGAATGAAAAACGGGGATGGAAACCATAATTACAGAAAAACGGTGAGACCTGGGAAGACGAATTTACGTCATTATTGATGGCAAATTCGTCGAGAGGTAAGTAGTTGGCCCATTGAAACTGATTATCAAAAAACAAAAAGTCGTAAGTACTGGATTAATTCCTGATTCATGCGTGCAGTTTGTCCGTTAGACTCAGGATGGAATGCAGAAGACAAAGGCAAGTTAATATTTAAGTTTCTGCAGAAAGCTTGCCAGAAGTGAGCAACAAACTGTACTCCTCTATCCGATATAATGTCTTCCGGAATCCCATGAATTTGAACAATCTCCTTGATAAACTCTTCAGAAAGTTGCTTGGCGTTGGGTAATTTACACAGAGGAACAAAATGTGACATTTTGGGAAAACGATCAACAATGACGCAAATAATTATGTTTCCCTGTGTGAGAGGCAAATTGGTTATGAAATCCATGGACAAGTGGGACCATGGCCTAGATGGAACAGGCACAGGGAGAAGAGGACCCTCAGGTTGTCTCCTGAGACTTTTTCCCATGGCGCAAACTGGGCATGCCAACACAAAAAACTGGACATCCCTGGCCATAAGAGGCCACCAATAAAGCCTAGATAGTAGTTCCTGAGTACCCCTGATGCTAGGGTGACCAGCTAGGACTTAGCCATGTGTCTCCACTAACACCTTCAATCTCAATGATAAGGGGATAAAGAGTTTGCCTTCCGAAAGGGCTTCTGGGGCCGATTGTTGAGCAGCATGTATCAGCAGAGAAAGGTCAGAGGAGACAGCAGCGAGCACCACCCCTGGGGAGAGAATAGACTCAGACTCAGGAGGTTCCGGGGTCCCAAAACACCTAGACAAGGCATCTGCCTTAACATTTTTCGAGCCGGGTCTATATGTCACCAAAAAGTTGAACCGTGAGAAGAACAAGTCCCAGCGGGCTGGCCTGTAACACAACTCCCTAGATTCATCCTCACACACAACTATTTCTCCTTTGACAAAGAGATATTCCTGCAACTTACTGGGACCGCCATGAGCAGGAAAATAGCAACGCAATATGCCAATCTTTTCATGGCAAAACTGGAGAGTGACGTTTTGGCCTCCTGCCCCAACAAACCATTGGCCTACTTCCGCTACATTGATGACATCATAATCATCTGGACCAACACCGAACAAGAACTAATTAAATTCCACAAGAGATCTAACGCATTCCACCCCACCATAAACCTGACATTAAGCTACTCGTATACAGAACTCAACTTTTTGGACACCACTATAAAAATCGTGAACAACTCAATACATACATCTCTATACCTGAAACTGATTGATCGGCCCACATACCTCAGATGGGACAGTTTCCACCCTAAACATATCAAAAAGTCCATCATCTACAGCCAGGCCATCAGATACAACCAGATCTGCTCCAACTCAACAGACAGAGAGGTACATTTACACAATCTCAAAAAGACATTTTTAAATCAGGGCTACGGTCCCACCTCAATTGATGACCAAATTACCAGAGCCACCAGGATACCCAGAAATCAACTACTCCTATACAAGGAGAAAGAAAAAAATGGATGTGTACCTCTAGAAGTGACCTACAACTCACAGTTAGAAGTACTAAGGAAAACTGCAAAGAAACTCCATCATGTCCTACACAAGGATGACCGTCTGACAACCATATTCTGGGACCCTCCTCTTCTGTGTTACAGGCAACCTCCAAATTTGAGGAACTGTATGAGTGCATTGCCCTCTGACACACAAAGAGGAACTTATCCCTGTAATGTAAGAAGCTGCAGGACCTGCTCACATATACTGATTGCGGACAGGATACGGATCCCCAACACACAGCAGGACTATAAGATCCCAGGGACATTCACATGTTCCACGTCCAATGTTGTGTACCTGATCCTGTGCAGTGAATGTCCTGGAGTGGAGTCTACCCCAGGAACCTGAAATGGAGGACCTAAACATACCAAGCACACAGAAGTCTGATCCACGAAGTCAAAATTAACAAAATTTGCGGCGGCGCCAGAATCAACAAAGGCTTGCCCTGCACGGAACAAAGAACAAAATTCTAAGGTGCAGGGCAAGAACATCTTAGACACTACTGGGAGTACCTTAGCTCCTAGACAGTCCTCCCAATAACTAACTAGGAGCGGAAGTTTTCCTGCTGCGGCTTCTTCCCGCATGTAGCAATACGATGACCAGATTCTCCACAATACAAACAGAGGTTTTCCTTTAATCGGTATTCCCTTCGCAGTTTTGGTTACATCGTTCCCAGTTCCATGGGTTCAGCGGAGGGAGGTGAAGGAGTCTGGTTTCCAGAGGTGGTGGCCGGATGGACCGGGCTGGTCCAAGCGGATTGTCTGGCCCTTAGTCGACGATCAGCTCGAATAGCTAGCGTCATTGCTTGCTCCAGGGTTTTAGGCTAAGGATGTGCAAGCAGCAGATCCTTAAGGCCTCCGGACAGGCCGGCCAAGAACAAGTCCTTGAGAGCAGAGTCGTTCCACCCTGACTCCGTGCAGTGTTGTCGGAACTGCGAGCAATAGTCGTCTGCAACCTTCCGACCCTGGCGCAAAGATAACAGTCTCGAAATAGCGTAAGCAGCCCAGTCGAGTTCATCATATATTTGGCCCAGAGCTGAAAAAAAGGCATCAAGAGACTGTCATGTGGGAGAGTCAGAGGATTAAGAGAAGGCCCAATTTTGAGGGTCTCCTCTCAGTCGGATTTTCACGATTCCGACTCTCTGGTACTCCGTGACGGAAGAGTGGGTTCGAAGTACAGCTTGTAGCCCTCTCTGAAGGCAAAAAACTGACTTCTCTCCCCGGAAAAGAAATCCGGCAGTGTAGCCCGAGGCTCTGAAACTGTCACCAGAACAGAGGGAGGCTTAACCCGGAGCCGTAGACAGCTCTTGTTCTTGTTGCTGCAGATGGGTAGTTAGGTCCTGAACGAGGATCGTCAGGGCCTGGACCTGGTTTGCTGAGGCTGCCACGGCCTCCATGGAAGGGGTTAATGTAGCCGGTCAGATACAAAAGTCTGACCTTTTTTGGGCCAGTGTATCTGTCAGGGACGGGAAGTCCCTGAACACTACCCACAACCCCTGTCCCTACCTACTTGCCCCCCTGGGCTAGGCCCCAGGGCGACAACTGGGCCACAGTCCCTGAGCTCACTAGGGATGCGAGGAAGAGAGCACGATTAAAGGCCCATTTAGACACAACGATAATGCTCAAAAGATGTCGCTCAAGAGACTTTTAAGCGATCATCGTTCTGTCATTTACAGCGCAAGATGATTGCTCAAGATGAGCAATCACCTTGCGCTGCCAGCGGAGGATGCAGAAGACAAGCGGGGTGTTCCCGCTTGTCTTCTGCATACAGCTGTTTCCCCTCTCCAGCGCCCAGCTGTTATACAGCCGAGCGTTGGGAGCAGAGGAAGCAGAAGATAAGCGAAGTGTCCCCCTGCTTGTCTTCTGCATACAGCTGTTTCCAGCTCCAGCCGGGCGCTCGAAGCGGAGGATACAGAAGACAAGCGGGGTGTCCCCGCTTGTCTTCTGCACCCAGATGTTTCCTGCATGAAGCGCCCGGCTGTTATACAGCCAAGCGCTCTATGTCAGGTATGGAGAACAGAGCTGGACCGCTCTGTTCTTCATACTCAGCCTGTTATGAGAGACGGGATACAGCTGAAACAATAGTATCAGCTGTATCCCGCTGTGAACACCTGATAAGGCTCATTGTTGTCTTTCAGCATGCTGAAAGACAACGGTGAGTGACGGCTTATCGAAGACTGCATGATGGGCGCACATTTACACACAACGATTATCACTCAAATAACAGCTTTTGAGTGAATTTTGAGCGATAATTGTTGTGTCTAAATGGGTCTTAACAGAAATCCTGGAGGAGGTCAGACAATAGACAAACAGGGAAACTAACAAACACAGAATCAGGTCAGGCAATCCGGGTCGGCAACGGGAGAGTACGCAGTACAGAGGGTCAGGCGAAGGCGAGGTCAGGTTCAGAGCAAGTAAGTCACAACAGGGCATCAATCTAAAGGTACGTGGGTGTAGCTTGAGACCAAACATTTACTGGCAATGCTGGAAGGAAACAGAAACGTTTAAATGCTGTCAGACCTCCTAAGCAGCTGATTGGGGCAGAGAGCCTGACAGCAGCAGGACCCAATGATGGAGATGCTAGGAAAACCACCCCTAGCCTTGCTGAACAGACGTAGACCGAGAAAGCATGCCCGGTAGTCATGGCAACGGGGATGCGGCGCCCCTTGCAACCTGGCGGCAACCAGAGTTACGGCGGCCAGGGGAGATCACCAGAACCAGGGCTCCCCTGTGCCACACTCTTGCAGCCGGGGTGGTAGGACCAGCAGTGCGGGCACAAAGGCCCTGAGAGCCGCTGGTCCTGACAATCAATATTTGCAGATGATATAAAATTATACAAGACAATTAATACCTCGGAGGACAATTTACAGCTGCAAATGGACCTAGATAAGCTGGGGGCTTGGGTAGAAAAATGGCAAATGAAGTTCAATGTTGATAAATGTAAGGTTATGCACATGGGCAGGAGAAACGGATGTCACCAATATACACTAAATGGGGTACTGCTAGGGAAAAGTGAGATGGAAAAAGACCTGGGGGTACTAGTGGATTGTAGATTTAACTGGAGTAACCAATGCCAGTCAGCTGCTGCAAAAGCAAATAAAGTTTTTGGGTGCATTAAAAATAGATGTAGGGGCGAGGAATGTGAACATTATCCTCCCACTATATAAGGCACTTGTCAGGCCTCACATGGAATACTGTGTACAGTTCTGGACACCGGTGCTCAGGAAAGATGTTACAGTACTGGAGGGGGTCAAAGAAGGGCAACTAAACTAATACATGGAATGAGAGGACTGGAATACCCAGAGAGGCTATCAAAATTGGGATTATTTACCCTGGAAAAAAAGACTACTAAGGGGCGATCAAATAACTATGTATAATACATGAGGGGACAATACAAGGATCTCTCCCATGATCTGTTTACACCCAGGACTGCGACGGTAACAAGAGGGCATCCGCTACGTCTAGAGGAAAGCAGGTTTCATCACCAACACAGAAGGGGGTTCTTTACTGTAAGAGCAGTGAGACTATGGAACTCTCTGCCTGAGGACGCGGTGATGGCAAAATCCATAGAGAGGTTTAAGAGGGGACTAGATGCCTTTCTAGAGTGCTATGATACTACAGGATATAGACATTAGGGGCCAGTGGGGTTGTTGCTCTCAAATGTTGATCTAGGGATTACTGTGGCTGCCATGGAGTCAGTAAGGAATTTTTTTTCCTCCATAGGAGCTAATTAGCTTGCTGAGTTCTTTTTGCCTTCCTCTGAGGTTAAAACAGGCTGAACTAGATGGACATGGTCTTCATTCAGCCTATAATACTATGTTACTATGTAGGAGGGGATAGAACAGGTGGATGCGATTTTCTATTGATTGAAAGACTTAAACGCTATCTACCAAAATGTTGTATTGCCCTATTGAAAAGGCCTGTTGCTATTGTCTCTGAGGTGGCCCAAATTCTGAATGAGTGTGAGCTGTACCATTCTACCTGTAGCCAGTTTTAGTCTTTATGATTTAATGCCTATAAAGTGACTGCTACATTGTCTATGATTATTTATTACATCAGGAGTATTTATCAGATCAGCTGTCAGTGAATTTATATGTTCTCTAATGAACCCATAATAAACTGGGGAAACAGAATTAAATATCACATAGTATTTTGTGCATCATATGAGAGTTGCTGTGGAAATTAAATATTACATGGTGAATTATTTATCATGTGATATTTGTTATGTCTATCTTTTTTTCCTTTATTAAGGTTTTTTCTTACTGTTATTTCTATTTTTATTGATGGTTGAAATTGTGTCTTTTTGATATATGCAATACCAGGAACCATAATGTGGTGGTCAGACAAATTTGATTGATCTGTAGAATCTTACCCTGCACCTATTTTTCCCTATGTTCTGTAGAGCCTCGTGTGTTGAAGAGTATTGAGGCAGCAGAAATGCAGTCCTAAACTCTTGCTCATGACCTGAAGGTTGCAAGGTTGAACTCCCCGTGGTTCAGGTAGCCGGCTCAAGGTTGACTCAGCCTTCCATCCTACCGAGGTCGGTAAAATGAGTACCCAGCTTGGTGGGGTAATAAATAAATTACCTGAAAGCCCTGCGGAATAATTGGCACTATACAAATAACAAGACTTATTATTTTTGTAAATATTAGTTGTTTTATTGTATTTCCCTCTAGCATAGGTGTTCCAGGGAGAGGCTGGAGAGTGGGGTTGCCCTTATCAGGGTAGCAGTGTAACACTATTATAATAGGATCTTGCTTCCCATTTTTAAGTTGATTATTAAAAGTTAAGATTTAACTTTGAAATGGTGTCTACTTTTTGGTTTCATAAATGATTGTTTTTAGACTCCTATACGTCTCTGGTGGATACAAACTACGTTAATCAGTTTGTGCAGTATTTCTTATCAAAATCGTGTTAAATTTAAAGAGTGAAAGAGTGGATAACCCCCCTTTTATTTTTCAGGGTTGCCCACAACTACACCTCATTCTTGTCCATCTTTGATCTGCCGATAAAAGCATATGCTTTTATCATGCAGCACCCTAATGTTCCCCAGTGATAGACCAGGCTCGCGCTTTCCTAAATGTGATACTACTTCATTGATTTTGAATGCTCCTGAAAAAAATGAAGCCTGTAGTAAATAGTACTACCTGATACTAGTTGGTGTAGATAGATGTGGTTTCTGGTTATCCTATGTCCTACCATGGGACCTCGCCAAGCCCCTCAAGGTCTGCCTAACTACTAATGAGGCAGACTGGTCTCCTATGTTGTATACACTGCCACCAACGTGGTTTCATCTCGCTGAGGAGCTACCATATGACTCCCAAGGGTTTTTCTTCCTGGGAATTGTGTTTGGAAATCCATATCCTCTCTAATGCCGTTTGTATGCTGCCCATGTGCTGGGTGCTGGGTGACAGGGTTTTCCCAACCAGCTCACATATAATGGGGTAACAAGCTGCCAAATACACTTAGGTCATTGTTTTCCTCGCTGCCTGCCATTGGGTGCGATGTTAAAAAAAAATTGCATAACATTCCCCTTGATTAAGCTTCAGTGCACGTTTTTTGCTTTGAACTGGATCTTTGACTGAATGCGTTTCAGAATGAATTGTCTCATAAGGTTGATGACGTGTGTCATATTGGAGGACATGTTGTTTACTACCGCCACCATACTCATGTTGTCTGTCCAGAAAACTATGTGTCTATTACTGAGGTCATCTGCCCATAGCTCAATGGCTACTGCAATGAGAAATAGCTCATGTATGTCTGAAGAATCCTAAATAGTTTTAAAAGCTTGCTCTTCCATCTTTTCTTTTTGTCTGCCATTAAAAGAAATATTTCCTTGTAGCGTATGAACACATGTATTAGTGTTGTGAGCATGTACTATATCAGAATAGAGCATTGAGGACTGCAAAAGTGTACAGAAGAGACCTCTAGCGGTAAAAAAAGGGTAGTGTAAATATTAACCCCTTCCCTAAGCAGCCTATTTTTTTTTTCCATTCAGACTTTAAAAAAAATGCCACAACTAATGCTTTCTGGGGTAAAGAGATCTAATGGTGTATGGAATTTACTTCAGGCAATGCACCATGGGAAAAAGTATGTAAATTAGTTCTCTCCTCAATGAGAGCCAGTATTCTCCAGAGATCTGGCGAAGGCTTCTCATCCAGCCAAGCAGTACCCTAAATTATACTGATGACGGGCAAGAATCCAAAACAGTTTGTCTACAGATGGGTTTCTCTTTTGGAGGGGAGCTATTTTACATATCACCACTAATATAATGGACAGAATATTTACTATTATAACAGAAGTTAAGGCAAAAAACAGAGATCTTGAAAAAAGTGGAATTGCAATACAGAGAAGGAAATTTTCCTATACTGGTCTTCACCCAAAGTGCACTGGATTCAAATGTATCAAATTTATTAAGAGACGCAATGAATTTGGCGGATCTTTTGGCTCTCTGTGTGCCAGAAAAAAACAAATTTAGGCAAGTTATGAGCAGGACTGCATTTGCGTTATAAATTATGTCACTTTCTGGCATAAATTAAAGGGGTTTTGTCATCAAAATTTGTATACTTACCTATTCCTCCCCCATCAGTCTTCTTACCACATCTTCTCCTTGCCGATCTTCTCCTGCCTCCTGCAGTCCCTCGGGTTACCTCACCTCCAGCCAGACGATTCTTCTTCTTCCGGTGAGAAAGTGTCCATTGCCGGCATTATCCTTCCTGCAGGGAAATGTATTCTACGTCACTAGTGACGTAGCATTCACAGCCTAGCAGGGAATGGTGAGCTACAGCTGAGACTGCGTTTGCGCGCTGTCTTTCTGCAATAGTATATGAGCACTCGCGGCGAGACAGCATGCATGTGTAGACTCGGCAATAGCTGGCCATTCCTTGCTAGGCAGTGAACGTAACATCACTAGTGACGTAACTTACACTAACCTGCAAGAAAAAGAATACAGAGAATGGAGGCTTCATAACAAGCAGAGGAGGATTCGGACAGCTTGTGGTGAGGTGACCCGGGGGACTGGAGAAGATCAGCGTGAAGAACATGCAGTAAGATGGCTGCCTGAGGAGGAATAGGTAAATATTGATTTTTTTTTTCTAATGACAAAACCCCTTTAAGATAAATCTGTTGGTCTGTGAGAGGTCCTGCCCCTCTGACTAAGCCCTGCCCACTTTTATTGGCACTTTTGAAAAGGGGTGAGGGAAGTGCAGTATACCAGTCATTAATATTGGGGTGTGCATCAATTGTGCTACTTTTTTATGCCAGTAAACTGATGTATAAGCGCTCATAGTTTAACTTCATAAGGGAAAGACAGGGCAGGTCCTATCCTTTCCTGGCCATAACTAAGACATCACTGTTTTGTTGAACTTTAATAACCAAGGATAATAAATGAATTATAACAAATTAGAATTCTTACAAGTGAGGTGTGTTTTAGCCTCGTTTCAAATGTCTTTGTAGATATACTTCTGTTTCTTATTTAATAAATTAGATGTCTTTCAACCACATGCAATGTGTGTGATATGTAAGCTTCCTCAATGCTCGAGCACGAACTAACTAAATTTGGATACCTGAAAGCATACCAATTAGCGATATTTGCACTAACACAAGTACCACAAGACACCTTCAGACATCTTGTGGGCTCCAGGCGTGGACAGATCATATCATTAAAATATATTTTATTAAATCAGGTGGTTTAACCCCTTGAGTGGCACGCCCCAAAATTTTCCGGGACGAGCTCCACTGCAGATAGTGATATAGCCCGGACGGTTTCCGGGCTATGTATCACTATGGGAGCTGCAGAGCACAATGCCTCAAGCTGTGGCATTGTGCTCTGCCTGCACAGTCCCACAGAGAACATTGCAGGGCTTTGAAAAACAGAAGCTGGGAGATATTGCCAATCTGCCGGCAATCTCCCGCTTCTAAATTCAAAAGTCCTGCTTTGTTTACAGGTTGCCATAGAGACCATCGACTTGTCAGAAACAAGCCGATGGTCTCTGTGGCAGGGAGAGCTGGTGCTTGGCTGTCAAAGATAAGCAGCAGAGATAAGAGAAAACCTCCGATCTCTGCTGTGTCTATGTGACTGCAACATGTAAAGGGCTATCACCATCGGACCTCCGGAATGTAACCAGGGGGTCCTGATGGGTCTCTGTGGAAGTCCCCTAAAGGGACAAAAGTAAAAAAAAGTTTAAAAAAGTTTTTTAAAAAGTAAAAAAAAAATAAAAACACTTGTCTCCCTTTACTTTGTAAAAAAAAAATAAATTACACATGTGGTATCCCTGCATCATAATGACCCAGAGAAGGAAGTTAGTAGATTATTTAACCCCTTTATGACACGGCCCTTTTTTTTCTTTTTTCCCCATTTTTTTTCCTCCCCCCGTTTAAAAAATCATAACTTCTTTATTTATCCATCGACGTCGCTGTATGAGGGCTTGTTTTTTGTGGAACGAGTTGTATTTTTCAATGGTGCCATTTAAAGTACCATATAATGTACTGAAAAACTTTTACAAAATTCTAAGTGGAGTAACATGAAAAAAAAAATTACATTTCGCCATCTTTCAGTGTGTTTTGTTTCTACAGCGTACAAACTGCAACACAAATGACATGATAACTTTATTCTATGGGTCAGTATGATTACGATTATTTTTGCTGTAGTACTTGTATTTTTTTTTCAAAGACATTTAATTTTTTAAAATTATTTTCTGCTCTATCTTCTGCGCGCAATATCCTTTTTATTTTTCCTTCGACGTACTTGAGCAAGGGCTAATTTTTTGCGGAATGTCCTGTAGTTTATGATAGTACTAATTCAGAATGCATACGACTTTTTGATCGCTTTTATTGAATTTTTTCTGGGAAGCAGGGTGACTGAAAAAGTGCATTTGTGTTTTTTGGGTTTTTTTCAGACTATGTTCACCATGCGGGGTAAATAATGCACTACTTTGATAGATCTGACTTTTACGGACACAGCGATACCAAATATGTATTTTTCTTTTATGATTTAGATTTTTTTATTATAGATATGGCAAAAGGAGAGTGATTTAAACGGTTATTACTTTTGTGAAAAAGTCGTGAAAAAGAAAAAAAACTATTACAATTTGGTATTGGCATAATCGTACTGGCCTGTAGAATTACTTCAATATATTATATGTACTGCTTTAGAGAATGCAGTGAAAGATAAAAATAAAAAACATGCCAGAATTACAGATTTTGTTAATCTTGCCACTAGAAAAAATGGAATAAAAAGTGATCAAAATTTTACATGTTACAAAAAATTAGATCAATGAAGACTAGAGTTCATCCCACAAAAAACACGGCCTTCTGGGGCTCTGGCAATGGGAAAATAAAATGAATACGGCTCTTGGAATGTGGCAACACAAAAGCAAACCTTTAAGAAAAAAAAATGTTTTAAATATACAAAAATAGCAAAACATAAAAAATCTGTATAAACTTGGTATCGCCGGAATCGTGCTAACTCAGGGAATAATGTTTTCATATTATTTATTCTGCACGCTGAGCGCCATAAAAATGAAATTTAAAAAAACAAATGGCAGAATTTCTTTTTTTTCCCCAATCTCCCTACACATTTTTTAACAAAAGTTATGCAATACATTATATATACCCAAAAATGATGCCATCAAAAAGTACAACTTGTGCTGCAAAAAACAAGCCCTTATATGGCCATGTCAATGGAAAAATGAAAAAGTTATGGCTCTTGGAACTGCAAAATTAGTTTAAATTAAATGATGGGCCCATTTAAAAAACCTGCTCTGGTGGGTACAACCATTTTTTTTTTACTTTCTGTTGATGTAGACTTCCTTTTCAGCATCATCTCCAAGACCTGTAAGGGAAAAGTTACATCCTCTGGTTCAACGTCCACATTTACCCCGCTACCCTGCGGAGGTGTAAGGTCAGTTGGGTTTGCGTCAGTCTCTTTAGAATGGATTATCATTTTTCCCCACAAGTCCCAGAATACAGGGAAATTGCATCCCAATATTACGCTGTTCATTAACCCTTTGACAACACCTACATCGTAGGTCACAGTTCCGACATGAGTTTCAAAGTTACCACTGTGCCATAGGTTACACCCTTGTATCACCGTGTATACATACCACACTTATGTGCTTACCCGGTATGAAGCCTTCTGCTATCAGGCTAGCATGTACTAAGGTGACCAAGCTTCCCGAGTCCAGTAGAGCCTCCACAGAATGGTGGTTTACACTTATGCGACACAGTTGTGGCTCAGTCTCTAGTCTCTGTGAGGTATTGCAAATAGGGCTTGCGATCAACGACCAGTGTCAAGCACTGTCACACTCCATAGGGTCATTAGTCATAGGGCACTAAGCCAACACATGCCCGAGCCCCTGGCATCTCCAGCACCTCAAAGGCCCTGGTTTCTTTGGCTAGGGAAACTGGTTGGGGCTATCAGAGCCTTTCAACTCCAACGGTGCCCTTTCTTGTGGCCCGACCTGCTTCCCGCTATGCCACAGCTTTCCTCTGGCATCTAGTGGTCTCTTATCCCGTGTAGGTCTGGAACTCGTAGCAGGGGTCTGGACAGAATGGACGTCTCGGAGGTAGTTCTCAGTCGCAGTGTAGCGGTCAACCGGATCTACCAGCTGGTTAGCATCCTTAGGTGCTCCATGGCCGACCCAGCATTGCAGATCTGCCGGCAGGGCACGTATATAACGATCCACCATGACCTTATCGACCATCTGGGCGGGTGTGCAAATGTCCGGGTCCAGCCATTTCTTTACCAGATGGTATAGGTCAAACATTTGCATCCTGGCTGATTGATCTGACCTGTAGCTCCAATTATGCACTCTCAGAGCTCGGACTGCCACAATAACACCCAGACGAGCCAGGATCTCTGCTTTTAACCTGGCGTAGTCGGTTACCTCCTGAGCACTGAGGTCGTGGTATACCTTCTGTGGTTCCGCAGTGAGGAACAGTGCTAGAACCTCGACCCACTCAGCCTTGGGGAGTTTCTCTCGTTCGGCGGTTCTCTGAAATACTGTCAGATAGGCCTCAATATCGTCATCAGGCGTCATCTTTTGTAGAAATTTTTGCACAGTCTCTCTGGGCCTGGCGGTGGTCGGCGCTCCTTCCCTCCTTAAGGCAAGATGCTTTAGGAGGACATCCGTCAGCCGGTCCATCCACGCCAACAGCTCCTCCATAGCTGGGATTGGAGCTTGCATTGCAATTGCAGGCTTCACCCAGGACATTCACCAGGTGCAGTGCCGTTGCTCTCAGCAGTCAGGACAGCTGCCTGCATCCTCCACCAAGTGTAAGAATGTTCTCCAAGGGGTGGGGGCGGCAACAACACAATGGACTTCAAAGTTCATAAAAACTTACTTAGTCTTTATTTTGACGTATGCTGCAGGCCACACAAAACAGCAACACAATGTCCATGCACTATAACAAAATGAAATGCTGTAACACGCAGGGTGCTCAGAGGCTTCCTCCTCAGGCTGTCAGGCACTGACTCCTTGGGAGCTGCAGCCTTTTATGCCCCCGTAACGGGGTCAGTGCCTACAGCTGAGCTTCCTAGGAATCAGGGTGAAGTTGTGGACTGGACCCTGTCCAGACTAAGAGCCTCGGAGGGAGATATACTCCATCCACAACTTCACCCTTTAACTGCCTACACCTGTAACTGCTCTTGGGTGGTGTGCCTCTTGTCACCTAAGCTCAGAAGTTTCAGCATGGCCTGCTGATGCTTCCCTACAGCAGTGCTGCAGCGCCTCAAGCTACCGACTGAAGGCGACGTGCTCACACATGGTAATTGAGAGGTGGAGGAGGAGGATGTGGGGTTTTGAAGGAGGTGGCATAATAAGCCAGAGAAACCATGACCGAGGTAGGACCCGCAATCCTCGGTGTGGGTAGCACGTGAGCGGAACCAGGGTCAGACTCGATCCCAGCCTCCACCAGGTTAACCCAATGTGCCATCAGGGAGATGTAGTGTCCCTGCCCGCCGGCATTTGTCCACGTGTCGGTAGTTAAGTGGACCTTCCCAGTAACCGCATTGGTGAGGGCACGGTGTATATTCTGTGACACGTGCTGGTGTAGGGCGGAGATGGCGCAGCGGAAAAAATAGTGGTGACTGGGGACCGAGGGACGGCCGCCACCATGAGGTTGCGGAAAGCCTCCGTTTCTACCAGCCTATATGGCAGCATCTCTAGGCTCAGTAGTTTGGAAATATGCATGTTTAGCGATTGTGCATGCGGGTGGGTGGCTGCATATTTCCACTTGCATTCCAATGCTTGGGTTATCGACAGCTGAACGCTGCACTGGAACACATTAGAGGAGGCAGTGGAGGACCGTGGAGGTGAAGGTGTGGGTACAGGCCGGGAGACGCTCATGCCTGTGTCCGGGGAGGGGGATTGCATCTCAGTGCCAGGATGTGACACAGCGGAAGAGGCAGAGGTGTTACCCGCAGGTGGTGAATGGCCTTTGTTCCACCTCATCGGGTGCTTAGCCATCATATGCCTGTGCATGCTGGTGGTGGTCAGGCTGGTAGTGGTGGCTCCCCTGCTGATCTTGGTGCGGCGCAGGTTGCACACCATGGTTCATCGGTTATCCGCGCTCCCAATAAAAAACCTCCAGACCTTCGAACACCTAGCCTTTTGCACGGAGGCTTGCCGCAAGGAGGTGCTGTGGGGAACAGTCGGGGGATTATTTGCTGTGGCCCTGCTTCTCCCTCTGGCCACCCCACTGCCTCTTCCAACCTGTTCTGCTGCTGCACATGCCTCCCACTCTGAAGCCCTGTCTTCAGTAGGCTTACAACCCAGGTGGGGTCAGTCACCTCATCATCCACCAGCTCTTCCTCTGAATCCTCAGTCTGCTCCTCCCTTAGACTTACTGCCCTAACAACAACATCACTGACAGACAACTGTGTCTCATCATCATCATCATCCACAAATAGCTCTTGAGACACTACTTGGAAGTCCCCAGCCTCATCACCCTGAGTCTGTGAAAGGTCCAAATTTTGGGCATTGGTCACGACAAACTCCTCAAGTGGCTGATGAACCGTTTTTTTCTGAATCAGGGCAGGGACCCGAGAACAGTTCCTGGGAGTATGCCTGTTCTGAATCTCTCCTTTTCCTGGAGTGACCAGGCTGGGAGGAAGGAGGAGCAGCCTGAGGATTCAGAGGTGCAGTCCGTTGGCTAGCATTAGTGGACTGCGTGGAAGACTGGGTGTTGCATAAATTACTGGATGCGTTATCCGCTATACACGTCGACACATGATCGCACTGTTGTGCTTTTAATAATGGTCTACCACGCGGACCTGCAGAATGTGACATGAAGCTGGGGAGGGAAGATACGCGGCGCTCTTCTAATCCCTCAGCAGCAGGCACAGTTTCACCCCGCCCAGGATGTCGGCCTCTGCCCAAACTCTCATTTGGACGCCCACGTCCTCGGCCCTTACCCCTAGTCTTCATCATGTTGGATAATACACTTGGACAAAATGCTATGCAAAATGCGAGTTATTTTGCGTACGCTTATAGGCCAAAATAGACACAATAAACAGTGTATACTGTTGTTAGATAGCGTGGATTGACAGGACCCAGACACGGGTATATACCGTACGCTTTCAGCAGGCCCCCCAAAAATGTAAACAGTGTATACTCTTGTTAGATAGCGTAGATTGACAGCACCCAGACAGGAGTATATACCGTACGCTTTCAGCTGGCAAAAAAAAATTAAACAGTGTATACTATTGTTAGATAGCATAGATTGACAGCACCAACACACAGGTATATACCATACGCTTTCAGCAGGCCCCCAGAAAATTAAAGCAGTGTATACTGTTGTTAGATAGCGTAGATTGACAGGACCCACACACAAGTATATACCGTATGCTTTCAGCAGGCAAAAAAACAAAAAAAATGAAAAATGATAGGAGTTTTGTTACTTCCTATCTGCTCTCTGTACACCACTAGCAGTATACTGCATAAAGCCGGTAACAGTATGCAGTATACTTCTGGGATGCTTGAGAATACTTTGTGCGCACTACTGCTCCCAGCCAGCCAAACTGCTGTTGCACACAATGAGAGGAGTTGTAGTCCTAGAAAGGACTGTTGGGTTCTTGGAGCAAGGATCCCTGCCTAACTGCAACCTCTACCCTATACTATCACTTTCCTTATAGTAGCAGCTCTATGTCTCAGCTCATGCAGTATGCGTGTGAGGTGAGCCTCAGGTAACCAGAGTTTTAATACTCGGAGGTCACCTGATCAGTCCAGCTAGTCACTGCTATAGACATGCACAGGATTGGCACGTCACAGCGGGAAGTGGTAAAGCCTTCCCTGCATGTTTATTGGCTAAAAATGGCGCTAAACATGCAGAAAGGGGAGATGAAATTTTCTCGAGTAACGAGCACCTTCGAGTATGCTACTGTTCGAAAGAACATCAAGCTCGGACGAGCATGCTCGCTCATCTCTACATGGGACACAAACAAGGAGAATTGGATCTGTATCAAATGTATTAATTGGGCGCATCTTTTGGCTCTCTATACGCCAGAAAAAACAAATTTAGGCAAGCTAAGAGCAGGAGTGTATTTGCAGTATAAATTATGCCATTCTGGCATAAATGAAAGTAAATCTGTTGGTCTATGAGAGGTCCTGCACCGACTACCCCCCCACCCCCCCTTACTTTTTGGCACTTTGGAAAAGTAGTGAGGGAATTGCAGTACAGCAAAAGGGCACTAGTTTTGTGGTGTGCACCAAAATATTATACTTTTTTATGCCAGCACTGGCACTGAGCGCCAGAGGGGGTAAAAATGAAACCACTGAAATACCATAGAGAACAGGGATTTTGTTTGGTCCCATTATATGGTTGTGATTATCACTGCCATACAAGGGGACAAAACCACCCTTGTCTGAATGGCTATAAATCTTCATTATCGGAAACCCCTTTAAATCAAATGTCTCTAATGGGGTTTTCTAAATAAAACATAAGACAATGCCTTTAAAACTCAAAAATCTATTTTGATCCTCTTTGCATTCTTTTTTTAGCCTGTTTTATTCGCTGACACTACATAATTTCTTGTGTTTTTGGTGGCTGTGTGGGCAATACCTACGTATCATGGAGAAACAGTCTATTGTATTGCAGATCGATTAACTTGTTATGGCTACTTCTGCTAATTTAAAGGGGTTGTCTCACGCCAAAACGGGGTTTTTTTTTTATTCAATAGGCCCCCCGTTCGGCGCGAGACAAACCCAAGGGATGGGTTAAAAAAAAAAAGTTTATTACTTACCCGAATCTCCGCGCTGCGGCGACTTCTTTCTTCCTTTACCAAGATGGCCGCCGGGATCTTCACCCACGATGCACCGCGGGTCTTCTCCCATGGTGCACCGTGGGCTCTGTGCGGTCCATTGCCGATTCCAGCCTCCTGATTGGCTGGAATCGGCACACGTGACGGGGCGGAGCTACGAGGACCAGCTCTCCGGCACGAGCAGCCCCATTCACCAGGGAGAAGACCGGACTGCGCAAGCGCGTCTAAAAACGCCAGAAGACAGCGAATTTAGACGGCACCATGGAGACGGGGACGCCAGCAACGGAACAGGTAAGTGAATAACTTCTGTATGGCTCATAATTAATGCACGATGTATATTACAAAGTGCATTAATATGGCCATACAGAAGTGCTGAACCCCACTTGATTTCACGAGCCAACCCCTTTAAGGCCTTTTTCACATGGGCATCATTTTGATGCATGTCAAAAAAATCGCATCTAAAAGAACCTATGGTTTTCTATGGGTTCTTTTAGGCGAACGATTTTTGACGTGCAATAGGTCCGATTTTGTCAAAAAGATATGACTTGTCCTATCTTTTGACAGTAAAACGTTGGTGGCTCCATAGACTCCTATGGGAGACTATGCAAGCTGGCTGGCAAAGGGTGGGAGGGAACTTGGTCGCAGCAATTTTTTGTTCACGAGATTTAGTGTTCCGATAGCCGCAATGTTTTACAGTGCGTTTACCAGAGTGCTAAAGTGGCACTTGTGTGAAAGAGGCCTAAAGCGGCCTTTCGGATCCAGAACAAAATCTGTCCTGGGACGAAAAGGGGGAAGTAATCCTACCTGGTGCTCTCCTTTTTTCACCGTTCTGCTGTGGTTCCACTGATTCCTGGGCCCTTTTTTGAGCTTCCAAGATGGCTGCAGCATTTCTCTCACAAGTCTTGTGAAACTTTATGCTGCTTGTGAAACCAGCGCCGCTCACATGAGTAACATTTACTGCTGTCTATGATAGAAAGGTGTCAGAAAACATGGGGCATCACAGCTTTCTGTATGTGTAGCTGCAGACCAGTCAGAGCCCCCATGCTGACCGCTTTCTACCACCGAAAATGCCTACAATGGGCACACGAACATCAGAACTGGACCATGGAGCAATAGAATAATTTGGTCTGGTCTGATGAGTAACTTTTTTTCCCATCATTTGGACTTGTGGGCATCACTAACATGGAGAGTAGATGGCACCAGGATGCACTATGAAAAGAAAAGCCAGCGGAAACAATGTGATGCTCTGGGAAATGTTCGACTGGTGTGGGCATCATGTGGATGTGACAGATGCCACCGACCTAACTATTGTACAGACCAAGTAACCCCCTTCATGACCGTTGTATTTCAAAATAGCAGCAGCCTCTTTCAGCAAGATATTGCGCTTGGCTACGCTACAAAAATTGTTCAGGAACTGTTTGAGGAACATCAAGGTGATGACTTGACCTCCACATTCTCCAGATCTCAATCTCATTGACCATCTGTGGGACGTGCTGGAAAACCAAGTCTGACAGAGACCCCACCTTAAAATGTATAGGACTTGAAAAGACCTGCTGCTAACGTCTTGGTGTCAGATTCCACAGGACACCTTCAGAGGTCTTGGGGGGTCCAGGCTTTGATGGGTCAGATCACAAGGATGACCTACATAATGTCAATCAGGTGGATTTAATGTTAAAGCTGATCAGTGCATATATATTATTCTACAACAATGTACAAAGGAATTCTTTGGCATCCTGTTTGAGGAACATCAAGGTGATGACTTCACCTCCACATTCTCCAGATCTCAATCTCATTGACCATCTGTGGGACGTGCTGGAAAACCAAGTCTGACAGAGACCCCACCTTAAAATGTATAGGACTTGAAAAGACCTGCTGCTAACGTCTTGGTGTCAGATTCCACAGGACACCTTCAGAGGTCTTGCGGGGTCCAGGCTTTGATGGGTCAGATCACAAGGATGACCTACATAATGTCAATCAAGTGGATTTAATGTTAAAGCTGATCAGTACATATGTATCATTCTACAACAATGTACAGAGGAATTCTTTGGCATCCGATAATCCAAAGAAATTTCCTAATCCTTTACAGAACTGCAGTGGAATTAGGAACCAATATTTATTTCTTCTTTTCTATAAACATCCAATAATCCAGAATATTTGATAATCCATTACTTTACACATTCAATTGACGCCAGATTAAAAGACTTTTACTGTGTGCGCGTGTATATGTATTTAATTTTTTTTTACTTCTGCTTTTTCTCTGTGTGTGCGCGCTCCGAGTGCATTTACTAATCCCATAATGCACAGGGCCAGGATCTCTGCAATCTGTCAGGCTGGAATGTGTTCTTACTCCCAAAGTCTCAGATAAGAGCAGGAATGTGGGAATGGAGGAAACGGAGAACAAAAGGTACAGTTACTTTCCTTCCTTTCATATATTGCCCTGCTGCTGTTGTTCCCTATAGATGTTTCCCCTATATATGCACTTCGATCACACATCATGCTCTATGTTCTATCAGGTAGAAGACTTTTTAATGGAAGTTTAGTGTGTTTTATACGCCCAGTACGGAGGAGAAGTGCAAGGTTTTATCTCTTTACGACTGTTTTTTCTTCTTGAACTTCATATATGCGTATAGAAATGTGAGGTTTCAGCCTCGCTTCTGTAAAGCTTGGGCTTAATTCCTGTTTCTCCCTTCTTTTTCAAAATATTTTTCACAATTTTTAAATTTTTTTGTGTTTATTATTGAATCTATTTCAAAATATTTTGACATTGGAATTACCCAAAAAAAAAATTTTTTTTTTTTTTCAAATTTTTAATGTTTTCCAAATTCCGTCAGATATATTCATGTGACTTTATTAATATGTATTTCCGGAAGAGATCCATCTATAGTGTTGTATAAATTGGATGTGGGCTCTTTAAAACCCAAGTGACTAATCCCGCTTGAGGCAAACAGCAGGAATTTTAATCCTATTATGACCTTTTTAATTCTTTTTGATTTTATATATTCTATGCAGCCAAAGAAAAGTACTGTATAATTGATGTGAGTTATATATAGGATATTGGCCCCTCCTCCATACTGTAAATCCCAAGAATATTATAAGGCACTAAGGAATACTTGTGATCATATATAATCATGAAGGCATTGGCTAAGTACATTTATACAGGTCAAAAGAACTTCAAGATGATTCCATATTCTCTTTATAATTGATAGGGGATACATAATTCCTTAAAACACACCGAATCAGCTGCTGCAGAACCTCCACCACCATCACAATAGTCCCTTCCCTCCATGCTGTTGCCCCGTCCCCTCCATCCCTGAACCGAACCCTACAGGCTGCACACTCCACCCTTTGGCTTCTCTTGCTCAAAACTTTTTCTTGTAGGACACTTTCAAAGGGATTGTCCCAATAGGACAACCCCTCTTCAGTTCCCATTTAATACCATATCTCTCCTGCAGGAACTGTGGTCACCTGCAGCTTCCCTTGCTGGTAGCAGCTGATTTCAGCCTCTGGGCTCGTATTGATCACATGTGGGTCTTTACTTGAAGAAGATATTGTCCAGATGGGATAGAGTCGTTACAGGGGTTGTAGAGGATTATAAAAAAAATCCAAAAACAGTTCCCACTACTCCATGGGTTGTGTCTGCTATTGCAGCTTGATTTCATTGTCTTGAATGGAGATGAGCTGCAGTACCAGGCACAGCCCATGGACAAGAGTGGCGCTGTTTCTCAAAAAATAAATTTGTTCTGAAGTATTCTGTATTACAAAACTTTTTCTTAATGTCCCTTTTCTAAAAGATGACCAAACACTAGTCATATATTAAATTACCCGACAAATTCTCACAAACACCATATATACTGTATATGTACTTATATACCTTAAACATATCTGTGTGGGGGGTGGTGGGATCAAGTTCTAAAAACAATAAAAGATGTATTAAGTAACAAAAAGCAAAAACATAAAATCTCATGTATTATCACATAGGGTGATATTCCAGTAAGATGTTGCTTCCTAGAGCAGTGAACTCTCCAGTTATATGGCACTGGAATGAGAACAAGTGATAACTAGAATGGTAAATGGTCACTCCCCAAGTCTGTTAATGATTTAGGGAAAAGCGAACGTAAGCAAATGTTTACCCACATATATATCAGCGCGAGGCCTACACGGAAGTGACTGTCTATGCAACGCAGCCTCGATGTCTGACTCTAGGTAAGGAAATTCAAAGAAATGGTCGCCAATTCAATGGGAGACGTTCAATAATTGGGTAAATATAGCAAATGGGAATAGTCACCTGGCATTGAGGATTCAGGGAAAGGGACATGTGACCTATGAGGACGCTGCTGGAGAACGGCCTAGTGGCCTCGCATCAAGATTAATGCTCTCTGCTTTTAGGTTTACTGGTAGGTTGCAATCTACTATTTGGTCATCAATATTCTAAGGACTTCTGAATATGGACATGGCAGAGCTGTGTGTTGTGAAATACTGGAATAATCGTATATATAAGCAATGCTGCTAAGGGCAAATATCTCCATAACACAGCATCTGATGGAACATGCCCCATAGGCTCAGTGTAAGGCCTTATAGGCTTTTATGGGTTTTGCACAAGGTTGTCCGGTTCCATAATATGGTCATGTGCATGAGCCCTTAAAAGGGTTGCCCTCGTTGGACTATAACTACTTGTTAGAAGGGTGCCATGAGAATAAAGTGTCCTCCTAATGGGACTCCTAGTGATCAGCTGTAATTAATGTGTTGGGAAACCTGTCAGTAAGGGTTCAACTGGCCACTCAAGGGAAAATGAAGCATTATATGGTGCCCATTAAAGGCAATGTGATGTCTGTGTAATGCAGGACAAGACAGGTCCTACAGAGTAGCTCTTTGTGGCTACCTTCCATGCTGGCCAAGAGATGAAGACCCCTGAACAGAGGACCCATTCCCCTTTATTAATTCAGAATTCCCTAACAGGGTGTATGATGATGTGTTTTTAAAAGTTACAAGCAGATATGCGGCTCGGAAAGCAACGGTCCGATTGTCTAGGCAATTGTACAACACGAATGCCTCTTCTGAAAGCATCTTTGTAGGCTTCCAGAATTAGGCCTCAGTCAGACGGGTGTTTTTATGTGCGCATGTTACTTACATTTGAGATCAGCATCTGTTAAGAAGCAATGCTTTTCAATGGCAGCGGTCATATGCCCGATATTTAAAGATTTTAAAACACAAGTAACTGCGGCATCCGTCTTTTTTGGATGTGAAACTCTTGGATGCTGTCACATCCAGGTATTTCACCTTGTGCTCAATGGGGCCGGCGGTAGCAGCGCCAACCCCATTGAGGACATACAGTGAAGATCTGGATCCTCTGGCACAGCTGTGACGGCTGTGGCACAGGAGTGCAATGTTCTCCCATTATATTCAATGGAGCCGGCGCTACAGCTGGCTCCATTGAAAGCAATGGGCTGCCGGCAAGCCCTGCATTGATTTTCGGGGAAGGGTTTTAAATATAAGCCCTTCTCTGAAAATCATCCCTAAAATGTGTAAAAAAGAAAAAAAATTACTTACCTCTCTGCAGCTGCCGGGGCTCAGGCGCATCCAACCGTGTCTTTTCCCTGCACTGCTCTGAAGTGCTTTCAGCAGGCGGGGATTTTAAATCCCCGCCTGCTGAAAGGGTTGCCTCTGATTGGCTGAGCACTGTGACTAATCAGAGGCAGCACTTAGCTATTGAATGACAGCTGAGAGCTGCCTCTGATTGGTCACAGTGCTCAGCCAATCAGAGGCAGCACTTTCAACAGGCAGGGATTTTAAATCCCCGCCTGCTGAAAGCACTTCAAAGCAGTGCAGGAGAAGAGCTGGCTGGACGCGTCTGAGCCCCAGCAGCTGCGGAGAGGTGTGTATATATATTTCTTTACACATTTTAGGTATGATTTTCAGGGAAGGGCTTATATTTAAAACCCTTTCCGAAAAATCACTGCAGGGCTTGCTGGCAGCCCACTGCTTTCAATGGAGCTGGCTGTAGCGCCGGCTCTATTGAATTCAATGTAATAGCATTGCGGTCCTCTGCACAGCTGTGACAGAGGATTTCTTAATCTCCGCGGGGAGTCCTCCTGTCACTGAACACTGTGACAATGGTGTCACAGTGTCCGGTGACAAGGGGAATCCCCGCGGAGATGAAGAAATCCTCTGCCACAGCTGTCACAGAGAAATGCGATCTTCCCTGTATGTCAATGGGGCCGCCGCTGCTGCCGACGGCCCCATTGACCATAGGTGAAACCCCTGGATGTGACAGCATCCAGGGGTTTCACATCCAAGGAATCCCCTGCTACAGCTGTCATAGCTGCAGCAGGGCATAGTAGGCAGCGCACTTTATGTGCGCATAAACGCAGCCATGTGTGTTTTTTTTCAGCGTGACACCTGCTTCAGTCACACAAATTTTTTTACTCATGCGTTTTTGCGCACATAAATTCGCACATAAAAACGCACGTCTGACTGAGCCCTTATGCAGATGTCTAAGCAACGAAATCACCCCTCATCTGGATGTCAATTTTAAACTTCTGGCGGAAAACACAGTAGGCACTATTGTTAGAGGTACCTTCTTATACTGTCTCAATATGCTTTTATGAATTCACGGGACAGGGGTTAACGTTAAAATAGGTAGGGGTCCAACTGCGGGGACTCCCATAAATCCTGAAAGCAGGGCTCTATCTCCTGTCATGTAGCTAGGGAATAACTTTAAATCTTGGTGCAATCCTTTTAATACCAGGATGGACATAATTTGTCTCAAAAGTCACAAGTGGCATGCTAGTTTCTGTCATGTGGCTCTAGACAAATTCCATGCTAAACAAGCCCTTAGGATGAAAGGTGGTTGCTATAGGGTCTGTGAAAGAAAAGGCGCCAAAACAGGTTGTCTCTTTATTCTTTTCTATGGATAGTGTGAACTTGCATGACGAGTTTCACTGCATTTCATTAGGCATAGAAGAGGAGAAAAGACCCTATCATGGTCAGACCTTACCACTAGAGTAAGAGAGGATCCTCTTGTTGGCCTAGACAGGGAAGCAATAATAGACCCAAAGGTCCAGCAGAAGACAACCTAATTTGGAGGCGACTTTGGAGTCAATTCCTTGCCCCTTGGTTCTATTTTTTATTGGTTGATTCACACACCTATTAGATCCAATTGATGATTTGTTCTGTTTGTGAATGACAACAACCAAGATTACACATGTTCTATAGAGATTGAGGTTGCACCACCAAAATCATTATCTCTAGTAGCCCTCAGGAACCATACTACACCGGACCAAATCGATTTGCAGCTTATCTCTGCTCAACTTTGTAGTAACTTCAGTAACATGATCTTTTTTGTATTACAGATGAATGAGAGTCATCTCATATGACTGGCCTACTCAACCATAGAGAGATGGAGACTGTGGTAATTGTAGCTATTGGTGTCTTGGCTACAATCTTCCTGGCTTCCTTTGTGGCCTTGGTAGTAGTCTGCAGGCAGCGTTACTGTAGAACGAAAAATCTTCTTACACACTACAACAACAAGTAAGAGTTGGACTTGTAAGATTTAAAGTTTTCTTTCCTGAAATGCAAAATTGATAGCCTAAGCTTATGGCCCTTTTACAAGGGCCGACAGTCTTTTAAATAACTGCACGAGCGCTGACGTCACCGCTAAGGTCGTCAACGATCGTAAAGAGCGTTTACACAGAAAGACTTGACACTGGATCGCAGACTTCTTGTCCGCTTCTCGCTCAGCGCTTCACCTCCTGCGTGAAGTGCTAAGCAGGAAGCATTTAGACAGGACGAGAAATCAGTGATTCAACAATGTTTTTTAAGCTGACTGAAAAGTCAGCTTAACGAACCAGGAACTAATAATGAGTGATTTTTGTGCATTTACACTGAAAGATTATCGCTCAAAATCATTCGTTTGAACGAATTTTAAGGGAATCATTACGTGTAAATGGACCATTAGGATAAGCCATCCATGTCAGATTGCTGGGAGTGTGATTTTCACCCCCTT
This sequence comes from Eleutherodactylus coqui, assembly GCF_035609145.1. Lineage (NCBI taxonomy): Eukaryota > Metazoa > Chordata > Amphibia > Anura > Eleutherodactylidae > Eleutherodactylus > Eleutherodactylus coqui. The sequence continues at coordinate 33,356,529 of NC_089849.1, forward strand.
CCCGATCATCAGCTAATTAAAAAGTTTGCGGCGCTCATTCCCTTTAAGGTTTACCACAAACCGCTCTGTACTTTTGGTAGTGGCTGTTTCTTAATTACTGTAGTCCCTTCAATGAACTGATTGGACACCAAGTGATCTTATATTAATGGCTTCTCCTAAGGATAGGCCATCAATTTTATATTTCCAGTTTACCCTTATAAGGAGTATGCGTCAGACGAGTAACCCATACTATGTGACATAAAATCTGTCGCCACAGCTATCATATATATTTTTTGATTTATGTGGTGGCAGCAAGATGAATAGGTAGTACCATAACTCCACCACTGGTTGAATATAGTAAGTACGATATATACAGGGCCAAAGGGGCTTCATTTTCATATAATGGATAATTGTATGTAAAACAGATTCCCAATATATGTCATCAAAGTCTCTACTTTGGTTGGACGTGACTACCATTATTCTCCATAGGGTATGGCCATCACTATGATGGTTGCGATACATCTACACTAAAGCCTTCAGGGAATATGTATTACACTGTTAAGCTGGCCATATATTTTGGATAGCTGTCATTCAGCTGACAGTTCTATTACTAGTCTTGTATATACAGAGATTTAAAGGGGTTTGCCATAAACCCTTCATTTAGCAGATCAACAGGGTGCTGAGAGTTGGACCCATCCAATGAGATCTTGATATCCTTATCTCAACCCCTTAGTGACGGCCCCATTGCCTTTTTACATCCTGCCTAAGTGGGCTTTAATCCTCAGGGACGTAAAAACATGCATTCCCTGAGGATTAAAGCCCTGGGAGCTGAGGACGTGACCGCTACATGCTGTCAGTTACTTGAGATAGCCAACAACATGGAGCTGTCATGGGGGGCCACGGAGAGCCCCCCTCGGCAATGCGATTGATGCTATCCAATGGATCACAATAGTGCCGATCACAATGAAGTCAATAAAAAGTGAAAAGAAGGTTAAAGATTCAGCTGCCCTGATGGATCGGATCCATCAAGGCAGCTGAGAGTACTCACCCCCGTCCTCCGTGATGTCCCTCGGTGATCTGGTCCTCTGAGACCTGACGTCTCTCTTCTGCACATGCGTGCCAGACGTATGACATCACAAACACGCACAGAAGGCCGTAAAGATCACGTAAAAGTTAAAAAAAAGTTAAAGTTTCATCTTCCCTCACCGATGCAATCAGTGAGAGGAGATGAAACTTTTTACCGGAGGCCTCCGTATTTGAACTGCGACGTGATCTTTCTCCACAGACTGTAACCGGATTCTGTGTATGCGCCCATCGGCAAAATGCCGGACACGTTCTCAGGAGTCTGGGAGCTCAGGAAATGTAAAATCTCCTTGCTCCTGGCTACCAAAGGTCGCCGTGAGCCTGGAGAAGTGACCGCTGGCCTCGTTGAGCGGTCCCTGGTAACATGATAAAAAGATAGTGATCTACCTTAGGCCGGTCTCATATAATTAGATAGGAATTACAGATTCTGCATGCATCTGAACCACGGTAATACGTGGATCAATCGCACTGGATTACACTATTTTGCTCACATTAGCAGGATGGAATTGTGTAATTCACTCGCAGAAAACAGAAAGCAGCAGATTCTATTTTACTGCGGATATCTGCAAAATAGAGCCCATTGTGCTCCATGGTCGCGGATATACCCGCAATCCATATGCAACTACATCGTGTACGGGCTGCGGGTACCTGTGTCATCACTAAGCACTGCGTGGGAAAGGTAAATAAAAAGTGGTGTACTGTGCATGACCGGCTGCGTAAGTACACAGTTATGCACAGTACATTACGCGGCCATACGCAGGGTCACGGATGGGCTCACAGTGGATTCCACATATGGCCGTATGAGCCAGGAGTTATTCAGACCGCTACCAGTAATATGTAATTTACAAGAAATCACAGAGGTGAGGGAAAAAACAAAGACATTATTCACAGAAAAAGCCAAAAATACACAATACCTGAAGGTCTGCAAAGCAGACACGGTCGCCATAGGCGGTGTGGCCTCGGCGCGGCCCGTTAGCCTATGCGTTTTGGCCAAAATGCAGTACCAACACCCGCATTTTATTAGTATACATTAGTATTTTTGTATGTAGTTTGCTAGTTGGTGGGGGAACCCAAGATGTCAGCCAGTGTGGCCCACTTTAGAGATACAGGGCAACCCGCTGTTATATCAGCCAGGGTTGATATCCTGTATGGTGGGTCACCATCCATCTATGGCTGGCATCTTTGGTATCGTTCACATGTGCAGGCTATTAGTATATGCAGTCACTCCTCCCCAATCTGGGCTGAGTTGAGTGGGTGACTGCATATTAGCCTGCTAGGAACAAGCTGCTCCTCCACTTTATTGTCTGGCTGACTGCATATCTCCAGGGCTTACGGCCATTGTGCCTGCCCTACGGCGATTGTGCCTGCCTTATGGCGATCGTGCCTATGGTGACTGTGTCTGCTTTGCAGACCTTCAGGTATTGTGTATTTTTGGCTTTTTCTGTGAATAAAGTAATTTACAAGAAGCCCCGGGAACGCTCACCTTCTTGCAGTTCCAGGAGCAGCTTGTTGAGCGCCTTCTGTTTGAGACCGCCGCACCTCAGCAAGCTTATGAAGCTTCATAGAGCACCACTTTTTACACCCCATCCTTGCAGCTGAGGTCAAGAAATATCCCCCCAAAAAGTATGGGAGGAGGAGGGATACCTGGTTTTATTGCCCTATGTGCCCATCCTAACCAGGCCTCCGTAATTACCCCTGTCTTCGGACAAACCACACAGTTTACATTATTACTTTTATCTATGATTTAGGGAACACCAAAAAAAGTGTGGTAGGGTGGGGGGGTTATTTTTAGGGAGTCAATTTTTTTTCCACACAAGTGAGCAATGGGGTCTGGAATTAATTCAGTTGTGTCATGAAATCCAACGGGTGTTCCCTCCATTATAGGCCTAGCCATGTGTCCTATAAGTAGATTAGGGCCACAATGGGTATGTTTCTGAGCACGGGACAAACAGGGGTATCCATTTTGGGGTGTAACTCCTCACTCATTTTCATGTGCACTATAGAAAAAAAATGTCTTTAAAATGACGTATTTGCAAAAATATGAAATTTTATTTGTTTCTCCTCTAAATTGCATTAATTCCTGAAAAAAATTGTGATGTAAAAATACTCATGACACCCCTCAGTAAATACATTAAGGGGTGTAGTTTTTAAAATAGGGTCATTTGTGGGGGTATCTATCATTCTGATACCTATGAGCCTTTGCAATATTGGGATGGTGCAGGAAAACAAAGTGTTCCTCAAAATGTTGATTATCAATGTTAAATTTGTACAGCTCCTAAATGGTTAAAAAATGAAAGTTTTTCAAATGTGCATCCAGAATAAAGTAAACAGGTGGAAATATATAGCTTATCAATAATTTTTTCAAAATATTCTCAATTTTGGCGCTTCTAATGAATATGCAAAATTTCTATCGGTCTATTTTTACCACCTAAATGAAGTACAACATGTGGCGAAAAAACAATGTCAGAATCATTTGGATATGCAAAACCTTTATGGAGTTATTCTATATCAAAGTGACACGTCAGATTTCCAAAATTTGGCTCCGTCACTAAGGAGCAAACAGTCTTCGTCACTAAGGGGTCAAAGACAGGCCATCAACACTGTAGTCCCGTAAGATGAAACCATATTTGTAAATCTTTCTTTGTATTCTTAAAAGGCCAACCGTGGATTTGATTGGTGCAATGGAAACTCAGTCTGAACCGTCAGAACTGGAACTGGATGATGTTGTGATCACAAACCCACAAATTGAGGCAATTTTGGAAGATGAAGACTGGATTGAAGATGCATCGTATGTTTGCATATTAATACAATTTTAGTAATTTTACTAAAAAGACCATCTCTTTGGAAAGACCCCACCATCATGACTATTGTCTTCTTCATTGCGAGCACACCCCTCTAGGAATACAATTTGCTTAATTTTGGGGGATTACCTTAAACGGGTTATTCCAAGATATAAAGTAAGGGTGCTATCACACCAAATAATTTATCTTTTAACCCTTTCCAATCCACTGTCTGACATCTGAAGACATTCTGATTGAAGGCTGTACAGCTCCAATGTCGGAAGACGTCCGGCAGGGTATTTTTACTGTATATTACTGGCCGTTCTGTTGTCGGGGGCCTCTCCAGCAAGTCCCATACCACAGTACTGGCTCTACCCAGCAGATGGCGCCATTGTATAATGGCAGAAAGAGAAAGCCCCCCTAGGAAACCCTGAATCCAAAACAGGATTGCAAAGGGTTAAATGAGTGAACAATGCCAGAGGTCGCTCGTGCAGCCTGTTTATACTTGTAGATACATCGTTGGCTCATTCAAACGAGAAATCATTCAGTCATTGACATTCACTTTATAAGTGAATGAGAATGATTGAACGATCAGTACTTAAACCGAACGATTAGTCAATGGGCCAACGATGATTTTTATGCCTGCATAAAATGAATGACGAACGAAAAGCCAACGACTTATTGTCCGCCGTTCAATCGCTGGCTGCGTTTACACTTAATGTTATCGTTCATTTTTGCTCATTCTAATGATTTTTTGGACGATAGTCGTTACGTGTTAAAAGGTCTAAAGATATTAAGTTATACCCTAACCACAGGTTAGAGGATAACCTTATCACAACACTGGGACTTCTATTAATATGGAGAACAGGGGTCCCGCAGGTCTCCTCATGAGTGAAGCAGAAGACACGCATGTGCACTGCCACTAATTACACCGTAAATAACTGCATTCAATTGCTCAGATGCTGTAATTTGGCAGTGTGCATGTGCATCCGCTGCTCCATTCATGCAGGGACCTTCGGGGCCCCCATTCTAAGGATCAGTGGTGGTTCCAGTGGTCAGACCACATTGACCACACAGTTTTTCCCTAAGGGATAACTTTATATCTTCGGATAACCGCTTTAAAGGAGTTTCACTATACTGTACACAAAGCCATCTAGGGCCTTCATGATTGGGCAGAATACGGAAACTTCTAAAATTGGAGCTCCCTACCCAAAAAAACAAACAAAACAAAACTGCCCATTACATACATACTCAGTATTCTCTGGGAGAGCAAAATTATAGTTTGAGTTAAAGGTATAACTACCCCTGGCTGTTTATGGGTCTGCACTTCTTCACTTTCCCTACATATGGACTTTTCTAAATAACCTATGCAGAGGTTTCTGTGAACATAGCTATTGGCAGTGGTAGTGGTTAGGCTTAATATTATCTGGCTGCTTTTATGTATATTTTGTGTGGCAAGATGTAGGCACTATGTGGCAGGCAATATTAGATACTACTGTATTGCGGTAGTATTTAGTCACTGTATGGAACTATTAGATAAGTAGTATAGATATATTTCTTTTCATTCCTTACCTACAAGAGATTATCCCAGGGGATCTCCAGTACACATTTTGACACCTCCACCTACTCTACTTTGACCATAAACCACACCTATACTGTGCATAATGCAAATGATATTACATGTCTATGTTTCATACAGAATTACACAATCAACATTGGTTTCCTTGTTTCCACAGTGGCCTGGTGTCTCATTGCATTTCAATTCTAAAGGTATGTATAGAACGGACAGACCATAATAGGCCATTTGTAGTAGTTTGGTTCCAGAGAATAGACCTTGGCATTTTTTTCTATGTTTACACAAGCAATTCCATGATCATGGTGGCAGTACCCACACTCAATTACTACAAAAGTTTCAAGTTAAGATACATTTTATAAAAAGAAAAAGTTTTGGTACCGTGTAAGCCAGTAGAGCAAAATATGATTGTTCTCAGCAAGAGAAACCAAGTGATCTTGTAGATATGATACCTTTTAATGGCTAACAAAAACACATGATGATATAGCGAGCTTTACAACCTACGCAGGGTTCTTCCTCAGGACCCTAGGTAGGTTCGAGAGATCGTTATAACATCAAGTATTTTTGTTAGCCATTAAAAGGTATCATATCTACAAGATGACTTGGTTTCTTTGGCGAAGAACAATCACAAAATACATTTTTATACAAACCCAGATAGCCCCTTTAATAAGCCTTTTTCATTATAGATATGCCATACACTCACTGAAAAGTTGGTTGCTATGACTATGGGGTCGGGTGCCAAAATGAAAACTCCATCAAGTTTGAGCGACATCATTCTTGTTGCAAAGAGAATAAGCCCAAGGTAAGAATGGTTTCTTGCGTGTCAAGCTAAGTCCACATGCTAAGTGTTGCAGTATCGTTTTGGCCCTATATTGTCCCAAAAAAAACTTTTGGGGGGCCTTCAATTAGTTGAGATCAAGTATTCTTACTATTGGGCTGTTTAAAGAGATGCTGACTTATTTACTCTATTACAACCACTGGATGAAGAATGAGTATTCTCAAAATCAGTATGTGGCAATCATATATACTGGTGCTTGAAAGTTTGTGTACCCTTCTGAAATTTTCCATATTACTGCTTATAGTTGACCTAAAACTACATCAGATATTCGAACAAGTCCTAAAAGTAGATAGAGAGAACCAAAATAAATGAATGAGTCACAAATATTGGACTTGGTCATTTATTTCTTGAGGAAAATGATCCAATATCACTGTGTGAGAGTGGCAAAAGTATGGTAATTAGTGGTGTAACTATAGGGGGGTGCAGAGGATGCAGTTGCACCCTTGCCCAGGGGCCTTAGGGGGCCCATCAGGCTTCTCTTCTCCATGTAGGGAGCCCAGTATTATGAAGAGAGCATTATACTTGGGGGCCCTGTTACAGATTTTGTACCAGTGCCCAGAAGCTTCAAGTTACACCTCTGATGTGAACCTGTGCTTTTAGTAACTGGTGTGACCCTCTTATAACTACATCAAAAACGTTTCTGTTAATTGTTGATTAGTCCTAGGGGAATTTTAGCCTCCCCCCCCCCCCCCCCCGTACAAAACAGCTACAACCCTTATGTTGGTGGGCTTCCTCCCATTAACTGCTTTCTTCAGGTCCCTCTACAAAATGGTCAGAACTTTGATTTGGCCATTCTAAACCTTTAACTTTATTCTTCATTAACCATTCTTTTTTAAAATGACTTGTTTGCTTTGGGTCGTTGTCTGACCCATTTTCTCTTGAGATTTGGCTCACAGATGTCCTGACATTTTCCTTTAGAATTTGCTGGTATAATTTAGAATTCATTGTTCCATCAATAATGGCAAGCTGATCGAGATGCAACCAAACAGGCCCAAACAAAGATAATACAGCCACCATGAATTTTCTTTTTGTAATGCACTGCTTTTCTTTCTCCAAATGTAACGCTTCTCATTTAAGCCAAAGAGTTCTATTTTGGTCTCATCCGTCCACAAAACATTGTAACTTTCTGGCTTGTCTAAGTGATCTTTAGCAAACTGTAGATGGACAGCAATGTTCTTTTTGGAGAGAAGCAACTTTCACCTTGCAATCCTGCCATGCACACCATTGATGTTCAGTTTCTGATGGTGGACTCATGAACATTAAGCTAATATGAGAAAGGCCTTTGGATGCTTAGAGGTTACCCTTGGTTCCTTTGTGACCTCACAAAGGTTGGTCGACCACTGTGGGGAAGGTAATAATGATCTTGAATTTCCTCCATTTGTACACAATCAGTCTGACTGTGGCTTGGTGGAGTCTAAACTCTTTAGAGATGGTTTTTGTTGCTTTTACCAGCCCGATGAGCATCAACAACTCTTCTTCTGAGACCCTCAGAAGTATCCTTTTTCCTGCTATAATACACTTCCACAAACATGTTGTGATCAGACTTTGAAAGATCCTTCTTCTTTAAATAAAACAGATCGCCCACTCACACCTGATTGAAGGGGAGTCAGGTGTTTTCAATCAATGGGATGACATATTATCTGCTAATCCTAAAGGTTCACATACTTTTGCCCTTACAGACATGATATTGGATCATTTTCCTCAATAAATTAACAAGTCTTATATTTTTGACTCCTTTGTTTGATTTAGTTCTCTCTATCCATTTTTAGGACTTGTATGAAAACTTGATGTAGTATGAGGTCAAATATAATCAGAAAAATCCTGAAAGGATTGCAAACTTTTAAGCACTACTGGTCCTGGACTATTTTGTCTTCTTTTATAGCTGAAACACGACAGGAACCAGTATTCTATTTTGAGCCATCTTTGTAGCCTCTCTCTCTTTGTCCTTCCAGAAACAGCACCACTCTTGTCTAGGGGCTGTGTCTGATATCACAACTTAGCATAATTCATATCTACCAAATAGGGGAAATGTGATGCTTCATTGATAACTCGAATGTGGCTCATGTGGGGGTGGAGAAAGGGGTCACTCTAGAAGAACATATGGCAGCGACCGCTCTGTTGGGAAACGCCTTTTAGTTTTTCAGAAGATTTAATTTGTAGAATTATCTCGGATAAGAATATCTCACATTATGCTGAGTTGTAGTTTTGCAACAGCTGGAGACTATTAGTTTGTATAGTTAGTGCACCTGGCAAGGACTCGCAGCGAGGTCAGCTGTTTGGTTGGCTGAACTAATATGCATGACAATTTACAATGAAATCACAATATGCCTCAGCATTGTCACCAGTGAATGAAACAGCCTTATTCTCAATTAGATTTGCTCAGCCCACACAATGTCTGCTTCCTGTGTAGTCTAGTCGAGCTTCTAAGTAAAAGTGAATCCTGCCTGTAGGTATAACACTATATATATTTTACAGTTGCCATTTTTATAGGCCCACAGTCCTTCCTTACAATTGTTACAAATGCAGCAGTATATTGGCCTTTAGACTAGGTAAATAAGTTAACGTTCATGCCTTGAGGACAAGCAGCCAAATAAAAATCGGAATTTACCAGTAGACCTCACATCAGTGGCTATACACAATAAAGTAGGCTGATGGTTGAACAATTGTTGAACGGATGATCATCTGGAGAACGGTCATTTCATAGAGAAAGCCATACATTTTAATCCATATTGGCTATTAGAGATATTCAATTTGGTCATACATGTTAAATGACACCAAACGACAGATGCAAGGAATTTGTTTGAAGATTCTTTTGAAGAAAGATCATTCATGGATGATAGCTCTTTCTTCTGAGTATCTTTTGAAAATTTCAGACGTGGCTGACTTCTTCCTAGATGATGACAGTGTGGCATTGGCCTGCTGAAACGATTGTTTGTTGTTATACTTCACCCAGCGATTCTTTTGGTTAAAATTGTCCATTTTCATCCACTTTACCCCAACGTGTATGGAGACCTTTAGAGCTTGATATTGGGGCACAAGGCTCTTTTCTTTCAGGACAGCTTCCTCCTCATATAGTGACTTTAGAGTCTCAATTTATGTTAGCGTTGGTGGGATTTACAATAGCACACAACAGAGCAGAGAGGGAAGCAGCATTATCAGGTATAAAGAATGCTTGGCTGTGGGGCAAGTGCAATAACTATGGCCACAAGTATGGCAGCAATCAAGCATCTGAAAAAGGAGTGTGCAAAGACTTTAGAGCAAAGTCTTTGACGGGACTCATGTCTATGTCCATCTGGCTTTAGTTGCCCCATAAAAAAGTTAGGTCATGTGTTTTAGAGGTTAAAATGGCAAGCAGGCTGTGGTTCTACTGAAGCAGTAGAGGAAACAAAAAAGTCATGATAGTTGAAAAGCTCTGTACTGTATAAATGATGTACAGTGTGATATCATAACTCTACTGGTTTTCCAGTTCTGAGTTAATGAAAACAGTGGTGTTAGATTGGTGACAAGAGTGCTACTGTTTCTTGAAAAAAAACGAGCTTTTATCTAATTTCATACAAGCCCTTTCCGATCTGCTATCATAATTATTTGACTCCCGCTGCCTCATGATGATTAGGACAGGCTTCTTCCACACTTTGATTAAATGCTTCCGGGTCCAGAAATTTCTCTTTTTTTTTCCCTCCTCGCTTTAAAAAAAAAATAAAAAAATTTCAACAAGCTGTATTTTTTCCAATGGTATCACTTAACATATTGAAAAACTTTTTAAAAATTCCAAGTGGATTAAGTAAAAACCTGTAATTGTAGTTTTTTGGAGGATTTTATTCGTACAGCATCTATGGTGCGGTAAAATGACATGATAACTTTATTCTGTGGGTCAATACGATTATAGACATGCTACATTTAGTTGTTTTTTTTCAAGCTACTAGTTGAAAAAGTATATATAAAAATGTACTTTCTGTGTCCATCTTCTGACAATGGGAAGTGTTGGGTTTGTGCCACACATGACATTTTCCATGATGGCTAAAAGTTCAATTTTAGACTATCTACACATGGGTGAGTGCGATATCAGGGTCACCACAGTGCGTTTTGATGCGATGCAAGGCGTTTTTATGGCAAAAATGCCTTCCATCAATTCATTTAAGTAGTGATCATCCAATGCGATCCTCCAACCTGGCTGAAAGTCGCACTGGAAGATCGGCAAGGGTTTCCATTGTTTTCAGTGGAAACCTCACATCACACACTGTGCAATGTGTTTTACTGTCCAATTGAAAACAAGGACAACACTCACGTATATGACTCCATTCAAAATAATGGGGTTCATATTTGTGGTCTTGCAATGCACAAATCTTGCACGAGTTTCTCTGACATGTGAAACCGGTATTAATTATCTGATCAGAGAACCTTCTTCCATGTGTTTTTGGAGTCTGTCACATGCTGTTTGGCAAACTCCAAACAGGTTTCCTTATAACGGTGTTTTTTTTCTGGCCTCTCTCCATAAATTGTTACTTTGTTGAGCGTTCGGCTTATAGTGGTGCTACGAACAGATACTTCCATCTCCACTGTGGATTTCCAGAGCTCCTTCATAGTTATCATTGGTGTCTATGTTGAGTCTCTGATTTATGCATGCCTTACCCAGTCTATGAGTTTGGGTTGGCGACCTTCTCTTGTCAAGTTTTTAGCTGTAGCCTATTCTCTCATTTTCTGGGATGTTCAAAGTTTGAGAATTTTTTTTTTTTATAATCCAACCCTGATCTGCACTTCTACACAACTTTTTCTCTGATCTGGTTAGAGCTCCTTCATCTTCATGCTACTTGTTTAGTAATCGTGGAGACTCGGAAGTGTTTCAGAACAGGTGTCTTTATAATGATATAATTTGACTTCTAGAGTCAATTGCCTAGACCAGACCTTATTTATGGGTTTCATAGCAAATAGGGTGAATATATATACACACACAACTTTTCAGTTATTTACTAAACGTTTAGCAATTTGGTTTGATTTAAAGAGTGGGTCTTAGGCGTAACCTTTTATAAAAGCAGCACAAGGTGTTAGCTTAATTTTACATACATAGATGCCCCTTCCTCAGTACTTAGTTGGGAATACACATCCAGCACTATAATGTATTCCAAATGCAAAATACTAAGGAAGGGCCACTATGCCCCAAAAACGTGTATGAATGATGGTTTGAATAAAAACAGAACAGTTGCTCTAAAATTAACTTAACATCTTGTGCTTCTCTTAACCCCTTGAATGGCGGGTTTCCTACCACCCTGTCGTGCCCACCAGGGCAGGTTTTTTTAAAATGGTCTAATCATTAAATTTCAACTAATTTTGCAGTTGCGTCTCAAGAGCCATAACTTTTTCATTTTTCGATTGACATGGCCATATGAGGGCTTGTTTTTTGCGGGACAAGTTGTGATTTTTTAAACAGGGGGGAGGAAAAAAAGAAATGGGGAAAAAAGAAAAAAAGGGGCCATGTCATTAAGGGGTTAAATAATGTATTAATTTCCTTCTCTGGGTCATTACGACGCATGGATACCACATGTGTGATTGTATTTTTGATTTTTTACAAAGTAAAGGGAGACAAGTGTTTTTATAATTTTTTTTATAATTTTTTTACTTTATTTTTTTTTTATGTCCCTTTAGGGGACTTCCATAGGGACCCATCAGGACCCCTGATCACATTCCGGGGGTCCGATGGTGACAGCCCTTTACATGCTGCAGTCACATAGACTGCAGCATGTAAAGGGTTAACACAGCAGAGATCGGAGGTTTTCTCTGATCTCTGCTGTAAGAGCTGGTACCTAGCTGTCCTCTGACAGCTAACAACCAGCTCTCCCTGCCACAGAGACCATCGGCTTGCTTCTGACAAGCCGATGGTCTCTATGGCAACCTGTAAACAAACCAGTGCATGAGATTGCCGGCATATCGGCAATATCTTCTGCTGGTTTTTCAAAGCCCTTGCACTGCTCTGTGTGGGTCTGTGCAGGCAGAGCACACTGTCACAGCTTGTGGCATTGTGCTCTGCAGCTCCCATAGTGATACATAGCCCAGAAATCTTCGGGGCTATGTTGCTATGAGCAGTGGAGCTCGTCCTGGAAAATTTCCGGGCGTGCCACTCAAGGGGTTAAAGCAGGTTGTGCGTACACTTACTGTTTTATTTACATTGGCTTGTATATACGTCCTCCTCCCAAGGTTGTGATGTCTTAAGGCCCTTTTACACGCAACGATTGTCGCTCAAAATTCGTTTAAACAGCAGAAAGTGAGTGATAATAGTTATGTGTAAACGTGGGCAGTAATGGACAATTCATTCAAATGTTGTTCAATTAGCCGGCATAAAAAAACATTGTTTGATCGTTCAAAATATGCTCCGTTTGAATGGAATTTTGAGTGGCTGCACGATAGGTTTTGTTACCTTGCATACATTTACTCATTATGTACTCTGCTGCGAGGAGACAATAGAATTCTGCCACGCGGATAACCATCGCATAAACACATGCTTAGCTGAGCAAACAATTTGTGGAGCAAATGCAGATGATTAAAAACAATTATCTGTACGTGTAATTTTATTCAAAAATGTCAACAGTTCGTTCAGTAATGCTCTTGTTTAAGTGATAAGCGTTGGTGGAAAAGGGCCCTTCGGGTTGGCTGTATTGGTCAAAAACTTTAGTATAACCTTCTCCTTCCTTGGATAAAAATAAATGCTCTACAAAAATACCTGCCCTTCCTTCCTGGGTGTTACTTCACCCCCTTTTTTTAATAATATTTTCCAACTGTAACAATTTGGACCTAAATTAAGATTTATTTTAATTACAATTTGTAGACCAACAAAACATACTTCCACAAGGCACTGGATGTGCGATTAAACATGATCTTTCATCCAATGTTGCTTTATTCTCATATTTAGAGTTGACGATGTGGTTCGTTCTATGTATCCTCCTTTGGACCCGAAACTACTAGATGCAAGGTATGTATTTTGGTCTTTGACATTGAGTTAGGTCCTCACGGACCTCCTACTATATAAGGAACTTGCTTCAACTGAAGGAAACTTCCATGCACCTAAAACAAAGCAGGACTTTTGCAAATCTTTAACTTTGTAATTTGAATATGTATAATACTTCAGAATAAGGGCTCAGTCACATGGGCCCCAATCCGCCCGTGTTTCTGCACAATAAGACGGCCGCACCGCGTGCGGACGACTCTCTACATGAGCGGCTCCATTGCCGGCCATGGGTTCTTTCACCGGCCGGTGCGGAGAGTCGTCCGCACCTGCAGTGCGGCAGTCTTATCGTACAGAAACACGGGCAGATCGGTGCCCGTGTGACTGAGCCCTTAAGATGCTATTACACAGAACATGCAGGCGCAGATGCCCTACAGGTTGTCTCAGCAATAGTCTTTCCTGTGCTTTTAGACAGGATTATTATTATTTGTGAATGGAGTTGGAGCAGGCTGGAGAGCGTTGCAGCTCGCCTGCTTCTATTCACAGTAAGCAGACAGTCGTTTATAAGTTGACTGCCTGTTTACACGGGCTTATCTGTCATCCAGTTTTCTGCATGTAGAAACTGAATGCCGAACAAGAAATGATTGAATTCTCATTCGGTCAGTTGGAGCATGGAATTACACTGAACAATTATTGTTCAGATTCTTGCTGGATCGTGGGAATCTACACTATTATCTGTCCTTGGAGAAAGGCTTTAAGTCTACATAGTTTGTTTGTAGTCTGCAACCAAGGACACACACAGGTTTGCATAAACTGTAAACGCAAAACATTATATTTTTTTCAAAATCAACACCATTTGTAAAGTTGACTTATTTTATATGCATTTCAAAAGTATACGCTTTCTTTAAAGTTAAGCAAAGTTTGAATCTTTGAGATCCCTTCCAAGGGAGTTTAAATGTATTCCAATGGGTTTCCTCTGTTACCAGTACATAGACATAAAATTAATGGCATTATAATTACTTTGAAGAGATCTCCACAAAAGGTGAGGCTTTATCTTGAATTTGCTTTTTATGGGAAATGGCCAATTCTGGACACCATTTTAAAATTATTTTCAGAAACCCATAAGATGCTAAAACTTGTTTATGTATTTCTATTTCCAGAACAACGGCTCTCCTGCTGTCTGTGAGTCATCTTGTTTTGGTGACAAAAAATGCCTGTCACCTGACAGTTGGCATGGATTGGATCGATAAGTCTCTTTCAGCAGCTGAAGAACATATGCAAGTTCTCAGAGAAGCTGCGATGGCTACTGAACCTGAACGGGTGATCACAGGAGCAGATAACTTTCTGCAAGAACAGTCTACGATCTAGAAGCATGGACCAGGATGATAGTCAAGCAACCCTCAAAATGGTTTCTTCAGTAGCCTCAACTTTTCAGATTTCCAGACACTCCAGGAAAGTATAGATAACTAAAGTGTCCTTTTTCAAAAAATATAACTGGAACAGCTCTGGTTGAGATAAGGAACTGATGAGAAATTTAATGAAGTTGTGCGAATTCCTGCTATTCACATTTCTTGATTCCTTACGTACACGGGCACCTGATCCTGGACACTTCATAAGGAGACTAGTTAATATGGCCTTGACTGTGAAAGTAGATACTTTAAATTGTAACATTGATGCACTGTTAGGTCTAATGTAAGGCTGACAGGGCAAGGACCAGGGCTAATCTCTTTGTTCTTTGAATATCTATCATTCACTGTACCATTACCAGTTTTTCCCTCAAGTGTTAGTTCTCATTCAGATGGCTAAATATTTTGGCCGTGTGCTGTTCGTGTACGTCACAGACAGTGGACGGCCCTATAAGCAGCCTATGAAGCTAAGCCCACGAACATAGTTTCACATTGATAGATGGTCCATATAAAAGAAATTGATGCATATCCTAGTCTTGTCCAATTTCAGAGATGAGAGTAACACCTGTGTGCAAAGTCCATGAATATCAGTGAGCAGATGGGTCCATGGGCTATCCAACGGGAATATTACACATGAACGCAGGATCAGAGTACACAGGGCTTGTTTGTAGTCTAGAACCATAAAGATACAGCTCTGCGTAGGAGCTGTAAACACAAAATGGGATAATTGGTATAATCAAGACAGTTTCTAAAGTTGCTTAAATCTTCATTAGATGTAGTTGCAAAAATGTATAGGCTTCAAAATCTGAACATCCAAGCTTATTACAAGATTAGAATCTACAAATGGGCCATTTACTAAATGTTCTTCACACGACACACTGGTCGTTGTTGGCTGCAGCTACCCATTATAACAGTTGTAAAAGGTCCTCCATAATATATTCCATGATACCCACCTTATTTTTAAGCTTTCACTTTGCTCATTCCTATAAGTAGAGGCTTAAAAGGAATTGTACCAAAATTGACTTGATTAGGTGATAAAAGTCTGAACAGTGAGGATCCCACCGAGACTTGCACCTATCTCAGTCGGAGAGGTCCTGTCTCCCCGTCCCGTCCTCACTGCAGTGCGGTGGTTAAATGAAAGCAGCACTCAAGCATGTGCTGTACTGCGCCATTCCTTTCAACAAGGCTGATGGAAAAAAAGAGTACACGTGGTCAGCACTCCATGCACACTGCTCTTTACTGCGGGCGGTGAAATAAGCCTGCAGTGAAGATGACAGGTGGCCATAAGACCCCTATAGAAAGGTTTTAAGTCATAGTAACATAGTATGCAAGGCCGAAAAAAAGGAAATATGTCCATCCAGTTCAGCCTATTATCCCCCCAGCGTTGATCCAGAGGAAGGCAAAAAAAACAAAACCTATGTTCCAGTCTCCAATCTGGCAAGCAGAACAGTCCCTGGATCACCAATATTTTCAAAGTTATTAATGATAAGATATAATATTGTATAGCTCAAGAAAAGACGTCCAGGCTCTTCATGTAGGGTTCTTATAGAGTTCCCCATCACCAAGTCCTCAGGCAGAGCGCTCCATAGTCCCACTGTTCTTACAGTAAAGAACCCCTTTCTATGTTGGTGTAGAAACCTTGTTATGTTCACAGTCCTGGGTATAAACAGATGATGGTAAAGATCTCTGTATTGTCCCCCTGTGTTTATACATAGTTAGGAGGTAGCCCCTCAGCTGTTTTTTTTTTAACGTAAATAACGCCAAATTTTGATTACCCCTCTGGGTACTATCGCCCATGCATTCTATTTATTACATTACTTGCCCGCCTTTGTACCCGCTCATGCTCTGATATACCCTCCTTGAGTACCGGTTCCCAGAACTAAAACACAATATGCCAATGTGTGGTCTGACCAGTAAGTCAATTTTGGTACAACCACATTAAGGGTAGGTCTACCGATGCAGCTGTGGGTTCTGTCAGATTTCAAAGATGCTGACTGAACGCAAAATAGTTTTGGGGGCATTGTGTCCAAGGAAGCCTAGTCGAAATTTAAAGGGATGGCCCAGAATTAAAAAAGGGCATCTGTTCATGTCCAAAAACTGTACGTAGAATTGCAAACTCCTGTCCTTTCATTTGAAGGTTTCTGGGAAAATAAATTGTTTGGGGCAGGGTCTTTTTTCCCCCTAATTTTAGACCTGTTTAACAAGAATTACTGCTGGTGCCACCTTCTCATGCCTGGAGTCTCACTCACAACTCCTATAGCTACTATTTTATGAATACTGACTTGTAAATTTGTTGCTGCAAAAATAAAAAACTCCTCCTGAAGGTTGAACATAAATAGATTCTACTTTTATATCTAGTACCTGTACAGCATACAGTAGTGGTAAAAAATAAAATTGTGAGTTTGTAAAAGCAAATAAAGCGCAAAAGTATAACTTATTTTCATTCATGCACTGGAAATATTACAGTGAATTCAAAATCAAAACTAACATTTATACAGTTTGTTACCCCTTTCCAGAAACAAATAAAATTTTGACTTAAAAAAAAAAACCCAAAACAAACCGACCAAAGCCAGCATTTTTCTATAAAAACTTAAAAATGTAATGCATACTTAGAAAAAATGTTTAAGACTTCTTTACTTTGAATTACTGAATATTTAGTGTAATAACCATTTTTTCTGAGAACTGCTCGACATGTGTTGGATGGAGTCTACCAACTTCTGACACCTGTGGTATTCCACTCCAAGAAGATTCTACTATAGTCCCCAGTTCTGCATTTTTTTGCCTCATAAACCACATTTTTTATGATCATTTTATCTGAGCAGCCTATAATTTTGCTGCACTTGTCTATATATTTTCAATTTATATATATTTTAACTTTTTAATAAAAGCACATCCTTCATGAGAGATTCTTGCAAATCTCATCCACTTTGCTGCTTAGGCTCGGGTTTAAGATTCCCGGAGGAATTTCCATAAGGAAATTTCACCAAATGTGAACCCAGCCTTTTTTTGTTTAACATTACTGTATATCAAATCTGCAGATTTCTCCTCTCTGGTAGAGTTGCTTCTTAGTTTACATTAGATAGACCCTGTCACCACTGTACATTATGCAGCATTGTAAATTATAAATTTCTTTAATAAACTGTTGGGCGAGTCATAATCACTGACTTTTGGTCATATTGGGTGACTGATCTAGATTGACAGCTTTTCATTCAGGTAGTTAAAGTGCATGTTCTTCTGCAAAAGGATATTCCTAGGACTCTGTTGGTTCAGGGCCATCCAATTTATAATGCATACAAATGTTTGGTGTAAGACAAGATCCAACATCTCACTGGCAGTCTCAGGAGAACATCAGCTATTCTGGACGCAGCACGATTAAAGTGCTCATTACAGGACCAGCATGTTCTAGATCCCACTTCTTCCAGGCTGTGCTTCTATCACCAATTTAGCAACGTCCTTGCACTTTTTCTAGTGAAATGTCTATTTTGAGGGTAGGAAAAAAAAACAAAACAAAAAAACAAAAACAGCACACAGAGTTTTGAAAAGACACAGCTAACCAAAAGGATAGCATTTCTTACTGAAAATTCATTTTTTCCGAGCCATCATGACGGCAGTATATGGAGATTGCCCTCTGACCTTGTAGGGAGAAGACGCAAGAGGCTTGAAAAGGCTTCCCCCCCCCCCCTTCCATTCCTCAGTGTCTTCCAAATTACTTACATGGACATATTTCAGTTTATCAGGAAAACTTTTATTCACTCAAGAAGAAAAACCAATATTAGTTCACGTTAGACTATTTTCGGTAAGAAATTCTATTCCCCAGCGTCATCATGACGGCAGTACATGGAGCCATACCAAATTACCTCTCTAGGGTGGGACTATCGCCTGTAAAACTTTCCTACCAAACGATAAGTCCAAGAAATGATCGGTATTTAGCCTGTAGTGCTTCACAAATGTGTACGGACTAGACCATGTGGCTGCCCAGCATATTTGGTCTGGTGAAGCCATGGTCCTCTCTGCCCAAGAGCACAATACGGCTCTCATCGAATGAGCCCTCAGTCCTTCTGGAACTGTCTTGTTGCTGGATCGCTTCCTGCTGCCTATGACATTTTGTGACCACCTTAGGGGGAAAAAAGGGGTCCTTTTATAAGACGATCCTATCGTCTAGTACTAACAAATATGGTGTTCTACAGGAAAAGACCTGGATCTCGTTAACCCGTCTTGCCGTCGTAATCGCGACCAAGAGTACCGTTTTAAGAGTTAATATTTTAACTGTCAACTGATCTATAGGTTCGAAAAGGGGGCCTACAAAAGGCTTTTAAGCACTAGGTTTAGATCTCACGGGAGGTACGAGCTATGGATTACTGGCCTTATCCTCTCCGCCGCCTTTATGAACCTGAGAACCAAGTTGTGCTCGGCTAACGGCTGATCAAGAAAACATGAGAGCTGAGATTAGAACTTTAACCCCTTAATGTCGCGGACCCTTTTTCTTTTTCCGTTTTTTCCTCCCCACTTAAAAAAAAATCGTACCTCCTTTATTTATCCATCGACGTCGCTGTATGAGGGCTTGTTTTTTGCAGGACGAGTTGTATTTTTCAATGGTGCCATTTAAAGTACCATAAAATGTACTGAAAAACTTTTAAAAAGTTAAGTTCAGAGACCACTCTCCCGGATCCAGGTGTTTCCGGCTGAGGTAGTCTGCTGTTACGTTGGGACCCACTGAGATGAACTGCTGTTAACGGCCGCAGCATGGCTTCTGCCCACCGGAAGATTCGGGCTGTTAGCTTTAGGAGATGGTAGTTCGTTACCACCTTAATGACGGATAAGGGAGACAGCAGTCACGTTATCGGAGAAGATTTTAACATGTTTGCCTCTTTAAGTATCTCGTGACCTGCACAGAGCTTCCCAGATAGCCATAAGTTCTCTGAAGTTTGAAGTCCGGCTTTTAACTTCTGGGCCCCATTTCCCTTGTAACAGCTGTTGTCCTACGTGTGGCCTCCAGCCGAGCTGGCTAGCATCCGTGACTATGCTACTGAAGGGTTCGGGAACCCACTTGCATCTGCGTTCAGATTATGGCACGACCACCAGCGAAGTGACCGAACAACTGATGCCAGGGGCATCATGCTCTCTAACGAGGTCACCGCTCCATCCCAGTTATGCAGGACAGCCTTTTGCAACATTCTTGAATGTGCTTACCCCACGGTATAATCTGTATGCATGATGTCATGAGGCCAAATAGTCTCATTCCTTCTCTTAATGATATCTGTTTTTTTGCACGTATTTACAGACTATCTTAAGTTCTCCTTCCTGAGTGGCGGCAAACATAAAGCCTGAGACTCAGTCTATCTGGACGCCCAAAAATATTTTCCGAGTTTCCAGAAGAAGACTGGACTTTTGGAAGTTCACAATCCACCCTAGTTTCTGGAACAGACCAACTGTACTGGCAGTACTTTCCTTTAGGACTTTTACCTATCAGTAAAAAAATCGTCTAGATAGGGAACGATGTTAATGCCTGATGCATGAAGATATACTACCATCTCAACCACTATTTTCGAGAAAACCCTTGGCGCGGAAGATATGCCAAATGGTAAACATTGGAAATGGAAATGATATACGCAGTTCCTGATTTCCAACGCGAACCGCAAGAATTTATGATGTTCGGGAAGAATCGGAACGCGATAGGAAGCATCCTTTAGGTCGATTGTACACAAACTCCGCTGTTAACTAAAGTCACAGTTGATTTAATCTCCATCTTAAAGGCTTAAACAAGTACATCTACAAAAAATTTAAAGGTTAAAGATCATACAGTGCGACCCATTTGGTTTTTAGTAGTACCCCGATTTCTGTTCTGGAGGAGGGGACCTCCACTATTGTCCCCATAAGAAGTTAATGATTTCTTCTCTAAAAACTTTTTGAAGGGCTGGGGATTGCGTGGGAGTTATAGAAAATCTATTAGGAGGCCGGACAAAAAAAATTCTATTCTATACCCCTGGGATACTAACTGGAGAGCCCACGGATTTTTTGTAATGTCTTGCCATTCATGACAGACTCTCAGCAGTCTACCTCCCACCTAGGAATTCTCTATCGGGATAGCAACTTTCCCCGTCTTACCCCTGCCACCTTTAAGACCAGCGGCCCGTCTTTCTTTTCCCCGATAGGGCTTGAAGGTAGGCTGTCGCTTGAAGGGTTGCGGGATCCTCCCCTGGTCTGGAAATCCCTGGGTTTTATCCGCTGCTTTCTTCAAGCTCTTGTCCAGATCGGCCCTGAAAATGTATTGCCCAAAGAAGGGGATGTTGCATTGTTTATTTTTAGATGTAGAATCTGCCTTCCAGGTGCTTTGCCAGATTGCACGTCTGGCCATATTGGATAGTGCCGTATGTCTGGCGGAAAGTCTAATTGTCTCGGCGGAAGCATCGGTCAGAAAGGCTGTTGCCAGTTTTAACAGAGGTATATACTCCTGAATCTCCTCCCTGGATGCCCTCTGCTTGATTTGATCGTCCAGTTCTCCCAACCAAAGGAACATAGACCTCGCCACGGATGTGGCTGCAATGTGATTCCAGAGCATAAGCCGATGCTTGCCCTGCAAGCTTCATGAGGACATCGACTATTATCCATAGGATCCTTTGTATGGGAGGAATCCTCGAAGGGAAGTGCCATTTTCCTAGCCATCTTGGCTACATGTGAATCCACCTTCGGTATACTTTCATACTCCTGCATGTCTTCTTCCGAGAACCCAAGTCTCTCTTTATACTATCAGGGTAAATACAGATGTATGTCAGCACAGATCCATTCATCGGCAATCACCTTCTTTAGAATGCCGTTTACTGGAAAAATGATCCCATTTCTGGTCCATAGCCCCCCAAACATGTCGTCTTGGACAGACCTTTGCTCAAATGTAGCCTCGATTTTCATAGTATCCCTTACGGCTTTTAGAAGCTCGTCGAGATCACCTGAGGCGAATAAGTACTTTTTACTATCATCGGTGGCCTCAGGCGGATGATCCAATAATTCGCTCTCAGAGCTCGAATAGCAACTCGAGCTAGTCAGCGGCGTAAAATCTGGGCCTTTTGGTGGATCTTCTCTCCGGCCGGGCTGATGGGAGACTAGAGATGGATGCCCGCACTTCCTCCCTAACTAGGGACCTTATGTCTTCCATGAAAGCCGACTGCTCCTTCTTAAGGACTTTAGCCGGGCATAGAGATTTTATATGCATCCTTTAATTTTAAGGCACATAGAACACTTATGTCTCTTTTTGGGATCCTGCTTAGATTTAACAGATTCCCTGTCCTGAAACGATACATGCATAGAGGTGCATAACTATAGACACAATGCCCCAAACCAATCTTTGTACATATTGCACCTTTTTTGGCTTAAATGGAACACTCACGGTTTGCAGGACCTCCACGTGTCTGTCTCTCTGCTAGTCATTCTAAGAAAGGACGCCAGGCAAAGGGAGATGCACACTTCTGTAAAGGTGCTTCTTGCACAGTGGAAGCTGTCAGGTGTTTTGAATGCTGCGGGCTTTTTACTTCCTGGTTCCGCCGGCGTGTGACATCACGCCGTGACACGCCCCCCTGTGTCGAGCACGCATCCCGAAGGTGCCACACGCTGATCCTGTTGGTGGGAGAGGGGTCTTGGAAGCCTGTGGCCCGCCGCTCTCCCTGATGCCACAGATGAGGCCGGTAAGACGTGGAGGCGAAGCCTATGGTCCGCACTCCCACCCGCCGATTTGTTCAGCTCCTTGGAGGGAGCCCTCTTGCCTATCCCTGTAGGGACAGGAAGCACTGAGGAACGGAAAGGGGGGGGGGGAGCCTTTTCAAGCCTCTTGCTTCCTGTCTCTACAAGGTCAGACGGCAACCTCCCTGTACTGCCGTCATGACGCCGCCGGGGAAAAGCATAGTTTCTATACTGCCGTCATGACGACGCCGGGGAAAAGCATAGTTTCTAGTGCTTTTAAAATTCCCCTACACATCTTGATAAAATAGTTGGTTGTACAGTAAAAATGCAGCAAAAAGTAGTTGGGAGCATCATGAAAAATGTGGCCCTTCACATAAAAACTCTGGGCCATATTCACTTAGACCACAAACCCCACATGTTGGAACAAGTAAATTGCACCAACATTCTGCCACAAAAGTATTAAAGGGTTATTCTGGGAATATGTTGCTTTTGCTCACAACATGAAGGTAGCAAATTCAATCCCCACTTGGTTCAGGTAGCCTTCCATCCTTCTGAGGTCACTAAAATGAGTACCAATCTTAGAGGTGGTGGTGGGGTTATAAATTACTGCGGAATAAGTTGGCGCTATACAAATAACAAGAGTTATTTGTGTTACTTTACATACAAGAGCCTAGGTATGAGGAACACTATTACAATAATGCAAAAGTAAAGCTTGTAGTGCGTTGGACAATGTCGCATAAGTAAGCTGATCCTCCCACAGGAAAAGCAGACGCAGTCTCAAAATATAGAAGATACTCCAAAAAATTGCCTTAACCAAATGTAATACACAATACAGCACTGGTGAGATGCCTTGCTGAGCATAGTGAGGACTATTTTCAGTTGCTGTGCCTGGGGAAAAAAAAACAAAAACAAACAAAACCAAACAACTTTGATATAATTTTTTTTTATTTTAACTTAGGAGCCACAAACCCCTCCCATCTCAAAAATAATTAGAAAAAAAGTCCATGGATTTCCCCCTCCCCCCAAAAACAAAACTGTAAACGTGGAATCCCATCAGCAGAAGATAAATTCATACTCTATTTTTGTCCAAAGTAACATATTGCTTGTCCATGCTGCTTCTCTAGTCGAAACTAAACCAATTAAAAAATAATCCTGGAATTTGGCGCAAGTGGACAAAGTTTCGAAACTTTTAAACAATAGTAAATGTCATCTATGTATATATATTTTCATATCTATATATATATAAAAAAACGGGCCGATGAGATAAATTGAAGACATCTCGTATACTTGCAACAGTTTTTCTTCTTCTACATTTTATAACACACATTGCATTGTTGTAGTGTATAAATAGACCATAAACAAGTACATACAAAGACATCATGAAAGTATACAGGCAAATAATCATCATGGTAAAAGGCAATAATACTTCCATTTTTCTCTCCCAATGTGTGTTTGTTACACAAAATAGGTCGGCCCCAATATTTTAAATTTCCCTTGAAGGAACACAATTCCATAGAAGATTGTAACTGTGAAAAAGGGGGAAAAGAAAAAAAAATTTGAACCCAAGTCAGCTGAAAAGGTCAACCTGCATCAGGACACATCTCATACAGCGGCTGCTCTTTTTTACCTTTTCTATTGTGGAAAATATTGAGAGGGTTTTCCAGTACTCGATCAATACCTGTTCGGTTGGGGTCCGATATCAAATTTAAAGAGACAACAGAGCTCGGTTGAATGGCCCGCGGCCTCTACGGTGCTGAACGTTTCAGAGTGGTGCCACTACGTATAGCAGCTCAATTACATTCACTTGAATGTAACCGAGCTGCGCTCAGGTCATGTGAACCCAATTCCTCGAGAAAAGGCCAAACACCACAGCCTCTTCAAAATAGCTGATTGGCAGGGGTCCAAAGCTGCAACCCCACCCGATCAAATGTTGACGATAGGTCATGAATATTTTAATCCCGGAAAACCACTTTAAGCGAATTTTGAAAATTTCAAAACAAGAAAATGGACCATAACACAACCGTATATATAATGTGGTCTGACTTGGTAGAGCAGCAATAATTAAAAAAAATTAAAAAAGGAAATATTTTTGCTTTTTTTTTTACAATAAAATGGCTTTATTCTGTGGCATTTTCTGATTTCTAGACGATAGAAAAAAAATAATAAACTGTGCATACTGTCGCATGGAGCAAACAAAAAAAAAATTTAAAACTGAACTTTTATTGCACGACCAACCCATATGTCCTCACACATACATACAAAAATACAAAAAGACATTCACCATAATACTGATTTCAAAGCATGTACCCGTTTGAAATGGACATAACAATTAAGGTGTATCCATCCCTTACACAGCCGTTTTGGTGATCTTTAAAAGAGAGAACCTGTCCCCAGACTATACCCCCCTACCTTTACAATGCTCTAAGTGTACCCGCAAAGTGGCACTCAATGCCAGTCAGGTGGCCAGAAATAGCCCTGCAATAATGTAATGTATTCCCTTTCGAATCTTCTAAATACCATAGGGGGTCAGAGGGAGATTTCTAGCAAGCTATACCCCAGCCTCCCGAGAAGCACTTTGCGGAGGATATTTAGTGAATAGAACAAATGGTCCCCCGCAGGTTCAAGACGCTGGGGGACACCTATGTAAAATAATCCTTAAGGCGTTTCTCTTCGTGCAACGTTTCCGGTCAACTATTCACACGTCAAATAACAGCACGCTCTGTGTAACCGATGAGTGCACTTTCATACATAGTACTCAAAGTAAAAGCTACATAACTCTACTGGTATGGTTTGCGCCTAGAATAAAAATGTAACATGTCAGAAATTGGGAATTTTTTTTGGGGGGGGGGGATTACAACTTAATATTTTGATACAGTAAGAAATTTATCCAGCACATTGAAAAAGACAACTTTGCTGCAGAGCTCCACTCTACTTTCATCTCATTAAGAACCTGCAGTAAGCAGAGGCCGATCCAGTCGCTCGCTACGACTTTACAGTCTGTGGTGCGGCAAACGTCACATTTTACATCTTAAGCTCATTGGTTTTGTTGTAGATTTATAATGAATGTTAAAAGGCCTAGTCACAAAGTCGTAGTCGCAGTTGTAAAAAGCCTTAATACGGCACACAAGTCTATAGGCCCTCCGTATGATTTGGACTTTGCATGTCTGCCAAAGAAAGAGTGTCAATTTACAAAAAAGTATTGCATTCTGAAGCCCGACTGCCATATACGATGGTTTCCAATTGCAGGGAAAACCTGTATAGCTAAAAAAAGTTAAAGAATTTTTTGTTTGTTTGTTTAGGTTACGGGGGAGCAGAGGCCCTTCATTGTAATTGATCTCCTAGTCAAATCGAACAGAAAGAGTAAGAGACAGACAGACCTCAATCTAGTCAGTGCCAACACCTCGAATCCCGACACCAGGTCACATGGTATGGACTTCTTTTCAGTGATGTCATCTCAGGGGGTTGGCTGACTGCTTACTTCATCATTACAGCCAGAAGGGGGCTGGTGTTATTACTGAAATTAACCATCCCTCTGCAGTGACATCACCAATAAGAGGTAGTGGAAACAGATTGGATTGCAGTAGGTATGTCTCTAGATCAAAAAGGCGACTAAACCTTAAATGGTTAGTTTGGGGAAAAAAATGTAATTGAAATCCGCTTTGCGCTGTATGAACATATACACAAAAATAAGTCATAAAAATGTGCCTATACACAGACTAAAAAGCTGTGCGGCGCGGGCACGCTGGAGCGGCCCCATTCAACGGGACAGAAGAGGGCAGACTGCGCAAGCGCGTCTAATCAAGGAGAAGGATTTGGTCAGGCCACGGAGACGCCAACACAGGGGGGGGGGGGGGGGGGGGGACCCCCTGTAGGTAAGTGAATAACTTCTGTATGGCCAATATTTAATGCACGATGTATATTACAAAGTGCATTTATATGGCCATACAGAAGTGTTTCACTTCACTTGCTTTTGCGGGACAACCCCTTTAAAGCAGCACTTCACTGAATTTTTTTACATTTTTTATGTAGCTAGCCCCTCAAAATAAATAGTGACCCCCCCATCCTTTGCAAATTTCAAACCTAAAACGTCACTACTAGAACTTCCTGTGATGAAATTACATGGAGTGTACCACACATCCTCTCACTACTGATGAATAGGGGCTCCTGTCACACAGTTCTAATGGAGACAGTTTATCCTCCATGGCTATATACTTAATGGCCTTTAGCTTAAGTAAATGTAGACGTCCCATGTTAAGGCCCATTTATATGGAGCGATGATCGCTCAAAAATAGCTAAAAAATGATCGTTTGAGCGATAATTGTTGCATCTAAATGCGCGGCTATAGTGCACTGCTAACTGATTGTTAAATTCAGTCCAACCTAAAAATCGTCATTCAGCCTTATCAGCAGTTCTCCACGGGGAGTGCTGATAGCATTGTTTCCCGCTGGAGAACAAAAGAACTGAAAGCAGATAAGAGACCTCGGGCTATTAACTGCATTCAGCTAAGGCTTCATTTGCACAATAAATTGCTCTTAAGTAGCTACCTAAAAGTTTATGCAAAATGATCGCTTTAGGGCTCCCACACACTTGCGTTTGCGTTTTTTGTTAACCTGATTGTCAATGGGACTTTCTAATGTTAAAAACACAAATCAATGCACCAAAACCGCAAGTTGCACTGCATTGCGTTTTTAGCATTGACAGTCCCATTGACAATCGCCTTAACAAAAAACGCAAACGCAAGTGTGTGGGAGCCCTAAAGCGGTCTCTCAAACTGTCGTTTGAGCGATCATTGCTCCGTGTAAATGGGCCTTTATTTACATTACCCTTTTAAAAAAAACGTTTTCAATACAGTGCTGGGCAGATTTCAACGCAATATTGTCTCCCAAGTCCATCCATTTAAGTTAGCAACTTTTAAGATGAGCGGCTCATAATGTAGCCAGCCTTAGGTGCACATATAATTGTTGGACGTTACAGTTCCAATTCAGGCGGCCATATTACAGCCATTTTCTGCATTCGTTAACTTTCCAGGACATAGTAAAACATTACCTTATATACTGGATCAAAACAGGTCACGACCAATAAGCGAGCAAGTGCTCCCCATGATCCAATTTATGGTAATTGCTCCGTGAATAAGACTAAAAATTAACGCTTCCATAAAACGCAACTCTCCACCCCAACAAGAACACATTGGTCCTAAGCAACATTTAAGAACTGCCTACTGCTCATGCCATCCTGCAGTAAGGTAGAAGAGAATCTCCCAGATAAACAAAGACAGGAAACCACAAGGCTGTACCGACCAGCTTAAAATCGCTTCGCCAATTTTCATTTGTTAGTAAGTAATGCCAAGCAGCACCGGTGATTGTGCTACAATATTAATAAAGTCACATGTCGCTCTCAATTTTCATCAAAGCAGCAAAGTGAAAGGCTGAACATCTTCATGTCAGTCTTTGCCTCTCTGTTACCAACCTTGAGAATGGGTCATTTACTTGCATTCATCGCTAACATGCGTTCAAGGTCACATTAATTTAAAGGACAAAAATCCAGTTTTTTAAAAGGGGCGACCACCACTTTTAAAAACTCTGGGTACATTTCAATAAAATTTGACTTTTGTGTGCAGCACTAAAGATGATCAGACAATACACAAGACCAATATCTGAAAGTTCAATGATTCCACTTGAAAATGGTACGATAATGATAGTCCTCTCACTGCATGTACTTCTTTTGCCACAATATCCGTTTCATAACCGGGGCTTTGTATACTGGAAATTCAACTGGACTCCACTTGCTCTGTAATTATGGAATAGCAGTGGTTATTCTAATATAGATTTCATGGTTGTAGCCGAGCCAATGCCATTTGCTTGCCTAATACAGAAGGCAACAATTACTGTATTCGCCTTACAACATTTTGCACGCTTCTATCAAATAATTTGAACACACTTTTTTTTTTATTATTTTCAATGATATTGCAAAATACATGTTCCTGAATGCTGCATGAACAGTAAAAATGAGGTATATCAAAAGGAAAAAAAAATATAAAATAAACACTGTACATACATAACTTGTCAAAAAAAAAATTCTCGATAGTAGATTTAAAGTCTGTTAATTTAAAGCTATTGCTCAGATTATACTGTATATAGAGAATGGAATCCAGGCTACTGCTGTGACCTACTATGAAAGTGATGAACGGGAGGAAGAAGTTGCACCGATTAAGGGGGAAGGGGGGGGGGAATCTTCATTAAACTTATGTGCCTTCAGCTCAAAAATCCCATTCCTGAGTCCAATAATTTGTAAGTCATCTTATATTTTTCGGTAGTCTGGCAACGGGCATTTTGTCTCTGGAAAATTTGCAAAAAAAAAAAAAAGACAAAAAGAAACAAAAACCAAAAGTTGACTGCTGAGCAGTCACCCCGAAATCGTATTTGGCTACCCTGTTCCCCGTCCCTCCCCCTCCCTTCGCTATCTAATTAATCTTTCTTTAAAACTTTAGGTACAAGCTGAACTATCACAACACTTTCATTTAAAAAGAAATTTGCATTGACAGGGCATAGATTACGTAATTCTTATAACGATTGTGTAGAAACATCCTAAATGGCAGTGTTCTCAAAAATAATAATAAAAAAAAATAATAATACACCATGATTTTAAAAGACCTCACGTCTGGCAAGCCTCACCTGAAGCTCTGACTAGTTGACGTCTTGACTCTTGTACTACCTGTTTCATGTACGTCAGATAGCAAATTTGTGTACCCTGAGAATTCTGGAGTTGAAGTCCTCAACCTATGATCCACTCCCCCATCAGTGCTAGTGTTGAATGAGATTGGCACCCTGTTGCCAGCTTTAAACTGAGAACCAAACGCTTGTGCAAAGTTCTCGATCTGGCAAGTGACGTGTGATCGGACGTCTTTGTGTTGTTCTAAAGGACTGGCCAAATCCTGAGGTTGAAGGTGGAAACCTGAAGACGACTCCAGGCCCTTTTGCTGATCCTTCTGCCCATTCAATTCCTGAGATGAAATCTGGTAACCGGAGGATGTGTCTAAAGTTTTCTGCGAGTCTATCTGATCGGCCAACTCTTGTGAAGGAGTCAACTGCTGCGTCTCTAGCGATAAGGAAAAGCCAGTTTGGGGACCCACCACCATTCCAAAGTGCGACTTTGGTAAAGTGGACGGTAATACTGACGTTACCGACTGACTGAACCCACACTCGAGAGGAGATGTAGTGTAAATCTGTTTGTCGGGAAAGAGAGAATGATTGGCGAGAGATGAAGATAGGCTTACAAATTGTAAACTCGGCCCTAGTGGGAATGAAGTTGTATGGCTTGTTCTTTCCAACGCTTGCTGAAGGTATTTGGAATACTCCTGAAACATGTTGGCCTTATCATTTGGTGTAGACTGCGAGTCTGAGCAGACGTTATCCTCCTGCACCAATCCACTGCTGTCTCCTGCCGTCTGAAGCTCGACGTGGTGTTCTGAAATGTTAAAAGAGACATCGGGATGCCCAACAGATTTGTGAGTGTAGTGATCCAAAATACTCTGGAGAACCTCATCAGGAATGACAGATTTGTCATGACAGTTCTTGATTTCGACATTCAGTGCCTGGGAATCAATAAGAGTTAGTGGGTTGTCCCCATCGATAACACTGGAAACTGCAGACTGAATGACAGACTGTTGCGCTACCATATGCCCAACATTCACAGCATATGCATTGTTGCTGCCGGAGGCCTGCAAATACCTCCTCTTTTTCAGGAACTGCATTGCATCATCATAGTTGCTACTCGTAGCACCTTTGTTACCTGAACTTTGAAGGAGGTTCATAGTGTCTACATTGGTATTTCCTACCAAGTCAAGAGGACTATTGGGTTTATCAGAAAGTTTATGAATCCCCATGTTAGTAGACTGAGATTCCAGAGAGAGATCATTCTTCTCTGCTGGTTTCCGGTTGACCTTCTTGAACACCAATTTTGGCCCCTTGGCATCCAAGTCTTCAATGCCAGTGCTGGATGAACCACTACTGGAAGACACGATTGGACCATCCACTGCATAACTCTGAATGTCAAGACCTGCTGCCAAATGTGTCTCATTCAATTTGTTGCCTTGCTTGTGGTCCTTCTGAGAGGAACCATTTCTGGACTTGCTTTTTTTGCGACCAGAAAAATTGGAATTTCCCTGAGATAAATCAAAGTTGCCAGACAAGTTATCCATACTAGGATTTGATGACCCAGGCTCCAATGATCCTTTATTCATATTTTCACCACATGTCCTTTTGTGCTTCAGCAACCTATCTGTTCTTGAGAAGTACTGCCAAAACACAAAACAGTGTTCCAAATTAACAAAGTCATTGTATAAAAACAGTGATAATACATACACTATACACCTTAATATTCTACACCACCTCTTAGTGACATCCGACGAACACGTATGTCAGATTTGCATGTGGTCGTGTGGAGTGAGGTGGTAGCAAAGTCTCCTATGTCAAATAAAGCCAACACCTAGTCACAGTAGTCGGGGATCAGAGAACTCCGATTTTGGTCTTTGACCATATAGATGCTGCTAGCAGTATTGACAGCAGCATTTAAATGGCCTGTCAGAGGGAGGGGCTCTCTTTTTCCTGAAAGCACCACGACAAATGAACAAACATTAAAAACAATACTCCCTTTTTACACGCCACAGTCATTTACAAGTCACACTCATTCAGGTGCCTGCAGTAGACAATCACCGGCTTCAGTAGTCACACAGTGTTCATTCGCCTGTGACCGCTAAAAGCAAGTGATTGGCTGCAGCGGTCACATGAACAACAAATGGCATGTGACAGATAAGGGTGGTTTCACATCTGTGTTAGGGATTCTGCTTTCCTGCTCTGTTTGGAAAGCAGGAAAGGAGGGATCCCTGTGGCCATTGATTATAATGGAGTCCACTAGCTTTCCGGCTTTTGAACAGAAAAAAAAAAGTGCTACATGCAGCACTTTTTCTTCTGGTATTTTCGGCCAGATCTGCGAGGGCCCGACGCACACGTGAAACTGGCCCAAGGAGCTGCTGGGACTAGAATGAAGTGGCTGCAGGCCATTTAAAAGGAGAGTACTGTTCTCCTCTCCAGCCCAATTTTTTTGTACACTTACCTGCTCTGTCCAGTTTAAAATAAAAAAAATCTCAAGACAACCCCTTTAAATATATAATAATTGAAACTCATAAGAGGTCTGTTCTGTAGGTTTTATATCTACATGGTTTCCTTACAGCGATTCTGTGCCAACTTCTCCCTGTCCGCATCATGCAGACTGACAGCTCTCTCCTCTTGTGTATAAGGACACAGCTGTCATCCTGATGCCGCGGGCGGGTAGAAGCCGGCGCGGCCTGCCTTCATGACTCGGAGCTCAGTTCAGAGTCAAACTTCAAGAAAGTGACAGAATCCCTT
Source organism: Eleutherodactylus coqui (assembly GCF_035609145.1). Taxonomy (NCBI): domain Eukaryota; kingdom Metazoa; phylum Chordata; class Amphibia; order Anura; family Eleutherodactylidae; genus Eleutherodactylus; species Eleutherodactylus coqui. The sequence goes on from NC_089849.1 coordinate 33,388,197, forward strand.
TAAGCTCAGGAAACTACCATACAAGACTATTACAGCAGCCTTTTATAAGTCCCAGCAACTGAGGACAGGGACTGATACGTACAGTTTCTACTCTGTGAACGACACTGAGGAATGTGTTAGAGCATTACAAAATAGATATATACATCAGAGATCTACCTGTTGACAAGTGTCGCATTTGTATGGCTTTTCTCCGCTGTGTGTCCTCTTGTGTCGCTCCATGTGGTATTTCTGAATAAATTTCATGTTGCACTGATCACAGTTAAATGGTTTTTCACCTGAAATATAAGACAAAATACAATTTAATCTATTAGTAGTTCATTCTGCCCTTTCAAACAGATCTCATTGTAAATCAACGGTATCCGTAAGGCGCCTTTGGAATCCATTGCATCACGGATCCTGCAGCATTATGGCTTTCTTTTGACTAATGCCCTATTATTACATCATCACCTTTTAATATCCCCCTCTCCATTTTACAACCTTTTCCTACATGCCGAAAAATAATTAGGCATCTTACAACAGTTTTCTGACATAAAAATTGCTCATTTTTGCATAGTCATGCTTGAGTAAAAATTTGGATTTTGGCCTTTTTGCATCAATAAATTTACTAAATGTAGGTGTGGCCTCCCATGACCTGGAGAATTTCCTGCCATTTATGCCAGAAACTTGTGTAAATTAGAATGGAAATCTATGCCAGCTCATGGCTGGTTTAGATTTCGCATTGTTGCGCACAGACTAGCCAGACATGTGCCAAAAACATTGTGCGCCTCTTAATAAAATTAATCAGACCAGTCTTATATGCAAGTCTAATTAAATTTCCTCCATTGTGTATGTATAGTAATTACACGCTCCCCAATAAAGTACAACTACAACAGATGTAACAGCTCACCGAGTAAAGACAAACATGAACTATCTACGTACCGCTATGTATTTTTTCATGCCGCTGGAGCAAATACTTCTGTATAAAACTCATATTGCATTGACTGCACTGAAATGGTCTTTCACCTATTAAAAACAAGGGGGAGAAACAGTGCAAATTTAGGAGGATGCCTTATTTCCTTAATACTTTTTGCACACTTACACAAATCAGATCGATGTAACGTGCAATCTGCAAAATTTTGCTAAATTTCAATGGTGACCCCATGATGAATGTTCTTATATTCATTAACTATTTCATCCAGCACTTAATACATAATTAAAGGTTTTTGGGACATCAATACTGACAACCTATCCTCAGGATAGGTCTTCAATATTAGATCGGTGGTGGTCTACGAACTTGGGAACCCAACCAATTAGCTGTTTCGAAGTGGCTGCGCGACCACTTCATGGCATACCAGGTATCTTGATGTACATTTTATAGCAGCTGTATGGGATAAGCATGGAACTGAGCTGCTCTTAGGCTATGCGACCGATGACCATGGCATCACAGGCCTAGGCTATAAGTTTAAAGGGCCACCCTGGTCTTATTTTTCCCCAAGCAAGACATACCTGTATGTATGAGCACATGCCGGCGCAGATGATAGGAACTTCTAAAAGCAGCACTGCAGTGTTCACATATATGAGGTTTCTGATTTGGAGACATGTTAGCAGCTTCACCTTCACCACCTAATGACTGAAAAGAGAAGAAAAAGTCAGATGTGCGGCCAATAAATGAACTATAAAATGTTTTAGAATGAATGATCGCTCTGGCAGCAGTGTCGGCGCCCGAGAGACGCACCCCCACCTCAACACTTCATTCACACAAGTCTTTCTTGGGCATGTAAAAAACACCTTGATTTTCATGCACTTTTTTCCAAGTGCTTTGGGGGGGGGGGGGGGGGGGGGGCATTTCTTTTATTCATGCATTTTTAAGACTTGCTTTTTTTCAGTTCTAGAGAAAAAGCCTATAAAGATATTGAAGTTGGCTGACTGCTGAAATGGCATGCGCGTCCACTTTATCCTCAAGGGGGTTTTCCAAGCACACAATTTAAAAAAAAAAGGAGTAGAACACGGGCTTACAATGAATCAAAATTGAATACTCACCTATCCTATCAAAACCTGGAAAAAATGGCGGGTGGTCATACGCTGTTCACTGTGCACATGACCCCTCACATGCTGCTGTGGTTCTTGAAGGGGCAATGGTTGACCATTATGTCGAAAACAGATAAGAGATTAACTTTCTGAATGTTTCATTTTCACTTGTTATGATTTATGTATTTGAACTGGTTTTGTACTTTGCATGAAAACAGATATAACTACTTCAGCACCACTCTGTATATAAACACAGTACCAACCATTCACAATAGGCGATTTGCAGAGAGGGCGAAGAGGTGAGCTGTGTCCAATCATAGGGTGTGCCCACAACTATCTCCCAGTGAAGTAAATAGATCCTCCTACTGCACACTGGGTGGCATATAGCTATATTACTCTCGAGCTCGGCCCCAACAACCAATCAGGTTGAATCAGACAACCCAAACGACCAATGAGGTTGCTGGAATTGTGAATCAGAACCAATGAGGTTGCTGGACTTGCTCCATAGCACTGAGCTTGAGAGTAAGAGGCTAATATGCCACTGGCTGAGTTGTCCACGACTGCTGCTGTAAAGCACCTCTCTGTAGATTTCATATTCTAGTCTATGGGGTGGCCATCTTACCTTTGTTGCAATCAGAAAATAAAAACATTACAAACAATGTGGATAGTTTGATAGATTATCTGTATATAATCTGGCTTTAATCTATAAAGAAATAAAATAGAAATAGTAACATCTAGCAGCAACAGTTTTTACTCCATGTAGAAACAATGTTGGAAAAAAATGCGATAAAAATATTGCATTTCCCCCCCTAAAAAGCATCCTACAAAAAAGGTAAGACTGCTTGTTAGCTGCAGGTTACATGCGGCGGCAGAACCATAAAAACTTCATGAAACTGTTGGGAGTTTTTTCCATGCTTTATTTACCACCACTACTCACCGAAATCAATAATCCTACAATGAGAACAGAAAAGGCTAAATGGCCATTTACATTTCTATCATTTAATTTTCCCATCATGCACCAGTTTCCCCTAATCTCTGCAGAGGCAGCCTGGTGTACGTATAATTATATCCATGTATAGCATACAGAAAGCAGAGCTCACTCCGAGACGGTCTTTTGTCTTCGGACTTGTCCACATGGCTGCTCGCTCAGTAGTCCTACGTCCCACAGTTGTTACTAACATCACTCCATGAATGGGACCTGGTCTGCGCTTTAAATAGGGTTCAGTGAACCCCAAAAAGAACATGCCAGTACACAAGAGCCTTTGGAGCTGAAAGCCAGACAGACCACGTGGCTGTACAAGCCCGGCTGCGTCTCCATCCCTTCCAGTATTCATCTCTGAACAATCACAAGTCGTCTATTCTTCCCACGGTTCAATGACCTTATCGGAAGTTCCTTCTCCAATGCTGCAGATGTTAAGGAGGATCATGATTCAGGCCTCAGCTCTACTGCGGAGCCCCGAGTCATCGGCTATGGCCGCACAACAACTTTTTTAGGCAAAAAGGACTAAAGGAAAAACAAACCTCCTTCATGCTCAACCTTCTATACAAGTAGCTCCTCCGGGGTCTGATAAAGCTAAACATTCTGGGCTACCGTGAGCAACACATCCAGGGCTTCAGATGGTGGCTACTTAAAATAGTTTGGCTTCTCTATTTTTAGGATCAAGGCCCCTGTTCAGAGCTTAGCTGTCTAAATGCACCAATAGGGCCGGGGAAGGAGAATTTTAGCCGAACATTTGTGTGCATGGTGGAGCCGCTGGAAATGGCTCCGATGAAAGATCGTTCATTCCGTTGCCGCACAAGGATTTGCCCTATTTACAGGCGCTAAACCCACTTGGGCATCAGCATCAAAATCTGTGGCAAAACCCCCAGAGCTCGTCCTCAAGGTCTGTCATGCATTAAACTGTTAAGATTCAGGTTGGAAACCATCTGACGTTGACCTGACCGATTCTTTAACAGGCCTTGGGCATCAAAGGCAGCCAAATATATATGTTTTATTCTGGGAGTCGGGATGTCTTGTTCATCTGGTCCGGCACTCCATGTACAGCGAACTGCGCAGGTAGCAATAAAAGTGAACAACCTGACTAAGTAATCAGCGGTAAACGCATACCGTTAAGACGACCAACAAGAACTTGTGTATAACTGGTTTAGATCTTGCTCCATATTCCTCTCTCGTTACTAATTAAACTCAATGCAAATAAGCCATAGAAGCAACAAAGAGTGACAGAACATTTTGGCCATTGCCGATATTCTGTATTGTGCGACACACATTAATGAACAATATCGTGAAAGAGGGGAAAACCAAAAATGTGAACACCGGACCGGCTGCGCACTTTAGTCAAGTGTCTACTGAGCGGTATATCTGTAATCCCCGTTATGGTATATTTACACCGGAAGACTTTAGGCTAACCGACTGTCCGAGCGGGTGACATCACCGCTGGTTGCTCGTGCAGAACGCTTAGACAGGCCGGTCATGGCAGAGATTCGCTCATTTCTCGCTCAGCGTTTCACATCCTATGGGAAAACACCGAGTGAGGAGCATTTAGACGCAGCGAGAAGTGAGCGAACCGGCCATGATTTTTGTGTTTGTTCAAAGTGAGCGGTAAACAAATCATGCGCAATGGCTTTGCATTTAGACAGAACGCTTAGAGAGCATTCGTTCATTTGCGCTACCATAGTTACGTGTAGATGGCCCTTTAGTCTGTATTCACATGGGCAGGTTTTCACACAAGTTCCATCAGATAGCGTTATGGACAGAAATCACGCGGGAAAACGCTGATTTTAAAGTGTTTAATGTTTAATCTTCTAATTGTTTATGTAAATAAAGTAAAAAAAAAATAAAAAATTGGCGCTGCGCTCACATCCAGATGAGATTTTCACGCAAGTGCAATTTATCCTATTGAAATTATATGCGCTTTTCAGGTGTGTGGAAAAGAAAAAAAACAAAAACAAACAAAAAAACAACAACACATGTACCGCGAGGTGTTTCCCACAAAGTGCATTGCACTCGAATAGAGAATTACATATTTACAAGCGCGATATCGGTCAGAGTTTCTCGGCCCACTCTCTCTTACCTGGGTGAATAATGGCTGGAGAGAATGAAGACGCAGTGCTGGTCCCGGCTGGTGGTCCCCCAGTTTACCGAGGGGCTCGAGCAGTACAGGTATGCTAACATACGGCAGATAATCCAGATGGAAAACCTGCAGTGTATGACAGTAGGCAGCAAAGCGGATGACATTTTAACAAGTCGCATCCATGTGGACCCCGAGAGGCGGAGGGGATTATAAATCCTCAGCAAGTCAATTTACGTCGGGGATTTCGAACCCTGGCAATTCATAGTGTGAAATCCACAAGAAATAGACCTATTGCTGCAGATTTGTGGCAAAATCCACAGCTGGAGTCTCGCATGTGTGAACACACCCTATATATCTGGCAAAACCTCTTTCCAGACATTAAAGGTGCATTCCCAGTTTGGTCAAACATGGCCAAGATGAGAACACCGCTGGCTTCGAGACGGCCGGGATGACAGAACCAGCCTTGAGCTACAACAATGGGAGTTCTAGTACTTTGAGATGAGCCGATTCTCGGTGTTGTTCGCCTGTGGGGTGCAGGGAAGCCTGCTGGATTCAAATATGGCATCCGTAATAGGTTGTAAGCCTCTATGGTGCACTACATGTATCCGGACACCATGTATTTACTCTTGTGCGGGAATGAGCAGCCATCCCCCTGGAGGGTTTGTGAGGGGCGGCTCATCAGTGCCCTTCACATGTGTTACCCATTTTTCCATTTAGCAGTCTGGCTGTCTGCATGTTGGGGGATATGTGGTGTATAACCCTGTCCTCTTGTATCAGTATATCAGTGAGTATATGGTCACTTTCTTTGATTTTTTTTTTTTCATGTCCGTTAAATTTTTCCCTTTCTGTGATTCTCGTTTGAACGAGCGAGTCAAGTCACCGCCAACCCATTCGCACTCATACAGCCTGTTTAAATGGGTCAATGGTGCATTTGCCTGTCAATCGAGAATGGCTCAGTTCCTGTATAAGCGAATAGAGTGATCGAGCAATCGCCCTTTAAACCCGAACGATAAAAGAACAAGAAAACGGTTATGCCCGCAGAAACTAGACAATAATAATTCTCCATCGTTGGCTCATGTTCAGACTAAGCGATTATGGTTCGCTTTTGCTCGTTTGAATGAGAATCGTTCCGTCTCAAAGCAGCATTACTCAGACAGCAGGACACTTGTCTGTTTCCATCCTCCCGGACACCATAGTCAGGATGTGGAAGATCAAAAACGTAAGAAAGGTGTGGGTGCCAGAACAGGGAACCATCCCTTTAAGACTTGTGGATATGAAGATATACCATAAAAGTCCAAGATGGGAATACCCCTTTAATAGCCTAGTCTGGCATAGCTACATCCTTACAAGTGCATTTGTGCAGAGTATTGCAGCTCAGCCATTCACCTGGATATACACGCTCATTGCGCTCATCAAGGTAAATAGAAGCGGAGATGAGAAGCGCTGACTAGGTAAATTTACTATCACGGAGTGCGGTATAGCTGGGTGAAACTCCCACTGGTGGCCACATCAAGGGTCCTTTTAGACAAGATGACTGTCGGGAGTCTTCAGCGCCTGAGTCTTCCCAGGAATAATGGCCCCCGTGCTTCATCACTGCTCAGCGAGTGCAGGCGGAGATCACGTCCCCCAATCACAGTGCACAGGCAGTCTCATCTATGAACGACTGCCTTTTCATACCTTCTGCCTGCACAAACTGAACAAATCAGAGGATCTGAGCGATCATCGTTCAGGGTAAAAGCGCCCCCAGAGTCACTCGGCCTTCTCAGTACTAGGCAAACACTGAATAAGACAATTTTTAACTTAACAGCTTCTGACAGCTCAAGGACTCGCACATAATACCAACAAGTACTTAGCAGGGGCAAGCAAATATTAGAAGTACAATGACACGTATGAAGCATACAGACGTGGACATATTCAGTGACGTCAGTCAGCCTTGAGGGTCTGGGATCAAAAACTAAGCAAGCAATGCAAAACCTCCTGAGCGGAGCGCTCCCACAGGGGGTAAATATTGACAGAGCAGCAGATAAGGCCATTGTAGAGCCCACCGCCGCCTTCAATTAGTAGCAATAAATCTTCATTATTTGTAAATTATTAAGCGCTCCTTGGGTGACATTCAGCTTGCATGGCGATCAGATGTGTGTGAGGCGCATAAAAGCGGAGAAATAGAACATCGGGAAGCGATATGGAAGCAGCAGAAAAAGCTGGGAAATCATCCGCTGGGCACCAAAAGTACAAGAACTTTTCTTGTGTGGCTACCGGTCAAAGGTCCAGTACTGCGAGTCCAATTATATCGAGAGCGCCCAGCTATATAAATCACTGAAATTATCAGATAGCAGCGCCACCATACACATGGTTGCAAGAAAAAGTAAGCGAATCTTTTGGAGTTCCCTGGATTTATTAATTAAACACATGGTGTGTAAATGTTTAGATAGCAAACACAAACTGATCTAAGACAAACAACTGTACCGTTCACGTATTACTGAGCACACCGAAATGTGATTGTTCCCAGCGAGAGGAACCAGCAATCTTGAAGCCATGATACCTTTTAATGGCTAACAAAAATACATGACGTTATAGTAAGCTTTCAAACCTACTCAGGCATAATGAGATCGAACCCCATGTAGGTTCGAAAGCTCGCTGCGGAATAAGTTGTACTATACAAATAAAGATTCATCATGTATTTTTGTTAGCCATTAAAAATGTATCATATCTACAAGATTACTTGGTTTCTTTTGCTGGCAGCAATCACATTTTGCTCTACTGGCTAAGGCTGCCCGTCCACGGGCAGGTTTGAATTGCATTCCTCGCAGTGATAATCCGGCCGCGGGGAACGCAGTGAAGGCTCTCCATAGCGTTGCTATGAAGAGCACAGCCCCCGTCCACGAGTGGAGAATCACTGCGATTCTCCGCGGTCAGCCTGTCAGATAGGCTGACAGCGGAGATTTGTCTGCCAGCTCCTGCTGCTGGGCGGCGGCTTCCACGGGCGTCTGTAATAAAGTCTTATCCAAGAGCTAACCGACAAAAGGGGTTTAAAATAAAGAAATTTGATTGGAAGTGTGTGTTTCATAGGTGCTTTGTCTTAAAAAAAAAAAAAGGTGCACAACACTGCAAACAACTTTCAGAAGATAGGCTACAGAGAGGCAGGAAGCTGGAAAAGGCTACAAAAGCATTGCTAAAGTCCTGGGTGTACATCAGCCCATGGTTTGACAAATTACTTAGAAATGGGGAAGATCCAGGACCGATGCTGCTCTCCCCTGGAGTCGGCGTCCCGTCCTAATCACACCAACACCACAATGAGCAATGCGGAAAGTGAGAGAACCCAAGGAGAACAGCAAAAGACTTGAAGATTACGGACTACAAAACCCTCGGTGTGTCCATTAGAAAAAGGAAGTTGCCATTGTCCAAAAATAAAAACATTGCAGCCCATCTCAAGTTTGCCAGAGACCAACAAGATGTTCAATAATGCTTCTGGGAAAATGTTAAAGTGTTCTATAAACAGGAGAGACAAAATTGGACCCCGCCCGCCCTTTCTTCTTTTTTGCACAACATTTGAAAGAGAAAAACAATTATACACCAAACTAAAACCTCGTCCCAACTGTGAAGCCTGGTGGAGGGAGCAGGTACAGGAGAATGTAAAAGCAGCCTTTCATAACCTTAAGCTGAAGAGAAGCTGGATGATGTCACAAGACCATAATCCAAAGCGGTGTTGTGGAATAGCCAAGTCAGGGTCCTGACCTGAACCTGATACTGCTGTATCTTGTCTCCACCAGAATAGTGGGTGGAGACATGCTTTGGTAGTCCTGAGTGTAAGGACATGCCCCCAGCAGCTGATTGGCTGCCGCAGACGTGCCCGGAGATGGACCTCCTGCTTCAGCCTTCCGGGCCTGGTACGGTCACCACCTCCCTGTCATATTTGCGGAGGTCTCCTATGGCGTCCTCCGTCTATGCTGAGCCAGCTTCAAACGGCAGTGTTGTGCTGGCTCATCAGCGCTACAGCTGCCGACAACGCTGTCCCACTCCCCGTTCTCACTGCGGCCGCTGCAGAGGGGTCCGCTGCCACTCCCCGTTCTCACTGCGGCCGCTGCAGAGGGGGACCGCTGCCACTCCCCGGTCTCACTGCGGCCGCTGCAGAGGGGGACCGCTGCCACTCCCCGGTCTCACTGCGGCCGCTGCAGAGGGGGACCGCTGCCACTCCCCGGTCTCACTGCGGCCGCTGCAGAGGGGGACCGCTGCCACTCCCCGGTCTCACTGCGGCCGCTGCAGAGGGGGACCGCTGCCACTTTAGCAGCAGTAGTGGCCGCAGCTTCAGGGCTGGCCCCACTTCCAGCGGCATATGTGTGTGGGGCCTGGGAGGATGAGGCAGGAGATCCAGCTCTGGAGGGCATGTCTGCGGCAGACAATCGCTGGGGGCGTGTCCTTCAACTCAGGACTGGCAAAGCACGTCTCCACCCATTATTCTGGTGGAGACCAGATACAACAGTACCCCTGAACCCTAGGAAGCAGCTCTGGCATAACCTGAAGAGGGCTGTTCACACAAGGCATCCCAGAAATATTGATGAATTGAAACATTTGCAAGGAAAAATGGTTCAAAAATGTATTCTCAACACAGAGCAAAATCTTGTTTGCAGCTACAAAAAAAACATTTGGTGGAGATTAATTCTGAACTCCAATTTATACACAGGCTGCCCACTGACATGTATTAGCATGTCAGTGGGCAGGAATAAGACACACATTGAGCTTTTTCACGTGGACTATTGGGGGTGTGTAAAAACACCTCCAGGTGCATAGCCTCATGACTATAATGGGGATGTGTGCTGCTTGTGGATTAACATGGACAGCACGCTGCCCCAAATAAGTTAGTGTGCTGAAGGCATAAATGCAAGGGCTCACTGCTGCTTCTTGCAACATGTCCAGTAAAAGACATGAACGGTACAACTGCTTGTGTTATTAGCTTAGTTAGATCTTACTATCCCAACACATCAGACTCTCCCATGCCTTGGAAAGCTTCAAACAGAACCCGAAAACTCACCTTCTCAGAAAAGCTTATAGTAGCCCTGCTGCCTCTACACCTACCTTCACCTACTATCTCGGTTCTCCTCCCTTGAAGATTGTAAGCCCTGGCGGACAGTGTCATCTCTTTCTCTGTATTAGTTTGTTAATCATTTATGTATATATAGATTTTTACTGCATTTAAACCTCCACAATTGTCTGTCTAATTGTGACTTTGAGAATAATCAGGGCACATTTTATTAGTAATCTATGTAAAAAAATCGAGGTAACTCTGAAGGGTTCACTAACTTTTTTGCAACTTCATGGTGGTTGGAAGAGGTATAGTTTTACTACCTTTTTTCCATGTAAAATCATTCCTTTAGCCAAACTGGTTAAAGCTTGAAAGAGGCACTAACTTTTCAGACAACTTCTGCTCATCTACTAGCTCTTGCACACGGGCGGAAATTCCGCGGCAGGATTTCCCACAGTATTTTCGCCTGTGCCCGCTGCCATAGGATTGCATTAGATAATGCAATCCTATGAGGACAGCCACGATTTGACCGCGTGAAAACTTACACAGAAAACAAATCGCGGCATGTCCTATTTCTGTGTGAGCCTCACAGAGGCCCGCACAGAAACGTCACTGGTTGTGCGCCGGCTCCGCTCTGTGCATGTACCGGCTGGGCGGCAGCTGGCACATAGCACAGCGGAGAAGACGCCGGGAGGAGGGGAGCCGCGATGATCAATGCAGGGGCACAGCTCACATTCCGCTGCGAGAATTCTCACAGTGGGATCTGACCTGTCCGTCTGCAGGAGGCCTTAGCCTCATCATTTCTGTAATATACTTGCATTAAAAAAAAAATTGCTGCTGCCACTAGGGGTCTCCCTTCCAGCTTCTCTGCAATCTACGGTCGTTCGGTACATAGCTCCCTTAGTAACAAGGACTAATAATTGTGGGCAGTATGTAGGACATGTTAATAGTAATAGGGGGAGGAGCCATCTTCACACAAGAGCCTGCAGGCTGACAGATCTGCATATTGTGATAAGGATTTCCATAGTCTCCGCCTCTCCTACTGTTACAGCGTACACATATAGTCTACTATTTGTCTAGAATGCCTCTAAATGCCTGACCGTCCTGGAAAAGCAGAGGGGCGGGCATTCAGATACTGTCTCCCTGCTGATTGGACCAGAGACAGTACAAATGCAGCTTGGGAAGTAAGGGAAAGAAGTCAGAACAGTGAACTACTGGCAAACTGCTAGGCTTGCAAACAGCAGGGGAAGACCACCTGGAAAATCAGAACTTAGACATGAAACAGGGTGCAAACAGCAGCAATTGAGTAGGTAAAGAGAACCTGGTGTGTTTTAGAAAGCTTGTTGAAACCTCAGGCATGCTTTAAATGGGCTGAACTGAAAGTGCTTTCTAGAACTGATATTTCATGTACCTTTTGGATACATGACTAACAATCCCAGTAGCGTTAAGGCTTTCAAAAGTTCTGCAAAAGTAGCACCAGCCTGCCTGGGAGATAATATCCTCAATATAAGAGCCCTGTGCTATGTGATGGAATATAATGGGCCATTTACACAGGACGATTTTTGATCAAAATTCGTTCAAGCGAACGAAAACAAGATAGTTGTCCAGTGTAAATGCAAATCCATAGTTTACCATGTTATCTCTGACTTTGTCAGCATAAAACCCACCGCTGAATCGCGGGCTTGTCGTTCAGTGTAAACGCTCCCTGCTTCAAGTAGAAGGTGAAGCGCTGAGCAAGAAGCCAGTAATCCAGAGGTGAAGTCTGCCAGTCTAAAATGCTCTGCACGAGCGCCAATGACCGTAGCGGTGACGTCAACACTCCTGCAGTCGTTTAGACCGTTGTCCTGGGTAAAAGGGACATAAACCTCCACAGAGCAACTACACTTCCCTAGTAGCATTCGCTACACATCCAGCTGCGCCTATTGATCAGCAGTCAGCCTGAATTTTCAGTATGTGTGACTACATGTCATGTGCGGTAGAGAGAGGAGGCAGCAATCAGCCACTGACTGATCGCCCATCTCCCAGCCCTCAGCGAGACAGAAAACCAAGATATAGAACTCAGAAGTTCAAAAGAGGTCAAAGCTTAGACTTCCAGCAAACAGACAAATCCTGACCACAGAGCAGAATCAGATTTACTGTGTTAATGCTGCAATTTACAGTCTAACATGGCTTTAAAGGATGGCTACATAAAAAGCAGGTAATTCATAGCCAGAGGAGAGAAGAAGCAAAATGCTCCCAACTCCCTTCTACAAGAGCCCTCTCCCCACTGGCAGGCCATGGGTCAATAAGTGTAAAATGCCGCAGGAGTGAGGACACCTACTAGCGGTGCCAATGCATAGAATCTCTCTGGGCACTCGGCAGTAAGTGCTCCTGAATCACCAGGGTCAAGCTGCCCGTTCACCTTCAAAAACTATTGGGCAACTGATAGTTCTTCCAGCCACTGAACGCTTGTGTGTTTAGAGAGAGGTAATCCGCAGCCAGACAACTCTGGTGCCGGCTTATCTCTCTGGGAACAAAAGGACTCGGCATTGAAACTCAAAACCCTGGATTATCTGTCGGAGAAAGTTGAGTGGCCCCCATACACATCAGAGGGTCGTCTAGCCCCACCATTACTGGCAGGTTCGGATGACTACATTCTAATGGTTATGGGGGAGTTTAGGATGAATAATATGGTTGAAGTTAGTGAACTTGGAAGCACATTGAGCACGTTAAGGCTCTTACTTTAGAGGAGTCACTCCGCCTGCGCTTGGATTTTGCTTCCTGAGCTTCTGCGCTTGGACGCCTTGTCTTCTTCATGGATGGACTTGCATGTTTTGGATCGCAGCCATTTTTTTCCGTTCTTATTAAAAGCTGTGAGAAGATATGGGCACGATTAGGTTTAAAAATATGAATGGAGCGGTCAACCCTTAGGCTACTTGCACACAAACGCTTCTTCGTCCAATTCTCAGGCCGAAGAATCGGATTCGTTTGAATTGGTGTATGCACAGAGGCTTGCCCATGTGCAAGTAGCCTGAAGGAATATTTTCACCTATCTAAATTAAGCAAAACTTTGCAAAATGTTGTAAAACAAAAAGAATCACTACTTGCCTGTTCTTCCCACATATGGTGCAGTGGCTGTAACTCCAGCGATTCTCCCGTTCTGTGCGGACAAACGGCTAGCAAGTGACCACCGCAGCAGTCATGTGGCCGTACTCCTATCACTGCCGATGGGAGCCATAGTGCCATGTGACTGCTGCAGTCACCGATTCACTGCAGTGATCACATGCCAGCGGTTTGTTTAGAAAGACCACGACAACCGCTGGAGCTTTGCCGCTGCCGGAAATAAGTTTCCGAACGTTTGATAACCCAGTTAATGAAAACCATACAACATGCTAGATTATGGAGGGCCCTGTACACTATACAGGAAGGGCATCAAGCTCTTCCCATTCCCCAGATATTGGTGCGGCTTGTCTATAGGCAGAGTATGTCAAAGGGGTGCTCTGATTTAATGGAGAGCATTACCTTCCAGCTCTGATATTGTCCAGTCATCGCGGGCCTTGTCCGAGCATTTATTGTAGCGTGGACTCATTGGCAAAGTAACCGGAGTGCAGGACAGCACCGGAGTCCGTGGAACCACATTGTCCACAGGCTCTGGGACTGTATGATGCAAGCACAGCGCCGGAGAAAAAGCACAAACTGGCCATAAATAGAAAAATATCACAAAGTCAGCTATATGGCAATCTATATAAAATGGTTATATATACAGTTGGGTACTTTTACATGGCACAATTTGAGGAGATGATAATGGACAATATGGGCAGGAGTCTAAAGGGCCTTCACAAAGACTGATGAAAACGGAAAGACAGATGAATGATTGTTAATACGATCGTTCACCTCCCCAATACACTCTCCGTTGCTGGTAGCACATTGTTTGGAACGGGAGACATACTGCCCACAATGATTTTGATTCTGTATAAAAGGCAAACAGACGCCAGAACCTTCACACTCAGCAACACTTGGATGAACGGTTGTTCTAAATCACCAGTCTCCATAAAAAGGCCTTTAAGGAGAAGGTTACCATCTTCTTGCACCCCTCTCTGAGGGCAGCATAAGGTAATAACACATTATTAGCGAATGTTAGATGCTCTGTCACCATTTTCCGCACAAAAATCCGCACAATAGCACAAGCAGAGGACTACTTAAAGTAGTCCTGCATATTCATGAGCTGCAGGCTAGCCACACCCTCCCTCCACTGACTGCCTATTAATGCCAATTAAGCAGCCAATCATTGGTTGGAAAGCAGGGCGGGTGTGGCTAGGCTGCAGCTCATGAATATGCAGGACTAATTCTGTATCTGGCTGCTGCTAATAAAATGTAAGTTTCTCCTAAACTACTGCACAGATCCACAAAGCAGATATATCACTGTAACCAATGGGTCAGGAATGCTATCTTTTCTCCTTATGGAAAGCACCTAGAAGTTGAGTGAGGAGACTTATAAGGCCATTCATGCTCCTCTGGGTAATATGCAAAGACGAAAACAATTTGAGATGGAATACATCTGTAGCGCTACCTATTAGGCAGGGTTCACACAGGGCGGATTTGCCGCGTATTTTCCGTTGCGGTTTTGCCGCAGAAGAACTGCTTCTGCGGCAAAACCACTTCAAAGGTTACCTTTGGCTTGCGGATTTTTGTGCGGAAAATGGTGACAGAGCATCTAAGCTTCACTGCTGCTCCATTCATAGCTGACTGGGTGGGGAGATGTTGGGGGGGGGGGGGGGGAGGGGGGGGGTTTGAGACTGGGGAAATAGGGTTTACCTGCTCTAGTGATTGGTCGGTATCCTGGTGGTTTGAATGCAGATCAATCTAACATTCGCAATCTATTTAATTTGTAGCTCAAATACCGCTTTAATGCTTAGAACCAGAGCAGGAGAGTCCTATTTCAATATGGACAAGTGTATTGTTTTGCAATTTCCATTACCAAAATGCTCCGTTCTCCAGATATTGATTCCTCAGTCCTCTGGTTGTTTACTGTTATCAGGGAAGCAGACACCTCTTCTACGGAAAGAAATAGAGCACAGCAGTAGCTGGGTGACCGGGCCAAAAACTAGTGAGCACAAGCTCCCGAGATCCCAGCCATCAGACTTAGATGAAAGAAATGATCTAGTGCCCGCCGCCTGCTACTTCTTTCCATAGAAGGTGGTCAGTTTCCCTGGAAACAACCAGAGGAAAGAGGAATCAATATCTGCAATATCTGGAGAACGGAGCATTTTCAAAATAAACATCTTATGGTCGACTGTCATTTTGAGATTTCGAACACAATGAATTCCTGAGATAGGAATGCCCCTTTAAAAGGTGGCCTACAAGTCCTAATACCTCCCATGCGGCAGACAGTTGTGTGGCCCAGCTCATAGGGCCCCAACAAAATCAACTAATATTATTGTCCAAAGATTTGTGTGCAAAGTTATGCTGCAAATCTCTTCCTACAGCCCGGGTCATAGTATTACCAGAATGACACTTGCGCCATTCAGAGACCTTCAGCGTATTTTATATGGTACTGATGCACCCCTATATCTGCATGAACACACTTTATTGTGAAGTGATGGGTAGACAACATGCAGCTCTATCCATCTCTATAAGGAGCACAGCGGGAGACCACAGACTGGCTCAAATCATACTGAAAAGGGGATTTATAGACTCGAACAAAGCTCTGACATTCTACAATGGGCAGGCTTGAGGCGGCCATTGAAATCTTTGTTTGGCTCGCTGAAGCCCCAAGAGGGGATGTCTCGATGGAGAGATTTATCACAGCATGACTGAATGGCTCCAGACTCTCAGATATCATCACACCTGCCACGGACATTTTTGTGTCCCACAGCAATGTGAGCGGATCCTTATACCGTATATTTATACCGCAGACGGAAAATTCCTCCGACAGTTAAAAAATGCTTGGCCTATTAAAAGAAAAAAAATTGATGTATGTATATATGATCCCTCTCCTCTAACAGATCTAAATGACTCGAAGACAGGGAATCAGGACCGTATATTTTAGCCGTATATCCATAAGGGGTTTTTTTGATGAGGGAAGCATTTGTACCTTTTCACCAATTGACAGCTTTAAAGCGCATCATACAATAAACACGCATGTAAAAAGTCACTAGACAAAAGTAGTTCCACGTTTCGGGTAAAAAAAAAAAACAAACACTGCTTTTCTTGAAAAAAGGTTTTGCTACTTCTCACACGCAATCCGCTCCTATATTACACGTGCATTAAAATGGACTGCAAGTTGGTTGTATTCATGAACCCCAGGATTTGCGGAAAGCTGGACATCTACTTTAAACAGCAGTTGGCCAATCATAGCTATTCCTCCTTAACCCCTCACTCTCCACAATACACATTGGTTCCGTCAAGCATGCACTCTAGTTATCAGCGAGTTATACCAATTAAAGGAGTACTTCCATTTCCGGTTTTAAAACCAAGATGGGTAAGAGATGCCATGGCTGCTGGCCCCTCAGGCAGAGTCGGGCGCTTAGTAACTCTACACTGCCATTTCTGTAGTTGGTACCATTTCTGTACCAACTTCAGTGTAAGCTAAGAAAAAAAAGTGTAGTGCGCCGAGCGCTCGGCTCTTTCCGACAGGTAGTCAGAATAGAGCTTCCGGGTTTTCTCTTCTTTGCCATGAGAACCCAAGATAGGAATACTCCTTTAAGGCGCCTATGCATCTTTAACATCTGTCAGCCAATACCCGATTACCCTCCCTCCCCCCAGTGCCCCACCAAAAAACATTCAGCTTGGCTTAGTGTTCAAAGGTCTAGGAAGGCAACTTGTAAGCTGGACATCTCAGGAGCAAGAGAATCTGGCATTGGCATGTAATGTCCCCGATCCCCGCTGCACGCCCCACCACATCCGCTGGACAAAAGCCGAGCCGCCTCCACAGATAGTAACGAGTAATCCAACTCCGCTGTCGGCTACTTACGCCCAGTTCAGATGGAACGATTACACTGTGCAACAAATTTTAAAAAATTTGGACGTGCCGTAATATTACTATTCATTTGTTTTTGGTGGAAAATGACGCTTGGATCTTGACTTCTTTCTGTAAGAAACATTGTTTTCCCTCTGTAAGAACCTGCAAAAGTCACCCATCATATTCGGATTGTACTTCCCTTTGTAACGGTCTGCACTGCGTATTACACACAAAAGACATCAGTCATTGAATAGAACGGATTTCAATGGGTTCGTTCACATGAGTATTTTTTCGCACGATGTACAATCGCATGAAAAACTATGCAGCATGACCTTGTTGGGGCGTATTACACACTGCAATACGCCACTGAGGTCAATGGGCGGGCACAAATATGCAGGAAACTCGCGTATTTGCACACCTTTTAATGAGCCGGTCTACAGTCTTTTTTACATATGCCCCAGTAGTAATCGTGACCAGCATAGTCGTCCCAGGGATGCTGCCCAGCGAGAGGCCAATAGCAACCCTCCCATTGGATAAGGAATACGTAATCTGGCGTCATGAGCTTTCATTGTAGAAGGTATGTCTGGATACAGAATTTTATCTTTCTGTGTACTGCAGAAACCTTTGGTATTTATCATGCAGGACTAAGAGTCAGTATGGTGGTCTTTTTGTTCTCGCCATACCATCAGAATGGCAAATGGCGTTCTACTCTTGCCTTTCAGCCACTGTGTGGGATGAGTGTTACATGACACACAGATGATGGCGGTGCCACTTCTTATATCTTTATTCCAAAATACTTGTGATGGGCAAACTTTACCAAGGATGTTATTTTCCTCCGCTGTGTCTTTGTTTTGAACTGTCCGTAGACAAAGCAGAAATTGTCTGGGTTATTCAGACATCTGCGGCGCTCAGCCATATTGTTATTAAATTTTGAAGGATAGCCCCAGTTTAACCAATGACCTGTAAAAACACAGTTCATTACTTACAACTTACTGGTGGATGATCCGCAGCGTTTCCGCCACGTGGAAACATACCCTATATGTTACATAAACCTACCCTTATAGTGTTCAGTCAGTGCGCGGTGTGTAACCGTGGATTGTGAAATAGTTGCGCAATCACTTTTGTTCTTTTTAGTAAGCAAGGTTAATGGCGAGCCAATTGGAGTAATTGTAAAGGCAGATTTCCAAAAAATAAAGTACAACAGCAATTGAATTGCATTATTCCCTATAATTGGGAAACCTTATTACATGGCAGAAAAAAAAACCAAACAGATATATTTGAATTCAACGCACTAAAGTTACTATAAGCCACCTATCTGCTTATCGATTACAAAAATTGTGTTGCACAGTGTCACCGTTCAGAAGCTGAAGGCTAACCGCTCAGTTTAAACACGAGCAAACGACAAGCGAGTATCGGGAGGTTCTCGCTGGAACAGTTGCAGCCAGCATAAAAACCGGCCCCGTTTCAGGCATTTATTGTGCCGTTAAACACTGACCGTTCACATAGGAATGTGAAACACTAAAGAGAAGTCTAAACAGGCTGCTGAGCGTGGACAAGCTGGTGACGACATCCCCGGGTCCTTCCCAGGTTGTTCTGTTGGGCAAACTAGAATTGTGAGATTCTCGGCCCGTATAAAAGGTCGATTAGAACGACTAGGTTCCAACGTCTAAATTGTACAGAGAAGCGGCAGCATCCAGGTTTACAAAGTAGAAAAATATCCTTTATTCTCCCGTGACATCACGCATCAGACCGCAACGTTTTGACCAGATGGTCCTTGTCAAGTTATCCCCAAATGCACAAATACCCCCCTTAAAAAGTCATTGCAGGGCAAACCTCACCAATCACATGAAAGGTAAGCACCCCTTCCTTAGACAAACATATGTAGCTCATTAAAACGTGTGAACATATATCAATTATGAACATACAAACATATGTTGCTTGCGCCAGCCGTGAGCCGGTGACGAGACAAGGAGGGATCAACATGGCTGCACAAGCAACTTATATTTGTATGTTCATAAATGATATATGTTCACATTTTTTAATGAGATAGGTTCCAACGTCCATAAGGACTTACACTTCTTAGAGAAATTTCCACCACTGAACTTCCTTTTAACTAAATGGGGTTATGTTTGCAAATCCTATTCAAATGAATGGGACAGCCACAGAACTTTCTGCAAGAAAGGCCCTTCTACACAGCCCCATCTTCAGACAAACAGCCATGTAAATGTACCGGCGATCAGCTGACGAATGAGCAATCATTCATACATCAGCAGATCATCTAATGCGCACGTCTCCCCATGTAAACAGGTAGATGTGCCACTGACTAATGATAGCTGTACAAAGGCAAACAATTGTATGAATAATCATTCGTTTCCTTACTGCAGATTGTTCTCCCATCTATATATTATTAACCAGTGCTGAATGACATGGCTCCCTGTGGGTCAGTGGCTGTGTGCGAGGATCCTAAATGTCTCCCATACAGTTTATTCTTCTAAAGCGGATGCCAACAGCAGGGTTGGACAACTCTGACAGCCTTATTTTCTCCAATAGTCTAAAGGGAAAGACCGATTTCACATAGGAGCAATGATCATTCACTAAATGGAGGTGGTGTGCACCGCCTGCCTCCATTTAGAAGTGAACCACTGGCTGTTGACATGGGCCGACAGTTGCTCAGTTTTTAGGAGAGCTAAAACCCTAGCGACTCAGACAAGTGAGCCATTCTCTTTTGCTTGCCCTGTTGGGTCCCGTACTTATATTAGACGACAGTCACCAGTGAACGCTCTTGAGCGATTACCCGTGCAACTATCAGCCCCTGTAAATACTACTCGCAGTTGGAGGACCTTCTTCAGGCAGAAGGAAAAACAAAAAAACTGCAGCGATGCTTTTCAAAAAATTCCACAAATGAAAACTATCCAGGAGGTTGAAGGAAAAAAAAAAAATAAATAATAACAAATAACACTTCATATCTTCTCTTCCATATATGAAATCTAATAAGCAAATTGTGTTCTAAGCTTTTTACGCCTCCCTGACGAGAATAGGACACAAAACGTCTGGGTGAATCGCCTCTGTGGCTACAAAGGAGCCGTGGAATACACGAACAGCGTTAAAATATGTCCTACGGAGAAAGCCTGAACTGTAAGACTTGAGTGGTGCATTCCCCCCCCCCCCCCCCACTGTAAACTTAGGTAATAGCTGCACAAGGCGGCCTTGGTGGCCATTTAAGTCCATCATAGTGCACCTATTCCGTGCCCATAGCGGTCACCTACAAAACGACCCACCACGTTACATGGATTTTCTACAAAAAGTATCCATCTCATTGCATTGACACAGACGTGAAGGCCTGACAATGGCGCATATCTGAGGGCGTTCAGTAAAAGGAAACAAGCCCTCTATGGACAGCCTTTATATATTGTAATCCTAACTAGCTGACTCCACATACAGCAGACAATCAGCAATACAATAGTGGAGCTCAGGGCTCTAATACCTTTAAGAAAGGCAGACAATGACCAGGCATCTGCTCCCCATACTGAAGTGGTGGTAAAGAATGCCTCGGTGGGTGTCACCCGCTCCTAATGAATGAGGGAGCTGGATCCTGATGAATATTTGGTCAGCTCACAAAATGGCTGCCTCCATGAGGTCGCTGGTGCCCAATCTCATACATATGGATTTACTGCACAGAATGGAGGCTACTAATTAGCATCAACAAACAAGAAGATCAGACAACACCTGACTTGTGAATTCACATGAGCCTCCAGGCATACAGAGATGTACAGGTCCTCACACCGACTGTTCCCAGAATGACTTGTATTCTAGTCACACATTTCATACGTAAGCAAGAACCATTCAGTTGGAGGTGGAGGCATCCCTAATCTATGCAATGAGCTCAAAACAAAAAGTGTCCAATGCAATGGAAATCCCCCACTATAGTATCTTATAAGGAGGACCAGGTGTATATCAAGTATGGCAGTTGGGCAGGTACCATTAGCAAAACATCCGCTTGCCTATAGCCCTAGGACAGGGATCAGTAAAAGCCCTCCAGACTCTCCAGTCGTTCAAACCCACCAATGCTTGAGGAGCTGGACTACTCTCCAATGTGTACAGGGGCAGAAAGATGGATCGGGGGATGTTGAATTTCAACACAACTCTTGTTCCCCAGGAGATGAGCCGCCTGGCTACAGTTTAGCTTCCTAAATGCACAAACGTTCAGCCAAGGCGAATATTTGTATGTATGGGGGGGGAGACAGCGGGAGCAGCAGTTGAACGAAGGATTCTACGTCTGACAGCTGGTAAAGGTAGGCACCAAAAGGGGTTGTCTCGTTATAAGCCAATTTTCAACAGCTGGGCACGAGTTAAAAAGGGAAGCAGAATCGCCTGTCTGTCCCTTTAGAATGCAGTTGACCGGCTGCCGCAAGTCATGTGACCATTGTGGCCAGAGGCCGCAGCGTCACCATCCTGAACCCCTAACATCATGGTGTCCAGGATGTGAGCGCTGACACCACACGTTCGGCTGTGAGAAGGCCTTTGATTGGCTGTAGTGATTACCTGATTTCCAGCAGTTGTCCACACCTAAAAATTTTTTACTTGTAACACAACCCCTTTTAAGACCCAGAAATCATGTCCTGCCCAATTTTTTAAAACTTCATTCCACCCAAGAGTTAACTGTTCAGATACGACTACCGTTATACCAAATACCAACATTATCATTACATTAACATTAGGATCCCTTTACATGGTGCAATTTGCTCCAATAGAAGAGCGCCAATCAATGAGATCGGCGCTCATCTACACAGACTTTACACAGGCCAATTCAAACTCTGGAGTAAATGATCATGATGGAATACTACATCGCATCTGTCCTTTATACATTTCCCATTCCTCCGAAATCGACTAATGAGCTTGGCTCAGAAACAAATGCTTCAAAAAATGGGGTCCCAGGGGTTGAACGTGATCCTTCAGACCCTCCTTTCCCCCCACACAAGCCTCTGACGATGGCTTACCTCCTGTGAGATCAAAGGATCGGGCATTTTGAAATTCAACACCTCCATAGACATTAGATGGTCAGTCGAGAACTTGCTTGTAGACGCATATAACGGATTCACGAGGAATAACTGTTGGCCAACCGAGAGAGAGAGAGCCATCTTAAATGTATTTAGCAGAATGACGCATTCAAAGGGGTTGTGTCAAGTTATGAAGTTATCCCGCTATCCACAAGACAGGGATAACTTTGTGATCGGTGGGTGTGTGTACATACACTAACCATTTGGCCAGAATGCCTGATCATACTAGGAGAGCAGAGGGGCAGACATTCAGTTAGTCTCCTTGCTGACTGAACCAAATAGCGCAATGCAGCACAGAAAGGACAAGGAAATCAGGATAGTGAACTACTGGCAGAATTCTAGGCTTGCTACAAACCCCCCTCCCTAAAAGTGGATTGCAAACAGAAGAGCAACAGAAAAATGGAGATGGCCACCTGAAAGTCAGAACTTACACATATGAAGCAGGGTGCAAACCTGGGATATTTGGGTAAACTTGTTGAAAACTCACGTACACTTTAATGTGTCCGTCAGCCATAGGCTAAAATAGCATCCCTTTAACAAATAGGTCATGAGCAGGTATTGAAAAGCTCATCGGATGCCCGTGATGAATGTCTCAGTGACATTGTTGGCAAAGCTTAAATTGAACGTCATGGATGGGCTACTCTGTTTATAAAGGTACACATTTTGTAACCGGAAATGGCGTGATGCAATAGGGTAATTATTACACTATTCCACACCTTTGCAGTATACCGACCAGATGCATTTTAGGCACCTGTCTGAATACGGAGTCCTACGAACATGTTTAACACGTATTTCAGGAGCTTTCCCAGCGTCAATGCTAATCGTAAACAAAGAAAGTGATGCCAGCACGGTCTTTATCACACGCTACAGACTACTCCTAGCATGCGCGGACTACAAGCCACCAGGACAAACTAGTTTTAGTTTAGAAGTAGAGCTTAGGGACATCTAGCTGAGGTCTGAAAGACGGGGAATAACCAAGCCAAGACCTGAGAGGCGGTAATGCTAGCGTTTAGAATCAGAGCACGTTCATATAAATGACATTTACACTAAAAAAAAAAAAAAAAAATGGAGACCACATCAAATGTAGATTTCCTGCCTAGTAAAGAGCACCAATAAACAATAATAGCATGTCAATCAGAGCTCGTTTAGTACATTTAATTAGAACAATTCTTGTGAGATTGAGGGGTAGAACGATTGTAAGGGGTCTCTCGCACCAGCATTTTTTTTGCGTGGGAGCACACAATGAATTGCGTACTTGCTGCGGGCCGACAATCCCCATACACTATCTTGGGTGCAAGCGTAACAGGCCAAGATAGTGCATGCATTTCACGTGCCGTGTGTGTGAGGTACAACTGAATGTCAATGTGAAGACTGGTATTACCTGTACATGAAACGCAGTGTTAGGGGTTAATAAATTTATATATATATATATATATATATATATACACACACATATACATATACATACACACACACACAGACTCCTCCCCAGGCAGTCTTCTTACCGCATTTTCTAGTCCACTGGGTCACATCACCGCAAGCCGCACAGTTCCTCCTCTTCTGGAGCATCCATGCTCTGCACTCTTCTTCCGGCAGGTCAGTGAAGGTTACGTCACTAGTGATGTCATGTTCCCTGCCTGGCAAGGAATGCCGAGCCATTACCGAGACTGCACGCGAGAGTTTATATACTATTGCAGAGAGAGAGAGCGTGCCTGCGCAGTCTCGGCAACAGCTCGGCACTCCCTGCCAGGCTGTGAACGCTATGTCATCTAGTAACGTAGCGTACATTAACCTGCAGGCAGGAGACTGCCTGTGAATGGACGCTTCGTCATCGGAAGAATCGGCCGGCTGGAGGTTAGGTGACCCTGGGGACTGCAGGAGACAAGAGAAGATCGGGAGAAGATGCGGTAAGAAGACCAACGGTGGAGGAATAGGCAAGTATCAATTTTTTTTTTCTTCCCAAAGACAAAACCCCTTCAAGGGTGCATTTAGACAGGACAATCTGCTCGTCTAAACGACTGCACGAGTGGCGATGTCACAGCTAGTTGTTAGCACGCATGCAGAGCGTTTAGACTGGCAGATCCTCGCTGACTATGGCTTCTTGCTTAGTGCTTCACATTCATAGTCTATGTGAAGCGCTAAGTGTTCATATACAGCAAGAAGCAAACGATTTTTATGCTGCTGAAAGTCACTGACTATTTAATGATTTTTTTGCATTTAGATGCTAAAATCATCTCGCAAACTTGTTCTTTTGAATGAATTTTGCACAATAATCAATCATTCTGTGTAAATGGGCCCTTCAGCTTAGAGGCACCTTTAACCTCATGGACTGGGACAATGTCCTCAAATAAGAGTGCAGACAATAAAGGGGAAATGTTTAAAAAAACCTCTTAATTATTGTGATTGGTTCATACATTACGGGAATAAAGAAAATAGGAATAAGGGAAAACAATATGGCTCAATAAAGATGTGAAGGGGCAAAGAGTAAAACTAACCCTAAACTATGCAATAATACAAATAGTAAAAAGATTAATACTGAAAGTGTTGGCCCTTTAATGAGTAATGTACGAAAATATGTAGAGGATGGAGAGGAGAAAGCAAATCTATTAAACAGTTTTTTTCACCAGTGTATTCACAGAAGAAAAGGAAATGTCAGATAAGTTGCAGAATGATAAAGTTAATTCTCCACTAAGGCCACTCTCAAACCTGCGTTCAGAAAACGCATGTTAGCGCTGGCCCCATTGAAAACATAGGCAGTACATCGTGCTCCCCTAAAACAGCTGTGGGAGATTCCTTCATCCCCACAGCAGACGTCTTCTGGAGGCCGGGGACTGAAAAATCCCTGCCCCCAGAAAGTGCTGCCCCTGATAGGCTGAGCGCTATAACCAATCAGGGGCAGCGCTTTCTGGGGGCGGGGATTATTCAATCCCTAGCCTCCAGAAGACGTCTGCCGAGGCCGGAGGGAAGAGTCGGACGGCTCTTCTAGGTAAGTTACTTTTTTTTAAACTTTTCTTTACAGCTAGGTCTGATTTTAAGGGAAGGGCTTATATTTCAAGCCCTTCCCTGAAAATCATCACTGCAGTGCTTGTCTGCAACCCATTGCTTTCAGCCTTGTCAGGGGAGCGCGATGTACTGCCTATGTTTTCAATGAGGCCAGCCCCATTGAAAACAATGGGCGATAGAGTTGCTTTTTCTTAATGCTGCGAGTGTGCAGTGAAGGCATCGCAAATTAAAATGAAACCATTGAAAATCATTGTTTTCATTTTCACGTGTTTCCACTCACTCTCGCAACGCAAAACAGCCTATCGCCAGTGTGAAGCCGGCCTAAATGTCACTCGTTTAATACTACATTCAAACAGGACAAGTCATCTAAACGACTGCATGAGCTATCCAGCAATGATTTTCTGCATGATGGCTGTGCATTTAGACGTGACGATTATCGTGCAAATTTGCTGATTTGAACTAATTTTGTACAATAATCAGTCTGTTTAAACAGCCCTTAACCTAGAAAGAAGCGCAGAGCCGCTTTTAAAAAAAATAAATAAATAAATAAAAATAAAAAACTTGTCCTGATGGCATACACCCCTGGGTTCTAAGGGAATTAAGTAATGTGATAAGACAAACCATTGTTTCTTATACTAAAGGGCTCTACTAGTACATACAAGATTTACAAACTTCAGCTGCTCGCTGAGGTGAAATCGTGGCTTGTCGCTGTGTCGTGTAAGCTGCATTAGCTTCACGGCGGCGTTGAACCCTCTGTGGTGACATGTTTGCACGACAGCGACGGTTTGTTTCAACACCGTACAACGGTTGACGATTAGATGAAGGCTGACTGGGGTTGGCGGCATTAGCACTTGAGATGTCAGGCTATGTGAAGATAGTGGTGAAGGGCTATGCTTCAATGCTTGTTGGTCAATATTCACCGCCAGCTATGTATGTGTACATTTTTGAGGTGTCATTTATTGGAGTCTCCACACAGGGGTGTAGTCCGCCCATAATCCCTCATTCAGTGCACAGGGATGAAGAACCTGTGATGATGTCACTGTGATGTGATCAGGGGCAGAGCTCAGAGCTCCAATCACTGATCACTTGTGACTCACAGTCACTCATCACTCACAGACAGGCGGTCGTTAGTATTTTGATAGTGACAGTCTGTTCCACTGGATTGACGCGTAGCCGACGTGGTGCCAACATTAAGGAAGTAGTCTAAGGCCTCATGTCCACGGGGAAAATCAGGCCCGCTACGGATTCTCCATGGAGAATCCGTAGCGGGTCCCTCCTGCCCCGCGGACATGAAGCATAAAAATAAGAATAAACTTACCTCTCGCCCGCTCCGAATCTTCCCTTCGCCGCAACTTCATCTTCTCTGCGTCGCGGCCGGATCTTCTTTCTTCGGCCCAGCGGATGCGCAGGGCACGTCGGTGGCGTGCCCCGCACATGCGCCGGCCCGAAGAAAAAAGATCCGTCCGCGACGGAGAGAAGATCCGGAGCGGGCAATGTACGCCACAGCTCCAATCAGTAGGAGCCCAGCAGATGGACACTTATTCCACCAAAAGCATATAAAGGGGTTATCCTGGGAGACAGTCTGCAATAGTAACATAAAGAAATCCAAGGCACCACGGAGTCGCCATAAAGCAAGGGCCATTTACACGGGACGTGACCAGTTCCTAGGGTGATGTCATATCGTGACGTTTTCTTGGCATACTATTTTTGTGGGGTGGTTTGCCATTGCCTTACCCGGTTATCGTTTAGCCCCTACCAAGCTGGGTACTCATTTTACTAACTTCGGAAGGATGAGTCAACCTTGAACCGGCTACCTGAACCACAAGGGGATTGAACCCACAACCTTCAGGTCGTGAGCAAGAGCTTAGGACTACTTTCAGTCAACATAAAAACC
The DNA here is from genome assembly GCF_035609145.1 of Eleutherodactylus coqui. Taxonomy (NCBI): domain Eukaryota; kingdom Metazoa; phylum Chordata; class Amphibia; order Anura; family Eleutherodactylidae; genus Eleutherodactylus; species Eleutherodactylus coqui. The sequence goes on from NC_089849.1 coordinate 33,415,189, forward strand.
ATCGCTGGACCGCTGGCTTGTGGTTCAGTGTTAACTCTGCCCAAGAAGGCAGCAATCCAGCAGTAAGGTCCGACTGTGTAAATGCTCCGCGTGAGCGCTAATGACCTTAGCGGTGATGTCTGCGCTCGAGTAGTCGTTTAGACAACTCTAGGCCCGTGTAAATGAGACATTACAGACAGCAACGTTTTGGCCTTGCAGGACCATTGTTAATCCTCTGAGGGCTCACATGGGGCCGAAATGCTGCTGACTATAACCTATGAGAAATGAGTATGGGCTACGGGGTGGGCTTGGATTTTGCCTTTTAGGCCAGGGCTGCACAGCATTTAACGCATTGTGCAACACAAACATCGCAGTGTCACACAGCGACATCACGTGTAACGATTCTAAATGGCGTTGCACTGTGACCCGTAACCGATCGTGACGGCAACGAGTCACAGAAATCTCAAGTTGGTCGGATGTTACAAGCAGCTTTAGCACCACGGACTGAGACTTTACGTCCTGTAGCCTTAGAGGGATCCAGTGGAAAGATCGTACGGAGATGAACACGTATAAAAACTGCTGCATGGGACGTATACTCATCTTACCCACCATTTGCGTTTCACATGTGCGCAGTCACCACTTGGCTTCGTTTCTGCATGCTGAGTGAAGATGTTCTGATGCTAGGTCACATGACCAGTGCGGCTAATACCAGCAGTAGTCACATGACCAGTGCGGCTAATACCAGCAGTAGTCACATGACCAGTGCGGCTAATACCAGCAGTAGTCACATGACCCTGGTGTTGATTACTTCATTGCCAGCTGTATACACCCAGAAGTGAAGACAAACTGGGACCAGGAACATGCAGAACAAAAGCAGAACAAAAGCAGTGGAGTGCCGGGAATCCAATTAGAGGGGTGGGCCAGAGGGGGCCCAGCATACCGATAGTGTGGAATAAGTGATAAATGCTTTTAGAGGAATAAGCCTTTTACCGACTGCTGCCTTAACTCCTCTGAGGGCCTCCATTGACACCACTGTTTTCCCATAAGCAGTAAGGGTTTGTTCAAAACCTCTAGTGCCGAATTACGGTAAGGATGAAATAGCGCTGCACAAGGTGCCATTTAGCCCTATAAAATACCATACAGAAACCGAAGGGACCCCATAATAGTCAACGGGCGCCATCGGGCTGTGTCATAAGACTGATCCATGTGACCGTTCCTATAATGGAGCAGGAAACAGATACCCTTAGGCCGCATTAGGATGGATAAGAGCAATAAGTGCCCGAGATTCCGGGTGCGACCCGCATCAGACACAGGTCCGTATCGTCCCGTACCGCAGGCAGCAGTGGATCTTGCATGTCCGGTTCGTGAATTAAACCATAATAGGGCATGCTGGGAGTTTTGTCACGCAGACCATGTGTATCGTCTAATTGGCTATAATGAGTTGAAGTGCCGTCCTTAATACACGGAGAGCGCTCGGAGGGGAGGATTGGCCGTTGGAACGCTCTATTAGCGCAGATGTCAAGGGGTTCCAAAGTAACCATCCCTTCATTGTAGTAAACTGCTACAATACGGAGCAAAGGAAGCGCTCAATGTACGGAAAAGGGAAAACTGCGAAAAGTGGGGATCTTTAATGAAGCACCATTGGCACTTAGCATTTGGGCAATTTGAAGGGGAAAAGAAGAAAAAAAACACTTTGAAGTAAAAGGCCATATTCACACGGGTGGATTTACTGTCTGCCCCCCCCCCCCCCCTCCCCGCAAGGAAAATCTGCAATATCTATAGTAGCGGCAAAGCGGATGCGATTTTCAAGATCTCATCCACACGCTACAGAAAAATCTGCTGTGGAAATTGACCTGCAGAGTAGATTTTGGTTCCGCAGTATGTCAAGGTGCAGACTCCACTGCTTCCAACGAGGGGGAAATTCTGCACAAGATCTGCATCAAAGTCCACACTAAGGCCTCATGTCCACGGGGAAAATCAGGCCCGCTACGGATTCTCCATGTAGAATCTGTAGCGGGTCCCTCCTGCCCCGCGGACATGAGCGCTGAAAATAAGAATAAACTCACTTCTCACCCGCTCCGGATCTCCCCTTCTTCACGGCTTCATCTTCTCTCCGTCGCGGCCGGATCTTCTTTCTTCAGCCCGGCGGATGTGCACGGCACGTCGGTTGCATGCCGCACGCATGCGCCGCCCCGAAGAAAAAAGCTCCGGCCGCGACGGAGAGAAGATGAAGCTGCGGCAAAGGGAAGATCCGGAGCAGGCGAGTAAATTCTGATTTTGGTCTCCCGCGGATCCGGACGGCTTCCACAGGCTGCAATAGAAGCCTGCGGGGGCCGTCCCCGCGGGAGACCTGCACGAAAATGGAGCATGGTCCGGATTTTTTCAAGCTCCATTTAAAAAAAAAAAAAATCACTTTTATTGACCATCCGCGGGTATTTATCTACCCGCGGGTGGTCAATGCATCCCTATGGGATGCGGATCCACATGCGGGTGATCCGCTGCGGATTTAAAATAATCTTTTGCCCGTGGACATGAGGTCTAAGGCTGGGTTCACACGGGACGGATTTGCCTGGGAAATTCCGTGTAGCAAATCCGCCCGAGGTTCCTAATCCCGGGATTAGCCAGCCATTTAGACGAGATTTAGCAAAAATCTCACTCACACGGCGCGGCCAATCTGTTGTGGCAACCGGCAACGCGGCACAGAATTTACTTTTTTTCGTTGCGGCCTCACTCCTCTATATGGAGAGAAAAAGCCGCAACAAAACGCCGGCTGTGGCTCTCCCGCAGAAATGTTGCATCTTTTCGGTGCGACCAAGCCGCGAGATCCCCGTCCTGTGGGAACCCAGCCTTAGGCCTCCCTCACACAGCGCTCTTGACGCTGCGTTTACTGTGGTCTCAGCAGCGATGGCATGCATTGAAGTGAATGGGAGCGTTGGATAGCGTTTAGCGCAGCACTGAAGAGGCAGCACTAGTCGTTGTACAAGCCATCTGCGGGGGGGGGGGGGGAGAGGCCTAAAAGGTGCGACTTTCGACATAGAATTTGCACTGCAGAATGTCCGCTGTGGTTACGCTGCAGCAAATTCCACCCCTTAGACAACCGGACGTTGCTTGTAGCCCTTCTACACGGAACCATTATCATTCATCGTAGAATCGTGTAAAATGAACGCTAACGGTTTGGTGTAAACGCGAGCAACGACCGAATGGAAATGTGTTGGCTTATCCTCGCCGTTCAATTTACGCAGTTTGCTAGCAGCCCGTGTAAAAGGCGATTATTTAATCGTTCGCAAACCATTTACAGCTGGGACGGGAAAATGACAAGATGCAAGTTATGGCTGCGTGTAAACAGATGTCGCAGGAAGCACGGATGGCATTCGCTCGCTGATGAGTCACTTGCTGGGCTCCCGGATTTACTACGGTCACATATAGTGGAGTTGGTACAGATTTTCTGCAGCAGAAAGTGCGTTTCAATTTTGGCGCCAAATCTACAGCAAAATCTGCACCGTTTGTGTGGAGTTAGAGTGGTCTTTGGCGCAGGCCATTAACGGGGTAAAATCTGCTGCAAAGCCATGGCAAAATCTAACTGGTGGAGATTTCGACGCGGTTTTTAGCGCGGATCTGCACCAAAATCCTCAACCTGTGAACGGACGCAGAAACATCGGAGTTTACGGTGGAAAAATTTCACCTCCAAACAGTTTCAAAAATTCGTGCTGAGATCTGCATTTTTTTTGGCGCAGATCCGCATGCAGAATTTTCCCTGTCAATGGGCAAAAACCGCACGCAGGATTTCAAAGCAGGAACTTAAAAGTAGCGACAAGGCACTTCTTGATACAGAAAAAGATTTTCCGCGCCGAAGCTCCGCACACGGATTTTACCCAATTGCAGGGCAAATTCCGGACGCAGATCGTGGATTTTAAAATAGGAAGTTTACGTGGAATTTTTCCACGCCGAATTCCACCGTACGCCCATACCTTTAGGATACGCTCACAGCGCAGAAGTTTCCACATGAGTTCCGCCTCTTAAAACTGCGCCCAAATCTATGTCTTTCTGCCTCGGATCTGTATGGGGACTAAGCCTCGCCAACGGGCAAAATCCATGTCCAGAATACGGACGTGTTACAGCGTGGGGCAACAGGTCACTACTTCTTGGCGGCAATCTGTACGGAAATGTGACCGGATTCTGCGTGCGGATTTTGCCCGCGGTCAGCACTAAACCCGCATGCTTGTAGAGGCGGAGCTCACGCCAAACATTCTGCCGTACGAACGCGTGTTCAGTCATAGCGGAAATGCGGCAGATTCTCCGTGGCAAAAAAGCCAAAACCGGATCATCTGACTTTGAGCCGCATCTCATCTCGCAGTCAGACCTGCATTGCAGCGCAGCCCTCGCTCGGCAACCGCCACTGGTCAGGTGATGCGCCCGCTTCCCGCTCACCTGATTGGTGCCTTGTAGAGGTTGCCGGGTGAGGGCGGTCTCCCACAACTGGTAAACCGCGGGGACCGAAAGGCACGCGCTTTCCCTTCGCACTTGCAGATACAAATTGCGCATTCCCCGAGCGCAAGAAAAAATAAAAATGGCAGCATGCTCTATTTTGCCGTGGAATCCGCGCCGACGGCCCGCACGGACATCGATGGAGTCGTCCAATCTGCGGCCCAAATGCAATTCACACGATCAGCTACGTTTACCGGCCTCACTGCTCAGCGACCGCGCGGTAAATACAGACAAAAGAATACAAAATCCGTACTACGCGCGACCGACCGCGAGCCTCCGCCATACAGGCGAGTGCCCTGTGCAGGGTCAGCGGAATCCGCCCCGGCCGTGTGCGCCGCGTCGGCTGCCGATTGCGTTTTTGATCCGGAAATGCTGTGCGATCCTTACCCTTAAGCGAGCGCACGTTGGTCGGAAACACGAAAAAAAATAGCAGGCGCTGCGGACCGCGTCACATGACTCGTCCGGAAGCCATTGTTCACTGGGAGCAGCCATCTCCCTCCGTTTTTGTGTTTACAAACAGACTGAGGGGGTGAGCTGGTGAGAAAGGAAGGGGGGGGGGGGGTACTGGTCTGCAGAGGGAGGGGGGTACTGGTCTGGACTGGGGGGTACTGGTCTGCAAAGGGAGGGGGTACTGGTCTGGACTGGGGGGTACTGGTCTGCAGAGGGAGGGGGGGTTCTGGACTGGGGGGTACTGGTGAGAAAGGGGGTATACTAGTCTGCAGAGGGGGTCTACTGGTCTGGCCTGGGGGGGGGGGACATGGTCTGCAGAGGGGGGGGGGGGGGGACAAGGCCACACAAGGCCACCACAGCTCACCTCTCGGTTGAGGCCCAGGTCCGGGATGAGGCCGGGGCTCCCCACCGTCACCTCCAGGATCTCGGCCGGCCTGTCCCCGTAGTACTGCTGGTACTGCTCGTGCTCGCCCATCTTCTCCTGTTTGATGCCCGTCAGGCTCTGCAGGAAGTCCGCCGGGTGAGGAGGCGGGGAGCCCGGCTCTTTCTTCAGGATCATGTCCCCCGGTGCCGGTAGAAGAGACGGTGGTGGCGGCGGCGGAGGAGGAGTCAGCAGTTCGGAGCCCAACCGGGCGAAGGTGGCGACCGGCGGGAGGTGGCTGAACATGAGCATGCTGGGCGGGAACGTCGGCTCCATGGCTGGTCGTGAAGGTGAAGCGCAGGAGCTGAGAGGAGCGGGGGGCTGCTGAGGTAACGGACCGGGCCGGGAGCCGACTCTAGGTCTTCACACGCCCGCACATCCTCACAGATTCGCCTTTCCTCCTTCCATCGGGCCCGTTACCGATCGCCGGGGGCTCTCGGCGGGAAACAATACAGTCATTGACCGCCGGCCTACTGAAGAAACACGACGCCCGAAAGCTCCACAATAGAAGCGGTTAGAGAGTCGTACTGCGCAGGCGCGTGGGGCCGAAGGCATCCCACCGCGCTTGCGCAGGACCCAGAAGGCTTCTCAACGCGCATGCGCTTTACTCCACGACGCCTGCTACGCATGTCCTGTGGCTATGTGGGGCTCCATTGCGCACGCGCCTCACGATGAATCGTTGCGCATGCTGTGTAGTTGTAGATGTATGTGCGCGTGCGCCTTGTATTTTCTTGTGAATGGCTTTATTTAAAGGGACACAGTTGTCTGCCGCGTGATACAGCGCGGTTCGGTTCTGGTTGGAAGATGCTGGTTTTTAGGTGGAGGAGTGAAAAAACAGAGAAGAGAGTCCACAACCAATTTCTATAACATATTTAGGTTTTCAGGAAACTGCAGGGCCATTGATATCAAGAACCGTACATTATATTTACGTGCTGTTTGCATTGGGCCACATTCACACTGGCGTATTACGCCCATCTTACGGATGACTAGACCGGCAAATTGACATTTAGGCCTCCTTCCCACGGACGGATTTCCGACGCGTAATTCGTGGAAAGCCGCTGCGTTGCCCACAGCTATTAGGTTCTATTGAACCTAATAGCTCACAGTTCACGGTGCGGAATTCCACCGTGGAATTCTGCACCGTGAAATCTCCCGTTCTCACCCGCGGCATGCTCTATTTGCCACGGGTGTACGCGCTGACGGCTTCCATTGCAGTCAATGGAAGCCGTCCGTTCACGCTATCTTACGCTGTATCACAGCAGAAGATAGCGTGAAATGGCCTCTCCACCTACCACCGTCTCGTCATATGTGGCGCGTCACGCCGAAGCGTCGCGCAAAAATACAGAAAATAGAACGTGGTCTATTCTGCATATTTGTGCACCAAAGCCCCCATAGAGGTCAAGGGGGATTCACAAATGTGTGCGCATTACGCAAGGAGATGCGTGAAGCAATACGTAACTATGCAGGAAAAAGAACACACCTGGGACTCACTCAGACTAATAGCCCTCATGGTTGCGGGGAAAATCAGGCCCGCTACGGATTCTCCATGGAGAATCTGTAGCGGGTCCCTCCTGCCCCGCGGACATGAGCGCTGAAAATAACAATTACCTCTCCGCACGCTCCGGATCTTCCCTTCTTCGCGGCTTGATCTTCTCTCTGTCGCGGCCGGATCTTCTTTCTTCAGCCCGGCGGATGTGCACGGCATGCCAGCTGCGTGCCGCGCGCATGCGCCGGCCCGAAGAAAAAAGATCCGGCCGCGACGGAGAGAAGATCAAACCGCGAAGAAGGGAAGATCCGGAGCAGGTGAGTATATTCTGATTTTAGGTCTCCTGTGGATCCGGACGGCTTCCATAGGCTTCAATAGAAGCCCGCGGGAGACCCGCACGAAAATGGAGCATGTCCATTTTTTTTCATGCTCCAGATTTTTTTAAATTCACTTTTATTGACCATACGCGGGTATTTATCTACCCGCTGGTGGTCAAGGCATCCCTATGGGGCGCGGATCCGCGTGCGGGTGATCCGCTGTGGATTTTAATTGTTCTTTTCCCCGTGGACATGAGGCCTAAGCCATTTCCATCTATGTGTCTTTGTTTGCCGCTCGCAAATGAACATGCCTTTGCGTGTGCAAAAAGTACAGTAAAATACGCCGATCTGCACGCAAAAAAGCATCATTCATTCCGCAAAAGTGCCCAGGCGCGCGCAGATCCTCATACGCTCCGGTGAAGCTTCCTTAGGTAAACTGTCATTTATCTATTTTGGGATTGTTGCTATTCTTCACCTTTTCCAACTTCAAATGAAGTTCAGAACTCTCAGAATTCAGCCATTGCTTAGAGCAGCGGGCCCAAGACTTAAAGGGGTATTCCCATCTTGACATTTCATAGCCGAGATAGGAAACCGCTGTCATGGCTTCCGGCCACACGGCCGGCGCCTGCTGAAAGAGCCGAGCGCATAATGCAGCACAGTTTCTGTAGCTCTTATTTAAATGAATGGGACCTACAGAAATAGAATAGCACAGCATGCTACAATACTCGGGGAGTCACAGAAACAGCGTAGCACGCTATGCCACACTGTTTCCACAGCTCCTATTCACTTCAATGACAGTTACAGAAACAGCGCTGCACCAAGCACTAAGAACGGCGTCCATGGGAAACATGAAAAGTCCACTATGGGATCCACAAGGGACTCTGAAAAAAGGGTAAAATAAGGCCGGCTGCACACGGCCGTGACGGGCTTGCAGCGGATCCCATCACGGCGCCCCCCAGGAGACCCCAAACTTACCTGCGGATCCGGCGTCCTCGCTCCCGCATGACGCTTCCCCGCCCACCGCCGCCGCGTCATGTGACACGCTGGCCACGTCACATGACACGCCCACCGCGTCACATGTGCTACAGCGGAAGATAGCATGAACGGACGGCTTCCATTGACTGCAATGGAAGCCGTCAGCGCGTACACCCGCGGCAAATAGAGCATGCCACGGGTGAGGACGGGTGAATTCACAGTACGGAATTCCGCGGTGGAATTCCGCACCGTGAGCCCTGAGCTATTAGGTTCAACAGAACCTAACAGCTGCGGGCAACGCAGCGGATTTCTGCCGCGAATTATGTGGCAGAAATCCGTCCGTGGGAAGGAGGCCTAAGGCTGGGTTCACACAGGGTGGATTTGTTGCGGTTTTGCCGCAGAAGAACTGCTTCTTCGGCAAAACCGCTTCAGAGGGTATTTTTGTCTTGCCTATTTTCCACGTGGAAAATCCGCAAGCGTTTTTTTCCGCAGCGCTTTTTTACTTTTGCAGCGTATTTTTGTGTGGATTTTGCTGCGTCCATAGAGGTCTATGGACAAAAAAGCGCTGCGGAAAAGTCAAAAGAATTGACATGCTGCGTCTTGAAAAACCGCACCGCAGCTGCATTTCCGCACAGCGGCAAAGCATAAAAAATCTGTCCTGTGAGAACAGCTTTTTGCCCAAACACATTTGAACTGCATTGCACTGCAAACGCAGCGGTTTTGCCGCAGTGCGGATACGCAACGGCAAAACCACAGCAAAACCGCCCTGTGTGAACCCAGGCTTAAAGGGGTTGTCCCGCACCGAAACGTTTTTTTTTTTTTTTCAATAGCCCCCCCGTTCGGCGCGAGACAAACCCGATGCAGGGGTTTAAAAAAAAAAAACGGATAGTACTTACCCGAATCCCCGCGCTCCGGTGACTTCTTACTTACCTTGCGAAGATGGCCGCCGGGATCTTCACCCACGGTGGACCGCAGGTCTTCTCCCATGGTGCACCGTGGGCTCTGTGCGTTCCATTGCCGATTCCAGCCTCCTGATTGGCTGGAATCGGCACACGTGACGGGGCGGAGCTACGAGGAGCAGCTCTCCAGCACGAGCGGCCCCATTCAGAAGGGAGAAGACCGGACTGCGCATGCGCGTCTAATCGGGCGATTAGACGCTGAAATTAGACGGCTTCATGGAGACGAGGACGCTAGCAACGGAACAGGTAAGTGAATAACTTCTGTATGGCTCATAATTAATGCACAATGTACATTACAAAGTGCATTAATATGGCCATACAGAAGTGCTGAACCCCACTTGCTGCCGCGGGACAACCCCTTTAAAGTGAGCATAAATAACAAACAACTAGTAGCAAACTTCAAATAGTCTCTTGAGGCACATGACTTAAATGTTGCGATAAACTTGAGAACTTTTGAACTGAAGGGCTTTAGGACGCACCGAGTGGTCTCTCAGGGTACTGAGCTTGGTTGAGGCAAATGTTGCAATAAATAAGATATGACTCTGAATCCATAGAATCGATACATCGACATTTGTATAACAAAATCTATTCCAGAAATCTTGGAGGCGGTTGACCACGTAGGGATCTGGTAGATCTTCTGAGGGCGGTGGGCAATGCTGGTAATCTTCTTGAAGTTGGCAATGATACTGGGGAAGCTGGTACAGAGTTGGATGGGGTAGATGAAGTAGAAGCATTTGATGATGGGGTTGAAGTTGAAGGACTTGGTGATGTTTCTGAACAATTGGATGGTAGTGCTTGATATACTAGGTGAGAAAAATTATACTAGGTGAGAAGCAATTGATTTTCTAAGGTGAATGGAAAAAAACATTCTGCGACTGGTTGGGGAGTAGATTTGGTGATTTCTTCCTCTTGGTCTGTTTCATTTTCTTCTGTCTCAGAGTCTGTAGGTGAAGCTGGTTGGGCAAGGGAAATTTTAAGACGATTGCGGTGGACAACTTCGATTTTTCCTTCAGGATGGGCGATGTGGTAGAGTCCTTTTTCTGGGAAGATTGCAGTGATGACTGTATAGGGGGTAAGTTCCCATCTGGTGTCTAATTTTCCATTACGATGTTCCTTTCTTAACCAGACTTGGTCTCCAATTTGTAGGTCTGTTGCATGGGCTTTCTTGTCGAAGTCACAAGCTTGTTTTTCCTTTACCCCTTTTAAGCGGGTGCCAACAATTTCTTGAGCTTCCTTGAGTTTCACTGATGGTGCTTTATCTAGTCTGTTTTGGGTAAAGGGTTGTGATCATCGGTTACTTGGACTCCTAGTTTAAGGTCAGCGGGTAACTTTCCTTGACGGACAAACATTAAATAATAGGGTGTGTATCCTGTGGGACAATGGGGGGTATTGTTGTAGGTGTAGATTAATTCTGGTAGTAGAGTGGGCCAATGAGCTTTTTGTTTGGGTGGAATGGTTCTGAGTAAATCTAAAATGGGTTGCTTTGCCTTTTCACAAAGTCCATTTCCATGAGGGTGATAAGCGGAAGTTTGAAGTTTCTTGCAATTGTAGGTGGAACATAATTCTTGGAAGAGTTGGGATTCAAGAGCTGGTCCTCTGTCTGAAAGGATTTGGTCGGGGCATCTATATCTGAGAATGACATGTTTCCATACAACGGCAGTGGTGGTTCTGGCGGTAAGGTCTTTGATGGCGATGGCGACTGTAAATTTAGTGTAGTGGTCGATCAAAGTGAGTAAATAGCTATGCCCGGACTTAAGGCCCATTTACACGGAGCTCAAAAATTGCTCAAAAGCGATCGTTTGAGCGCTAATCGTTGCGTCTAAACGCGCAGCCATCGTGCACTTTTCGTGCACTGCTAATTGATCGTTAAATTCAAGCCAGCCTAAAAATCATCCTGCGGTCTTATCAGGACCGCGCGCTGAGTTCTCCGCGGGTAGTGCTCATAGCATTGTTTCAGCTATTTAACCGTTTGGAGAACAAAGGAGCTGAATGGAGATAAGAGCCCTCCGGCTATCAACTGCATTCAGATAAAGGCTTCATTTGCACACTAATAAGCTATTAAGTAGCTACTTAATAGTTTATGCAAAATGATTGCTCAAAGCTGTCACTCACACTGTCGTTTGAGCAGTTTTTGAGTGATCATCGATCCGTGTAAATGGGCCTTTACTTGCTTTTATGTGACGATAGGATGCAGTGTGGCTTTTTGGTCATTTTGGGCTCTTCTCTTCATTTCACATACTATGCATTCTTAGCGCCATTTTTCAATATCATTTCTCATACCTAAGGATTTTTTTCAATAGGTTTTATCAGCCTATTCTATACTTTTTTTTCAGAACCCCTTTTCTGCTATGGAGCTAGGTGAAGACAGGGCTGAGAAATCTGTGTTCACTTAGCTGTATTAGGCCTAATGTCCACGACACGTGCGGATTCTGCACGCGGATTTCCGCAGTGGAAAACCCGCGTATCCGTGCAGAAATTAATTTTAAATGCTTGCCGGTGATCGCAGATGCGATTTTGTTTTTCTGCGCGGATGTACGTGGATGCACTGGGGGAGAAACATTTTTAAAAATCGCAAGCTCAAAGTGCCTCCTCCCCACCTTTCTGCTTGGTCTCCAAGCAGCCAGAGTTGCTTACAAATCGTAATTGAATTGCAGATACATTGCGGATCGCTCACTTCCATAGAGATCTATGGAGCCCATCCGAACGGAATCTGCGGTAAAATGGAGCATGCTGCGATTTCTTTTCCGCGTATGGCATCCACAAATCAAATCAGATCCGCAGGTGTTAAATGAAGTGCGGACACCCCATGATTCTCCATGAGTGGCTTGTACTGCGGATCATCCGCATGGGTCCACCACGCGGATTCTGCTATTCAAATTTGCCCGTGAACATGAGGCTTAACAGTAGAGGGCGCTCCATTCAGCTGCATCTGCACCTGTTCTCTCTAGAACAGCCCAGACACAACTGATGCCATATTACAGATTATTAATGTGTCTGTGTTATATATAATTTATTTTTTATAGCCCTGTGCCCCCTGTTAACCCCCTCCCCCATGTGGTTTACTGCTTTCCTCACTTATATACTGCTGCCCCCCAGTAGCGTACTATTAAGGAGAGCAGCACTTCTATTCTACAGGTAGCTTCTTTCCTCACAGCGTCACTCCCTATTGGACCTGATGCACTAACGAGCTCAGTGCTTTGGGTGTACACTACTATATGTCACACCCTAATGTACTGTTAGTGCATCGGGTCCAGCGGGGCAGCGAGCGCTATTAGAAGAGAAGAAGCCATCTGCAGAATGGAAGGGCTTCTCTCTTTCACAGCATGCCACCGAGGAAAGGCAGCATATGAGCAGGGAGAGCAGTAATACACGGAAGGTGGTGAGACGCACTTATTAACCCATTAAGGACCAAGCACAGTAAATTTATGGCGCTTGGTCCTGAGCTTTAATCCCAACCGATAGTAAAAATATTGGCGGGGAGATTAAAGCCCCTGCTTCTGCAATCAATCAGAAGCAGGGTGGGTTGTCATCTGTTAGTCACAGCTGAGAACCCGAAGAAGAAGGCATTAATATGCCTGTAATATGGGAACAGTTGTGTCTACAGCTGTTCTATAGAGAACAAGTGCAGACCTAGCTGCTTGAGCGCCCTCTGCTGTTATGCAGCAAGGTGAACATGGATTTCCCAGCACCTAGCTGCACAGTAGAAAAATGTACAGAATAGGCTGATAAAACCTTTTGCAAAAATGCTTAGGCCACTCGCACACGGGCGTTTTTTATAGGGTTTAGCGCGGTATTTCAAATGTCACTTCTCAGACGAGTATTCTGAGAAACCCCATTGAAATCAATGGAGGCGTTTTTACGGGGGCATTTCAAATGCTGCGCTGAACGGTGTGTGAGACTCGCCGAAGGATCTCCTACACTAAATACAATTACAATTTAGCAGAACTAACTCTGTATGGGTGTGAACAGGAACATTTGCATTCACTGACAGCAAACAAATGTTTAAAATAGTAAAAAAAAAACAAAACATAAAGTACAGCTTCACTTTAACACAACTTTATTCGTTCTTACGTTATCACAATGATTTTCTTCATTACAGGCAATACGAATAATGGCGTTATCTCAAGCAGAACGAGTTGAGATCATCCTTAAGTCAGGTGAACGAAGTACATGGATCAGCACGCCAGTTTTTAATCAACGCCACCCAACCAGACCTCCCATTACCCACAATGCAGTTGCCAAATGGCTTTCCAAATTCTGAGAAGCAGGTTCTGTCACCAATAAAACGAAAGATGAATGACGAAAAGCCGTTACTGATCAAGCTTCAGCAACCGCTGTTCTGGCCTCATTGGACTAGAGTCAACAATGTAGCGTTCATTGTCTGTCTCGGGCATGTGCGGTCAGCCGGGTCTCCATGCAGCAAATTTTGTCCACGCATAAATGGCCTCCTTACAAATTACAGTTCCTGCAACACCTGATGGAGGACAAGCAAGACCATCCGACAGAATTTTGCAGAATGGATGACACAGAAACTTCAGATAAACCCTCATTTTCCCTTTCAGGTGCTCTTCAGTGACAAGTTACATTTCTTATTGGATAGTGAGGTCAGCAAACAGAATCACCGATACTCGTCAGACACAAACCCTCACTGCACTGAGCCATCTCACTTGGTTGCCATGTGATGGTATGGTGTGGTATATGAGGTACCCCAATTGTGGGCCCTTCCTCCAATGAGGGGATATTAGGAGCAGACAATAACACTAGGGTGTTAGAGTAAGACTTATTTACTCAATTGATGTCAGAGGACAGAACATTTCTAGAATTCTTCCAACAAGATGGCGTCCTGCCTCATTACGAATGCATTGTTAGAGACTATCTTGATGTGCAGTTTCCCCAAAAGTGGATTGATCGTATGGGTCCAGTTGAGTAGCTATATTCTCCTGATTTGACCCCTTTGACTTTTTATCTGTGGGGTCGGGTCAAGGCGCTTGTCTACTCTGAGAAGATACAGCATGTTGTTCATCTGAAACACAGAAATGTTGATACAAATAGTGTTTCCGGACAGTGCTCTAAGAGCTTTAGGCCTCGTGTCCATGGGGAAATTCGGGCCCGCAATGATTCCCTGTGTAGAATCCGGCAACGGGTCCCACAGCCATGAGGCCAAGAAAATACCATATACTTACCTGTCCGGATGCTGCAGGACTCCCCTTTGTCGCGGATGGATCTTCTTTCTTCGGCCCGGCGGATGTGCTCGGCATGCCGTCAGGGTGCTGCGCGCATGCACCATGCACATTTATAATTTTTTTAACTCCCGCTTTCTCACGGTCCCCGCATGTCCCAAATGTGCCGTTGGACCGGACTGCTTCCATAGGCTTCAATGTGAGCCGTCCGTGTGGAAAAACCACACGAAATGGAGCATGCGGCGGGTGCTATCCCACACATGCAATCCGTGTGCCAGGGAAAAATAACATCTGCAGGTATTTAATTACCTGCGGGTGTCCAATGATTCCCTATGGGTGCATATCATGCATGCGGGACGCCCGCACGGATTTCGTAAATCTATTTTGCCCATGGACATTGGGCCTTATAGTGATTAAAAGGGTGCAGTTGAAATTAAGGTTACAATATGGACTCACCTGGTGTGGATAGTCCGTTTTATGTCAGGTCTCCACACTGTTGGTCCTGGATTTCCTTCAACATTGGTGCTATGCCACTCTGTCACTGGATCCCTGTGAAAGGCCAAGTTTACAGGGAGAACGTTACAGGAAAAGGCCCAGAGCACATGAATGCCTCAGTTGTAGATACAGGAAATAGTAAATTTAAAAAGTTCCTGCACTCCCAATATGTGAGTACCGTGTTTTCCCGATAGTAAGACACCCCCGATTGTAAGGCGTATCGGGGGTTTCAGGGGGGTCGGCCAATGTAAGCCGCACCACGAAAGTAAGACATATCTCTTACTTTCGGGGAAACACGGGGGGTATTGCCGCCTCCCTCTCATCTAGCTGCGCGCCGCCTCCTGCCCACTTCCGCGCCGCCCCCCCTCCATACGTCACCGCGTCTGCCGCCTTTGGCCTCATGTCCACGGGGAAATTAATTAAATCAGAATTAACTTACCTCTCACACGCTCCGGATACTTTCTTCACTGCGGCGTCATCTTCTCTCATCGCGGCCGGATCTTCTTTCTTCGGCTCGGCGGATGTGCATGATGAGGTCGGTGACGTGCCCCGCGCATGCGCCGGGCCGAAGCAAAATGATCCGGCCGCAACTGAGAGAAAATGGCGCCACGGCGAAGAGAAGAACCGCAGCGTGTGAGTATTTTTTCATGCTCCATTTTTGATCCAAATGAGCGCCGCCTCCTGCCCACTTCCGCACCGCCCCCCTCTCCATACGTCACCGCGCCAATATAAGACATACCCCGAAAGTAAGACATAGTGGGGCTTTTGGGGATAAAAAGAAAGTAAGACACTGTCTTACTTTCGGGGAAACACGGTAGATAAAGGTACATGCGAATATGAAGATCAAATTTTGGCTTTTGTGAGGAGTCCTCAAAGTGCCAGCAAACCTTCTCAGATATCCAGGTTCGCTTCTATAGTCACAGGTCTGGTTTTGGAGTAATTGCACTCCAAAGCTTCTTCATTTCTTAATGCAAGACGATACCTGAGAAAGTCTGCTACCACTTTGCGGACTCCTAACAAAAGTAGTCGCCCATTTACACGGCAAGAGCTGCCGGGCAAATGGTACCGACACTCGCTACAGTGATGCTCGCTCCTTTGCTGTTACACAGGAGCGGGTATCGTTGGCATCGCTCAGAGTGCTGCAGAAATGCAGACGAAGTTGGCCGCGGAGCGCTTTCCCCCTGCCGCTTCCATTCCCAAAAAGCAGACAGTTGTTCGAAAGTGAACGACCCTGAACGGCTCGTCGTCCCGTTTTCTGCATGCAGAAACTGAAGGACTGAACAATTCTAGTTCAGTCACTGCGAGCATTTACAGAGGACCATTATCGTTCAAATTCCCACAGGAGCGTAGGATTTTGAACGATAATCGTGTAAATGGGCCATAAGTCAAAATTTTATCTTCCCATCCACATTTACCTTTATCTACTCACACACCAGGAGCGCAGGAACTTTTTAAATTTTTTATTTCCTACAGAAATGTTGATGCTTGTGCTAGCATTCAGCCTAATGTTTGGTGCAAGTACATTAGAAATGGGTGAAAAGAATGGGGGTAACACTCAAACATGATGGGCAGCATTTCAACATTTCAAACAAATTATGTAGAGATTATGGTCAATTTTCTGATTTCACATAAAATCACTGTGTTAACATGAGAAGAATATACATGGCTTCTGTTTTGTCTATGTTTACTAGTGTTGCGAATGGGGTGAAGCACAAGGAGTGAATGGCTGTGACGAAGGGTCCTTGCATTCTCGCTTTTTCCAGGTAGCTCCAGGAGAGGCTGTCAAAGGCTTTTTTATGTCCAGTACAAGAGCCAACATAGGTGTCTTCTTCTGGTGTACGATATGGAACAGGTTAAGAACTTTCCTAACATTGTCTGGTGTCTTGATGGTACAGATCCCACCTGATCTTTATGTATGAGATGTGGGAGTTGAGGATTTAAACATTTGGCAAGTATGCTTGTCATCTTGTAATCTAGATTCAATGGTGATATCGGGTGATAGTTTTTGGGAGAAGTGGGGTCTTTGTTTGGTAATATGGGCGTATAAGAGTCTCATTATATAGAAGCGTGAAGGGGGTAGTAAGCTGAGTGATACATTTTTTATAGTATAGTGCCGTGAAGCCGTCAGACCCAGAGGCTTTGCCTAACTTTAGGTTTTAATCGATTCTTCTGTCTACTCCTCTGTAATTGGGTTATTTAATTGTTGGTTATACGTGGAGGTAAGTTTTGAGAGAGGCAGGTGTTTTAGGAAGTCCTTGGGGGCAAAGGGGTGGCGACGTGGTTTATGTTTATATAAGGTGCTGTAGAATTGTGTAGGATATGGGCGATTTTGTTTGGATCTGAGGTATAGCTGAGGGAGTGAACTGAGTTGATCCTTCCCTTGCCCTAAGTTGAACCACTAGCAGTTTGTCAGGCTTGTTTGCAAGTTTATACTATAAAGATTGGGTCCATTGAAGGGCCTTTTTGGTGACAGAGATGTTTGTTTAGTTGTAGTTTTACATACCTTATGTCTTTTGCTCACAAGATACTTCGGCTCTGTTGGTCGGTTGAGAAGGGATAACCGCCTTTCCAAAGCCATCAAAGTTTGAGACTTCTCCTTTTTGTCTGGCTGAACTAATGAGGGTAGTAGATGGGTTGATATCAGTGCCCAATCTATATGGGATTATGATCTGTGAGTAGAAGGTGTAGCCTTTCTGTGTGCCATGTACCTCTCTCCAGGCATCCGCTAATGCCAAGTTCCTCATTGTAGCCATCAGAGTAGCTCTTTGTGTTGCACTAAATTTGTCTTGCACAGGGGAGGATCGATTAAGGGTAGGTGAAGGTGTCATATTGAGGTCTCCCATCTAGAATATATCTAAGATGTGGGAGGCCTTTTTTTTTGCTATGTGCGAGAAGTGTTACCATGCGGCGGTTGCGTCTCCTCCCGGGGCGGCGGGGTGCTGGGTCCCGCGGTTGGGGTGTGTCCCCCCCGCCTTGTGGTCCGGCTGCCGGGGGCGCGGGTGCCTGGCCGGTGGTGTGCTGGTGGCTCGTGGCGCCGTGCACACTTGCACCAGTGAGTGCAGCTGCCGTGCATGAGCTCCCTTTTTATGTTCTGTTGGGAGTTGGCTGTCTCCCTCTCTCCGCCGCTGGACGGAGGCTTTGGTTTAAAAGTCTGGCAGTGACTGCAATCACTGCCAGTTATTGGTTTCCTTCAGAGAGTGAGCTGGTCTGCTTCTGTAGGTCTCCAGCCTTTGTCAGCTTGTCTGCTTTCTTGTTACTATCTGCCAGGTTTTTCCATCTGCCTCAGTTTTATCAGTGTTGTTTCGTGTTGGTATTATCATCTGCCTTTCCTGTCGGTAGTCTACCCATTCCACCCAGGTACGCCAGCATCCTTTCCTCGGTCCCTAGATAGAGTAGGGACCACCGCCCAGTTGCCCGCCTGGGGTTAGCCAGGAGTGGAGGCAAGTAGGCAGGGACAGGGGTTGCGGGTAAGATCTAGGGCAACCGGGGCTGGCGTATCCAGGGTAGTATACCGTAACAAGAAGAGTTTAAAGGGGCGATTAAGTGGTGGAGTTGAATTAAAAATATTTTGGTCATATAGGGAGCCATATAAGAATTTGAATTTGCCGTGCGGGTGTATTTCTGTGTTGATAATAGACATGGGTGGGGAGTTGTGTTTGATTATGGAGACTCCCCAGTGTTTTTGGGGAGCAACTGATGATAAGACTCTAGAATATTGGAAATGGGGATATCTTGGGGCAGAGGTAGTAGAGAAGTGTGTCTCCTGGAGACAGATTATATCCATTTTTTCTTAAAGATAATGGAGAAAGGCTTTATGCCATTTGGTAGGGAAATTAAATCCCTTTACATTATGTGAGATTTGGACTACCATTTTAAAGAAATGTTTGCTGAGACTTTTAAGGTTGCTGTGGGTGGAGAGGGTGGGGGGTTTGTGTTCTGCCTAGAACCCTTAACACAACTAAATATATAATTTACCTTTGATAAAAAGTTGTGGAACAATATAATAAACATTTTGAGTACAGAAAGTAACAGGGTTGATTATGGGGAGCGCGCTCGAGATCTGGAATCGGGAGAGCATCAGGTCTCTCTGTCCAATCCTGGGTTTAGGAATAGTAAACTAATTTTAGTTGCTGGAGTTCAAAAGTATCAGTCTGTCCCCTGGGCCATGACACGGCATCCCACCTGCCCTTAAAGGAGACGTCCCGCGCCGAAACGGTTTTTTTTTTTTTTAAACCCCCCCCCCCCGTTCGGCGCGAGACAACCCCGATGCAGGGGTTAAAAAAACCACCCGCACAGCGCTTACCTGAATCCCGGCGGTCCGGCGTCTTCATACTCACCTGCTGAAGATGGCCGCCGGGATCCTCCGTCTTCATGGACCGCAGGGCTTCTGTGCGGTCCATTGCCGATTCCAGCCTCCTGATTGGCTGGAATCGGCACGTGACGGGGCGGAGCTACACGGAGCCCCATAGAGAAGAGGAGAAGACCCGGACTGCGCAAGCGCGGCTAATTTGGCCATCGGAGGGCGAAAATTAGTCGGCACCATGGAGACGAGGACGCTAGCAACGGAGCAGGTAAGTATAAAACTTTTTATAACTTCTGTATGGCTCATAATTAATGCACAATGTACATTACAAAGTGCATTATTATGGCCATACAGAAGTGTATAGACCCACTTGCTGCCTCGGGACATCTCCTTTAACGCAAGGAGGTGACCCATAACTTGAATGGGGCAGAGCTAAGTCAAAATACAAGATATCTTATTGTGCTGTTATCACAGATCCTTCTGGAGATCATCGGTTTGTATCCCATTGTTTATTCAGGTGAAATCATCACATTTCAGGCACGGAATCAGGAATGGCAGCTGGCTGTGACTCATAGCCGACATCCTTGTGCAACAGCAGGGATCGATAAGAACAGCTATCCCTGCTGTTAGCCCCTTACGTGTTGCGATCAATGTACATCGTAGCATGTTATGTGTTCACGGAGAGAGTGCACTCCCTCTGTGACATCATCGGCCCTACACGTTGTAATTGCAGAGGGCCAATAGGTTACCATAGGAACTGGATGCCAAACACTGGTATCTGGGTCTGCCATGGCCTATAATCGTTATTGTAAGTGATAAGGCATTGCAGTACAGAAGTACTGCAATACATTATCATAGCGGCCATAGCTTTTATGGTTCAAGGCCCCTACAGAGACATAAGAAAATGTAAGAAAAGAAAATTGTGTTAAAAAAACACGAAAAGGAAAAACTTTTTGCACACTTTCCTGTTTGTATAAAAACATTGTTTTAAATCATACATATTTGAATATAATGGTATGCGCAACAACCTGTACAATAAATTGAACACACTATTTATCCTGCACGGCAAAAACGCCTAAAGATGGAGGCAAAATGCCTATTTTGTTTATTTTGCCTCCTAAAAAAATGTGATTTAAGTAATAAAAAAAGCCACCAAATAATAAAAATGTACCCCAAATCTACAGCTCATAACAAAAATAAGCCCTAACAGAACTCTGTCCAAGGTAAAAAAAGGAATGGGACTTGGAATGCAACAATGTAAAAAAGAAAAATCCTCAAAAAGGTTTTTCTATTGTGCAAAAGTGGAAACACCTGATTAAAAAATTTTGGTATCATCGTAATCACATTGACCAGCAGAAAAAAATGTATCATGTCATTTATGCTGCATGTTTAGCGCTGTTAAAAAAAAACAATGGTAGAATTAATAACAGTTTTATAGTATATTTTATGTATCCAAAAATAGTACCAATAAAAACTAGAGTTCACCACACCAAAAAACAAGCCTTCATACGGCCGTGACAATAGAAAAATAAAAAAAGTTACTGCTTTTGATAAAAATCCCCCCAAAAATCGTTGCAATCTTATGGTCAAAATAGGCTTGATCCTCCAGGGGTTAATAGGCATACACATGAGACAATTGTCAGTTGAAATTGCATATTTTAGGTGACCATTAGATGCAAACATAGCGCAAATCATCATTCATGATGGCCGATGGAAGACTATAGTCTGCCAGCCTGTTGGAAAATTTCAGCCGACTACGCTGAAATTGTAAGGCCTCATGTCCACGGGCGGGTTTGGATTCCGCCTGCGGGAGCCCACAACTGCCTGCAGACAAGGACACTGCGGGTCTTCTGCTTACCCGTCCGGGTCTTCATTTTCTTCACTGCAAATATGTGCGGAAACTGCGCATGCACTGTTCAGTTTTTTTTTTTTTAAACTCCTGCTTTCTTGCAAAATCCGCTGCTCGTCCGCAATTGAATTGCAGACGGGCTGCGGATCGGACGCCTTTCATTGACTTCAATGGAAGTCATCTATGCAGGATCCACACTGAAATAAAGTATGCAGTGATTTATTTTCCAGACCTAAAGGACCGCAAATCAAATCTGCATGCTTTATTTAATTTGTGAACGCCCATGTTTCCCTATAGGCGGCTTAATTTGCGGATCTTCTGCAAATCAATGTCGTGCGGGTGAGCCGCATTGATTCCGCAAATCAAATCCACCAGTGGACATGAGCCCTAAGTGTATGGTCTTATCTAGACAATCGTGCCATTTTATGCAAACCTGTAAAATAAAGATTTACAACATACTGACCTAACCCTTCTCCATCGCAGCTCCAGTGGCCTGTCCCCCACTGGTTTTCACTTCTGGAGGCAACTTTGAATACAAGGTCATTGTACCTCTGCAGCCAATCATATCTGCTGCAGTGATCACATGACTCTTGTGATGTCACAGCAGCTATCTTAACTGAAACAGTTTCGTTATCACAGCAGTTACTGTACCTAATGGGAACACAGTTGTGATGTCACAGCTTTTTTCCCTAATTGAAAACAGCCTCTGATAGCATGGTAGCTTCCCTCATTGAAAACAACTTGTGATGTCACAGCAGCTTATTGATGAAAACACATTTATGATGTCACATCATATTACCTGTGTGAAACTGATATGTGATGTCTTAGTGGTTTATTTCATTTTGACACATGTGATGTCATAGATGCTTACCTGAGAAAACCTTGTGTTAGGGATTTGATGTGGATCTACTGTGTCACCCAACCAGTAGATGAAACAGACCAGCAAGGCAGCCAGTCGACGCTGGAAACCCGGATGCTGACCGCTGGAAGGTGTGACTTGGAAGCAAGGTGACCAGGGGATCTAGCCTTGTGCTGGAAGCAGGAGATGCAAAGTTCCTACCTATCAACAGCAGGGAATTTGCCCTGACAAGGGCGGCCCTGAGCGGGAACCTAGGTGCTGATTAACCCTTTCAGGACTGATCACCAGGAAGTTGGATAACACCACATCATCTGCAGAACCAAGGAGTGAACAAGTTCAAGACCAAGCTGGAAGTACTGAGCAAACTAAAGACCAAGCACCAACTGCAGACACAGGAACAACATGAGCAGCTGAGACACATGCATACATAAGAGGACTCATACACCAACACTGCAGCAGGGGCTGTCAAGTCTGAGGCCTCTATATAGGAGTTAAGAGATGACCAACAACCTACATCTGGGTGGTAGGGGCAGAGCCAATGTTACCATGTTAGTGCTGGAAAAAAGACAATCACAGATTCTGAGCATGACACCCATGTCTGCCAGATCTAACAGTACCCCCCTCTCTAAGCCCTTCTCCCCTCCTGCTGGTTCTCTGCAGGAATTCTCGAATGAGTCGGGGGCATTGATGTTCTCAGAGGTCTCGCTGTGACCTCTCCTCTTGCCCATAACCCTTCCAATCCACAAGAAAATAGGTCTTGTTCCTAATCCTTTTGACATCAAGTATATTTTTAACCTCAAAGGTGTCCTCAGAATGAATCTGAGCGGATACTGGTCTGGATTGTTTGGAAAACCTATTCAGTATCAAGGGTTTGAGCAGAGAGACATGAAAGGAGTTGGGGATGCTGAGGGAGGGGGACAGTCTTAGTTTGTAACAAACAGAATTAATCCTCCCTAGAACCTCAAAAAGACCCAGAAAGCGTGGAGCGAGCTTATAAGACTGTATCCTCAATCTGATGTGTTTGGAGGAAAGCCACATTTTATCCCCCGGTGCCAACTGCGGAGAGGGACCACGCCTGCGATCATTGCAGCAACTGATCTTTCAAGATTCACCTTGGTCTCCTGCTATATCCTGGAAAAACTATCTGCTTAAGTGGCTACAGCTGGCGACTCCGAAATAGTGAAGATTGGTATGGGAATTCTGGGTTGCTGGCCATATACAATAAAATAGGGAGAGGTTTTGGTGAAGTCACTGACGTGCTGGTTGTATGAAAACTCAGCTGAAGGCAAAATGCTCACCCAATCGTCCTGATGGGTGTTAGTAAAGTGGCAAAGATACCCAGTGAAAATTTGATTGACCCATTCCACCTGTCCATTGGACTGTGGATGGTACGCCGAGGAGAAATCCAGAGTTATGTTTACCAGTTTATAGATAGCTCACCAAAACTTAGAGATAAATTGTACCCCCTATCCGACACAATGTGCTTGGGGAAGCCATAAAGGCAAAATATATGTTTAATACATCTCTCGGTTAGCAGACTGGTGGTAGGCTAGCTGGGCAGAGGCACAAAATGAGCTATTTTAGAAAAACAATCCACTACCACCCAAATGATGGTACACCCATGGGATGTGGGCAGATCCATGATAAAGTGCATCGCAATATCCTGCCATGGAGACTCTGGTATGGGTAGTGGACACGGGACCTGCGGTCTCGACTTTAGAGCTTTATTCTGAGCGCATGAAGTATAAGATGACACAAACTCACAGATATCCCTATCAATGTCTGGCTACCAATACAGTCAGCGAATGAGTTCGATGTTCTTCCGTAACCTGGAATGTCCAGCTAACTTGTAGCAATATCCCCAAGACAAGACCCCTCTTCTCTTTACCTGCGATGCAAAGGTTTTCTCCTGTGGTATATCCCTCATGTGAACAGGTTTCACAGTCACCAGTTTAGCAGGATCGATTATGAATTGTGGAGTCCATGTTGTTATCATCAAAAGCCCTAGACTGGGCAGGGCGAAAGTACAAAACAAAATTGGATCATGCAAAAAACAAAGACTGATGAACAGTCTGGAGGTATGTGAAATTCTTGTAACCGATACTAATCGCAATGGGATGAGAGGCTCACTCCAGCAGATATTGCCAAAATTCCAAGGCCATCTTGATGGCCAGCATCTTTCGGTCTCCTATTGAGAAATTCTGCTCTGCTGCGGAAAAGGCCTTGGAAAAGAATCCGCACGCTCTTTTTTGACCAGACGCACCTTTTTGCAACAGAAACGCTCCTGTTCCTGACGACCTCCAGAAAAAACTGCCTCTTGCCATCTGGTCGGTGCAACACAGAAGCGGAGGAAAAGGCTGACTTAAGGGCCTAAAAGGAGGATTCTGCCTCCTGAGGCCATTGTTTGGCATCTGCTCCCTTCTGTGTGAGAGCGGAAATAGGAGCCGCCAGGGAGAAAAAATGTGAAATAAATTGCCTGTAATAATTTGCGAAGCCTAAGAATCATTGGATCAGGGAGTCCTGAATGGCGGGGCCAATTCAACATGGCTGAGACCTTCTCAGGATCCATCCATCTCCAAACCCTGTTTGGAGACAATATGTCCCAAAGAGGAAAGTGAGTAGCGCTCAAACTTACACTGTGCCGATATAAAGTCTAATTAACCTATTAAGGGATAATTAGAGATTAAATGACATACATATGTGCCTTCATTTACTAGTATTTCATGCTTATGCATCCTTTACGTTGTTATGTTACATCAGCTGTATAGTATCTCTACATGCATTTCACAGCATCACCTAGTTTCTCATGAGCATCACAAACCTGGTATCTTTTATTGATGGAGGTTGAATGGCATACTTCTCAGTCAATCAGCATTCATTATCTTGTTCATTTTGCAGGTTTATTTTTAAAGTGCCATTAATTCCAGGGCATCAAATATATGAAGAATTTCAGTACATAATAAAGAAAAAAGAACTTTTGACTAAATGATTGGCAGACTGGTACAGGAGTAGAAAGGACCCTGCTTATGAGGGCTTGCAATAGAAGACCTTACAATATCAGCAACAGAGGGTTAGATATGGTGAGGTTAGCAATCAGCCAAAGTTCAGTTCCCAGGTATACGTTGCAATATTGGTCGGTGTAAGACAGAAAGATAGTCAGTAGTAAACCACAATTGGCACACAGATAATAGCAGCAGATGTTCAGGAGGATGACAGCTCAGCAAAATGAGCAAGACTAAGACAAAAGCACCATCATCTTGCACGGCCTGGCACTCAAAAGGCAAGGATTTAAACAATGGATTTGGCTAAGGAGTTGTCCAGCAAGATCAGTAGCTCAGTGAGAAGACCTACTGCCTGGGACACTGGAGCTTTTGAGTTCAAATCCTGACAGCTGTCCACAGCCAGTCCTCTCCATATATGTCTGAGCTAATCTCTGATACCTCTCCACACAACCTCTAGTTATCACACAACTCCTTGTCTGCTTCTCTCACAATTCTCCAAGTCTTCTCCTGTGCATCCTCCATATTCTGCAATTCACTACCTCAAAAGCAATCCATCACATCTGAGATGTCTGCTGCCACTACACTACATATGACCACCAACTGTCTCCTTGTAGACTGTAATCCATTGTAGGCAGGGTCCTCTTTTTCAGTATGTAATTCCCTTAGTTCATGTACATTGTACTTCTTTTTATACTATGTGTTGTACTTAAACCCCACTGTTCCAAGAGTTGTGGCTATAGTATATATACATGAAATTAACAATTATATATATATATATATATATATATTCACAAGTAGAAAGGTACCAGTAAGGCCAGTGATTGGGCACATGTGAAGGACACATGACAGTTCAACCAAAAAATGAGTGGAGACCTGGGGGCTGAAACTGAGCGAAGACTAGGAAACCAGACCAATGGGGGCATTCAGCAGGTAAGTATATCTTTCTTCATTACTAAGTGGCCCCTGTGTTTTTCAATGTGCTGCTGGACATCTGATTTAAGCTTCAAAATACCAATTAGATCTTATAACAAAATCATGTGAGATAGAACACAACCAACAATAATAAAAGTACTGGATGTTTTCTCAGCTACACTAACAAATATATGTTAAGAACATCTCTATTTGGCTCTTGACCACATGTTCTGGAGGATGAACATTATGTGTATTATAAGCAATGGTCATGTCCCAAGCATCAACCACAGCAACAGGAAGATTTCTGAAAATTTCTTTCACGATCAAATTGTGGCTGTAGCCATGGAAGTCACTGAATCTCTCTGCATCAAGACCATCATCTCTGGTATTTTCCATTTTGATGATGACCTTGGTATCAGGACTCCTCAAGAAGAGATGCTCCAAAGCTTTGTGTACGTTAATAACTCTCTGAATGAAAAGCTGGACTGGGAAAGGCCTGAAATATTGACCCAAACAGATGACAATGACATATTGGGATCCTCCAGCTAATCGGTCTATCTGCTCATGGACATAAGCATCATCTTTGACCATGTAGAATCCACTTGCCACAATTGGATGACTGTGCGTTTTCCACTGTAAATTAATATTCTTTTTTTGATCTATTGCTACCATCAATGTCTCTATTCCAGCTCTATGTAGATCGAATTTCTCAAAACCTGTTTAAAGACAGAATGCAAAGAAATATTACTTGAAAACAATCAAGAACATGTAATACTACAGTTAAATCAGAGGACAAGTACAATGGTACTGGTAGCATGTCATAGATTTGCCTAATTCATGAGAAATGGGTCACTGTACAGAGTGGCACTGCCAATTCTTGCCAGTATTACTTGAAACTGGGAAGATGAGTTTCCTGACTGTGAGTTTGCAGAAGGTGTAGCAGCCCAGCATCAGCGCGGACTAATGCAAGTTTCGAGGCTGGCATGGTGGCATTGTTATGGTACTGAATGTTGCACTGTCAATTTTCTGTAATGAAAGGGACTATTAAAAGGAATGGTATATTAGGTGGATAAAGGAGGAAGTTACTAGAGTGTGGTAGTGATCACATGTAGTGTTAGTTGGTCATTTTTGCAGTCACTGTGAGACAACCGAGTGAGCTGATAACAAGGGACTGAAGAATGTAAAGTCTTGGCTGATCAATGTAGACTGATAATAGACCTGCCAGTGATGAGTTGAGCAGCAAACAGAATGGCTAGCTGTTCCAGAACTACAACTACAAGGCCAATCCTCCAAAATATGCACAGTGAATCATTTGGTGGGAATTATAGTCTTGGTTGTGAACACAGTATTTTGTTATGGGTATAATGGATGCTTTCAATCGAAGGAGGTCAGGATCCGTGAAAGGTAGTGGCATATCAGCCTTGAGGAGGCACAGAAAGATACTTCTATTCTGGTAGTGGCCCAGTAGAACAGGCAGTGAGCTGGCAGTCACTGTGGCAGAGCCCAACTTGGTGGGAACGTCTGCAGAGATCAAGATCTCCCATCCCGGTATAAGGATCGTTCATAAAGGTTGTGCCAATTAATAAAAATATTTGTACAACAGCAACATCTGTGTCTTTACGTGGATCCCTCTTACAAGTATATCAAGTTCACCCACCTATTCTAGAGGATCCCAAGCATCAATTGAAATCTATTGACGTCTGTTGATTTAATAGGTGTCTACTGATATTAGTTGGCTCTGTGATGCAATTTACTTTTTACAAACTTTCCAGTAACCCTGGTGAAAACAACCGATTGGGACTGGAGGGTGTATGAGTCCCTTTTACATCAAGTTTGAGAGATCTATTCTCCTGTACTTCTTTTAATGAAAGGCGGAGTACTGGATTTCTACACGATTTTCCTAATATTGCCTTATGTTGTGAAAGACCCAACTCTTGACAGTTCCCCTTTATATT
Source organism: Eleutherodactylus coqui (assembly GCF_035609145.1). NCBI lineage: Eukaryota > Metazoa > Chordata > Amphibia > Anura > Eleutherodactylidae > Eleutherodactylus > Eleutherodactylus coqui. The sequence continues at coordinate 33,442,816 of NC_089849.1, forward strand.
GTGTTCTGAAAATTGTACCTTCTACTTGGCAGTTTTCTATACTACACAAATCCACTGTAAAATTTTGTATTACTCTACATGATCTTACCTTTAAACCTCTGTACTAGATATGTAGCCCATTGTCGTACAGTTGAGTCTCCTATGAAGTAGATTATTTTGTCACTTAAACAATTGTACATCTGTTCTTGAGTAGTAAAGTTGGAGATGCTGCAAGACACAGGTTTCCAGCTATTCTGTAACCCAAAACCACTGGGAAATGAAGACTTCATTCCAATCTTACATTGTTCCAGAGTCAACGGAGAGGACACTGAGCGAATGACAAGAAAAATATAGCATTTATTAACCCTTTGACACTCATTGACACACAGTTACATTAAAAGAATGATGTGGTTATAGAAGCTATGTGATCAACACTGGAAGCCTAATGGAGATTAATGGTAATGGCTGGGATCAGAAAGAGCTATGTTCCCATTTATTTAACTTACGTAAATGTTGTGGTGAAAGTCATAAAACTGACTTTTTGAGTTTTATTTAGTGGTAAGGATGTGAGCTTAAATTTACATTTGAGTTTACATTTGGACTATCGTAACTAAACTTTGTCCTGAGTGAAGAGACAAGGAAAAGAACTGGACAGAGTTTTTCTTCATTGCAGACAAAAGTGTTTAATAACTAAGATCACATGCCTATTCTTCATACAATGTACAGTGAGCAATTTGGAGCTATTCTAGTGATGCATTAGGATGATAGTTTGGCTACGGTTTTACATGGTATTTTGGGAATACTTTCTCCAAATTTGTCTTTAAACGGGACTTCTAGAATTACTTCCAGGCTAGGACATAAAAGCTTTTGCAAATATGGCCATAATATCTGCAACTATTAATCAATGTTTAACATCAAAGTGGTATTACCACATCAGGAATCTTTTTTCAATATTTTCGAAACTGGAAAACAACACACTCACCCATGTCTATTTTCAAAATGCTCCATTCTCCAGATATTGGGGAGATGAGCGAGCACACTCGTCCGAGCTTGATGCTCGTTCAAGTATTAGGGTACTCGAGATGCTCGTTACTCAAGAACAACACCACCCGGTACTCGAGTCAATTGCATTTCCTTCCCAGCATTTTTAGCACCATTTTCTAGCCAATGAACATGCAGGGAAGGCATTACCACTTCCTGCTGTGATGTGCCAGCCCTCTACCCCCCCCCCCCCCCCCAGTAGTGAGTGGCTGGCGAAATCCATTGACCATCGAGTACTTAAACTGGTCGTGCTCGCGGCTCGCCTCAGATGCATGCTGGCAGAGGTTAGGGATAGTGCTGCTGCTGATATAGGGACAGTGTTAGAGTAGGATCCTGTCGTAAAGAACTCCAACGGTCCTTCTTAGGGCTACTCTACATCGTGTGAATTACTGTTGTGGCTGGCTGGGAGCAGTAGCGCACCATTTATTTTTTTTTTAAGCATCTCGGGTAGAGATGAACGAGCACCAAAACGCTCGGGTGCTCGGTACTTGAGTCAAACTTTCCATGATGCTCGAGAGTTCGTTTCGAGTAACAAACTCCATTGAAGTCAATGGGCGACTCGAGCATTTTTGTATGGGACCGATGCTCCGCATAGGTCATGACTTGTCAAACACCAGAAAACATCAGAAAGTCATGGAAACACCACAGAAACGGATAGGGAAGGCTAGGGGCAGCATGCATGGCTGCATCTGAGGCTCCCAGGTCCCACTAGTAAGCCAAAATGGGGGTAAGAATCGGGCATCACACCCCTAACAATTTACTTAGGACAAACCCTCATTAGCATGGCACATGCCCTGGCACATCTTAACCAAAGAACCACACTACCTGCAACCAAGGACAATCACTGCTTGCGGGTGACCCCGCTGCCTCTTCTTCTGGGTTACATGCTGGCATTGCTGTCCAACCCCCCGCACGACCCTGCGTCCACAGCGCACACAAACGTTTCCCTGCGCAGTGTTTAGCTGCCCTCATGCCACACACTCACTTCATAGCCACACCACCCTCATGTCTATTTATAAGTGCGTACTGGATGAGGAGGAACCAGAGGCACACACTGCAGAAGGTTGGCAGGGCCAGGCAGTGACCCTCTTTGAAAGTGTGGGCGATAGCCCACAATGCTGTTGAGAATTGATGATAGATTGACATACCAGCCTCCACCTTGTGTGACCCAAGGTGCAGTGAGTTACATAGCAATGGGAAATCCATGTGTCCCCCACACAATTCATTCTGTGTAGGTATCAGATAGCTGAACGACGCGCTAGGAAAGCCGTCTGTGCCCTACCCAAGTCATTCAGTGTATTTGTGCCAGATAGCTAAAACACCGCAATGGGAAATCTTTGTGCACCTACAGCATAGGTGAGCCCATGAAACCCAAGGAAAGTATTAAACATGAAGCAATTACAGTGCCCAAACATGGCAGACTTTCACTCCACCCAGAACATGGGCATAAAGCGGACTCTGATGCTAGTACAGCTGTGAAGGTCTCATTAAATCAGTTACGGTTGCTTTCACCGCTCCAAAGACTGGATTAACCAGAAAAAAGTTCCACGGGCCAAGCCTGGTGCAGTTGCATTTCCCCCAGGACATGGGCCTCTGCCCACACCCTCAGCAATCGTGCGCATAAAGCGGACTCCGATGCTAGTACAGCAGTGAACGTCTCATTAATGCAGTAACGCTCCTCTTGTTTGGCCCAAACCAGTGTCTCAGATAACTGTGGTAACACGAGAGAAAATACATGTTGCCCAGTGCTGATCCCCTGACCCCAAGCAGGAGGAGGTGGTGGCATAACAAGGCCAAGAAACCATGACCAGGACCCGCTATAGTCTGTGTGGAAAGTATGTGAGCGGACCCTGGGTCAGGCTCGGTTCCAGCCTCCACCTTGTGTGACCCAAGGTGCCCTGAGTTACATAGCAATGGGAAGTCCATGTTTCCCAACACAGATAGCACAAGACCGCAAGGGGAAGTGTTTGAGTTCCTTGGGCTCGCCTATGCTGTCAGTGCACAAAGATGGTATTACACAGGAGGAAATCAGTGCCCAAACATGGGAGAGTTTCACCCTGCCAAGGACCTTGGCCTCAGCCCATATTTCTGCTTTAGTCAGTCAGTGTATTTGTGCCAGATAGGTAAAACACCGCGATGGGAAGACTTTGTGCACCCATAGTATAGGCAGACCACAGTAACATTCCTGTAGCAAAGGTATAGGCAGATCCCAGTAAAATTTTTGTTGCAAAGGTATAGGCAGATCCCAGTAACATTTCTGTAGCAAAGGTATAGGCGGACCCCAGTAACATTTCTGTAGTAAAAGTATAGACGGTCTCAGTAACATTTCTGTAGTAAAAGTATAGGCAAACCCCAGTAACATTTCTGTAGCAGAAGTATATGCAGACCCCAGTAACATTTCTGAAGTAAAAGTATAGGCATACCCCAGTAACATTCCTGTAGCAGAAGAATAGGCAGACCCCTGTAACATTCCTGCAGTAAAAGTATAGGCAGACCCCAGTAACATTTCTGTAGCAAAAGTATAGGCAGACCCCTGTAACATTCCTGTAGCAAAGGTATAGGCAGACAACAGTAACATTTCTGCAGCAAAGGTATAGGCAGACCCCAGTAACATTTCTGTAGCAGAAGTATAGGCAGAACCCTGTAACATTTCTGTAGCAGAAGTATAGGCAGAACCCTGTAACATTTCTGTAGCAGAAGTATAGGCAGAACCCTGTAACATTTCTGTAGCAGAAGTATAGGCAGAACCCTGTAACATTTCTGTAGCAGAAGTATAGGCAGAACCCTGTAACATTTCTGTAGCAGAAGTATAGGCAGACCCCAGTAACATTTCTGTAGCAGAAGTATAGGCAGACCCCTGTAACATTCCTGTAGCAAAGGTATAGGCAGACCCCAGTAAGATTTCTGCAGCAAAAATATATGCAGACCCCTGTAACATTTCTGTAGCAAAGGTATAGGCAGACCCCAGTAGCATTTCTGTAGCAGAAGTATATACAGACCCCAGTAACATTTCTGTAGTAAAAGTATAGGCAGACCCCAGTAACATTTCTAGAGCAGAAGTATAGGCAGACCCCAGTAACATTTATGTAGTAAAATTATAGACAGACCCCAGTAACATTTCTGTAGTAAAAGTATAGGCAGACCCTAGTAACATTTCTGTAGCAGAAGTATAGGCAGACCCCAGTAACATTTTTGTAGCAGAAGTATAGGCAGACCCCAGTAACATTTCTATAGCAGAAGGATAGGCAGACCCCAGTAACATTTCTGTAGTAAAAGTATATGCAAACCCCAGTAACATTTCTGTAGCAAAGGTATAGGCAGACCCCAGTAACATTTCTGTAGCAGAAGTATATGCAGACCCCAGTAACATTTCTGTAGTAAAAGTATAGGCAGACCCCAGTAACATTTCTAGAGCAGAAGTATAGGCAGACCCCAGTAACATTTCTGTAGTAAAAGTATAGGCAGACCCCAGTAACATTTCTGTAGTAAAAGTATAGGCAGACCCTAGTAACATTTCTGTAGTAAAAGTATAGGCAGACCCTAGTAACATTTCTGTAGTAAAAGTATAGGCAGACCCTAGTAACATTTCTGTAGCAGAAGTATAGGCAGACCCCAGTAACATTTTTGTAGCAGAAGTATAGGCAGACCCCAGTAACATTTCTATAGCAGAAGGATAGGCAGACCCCAGTAACATTTCTGTAGTAAAAGTATATGCAAACCCCAGTAACATTTCTGTAGCAAAGGTATAGGCAGACCCCAGTAACATTTCTGTAGCAGAAGTATATGCAGACCCCAGTAACATTTCTGTAGTAAAAGTATAGGCAGACCCCAGTAACATTTCTAGAGCAGAAGTATAGGCAGACCCCAGTAACATTTCTGTAGTAAAAGTATAGGCAGACCCCAGTAACATTTCTGTAGCAAAAGTATAGGCAGAACCCTGTAACATTTCTATAGCAGAAGTATAGGCAGACCCCAGTAACATTTCTGTAGTAAAAGTATAGGCAGACCCCAGTAACATTTCTGTAGCAGAAGTATAGGCAGACCCCTGTAACATTCCTGTAGCAAAGGTATAGGCAGACCCCAGTAACATTTCTGCAGCAAAAATATATGCAGACCCCTGTAACATTTCTGTAGCAAAGGTATAGGCAGACCCCTGTAACATTTCTGTAGCAGAAGTATATGCAGACCCCAGTAACATTTCTGTAGTAAAAGTATAGGCAGACCCCTGTAACATTTCTATAGCAGAAGTATAGGCAGACCCCAGTAACATTTCTGTAGTAAAAGTATAGGCAGACCCCTGTAACATTTCTGTAGCAGAAGTATAGGCAGACCCCTGTAACATTTCTGTAACAGAAGTATAGGCAGACCCCTGTAACATTTTTGTAGCAGAAGTATAGGCAGACCCCAGTAACATTTCTATAGCAGAAGGATAGGCAGACCCCAGTAACATTTCTGTAGTAAAAGTATATGCAAACCCCAGTAACATTTCTGTAGCAAAGGTATAGGCAGACCCCAGTAACATTTCTGTAGCAGAAGTATAGGCAGACCCCAGTAACATTTCTGTAGCAAAAGTATAGGCAGAACCCTGTAACATTTCTATAGCAGAAGTATAGGCAGACCCCAGTAACATTTCTGTAGTAAAAGTATAGGCAGACCCCAGTAACATTTCTGTAGCAGAAGTATAGGCAGACCCCAGTAACATTTCTGTAGCAAAAGTATAGGCAGACCCCTGTAACCTTTCTGTAGCAGAAGTATAGGCAGACCCCTGTAACCTTTCTGTAGCAGAAGTATAGGCAGACCCCTGTAACCTTTCTGTAGCAGAAGTATAGGCAGACCCCTGTAACCTTTCTGTAGCAGAAGTATAGGCAGACCCCTGTAACCTTTCTGTAGCAGAAGTATAGGCAGACCCCAGTAACATTTCTATGGCAGAAGTATAGGCAGACCCCAGTAACATTTCTGTAGTAAAAGTATATGCAAACCCCAGTAACATTTCTGAAGTAAAAGTATAGGCAGACCCCTGTAACATTTTTGTAGCAGAAGTATAGGCAGACCCCAGTAACATTTCTATAGCAGAAGGATAGGCAGACCCCAGTAACATTTCTGTAGCAGAAGTATATGCAGACCCCAGTAACATTTCTGAAGTAAAAGTATAGGCAGACCCCAGTAACATTTCTGTAGTAAAAGTATTGGCAGACCCCTGTAACATTTGTGTAAAAGTATAGGCAGACCCCTGTAACATTTCTGTAACAGAAGTATAGGCAGACCCCTGTAACATTTTTGTAGCAGAAGTATAGGCAGACCCCAGTAACATTTCTATAGCAGAAGTGTTACGGCACTCTGCCCCCCGAGCGCCAGTTGGGGTGCCCTGATCTCCCGCACCCCCACTGTCCCTGCCTACTTGCCTCGGCCCTGGCTAACCCCAGGCGGACAACTGGACGGCGGTCCCTGCCCTGGCTAGGGACCTGGCGACTGACAAGCAGGAAACTACCTAATGGGGGGAACAGAGTGCCGACAAAGGAGGCAGCAGAATCAGACCAACTTACAAGGCTGGAGATGGAGCTCACAGGCAAACTGGCAGGGTGCTGGATAGCAACTAGTGCTGACTGGGCCAGACTAGATTAGAGGCAAACAGAACCAACACAAACAGACAGAGTAATAGGGGACCAGAGGGAGCTGACCGACAACTAGGGACTGGCTGAGGAGACCCGCAGACAGACTGGCTAGGTGCATGCAGAACCAATAACTGGCAATGAGCTTACTTCACTGCCAGTCTTTTAACCACAAGGTTCCGCCCAGGGGCGGAGAGTGGGAGGAGGCAACTCCGCCCACTGCTGTATAAAAAGAACAGAGGAGGGCGGGCGGCACCCTATGGGCGGACACGCCCATGCCGCCGCCCACAGCTGCTGGGGTAACCTCGACACAGGGCTCCAGGCCGCCGGAGCGACGCGCCGCGCTGTATGGTAACAAGAAGGATAGGCAGACCCCAGTAACATTTCTGTAGTAAAAGTATAGGCAGACCCCAGTAACATTTCTGTAGCAGCAGTATAGGCAGACCCCTGTAACATTTCTGTAGCAGAAGTATAGGCAGACCCCAGTAACATTTCTGTAGAAGAAGTATAGGCAGACCCCTGTAACATTTCCGTAGCAAGAGTATAGGTGAACCCCTGAAACATTGGTGTACCATGAGTGTAGGCGAGGGCCGGAAAAATTTGTTAGATAACAGTATAGGCGAGGGACAGAAAAATCTTTGTACGAAGAGTACAAGTGTACCCCTGAAAAATTGCTCAACCGCCAGGGCAGGTGAAACCCATAAACATGTTTTAAAGATACAGCTTGCTGTTGCTTAATTTATAACAAAGCCTGGAGGCAGCCCTGTGAAAAATAATTGGTTTCTGACTGTTAAAGTATCAATACAATACTTTTGAAACTTTGAAAAATTGTAAAAAAATTGTAAGCAGAGCCTTTTGGGCCACAGAAATATTCGCAGCTCAGCGTGATGACATGCTGTTTTAGGAGGAGGATTGACAAAGCCTATTCCTCCTTTTTTCCAGTGATAGAGAATGCTTTGTTCTTCGGTTGCAGCGAAAAGAATCTTTAGGTTCCGCTGCTCTCCGCCGGTGGAGAAGAGAAGTCTGGGGAAATCCAGCCTTTGTTCATCTTTATGAGTGAAAGCATGTCGGCACTGGCAGTTTACAGATGGGTACGCTTATCCGTGATGATTCCCCCAGCTGCACTAAACACCCTCTCTGACAAGACGCTAGCAGCAGAGCAGGCCAGCACCTCCAGGGCATACAGCGCAAGTTCGTGCCACGTGTCCAGCTTTGACACCCAATAGTTGTATGGAGCAGAATCATCACGAAGGACGGTGGTACGATTGGCTACGTACTCCCTCACCATCTTTTTACAGTGCTCCCTCCGACTCAGCCTTGATTGGGGAGTGGTGACACAGTCTTGCTGGGGAGCCATAAAGCTGGCAAAGGCCTTGGAGAGTGTTCCCCTGCCTGCGCTGCACATGCTGCCTGATCCCCACGCCTCCCCTGCTACTCGGCCCTCAGAACTGCGTCTTCTGCCACTAGTGCTGTCAGATAAGAACTTTAGCATCACTTTTTCCACCAGGGCCCTGTGGTATTGCATTACTCTCGAACCCCTTTCCTCTTCGGGAATGAGAGTGGAAAGGTTCTCCTTATACCGTGGGTCGAGAAGGCTGTACACCCAGTAATCCGTGTTGGCCAGAATGCGTCTAACGCGAGGGTCTTGAGAAAGGCAGCCTAAGATGAAGTAAGCCATGTGTGCCAGGGTACCAGTACGCAACACATCGCTGACCTCACTAGGAAGATGACTTTCAGGATCCTCCTCCTCTACAGACCATACAGATAAGAGGCAAGCAGCATGGTACCCTCCGCAGTGTGCCTAGCTGTCTCTTATCCCTCCTCCTCCTCCAAAACCCGCTAAGATATAGACATGAGGGTGGTCTGGCTATCAAGCAACACCGAGGTAGGACCCGCTATTTTGAATGTGGTTAAGATGTGAGCGGTCCTAGGCTCTGACTCGGTCCCAGCCTCCACCAAATTCACCCAGTGTGCCGTCAGGGAGATATAGTGGACCTGCTCGCCAGTACTTGTCCACGTGTGCGTGGTTAAGTGAACCTTCCCAGTAACCGCGTTGGTGAGGGCACAATTTATGTTGCAGGAGACGTGCTGGTGTAGGGCTGGGATGGCACACCAGGAAAAATAGTGGCGACTGGGGACCCAGTAGCGTGGGACCGCCACCGCCATCATGTTTTTTAAAGCCTCCGTTTCCACAAGCCTGTACGTCAGCTTCTCCAGGCTGATTAATTTGGCAATGTGCATGTTTAAAGCTTGTGTGTGCGGGTGCATGGCGGCGTATTTGCGCTTTCGCTCCAACGCTTGTGTTAGCGACAGCTGAACGCTGCGCTGAGAGACATTGCTGGATTGAGTGGAGGATGGTGGATGTGAGGGTGTGGGTGTAGGCCAGGAGGCGCTCGTGCCTGTGTCCTGAGAGGGGGATTGGATCTGTGTGGCAGGTTGGGGCACAGGGGAAGAGGCAGTGATGTGACCCAGAGGCGGTGGATGGCCTTCGTCCCACCTTGTGGGGTGCTTGGCCATCATATACCTGCGCATGCTGGTAGTGGTGAGGCTGGTAGTGGTGGCTCCCCAGCTGATCTTGGTGCAACACAGGTTGAACACCACTGTTCGTCGGTCATCCGTGCTCTCACTAAAAATCATCCATACCTTTGAACACCTAGCCCTCTTCACGGAGGCTTGCCACGAGGGGGTGCTTTGGGAAACAGTTGGGGGATTCTTCGCTCTGGCCCTGCTTCTACCCCTGGCCACTCCTCTGCCTCTTTCAACCTGTCCTGCTGCTGCACTTGCCTTCCCCCCTGAAGCCCTGTCTTTAGTAGGCTTAGCAAACCACGTGGGGTCAGTCACTTCATCATCAAGCTGCTCTTCCTCCGAATCCTCTGTGCGCTCCTCCCTCGGACTTACTGCCCTTACTACTACATCACTGACAGACAACAGTCTCTCATCATCATCCTCACCCACAAAAAGCTCTTGAGACAGTTGCCGGTAGTCCCCAGCCTCATCACCCGGACTCCGGGAACTTTCCAAAGGTTGGGCATCGGTCACGACAAACTCCTCAGGTGAGAGAGGAACCAGTTTTTCCCACTCATGGCAGGGAAACGAGAACAGTTCCTGGGAGTCTGCCTGCTCAGAATATGTCATTTTCATGGAGTGAGGAGGCTAGGAGGAAGGAGGAGCAGCAGCTAAAGGATTCAGAGTTGCAGTCCCTAGGCCGGGAGTAGTGGACTGCGTAGAAGACTGGGTGGTCGATACATTGCTGGACGCATTTTCTGCCATCCACGACAGGACCTGCTCACACTGCTCTGTTTGTAATAAAGGTCTACCACGTGGACCCATAAATTGTGATATGAAGCTGGGGACCCCAGAAACTTCCCTCTCTCCTAATCCCGCAGCAGCCGGCTGCGATTCACCACGACGAGGAACTTGGCCTGTGCCCACAGCCTCACTTGGACGTCCGCATCCACGTCCTCGACCATTACCCCTACTCATCATCATGGCGGATTAAGAATAGAGCACGGCCTAAATAAATTACTCCACTGTACAGCACTGACAACTGTGACTTAATTCACCGCACACAGAGACTTGTAGATAGCGGAGGCTCTATGCTGTGACTTGAAAAAAGTAACCCGCTGTCTCGCGCTGATACCTTGGGGTAATTTACTGCTCACAGAGACTTGTAGATAACAGAGGCTGTATGGAGTGGGAGAAGACTCTAAAGCCAGTGGATAGTGCTGGTAACTGCGACTATCTCAACGCCACCAAGGAAAGGGTATTGTGAGACGCTCTGCACAGCGGCAGATCTGAAATACTTTGCAGTGGCCCAGGTAATATTACAATACTGTTTAGCGGTGAGACCTCTGTATAATGCACTGCAGACACAGAACGTTTTAAATGAAGTCGTTCGCAGCAGGCTAGGAATTATTTGAGGGCAGTTTCACAGTGAAAGCGGGATTGTACGGCACTGCAGCCTGAAAAAACTATTACTGAAAGGCTGGGAACAGGCCTAGATGTGTAAGACAAAAATGGATGCACTACAACTCCCAGCCAGCCACAAGTATAATGCACACAGTCAGATGTAGCCCAACGAAGGAGCTTTGGGGTTTTTGAAGACAAGATCCTACTCTAACACTTTCCCCATATTAGCAGCAGCTGTTTCCCTAAGCTCTGTATAATACACTGCAGACTGAGAACGCTATAGATGAAATGGCCTGTACAGCTCGAGATGAAAAAAAAATGGTGCACTACTGCTCCCAGCCAGCCACAACAGTAATGCACTCTGTCAGATGTAGCCCTAAGAAGGACCGTTGGGGTTCTTGAAGACAGGATCCTACACTAACACTATCCCTATAGCAGTAGCAGCACTTTCCCTAACCTCTGCCAGCATGTGTCTGAGGCGAGCCACGGGCGGGACCACTTTAAGTACTCAGCGGTCACTTGATCTCGCCAGCCACTCACTGCTGGGGGGTGGGATAGGGCTGGCACGTCACAGCAGGAAGTGGTAATACCTTCCCCACATGTCTGCAGTGCATTAGACAGAGGTCTCACCGCTAAACAGTACTGTAATATTTTCTTGGCCACTGCAAAGTATTTCAGCTCTGCCACTGTGCAGAGCGTCTCAAAATACCCTTTCCTTGGTGGGGTTGAGATAGTCGCAGTTACCAGCACTCCAAAACTGTTATATATGAGCAGCACCAGCAGTAAATCAAAAATATACCGATTTTATTCAATCCATAGAAAAGATTGGGCAGCAACTAGAGATGAGCGAGCACCAAAATGCTCGGGTGCTCGTTACTCGGGGCGAAATTTTCGCAATGCTCGAGGGTTCGTTTCGAGTAACGAACCCCATTGAAGTCAATGGGCGACCCGAGCATTTTTGTATTTCGCCGATGCTCGCTAAGGTTTTCGTTTGTGAAAATCTGGGCAATTCAAGAAAGTGATGGGAACGACACAGCAACGGATAGGGCAGGTGAGGGGCTACATGTTGGGCTGCATCTCAAGTTCCCAGGTCCCACTATTAAGCCACAATAGCGGCAAGAGTGGGCCCCCCCCCCCCCCCCGCACTGTCAGCGTAAAGATCGTTCTCCTCTGCCATAGCTGTAACAGCTGTGGCAGAGAAGAACGATGTTTGCCCATTGAATTCAATGGAGCCAGCAATACAGCCCGCCTCCATTGAAAGCAATGGGCTGCCGGCGTGCGCGGGGATGAATTGTCGGGAAGGGCTTAAATATATAAGCCCTTCCCTGCAATTCATCCAGAAATGTGTTACAATAAAAATATATACCGGCGTATAAGGCGACGGGGCGTATAAGACGACCCCCCAACTGTCACCTTATACGCCGGCAATACAGTGGAGCAAAGAATAAAAATCATTACTCACTTCTTCTGACGTTCTGCAGCGCTCCTGCAGGCTGTCGCTCCCTCCTGGTTCCCGGCAGAGCATTGCTTTCTGGACGCAGGGCTTTAAATCCCTGCCTCTAGAAACACAGCCAATCACAGCCATTCAATGACATCATTGTCATTGGCTGTGATTGGCTGAAGGCACGTGTGTTTCTGGAGGCGGGGATTTAAAGCCCTTCGTAGAGAAAGCAATGATCTGCCGGGAACCAGGAGGGAGCGACAGCCTGCAGCAGCGGCGCAGAACACCAGAAGAAGTGAGTAATGATTTTTATTCTTTGCTCCACTGTATTACCGGCGTATAAGGTGACAGTTGGGGGGTCGTCTTATACGCCCCGTCGCCTTATACGCCGGTATATATTTTTATTGTAACACATTTCTGGATGAATTGCAGGGAAGGGCTTATATATTTAAGCCCTTCCCGACAATTCATCCTGCGATCGCCGGCAGCCCATTGCTTTCAATGGAGGCGGCTGTATTGCTGGCTCCATTGAATTCAATGGGCAAACATCGTTCTTCTCTGCCACAGCTGTTACAGCTGTGGAAGAGAAGAATGATTTGTCTTCTATATGTTCTCAATGGGGTCGGCGTTGCTGCCGCCGGCCCCATTGAGCGCATATAGAGAAGAGAACAGAAATCGCAGATCACACATAGGTGCAATCTGCGATTTCTATGGCCTAAGGCCTTAGGGTGCCTACCCACTAGCGTTTTTTTTTCCCTGCGAAATTCGCAGCATTTTTTTCTCTGCAGGGGTCTATGGGACTTGTAATGTTAAAATCGCGATCACGCAAAATCGCGATTTCGTGGGAAATTGCGATTTTGCGCGATCGCGATTTTAACATTACAAGTCCCATAGACCACTGCAGAGAAAAAAATGCTGCGAATTTCGCAGGGAAAAAAACGCTAGTGGGTAGGCACCCTTAGTCAGACGGGCGTTTTTTCGCGCGATTTGCGGATCGCATGACGGATGCGCATCCGCAAATCACGTGACCGGTGCCCGAAAATCGCCCAAGAATCGCCCGAAAATCTGCTCCTAGCCGTGTTTCATTAGAAACGGGCTGGAGCTGTCCGAAAGCAATGCGCTGCGGGCGAGTGTGGGATGAATTGTCGGGAAGGGCTTAAATATATAAGCCCTTCCCTGCAATTCATCCAGAAAAGTGTTAAAATAAAATATATATACATGCTCACCTGCTCCCGGCAGCCGGCCTGCAGTGGGTGTGAAGGGGGTGTGAGTCAGACCTGCCCCCTGATTGGCTCAGCGCTGAGCCAATCAGGGGGCAGGTCTGACTCACACCCCCTTCACACCCACTGCAGGCCGGCTGTGCGGAACTCCGGCTGCCGGGAGCAGGTGAGCATATATATATATATATTTTATTTTAACACTTTTCTGGATGAATTGCAGGGAAGGGCTTATATATTTAAGCCCTTCCCGACAATTCATAGCAGCTCCGGCATCAACACCACTTTCCCTCCTCTACGTCAGAATGCATCTGTGGCGAGCCGCGGGAGGGGCAGATTTTAATACTCGGGTGACACCTAAACTCGCCAGCCACTCACTGCAGGGGGGTGGTATAGGGCTTGAACGTCGCAGGGGGAAGCTGTAATGCCTTCCCTGTCTTTCTATTGGCCAGAAAAGCGCGCAAATTTCTCAGGGAAGAAAATGAAAGTGACTCGAACATCGCGTGGTACTCGTCACGAGTAACGAGCATCTCGAACACCCTAATACTCGAACGATTATTAAGCTCGGACGAGTATGCTCGCTCATCTCTAGCAGCAACGTTTCAACTCAACAAAGAGTCTTTTTCAAGCTTGAAATTTTTCAGGGGTACACTTGTACTCTTGTACACCAATTTTTCAGGCCATTGCCAATACTGTTAGCAAACTAATTTTTCCAGGCTTCGCCTATACTATTGTTAAACAAATTTTTACAGGTGTTCGCCTATACTCTTGGTACACCAATGTTACTGGAGTCTGCCTATACTATAGCTACAGAAATGTTACAAGGGTTTGCCTATACTTTTGCTACGGAAATGTTACTGAGGTCTGCCTATACTCTTGCTACAGAAATGTTACTGGTGTCTGCCTATCCTTTTGCTACAGAAATGCTACAGGGGTCTGCCTATACTTTTGCTACAGAAATGTTACTGGGGTCTGCCTATACTCTTGCTACAGAAATGTTACAGGGGTCCAGCTATACTTTTGCTACAGAAATGTTACTGAGGTACGCCTATACTTCTGCTACAGAAATGTTACTGGGGTCTGCCTATACTCTTGCTACAAAAATGTTACTGGGGTCTGCCTATGCTGTGGGTGCACAAAGACTTCCCATTGCAGTGTTTTACCTGTCTGGCACAAATACACTGACCAACTAGGGCAGAAATGTGGGCCGAGGTCCCTGACAGGGTGAAACTCTGCCATGTTTGGGCACTCTGATTTCTTCCTGTGAAATACCTTTTTTGTTCACCGACAGCATAGGCGAGCCCAAGGAACTCAAAGACTTCCCATTGCGGCCCTGAGCTATCTGACACCTACACAGAATGAATTGTGTGGGCACACATGGATTTACCATTGCTATGTAACTCACGGCACTTTGGGTCACACAAGGTGGAGGCTGGGACCGAGCCTGACCTAGGGCCCGCTCACGTGCTTCACACACAGTATTGCTGCATCGTGGAGATGTGTAGAAGTGCTGGCACCAGAGTTTCCTTTATGCCCATGTTTGCGGCTCCTGACCATTTTGTGACGGAGGTGGCACTGGATTGGAATGATGATCGTAAGTCAATTTATCATCAATTCTCAACAGCATTGTGGGCTATCGCCCACACTTTCAAAGAGGGTCGTTGCCTAGCCCTGCCAACACTCTGCAGTGTGTGCCTCCGTTTCCTCCTCTTCCATTATGTACCTATAAATAGACATGAGAGTGGTGTGGCTATGAAGCAAGCGTGTAGCATGAGGGCAGCTAAATGCTGTGCAGGGAAAATTTTGGTTGTGCTGTGGACGCAGGGTCGTGTGGGGGGGTTGGACAGTAATGCCAGCTTGTAACCCAGGAGAAGAGGCAGCGGTGTCACCCACAGGCAGTGATTGTCCTTGGTTGCAGGTAGTGTGGTGCTTAGCTAAGATGTGCCAGCGCGTGTGCCTTGCTAATGAGGGTTTGTCCTAAGTAAATTGTTAGGGGGGTGACCGCCAGGCTCTTTCCCCCATTTTGGCTTACTAGTGGGACCTGGGAGCCTCAGATGCAGCCATGCATGCTGCCCCTGCCCTTCCCTTTCAGTTTCTGTGGTGTTTTCATGATATTCTGATGTTTTCTGGTGTTTGACAAGTCATGACCTATGCGGAGCATCGATCCCATACAAAAATGCTCGAGTCGCCCATTGACTTCAATGGGGTTCGTTACTCGAAGCAAACTCTTGAGTATTACGAAAAGTTCGACTCAAACAACGAGCACCCGAGCATTTTGGTGCTCGCTCATCTCTATTCCTCTTCTCTTTTGTTGTCTACTGCTCATTGCTAGGTAAACAGACCATCTCTTCTTTAAAAAGAAATAGCAGAGCACAGTGGTGGCTACTTGCCAGGTAGCTTGTGCGTATGTGCTCCTGATATCCGAGCTGTTATATAGAGATTGGTAGGCCGTCAGCCATTTTGCACGTCATCTATTTTGTGTGTCTGATGTCTGGCTATATTGTCATCAATTTTGTGTGTAGTTAGATTGCATTTGTGGATTTCATTCGACCTTTCACACAGTTCCAAACTCCTGCATGTTGATATTCGCATTTAGAAAGGCTATTGTCTGGCATTCCTCTGGAAAAGAGCTGGGATGTAAATCAGCCATTCCATTCTTCCTGGCCTCATGGCTCTATGTGTCTGTTTAGTTAGAATTAGCATGAGGGAACCCAATTGTACGACTATTTACTTGTTAATGAAGTTTGAGGAAAATCATTCACCTAGGAGTTAGATTATTGAAGACATTGTAGAGCCAGGGTGTAAATTAGGGAAAAATCTGTTAATAAAGATTATTGGTTGTGTGAAGATTAGAGATGAGCGAGCACCAAAATGCTCGGGTGCTCGCTGCTCGAGGCGAGCTTTCCGCGATGTTCGAGAGTTCGTTTCGAGCAACAAACCCCATTGAAGACAATGGACGACTCGAGCATTTATGCATATCGCCGATGCTCGCTCAGGTTTTCATTTGTGCAAATCTTTAAAACCTACAAAAGTGATGGGAACGATACAGATACGAATAGGGCAGGCGAGGGGCAACATGTTGGGCTGCATCTCAGGTTCCCAGGTCTCACTATTAAGCCACAATAGCGGCAAGAGTGCCCCCCCCCCTAACAATTTTTACTTCGGACAAACCCTCATTAGCAAGGCACACCTTAGCTAAGCACCACACTACCTCCAACCAAGCACAATCACTGCCTGCGGGACACACCCCTGCCTCTTCTCCTGGGTTACATGCTGCCCAACCCCCCCCCCCCCGCGCATGACTCTGCGTTCAATGGGGACTCCATGTGTCCACACACTACTCATTCTGTTTGGGTGTCGGATACCTCATCGACAACGCAAGGGGTAAACCATCTGCACTCTGCACCCCACCCAAGTCTGTCAGTGTTTTGGGGACAGACAGGTAAAACACCTCAATGAGAAGTCTGTGTGCACCCACAGCATGGGTGGCCCCCAGGAACCCACAAACGGTACATAAAGAAATCCCATTGCAGTGCCCCGGATAGCTGAGGTTACGTGATAGAAAATACATATTGGCTTTGGCCCACACGCCATGCCCTAGACATTCGTGGTTTCTTTAAAAGTGCCAGGCAGGTACAACTCCGCTATGGCAAGTCTGTGTGCACCCGCAGCATGGGTGGCCAGCAGGAACACACAGACGATACAGAAAGAAATCCCATTGCAGTGCCCCAGATAGCTGCAGTTGCGTAAGAGGAAATACATGTTGGCTGCGGCCCACACGCCATGCCCTAGACATTCTGGGTTTTTTAAAAGTGCCAGGCAGGTACAACTCCATAATGGCAAGTCTGTGTGCACCCGCAGCATGGGTGGCTAGCAGGAACATACAGACGGTACAGAAAGAAATCCCATTGCAGTGCCCCGGATAGCTGCGGTTGCGTGAGAGGAAATACATGTTGGCTGCGACCCACACGCCATGCCCTAGACATTCTGTTTTTTTTTTTTAAAAAGTGCCAGGCAGGTACAACTCCGCTATGGCAAGTCTGTGTGCACCCACAGCATGGGTGGCTAGCAGGAACACACAGACGGTACAGAAAGAAATCCCATTGCAGTGCCCCGGATAGCTGCGGTTGTGTGAGAGGAAATACATGTTGGCTGCGGCCCATACGCCATGCCCTAGTCAGTCTGGGTTGTTTTTCGGGCCAGATAGGTAGAACACCACGATGGGAAGACTCAGTGCACCCATAGTATACACAGACCCCTGTAATATTCCTGTAGCAAAGGTATAAGCTGAACCCAGTAACAGTTATGTGGCAGAAGTCTAGGGAGACCCCAGTAACATTTCTGAAGTAACAGTATAGACAGACCCCAGTAACATTTCATTAGCAGAAGTATAGGCAGACCCCTGTAACATTTGTGTAGCAGCAGTATATGCAGACCCCTGTAACATTTTTGTAGCAGCAGTATAGGCAGACCCCAGTACCATTTCTGTAGAAGTAAAGGCAGACCCCAGTAACATGTCTGTTGCCGCTGTATAAGCAGACCCCTGTAACATTTATGTAGCAAAGGTATAGGTGGACCCCAGTACCATTTTTTTAGCAGAAGTATACGCAGACCCCAGTAACATTAACGTGGCGGAAATATAGACAGACTTCACTAACATTTCTGTGGTAACGGTGTAGACAGAGCCGAGTAACATTTCTGTAGTAACAGTATAGGCAGATCCCAGTAACATTTCTGTAGCAGAAGTATAGGCATACCCCTGTAACATTAACGTGGCAGCAGTATTGGCAGACCCCAGTAACATCCTTGTGGCAGCAGTATAGGAAGACCCCTGTAACTTTCTTGTAGCAGAAGTATAGGCAGGCAGACCCCAGTAAAATTTCTGTAGTAATAGTATAGGCAAACCTCTGAAACATTGGGATACCATGAGCATAGGCGAACGCCAGAAAAAGTAGTTGGATAAGAGTGTAGGCGTGGTGGGCCCCAAAAATTAGTGTACCAAGAGGACAAGTGTACCTATGAAAAATTTATCAACCGAGAGGGCAGGTGAAACCCATAAACATTTTTTTTAAAGATACAGCTCACTGTTGCTTAATTTGTAACAGAGCCTGTTGAAAAAATTGGTTCATGTTACAGTCTCAATACTTTTGAAACTTAGAAAAATTGTAAATACATTGGTAGATGTAGATGAGCCTTTTGGGCCGCAGAAAAATTGGCCATTCAGCACGATGACATGTTGTTTCTGGAGGAGGAGTAGCAGGAGGAGGACTAATGTAAGAGACAGATTGACAAAGCTAAATGCCCCGTTTTACCGGTGACAGAGAAGAGTGCTTTTATCTGCGGTTGCAGCAAAAAGAATCATTAGGTTCCGCTGCTCGGTGGAGAAGAGAAGTCTGGGGAAATCCAGGCTTTGTTCATCTTTATGAGTGTAAGCATGTCGGCACTGTCAGTTGACAGGCGGGTACGCTTCTCTGTGATGATTCCCCCAGCTGCACTAAACACCCTCTCTGACAAGACGCTAGCGGCAGGGAAAGGCAGCACCTCCAGGGCATACAGCGCAAGTTCGTGCCACGTGTCCAGCTTTGACACCCAATAGTTGTATGGAGCTGAGGCATCACGGAAGATGGTGGTACGATCGGCTACGTACTCCCTCACCATCTTTTTACAGTGCTCCCTCCGACTCAGCCTTGACTGGGGAGTGGTGACACAGTCTTGCTGGGGAGCCATAAAGCTGGCAAAGGCCTTGGAGAGTGTTCCCCTGCCTGCGCTGGACATGCTGCCTGATCTCCGCGCCTCCCCTGCTACTTGGCCCTCGGAACTGCGCCTTCTGCCGCTAGCGCTGTCAGATGGGAAGTTTAACATCAGTTTGTCCACCAGGGCCCTGTGGTATTGCATCACTCTCGAACCCCTTTCCTCTTCGGGAATGAGAGTGGAAAGGTTCTCCTTATACCGGGGATCCTCCTCCTCCTCCTCGTCCACAGGCCATACACGCTGAACAGATGGGAGGCAAGCAGCATGGGTACACTCTGCAGTGGGCCCAGCAGTCTCTTCCCCCTCCTCCTCCTGCTCCTCCCCCTCCTCTTCCTCCTCCTCCAAAACGCGCTGATGTATAGACATGAGGGTGCTCTGACTATCAAGACATACTCTCTTCCTCCGTCTCCTGTTCCGACCGCAAAGCGTCAGCCTTTATGCTTTGCAGCAAATTTCTAAGCAGGCATAGCAGAGGAATGGTGACGCTAATGATTGCACCAGGCCCACTCCTCAGTAAAGATTTGGAGAGGCTGACTCCCACTACGCCGCCCATGTTGGAGTTGGTATTCCACTATTGCTCTACGCTGCTCATAGAGCCCGGCCAACATGTGGAGCGCAGAATTCCACTGTGTGGGCACGTCGCACAGCAGCCGGTGCTCTGGCAGATTAAACCGATGTTGCAGGGTCCCCAGGGTGGCAGCGTCCGTGGTGGACTTGCGGAAATGTGCGCAGACGCGGCGCACCTTGCCGAGCAGGTCTGACAAGTGCGGGTAGTTTTTCAGAAACCGCCACCAGGTTACGGCCGTTGTCACACACGACCATGCCCGGTTGGAGGCTCAGCGGCGAAAGCCAGAGGTCTGTCTGCTCAATCAGACCCAGCAACAGCTCGGGGGCCGTGTGCCTCTTGTCACCTAGGCTGAGTAGTTTCAGCTGCTGGCGACGTGCTGCTCACATTTCTTAATTGAGAGGTAAAGGTTGCGGAGGAGGAGGAGGGGGAGGGTTTAGAGCAGGCGGCATAGACCGCCGCAGATACCAGAACCGATGA
Source organism: Eleutherodactylus coqui (assembly GCF_035609145.1). Classification (NCBI taxonomy): domain Eukaryota; kingdom Metazoa; phylum Chordata; class Amphibia; order Anura; family Eleutherodactylidae; genus Eleutherodactylus; species Eleutherodactylus coqui. The sequence continues at coordinate 33,462,808 of NC_089849.1, forward strand.
AGGACCCGCAATTCTGGGTGTGGGTAGGACGTGTGCGGTCCCAGGCTCTGACTCGGTCCCAGCCTCCACCAAATTCACACAATGTGCCGTCAGGGAGATATAGTGGCCCTGCCCACTAGTACTTGTCCACGTGTCCGTGGTTAAGTGAACCTTCCCAGTAACCGCGTTGGTGAGGGCACGATTGATTTTGCGGGAGACGTGCTGGTGTAGGGCTGGGATGGCACACCAGGAAAAATAGTGGCGACTGGGGACCGAGTAGCGTGGGACCGCCGCCGCCATCATGTTTTGGAAAGCCTCCGTTTCCACAAGCCTTTACGGCAGCATCTCCAGGCTGATCAATTTCGCAATGTGGAGGTGAGGGTGTGGGTGCAGGCCGGGAGGCGCTCGTGCCTGTGTCCTGAGAGGGGGGTTGGATCTAAGTGGCAGATTGGGGCCCAGGGGAAGAGGCAGTGGTGCGACCCGGAGGCGGTGAACGGCCTTCGTCCCACCTCGTGGGGTGCTTGGCCATCATATGCCTGCGCATGCTGGTGGTGGTGAGGCTGGTACTGGTGGCTCCCCGGCTGATCTTGGCGCGACACAGGTTGCACACCACTGTTCGTCGGTCATCCGTGCTCTCACTGAAAAACATCCACACCTTTGAACACCTAGGCCTCTGCAGGGTGGCTTGGTGCGAGAGAGGGTGCTTTGGGAAACAGTTGGGGGAGTCTTTGCTCTGGCCCTGCCTCTACCCCTGGCCATCCCACTTCCAACCTGTATTGCTGCTGCACTTGCCTCCCTCTCTGAAGACCTCTCCTCAGTTGGCTTAGCGAACCAGGTGGGGTCAGTCACCTCATTGTCCAGCTGCTCTTTCTACGAATCCTCTGTGCGCTCCTCCCTCGGACTTACTGCCCTTACTACTACCTCACAGATAGACAACTGTGTCTCATCATCATCAACCTCCTCACCCACTGAAAGCTCTTGAGACAGTTGCTGGTAGTCCCCAGGCTCATCACCCGGACCCCGGGAGCTTTCCAAAGGTTGGGCATCAGTCACGACAAACTCCTCAGGTGGGAGAGGAACCATTTTTTCCCAATCAAGGCAGGGGCCTGAGAACAGTTCCTGGGAGTCTGTCTGCTCATCAGAATGTGTCATTTTCATGGAGTGAGGAGGCTGGGAGGAAGGAGGAGCAGCAGTAAGAGGATTTAGAGTTGCAGCAGTGGACGGCGTAGAAGACTGGGTGGTCGATACATTGCTGAATGCATTTTCTGCTATCCACAACAGGACCTGCTCACACTGCTCATTTTGTAATAAAGGTCTACCACGTGGACCCATAAATTGTGATATGAAGCTGGGGACCCCAGAAACTTGCCTCTCTCCTAATCCCGCAGCAGCCGGCTGCGATTCACCTGGACCAGGAACTCGGCCTGTGCCCACACCCTCACTTGGACCTCTGCGTCCTCGCCCGCATCCACGGCCACATCCTCTGGGCCTTCCCCTACCCCTCAGCATGGTGTATTTCGAATACAGCAGACACAGAGCGGTGTAATCAATTATGCATTTATTTGCCTGCACTTGGAGGCTGACTGCAGTTATGTTACGCACACTGTAGGCCAAAAAATTATATGCTAGGCTGCAGAAAGGCCTGGCTGGCTAATAGTGAGCAACTACAACTCCTAGCAGCCATGCAGTAAACTGCACACGCGCACAGGTAGCCCTAAGGAGGAGCATTTTGTTTAGTTTTTGTTTTTTTAAAACCAGCCGCCTAGATAACGTGTATATGTCTTTCCCTCTATCAGCGGCTATGGCCGTACACTGTGCGTGAAGTTGACGGGACACACAGAGCGGTGTAAAAAATTAGGCAATTATTTGCCTGCACTTGGAGGCTGACAGCGGTTATGTTACGCACACTGTAGGCCAAAAAAATTATACGCAAGGCTGCAGAAAGGCCTAGCTGGTTAATAGTGAGCAACTACAACTCCTAGCAGCCACGCGGTAAACTGCACACTCGCACAGGTAGCCCTAAGCAGGAGCTTTTTTGGGGTACTTGTTGACAGGATTCTACACTAGCACTGTCCCTGCCTGACCAGTACTGACCCAATACTCTGTATAATTGGCTGCAGACTGACAACGCAATAGTCTGCAGAGCCCAATATGAAAAAAAAAAATTGGTGCTTAGCAGCCACAACAGTAATGCACACGGTCAGATGTGCCCCTAGGAAGGACCGTTGGGGTTCTTGAAGACGCTAACACTCTCCCTATAGCACCAGTAGCACTCTCCCTAATCTCTGTCAGCGTGTGTCTGAGGCGAGCAGCGGGCGGGACTGCTTTAAATACTCGGCGGTCACTTGATCTCACCAGCCACTCCCTGCAGGGGGGTGGGATAGGGCTGGAACGTCACAGGAGGAAGTTGTAATGCCTTCCCTGCATGTCTATTGGCCAGAAAATGGCGCAAAACATGCAGGGAAGGAAATGAAATCGACTCGAGCAACGCGTGGTGCTCGTCTCGAGTAACGAGCGTCTCGAGTACCCTAATACTCGAGTGAGCATCAAGCTCGGACGAGTACGTTCGCTCCTCTCTAGTGAAGATCCTAGCCAGATATGAATTATATTTTCAGAATTGGGCGGGCCAGCTGAACAAAACACATCTAAACTCATTAGGGTGTGGGGCACAAAACACCCATAAATGGCATATTTATGTACCTGGTAATACTTTCTGTGTTATATTTGGCAATGCTGAGTAGATAAAATCATAACCAGAAATATGCCAGGCACATATTCTTGATCGGAAGATCTCCTGCAGAGATATGGCCGAAATGGGGAATTATGTTTTTTCCATAGGTCCATATGCATTTACCCCACCCGTCTCTGAATGACCTCAGAGACACTAGGGGAAGTGTGTTCTGGTGAAACTTTAAAAACTAAGGTCTAAGAAAGACCCAGTTGTCAGACTTCGGAGATACGCTACATGGTAAGGCTATCCTGTTTGCATCAGAACCTTGGGTCGAGTATCGCAAATCTGGTAACTTTCTTTATTTTCTCCTTGTTTTTTTAAAAATATTGTCTGTTGTGTATGCCTGTATACCTTATCTCCATTGTAACATCTTTTTCTGTATATATTTGTTTACTTACAAATATTTAGCACTGCTAGTCTTTTTTAGAATAAATCTGCAATTTATTGGTCAAGCCTTGTCCATTTTAAAAAGAAACCATAACTCCGAAGATTTGTGTTCATAATTCATAATCTGGGTTCCAGCTTACCTTTAACAGCTGGTGGTGGCAGCAAATGTGTGTGGGTATTGTAGAGTGCGGGAGTCGTTAGAGCGGATCAGGCGGTGATTTGAGCTTTTATTTTGCATATGTGCAGAACCCCAGATAGCTAGGTACAAACCAGCCTGTATTCTAATGACTCCATGCTTGCAATCCCACTAGAATGATCAATCAAGGCTCTGCCGTGACAAATTGGTAGCGGCGAGTGCGCTTGAATTAGTCGATCCATGACAAAAAGGCGACAGAGGTGGAATCAGTCGGGGTTCCCCCCTCTCTCCTCCCTGACACTGGCCACCAGATTTAGATGGAAAAGGTGCAAAAGCACCAACCTCCTCTACTATTTCTTTCCACAGAAGACGTGGTCTGTTTCCCTGGCAATGAGCAATAAACAACCAAAGGACAGAGGCATCCATATCTTCAATATCTACAGAATGGAGCATTTTCGCAATAAACATTTTATGGTTGACTGCATTCCTTTGTGATTTTAAACACATTGAAATAGGATTCCTGAGACGGGAATACCATTTTAAAAAGCTACAACAATTGTAATACAAGTATGTATTTTGTACTACTGGTATTTTAAAGCAAAATGCACAAGTATTTGTCAAACATTGGTAATGCACAAACCAGAAAAGGGGATTGCCAACAAAAATTGCTGGATGATCTAAAGCCTTTTGGATCTTAACTCTCGCAACTTATTAGACCATGAGTTTGAACATCAGGCCAAATATTATTTAGCATTTTTCAATTATGTATATAGTTTTAATGTTTAGGTATATAGTCACCTCTATAATGCTGTTCTACTATATTTTTTATTCATGGAGTATTATTAACCCCTTAATGACGCGGCCCCTTTTTTTCCATTTTCGTATTTTCCTCCCCCCTTCAAAAAAATTGTAACCCCTTTATTTATCCATCAACGTCGCTGTATGATGGCGTGTTTTTTGCAGGACGAGTTGTATTTTTAAATGGTGCCATTTACTGTACCATATAATGTACTGAAAAACTTTTTAAAAATTCCAAGGGGAGTAAAATGAAGAAAAAATGACATCCCGCCATCTTTCAGTGCGTCTTGTTTCCACGGCGCACAAACTAAAACAATTATTCAATGGGTCAGTGCGATTACAACAATACCAAACTTGTATAGTTTTTTTTCTACTGTACAACTCATTTTGTTTTTCAAAGACATTTCATTTTTTCTTATTTTCTGCCGCCATCTTCTGCGAGCAATAACTTTTTAATTTTTCCATCGACGTAGTTGTGTGAGGGCTTATGTTTTGTGGGATGTCCTGTAGTTTATGTTAGTACCAATTCAGAATTCATACGTCTTTTTTATCGCTTTTTATTGCGTTTTTTTCTGGGTGACAGGGTAAGTGAAAAAGTGCATTTCTGGTGTTATTTTTTTTTCGGACGACGTTCACCGTGCAGGGTGAATAATACGCTACTTTGATGGATTAGACTTTTACGGATGCGGCAATACCAAATATATATTTTTTTAATGATTTAGATTTTTTATTAGATATGGAAAAAGGGGGGATGATTTAAACTTTTATTACTTTTTTTTTACAATGAATAAAACTGTATTGATCTAATTTTCACTTTTCTTTTAAGCCCTCCTGGGGGACTACAACATGCGATGCTTTGATCGCTCCTGCAGTATAATGTTATGCTATAGCTAAGAAGTTACATTGTAGGCAGATTTTAATGCTTTCAATTTAAGTGCCATGATATGATGGATTTTAGCTGGCATTCCAGAAAATGAAACCTTCCCTCCCACCTGAGATCTTTATCAAAGGTCCTTTACCCAGGTTACCTGTCCTCTGCTCTGTACTGATGATGGACTCTGGCTTGGCTAAAATCCCTATTTATGTTTCAAGGTTCTTTAATGGCTCTGCTATTGAGTTATAGCACAGTTGTTAAACACAGGGCCCGCCATCTCATTTTATGTGCCCCACTGGAATAAACAGGTGTTATGGTGAAAGCGCTGTTCCGACCCCTTTGTAGTGACCGGCGCTGGTAATTACAGGTGCAGCTCTCATTGAAATAATTAGGAGCTGTGCCTGCAATTACAAACGCTTGTGACTAGACAGGGGTCAGAGACATTACTATCCAATTTCAATTGGCCTTTTGAAAGCAACCATAAGGCTGATGTGGCCCATGGTGAAAATGAGTTTGACACTTATAAGATAGCAATGTCTAATAGCTACCCTGTTTCCCCAAAAATAAGACGTGTCTTATATTAATTTTTGCTCCTAAATATGCGCTACGTCTTATTTTCAGGGGGTGTCTTATTTTTCAATGAAGAAGAATTCACATTTATTGTTTAACAAAAAAAATTTACATTTATTACTGTATATACTGCACAGTACCGTAGTTGTCACCACAAACCAATATAGCTAGACAAACTGTGAAAACACAGCAAAAATTACTCAATGACAGTCATGTCATCATTTTCTGGCACATCATCATAAACATCTGAACTCGGAATCTCCTGCTGAATTTCTTGACACTCCATTTCTTGTAAAATCTTTGGGCCAAATCTCTCGTGCCTAGCAACCGCAGTATCATTAAACGAGCCCTTCTTGTCAAAGTAGCCGGCTTGTAGTGCATCTGCAATGCAACTGTCAGTGATTCTCTCCCATGAATTCTTCACCCAAGTAACGACCTCTTGTAGTTTAGGCTTCACAAAGTTTCCACACTGATTTCTCTCCATTCTATTTTCAATGTAGTCATTAATTTCCAGCTTTGTGGACGAAATTTCTCAGAAATCTCGTCCACATGGGACAGCAAATCTGTCACGGCAAAGCTGGGAGAAGCTGGCGTTGTGGTGTGGATTCACCGGCCACAGAAACGGAAAAGCGTGTGGCCAGGTCGCTTCAAAACAAGCGGCAAAGTGCCGTGGGTTTTGAAGCAGCGCGTTCCCTGTGGAAATCTCGCCGTTTATCGCTGTGGCCAAACCGCGAGATTTCCGCTGGAAATACGCTCTGTGAGAACCCAGCCTTAAGAATCACACACAGGTTGCCTGACTCACACACAGAGCCATAAGAAAAAATAAGGGCTGTAAAGTAACGTACCTGTCTGCAGACAGAAGTTCCTGTACCACTTGTAAGCAGGGATGGTACTGCAGCTTCCGGCCACCAGGGGGAGCTCATCACAGCAGACGTTTACAGCAGGAACAGAACGTACAGTATGGACTTTTCCAGCCAGCAAGGGGAGCTCACCACAGCACACTCGTACAGTACAGCAGGGACAGGATAAGAGCAGACTGTCTGCAGATCTACCTATACATCTGAAGGTAGGAGACAACGGGGATGGCAGCAGGGGACAGGCCTCTTGACTTGCCTGCACACTTTACTATGCCTTACTATCAGGGGGTGCCTTATATTTGGGACTTCTGCAAATGTCTTACAATGTCTTACTTTCAGGGGGTGCCCTATTTTCGGGGAAACACGTTAGTAGTACTAAAAAAAAATTTCTTGATTTTGGAAGAGGGCTAGTTTGCTGACCTTTGCACTGAATACTTACTGGTACATTTCTGCACATCAACATATTCAGGGGTTGTGGGAATTTGTACTGCAATGTTTTCTCTGGGAAAAGAATTATAAAACAAGGTCATTAAAAACATTTTTCTTAGATAATATACTGACAGACCACACAGTAGATACTGTTTTCAGCTTTTCTCACTGCATGCTAATCTGTGTTGAATTAAAAGGGGTATTCCGTGCTGCTCGGGACTCCCGTCCAGCAGCTGATCATGTGCCTTACTTCACTGGCTGGATGTTGTCACCAGGGGTCAGAGGAGAACGTTAGAGTTCTGATTTCACTCCCATTGACATGGATGAGAGTGCCGCACTGCTTCTACACTTCCTGCTCAGGACCATGGCGAAGACATTGTGCCCAGTCCTGAACAGGAAGTGTAAGAGCAGCAAAGCGCTCTTGTTGATTTCATTGGGAGAAAAGCTGGTGCTCTGACCACTGATGACAACATTCAGCCCACTGCTAGTGTAGTCAGCAAAACGATCAGCTGATGGACGAGGGTCCTGAGCAACAGACCCCCATCCAGCACCTACTGATGACCTATCAAGAGAATAGTTCATCAGTTAAAAAAGCCCAGAATACCCCTTTAAGGACATTCAAGCGGTATAACCATACCATTGTGCCATACAGAGAAATGTGCCAGTAACCATTAAAGAGAAGAAAAAACATCCCAATTTTTTTACGCTTTTGACATTCCCATTATAGTCCAATTTTAAGAGGTTCAAGAAAATGCTTCTTTAATGTCCAGATCCACCACAACAAATTGCACAATAAAACAGTGGACCAAAGAAAATTTGGTCTGGATGGAATAGCGAATATTAAAAAGGTTTTGCAAAATAAAATAATTTTTTTTTGCAAGCCATTCCCTCATGGCACAACATAACAATGGAGCTGATACTGCCCATTCCAATGTGTCCGCCGCTGGCGGCTCTGGGTCTCCATGCTGACGTCATGGTTGTAGGTTGCACTAAACCTGTGATGCCCTTTAAATCTGCTCTGTACCAAATATTAGTCAATTTTGGCACAAAACCTTCAGATTCATACTAAAAAGCTGAAGATAGAGCGGAATTTCACCTTTCAGCATGGCAATGACCCAAAGACTACTCCAAATCAGCAAAAGAATGGATTCGCCAGAAGAAGATCAAAGTTTTGAAATAGCCCAGCCAGAGCAAAGACATGAATCCCATTGACCTGAAGGGAGCGGTACACATGAGATGCCCTCTCAATCTGACAGATTTGGAGAGCTTTTGCAAGGAAGAGTGAGAAAAGATTGCCATGCTGATAGACAACTACCCAAAAAGACTGAATGCTGTTAGAAAGTCAAAGGGTACATCAAGAAAGTGTTAGTTTTAAGGTATGTATATTTATGCAACCACATTATTTTAGTTTTCTTTTTAAAATATTCTACCCTAAAAGATTTCAGTTTGATTTCCAATGGAATTGTACAGCTAATGGGTCACAATGAAGGTGGAATTACATAAAAAATGATTCATTTTTGTTGATTTTTTTTAACATAAAAACATGGCATTTTAACAGGGGTGTGTAGACTTTTTATATACACTGTATATGTGAAGCAAAGGGGTAGTAGTACAGTACAAACATTAATTATCTGAATTATAAATTGCATTAATATATTTACTGCATAAAAATGTGAGGCTCTTAGCGCACGTTTTGATCAAAGTGTGTGAGTTCATCTGCCAGTGACAAGGTGACCTCTTATAGATAGCACTCTACACTTGACAAACTCTTCTCTCTTTCGTCCTTAGCCTCCAAATATATTCAGTAGAGATGAGCGAGCACCAAAATGCTCGGGTGCTCGTTGCTCGAGTCGAACTTTCCGTAATACTCATGAGCTCATTTTGAGTAACGAACTCCATTGAAGTCAATGGGCGACTCGAGCATTTTTGTATAGGACCTATGCTCCGCATAGCTGATGACTTGTCAAACACCAGAAAACATCCGAAAGTCATGGAAACACCACAGAAACGAATAGGGAAGGGCAGGGGCAGCATGCATGGCTGCATCTGAGGCTCCCAGGTACCACTATTAAGCCACAATGGGGGCAAGAGTCTGGCATCACCCCTAAAAAATTTTACAGACAAACCCTCATTAGCAAGGCACACCTTAGCTATGCACCACACTACCTTCAACCAAGGACAATCACTGCCTTTGGGTGACACCGCTGCCTCTTCTCCTGGGTTACATGCTGGCTTTGCTGTCCAAACCCCCCACACGATCCTGCATCCACAGCGCACCCAAAAGTTTCCCTGCACAGCGTTCAGCTGCCCTCATGCCACACGCTCGCTTCATAGCCACACCACCCTCATGTCTATTTATAAGCGTGTACTGGATGAAGAGGAACGTGAGGCACACACTGCAGAGGGTTGGCAGTGCCAGGCAGCAACCCCCTTTGAAAGTGTAGGTGATAGCCCACAATGCTGTTGAGAATTGATGATAAATTGACATACGATCATCATTCCAATCCAGTGCCACCTCCGTCACAAAATTGTCAGGAGCCGCAAACGTGGGCATAAAGGGGACTCAGGTGCCAGCACTTCTAAACATCTCCACAATGCAGCAAGACTCTGTGTAGGAAGCACGTGAGCGGGCCCAGGGTCAGGCTCGGTACCAGCCTCCATCTTGTGTGACCCAAGGTGCCGCGAGTTACATAACAATGGGAAATCCATGTGTTAACACACAATTCATTCTGTGTAGGTGTCAGATAGCTCAACACCACATTAAAAAGTCTTTGAGTTCCTTGGGCTTGCCTATGCTGTCGGTGCACAAAGATGGTATTACACAAGAAGAAATCAGAGTGCCCAAACATGGCAGATTTTCACCCTGCTAAGGGCCTCGGCCTACATTTCAGCCCTAGTCAGTCAGTGTATTTGTGTCAGACAGGTAAAACACTGCTATGGGAAGTCTTTGTGCACTCACAGCATAGGCAAGCCAAGGAACCCAAGGAAAGTATTAAACATGAAGCAGTTACAGTGCCCAAACATGGTAGACTTTCACTCTGCCGAGGACCTCGTACTCTGCACACACCCTCAGTAATCGTGGGCATAAAGCAGACTCTGATGCTAGTACAGCTGTGAACGTCTCATTAATGCAGTAATGCTCCTTTTGTTTGGCCCAAACCAGTGCCTCAGATAACTGTGGTAACACGAGAGAAAATACATGCTGCCCAGTGCTGATCCCCTGACCCCAAGCAGGAGGAGGAGGTGGCATTACAAGGCCAAGAAACCATGACCAGGACCCGCGATAGTCTGTGTGGGAAGTATGTGAGCGGGCCCTGGGTAAGGCTCGGTCCCAGCCTCCACCTTGTGGGACCCAAGGTGCCCTGAGTTACATAGCAATGGGAAATCCTTGTGTCCCCACACAATTCATTCTGTGTAGGTGTCAGATAGCTCAATCAGCACCGCAAGTGGAAAGCCATCCGCACTCTGAACCCTACCCAAGTCAGTCAGTGTATTTGTGCCAGATAGGTAAAACACTGCGATGAGAAATCTTTGTGCACCCACATTATAGGCAGACCCCTGTAACATTCCTGTAGCAAAGGTATAGGCAGACCCCTGTAACATTTCTGTAGCAAAAGTATAGGCGGACCACAGTAACATTTCTGTAGTAAAAGTATAGGCGGACCCCAGTAACATTTCTGTAGCAGAAGTATAGGCAGACCCCTGTTACATTCCTGTAGCAAAAGTATGGACAGACCCCTGTAACATTTCTGTAGTAAAAGTATAGACGGACCCCAGTAACATTTCTGTAGCAAAGGTATAGGCAGCCCCCTGTAATATTTCTGTAGCAGAAGCATAGGCAGAACCCAGTAACATTTCTGTAGTAAAAGTAGTGGCAGACCCCTGTAACATTCCTGTAGCAAAGGTATAGGCAGACCCCTGTAACATTTCTGTAGTAAAAGTATAGACGGACCCCAGGAACAATTCTGTAGCAAAGGTATAGGCAGATCCCTGTAACATTTGTGTAGCAAAAGTATAGGCAGGACCCCAGTTACATTTATGTAGCAAAGGTAAAGGCAGACCCCAGTAACATTTCTGTAGCAAAAGTATAGGCGGACCCTAGTAACATTTCTGTAGTAAAAGTATAGGCAGACCCAGTAACATTTCTGTAGTAAAAGTAGAGGCAGACCTCAGTAACATTCCTGTAGCAAAAGTATAGACAGATCCCTGTAACATTTCTGTAGTAAAAGTAGAGGCAGACCCTAGTAACATTCTTGTAGCAAAGGTATAGACAGACCCCAGTAACATTTCTGTAGTAAAAGTATAGACGGACCCCAATAACATTGGTGTACCATGAGTGTAGGCGAAGGCCGGAAAAATTAGTAAGATAACAGTATAGGCGAGGGACAGAAAAAATTTTGTACTGAGAGTACAAGTGTACCTATGAAAAATTGCTCAACCGCGAGGGTAGGTGAAACCCCTAAACATTTTTTTTAAAGATACAGCTCACTGTTGCTTAATTTGTAACAGAGCCTGGAAGCAGCCCTGTGAAAAAAATAGGTTTCTGACTGTTAAAGCATCAATACAATACTTTTGAAACTTTGAAAAATTGGAAAAAAATTGTAAGCAGAGACTTTTGGGCCGCAGAAAAGTTGGCAGTTCAGCGTGACGACATGCTGTTTTAGTAGGAGGAGTAGTAGTAGGAGGAGTAATAATATCCGAGAGTGATTAACAAAGCTAATTCCCCCCTTTTTTCCGGTGATAGAGAATGCTTTTTTCTCCGATTGCAGCGAATAGAATATTTAGGTTCGGCTGCTCTCCCCCAGTGGAGAAGAGAAGTCTGGCATGTCGGCACTGGCAGTTGACAGGTGGGTGCGCTTATCCGTGATGATTTCCCCAGCTGCACTAAACACCCAGGGCGTACAGCGCAAGTTCGTGCCACGTGTCCAGCTTTGACACCCAATAGTTGTATGGAGCAGAGGCATCACGGAGGACGGTGGTACGATCGGCTACATACTCCCTCACCATCTTTTTACAGTGCTCCCTCCGACTCAGCCTTGACTGGGGAGTGGTGACACAGTCTTGCTGGGGAGCCATAAAGCTGGCAAAGGCCTTGGAGAGTGTTCCCCTGCCTGCGCTGGACATGCTGCCTGATCCCGGCGCCTCCCCTGCTACTTGGCCCTCGGAACTGCGTCTTCTGCCACTAGCGCTGTCAGATGGGAAGTTTAGCATCACTTTTTCCACCAGGGCCTTGTAGTATTGCATCACTCCTGTACCCCTTTCCTCTTCGGGAATGAGAGTGGAAAGGTTCTCCTTATACCGTGGGTCGAGAAGGGTGTACACCCAGCAATCCGTGCTTGCCAGAATGCGTCTAACGCGAGGGTCACAAGAAAGGCAGCCTAACATGAAGTCAGCCATGTGTGCCAGGGTACCAGTACACAACGCATCACTGTCCTCACTGGGAAGATGACTTTTAGCATCCTCCTCTGCAGCCCATACACGCTGAACAGATGAGAGGCAAGCAGCATGGGTACACTCTGCAGTGTGCCCAGCTATCTTTTCCCCCTCCTCCTCCTGCTCCTCCCCCTCCTCCTCCTCCAAAACACGCTGAGATATAGACATGAGGGTGATCTGGCTATTAAGCGACATACTGTCATCCCCGGCTCCTGTTCCAACCGCAAAGCGTCAGCCTTTATGCTTTGCAGCGCACTTCTTAGCAGGCAAAGCAGCGGGATGGTAACGTTAATGATTGCAGCATTGCTGCTCACCATCTGGGTAGACTCCTCAAAGTTTCAGAGGACCTGGCAGATATCTGCCATCCAGGCCCACTCCTCAGTAAAGAATTGGGGAGGCTGACTACCACTACGCCGCCCATGTTGCAGCTGGTATTCCACTATTGCTTTACACTGCTCATACAGCCTGGCCAACATGTGCAGCGTAGAATTCCAGCGTTTGGGCACGTCGCACAGCAGTCAGTGTTCTGGGAGCTGAAAGCGATGTTGCAGGGTCCTCAGGGTGGCAGTGTCCGTGGTGGACTTGCGGAAATGTGCGCAGACCTCGCCAAGCAGGTCAGACAAGTGGGGGTAGTTTTTCAGAAACCGCTGAACCACCAGATTGAAGACGTGGGCCAGGCATGGCACATGTGTGAGGCTGCAGAGCCGCCACCAGGTTACGGCCGTTGTCACACACGACCATGCCCGATTAGAGGCTCAGCGGCGAAAGCCAGAGGTCGATCTGCTCTGTCAGACCCTGCAACAGTTCGGGGGCTGTGTGCCTCTTGTCACCTAAGCTGATTAGTTTCAGCATGGCCTGCTGACGCTTGCCCACTGCTGTGCTGCCGCGCGATACCAACTGCTGGCGACGTGTTCACACTTCTTAATGGAGAGGTAGAGGTGGCAAAGGACGAGGAGGAGGGTTTGGAGGAGGTGGCATAAAACGCCACAGATACCAGCACCGAAGTAGGACCCGCTATTCTGGGTGTGAGTAGGACATGAGCAGTCCCAGGCTCTGACTCGGTCGCAGCCTCCACCAAATTCACCCAATGTGCCGTAAGGGAGATATAGTGGCCCTGCCCGCCAGTACTTGTCCTTGTGTCCATGGTTAAGTGAACCTTTCCAGTAACCGCGTTGGTGAGGGCATGATTATTGTTGTGGGAGACCTGCTGGTGTAGGGCTGGGACGGCACACCGGGAAAAATAGTGGCGACTGGGGACCGAGTAGCGCGAGACCGCCGCAGCCATCATGTTTTTGAAAGCCTTCGTTTCCACAAGCCTGTACGGCAGCATCTCCAGGCTGATTAATTTGGCAATGTGCACGTTTAAAGCTTGTGCGTGCGGGTGCGTAGCGGCGTATGTGCGCTTTCGCTCCAACGCCTGTCTTAGCGACAGCTGAGCGCTGCACTGAGAGACATTGCTGGATGGGGTGGAGGACAGTGGAGGTAAGGGTGTGGGTGAAGGCCGGGAGGCGCTCATGCCTGTGTCCTGAGAGGGGGATAGGATCTGTGTTGCAGGTTGGGGCACAGGGGAAGAGGCAGTGGTGTGACCCGGAGGCAGTGAACGGCCTTCGTCCCACCTTGTGGGGTGCTTGGCCATCATATGCCTGCGCATGTTGGTGGTGATAGTGAGGCTGGTAGTGGTGGCTCCCCGGCTGATCTTGGTGCGACACAGGTTGCACACCACTGTTCGTCGGTCATCCGCGCTCTCACTAAAAAACATCCAAACCTTTGAACACCTAGCCCTCTGCACGGAGGCTTGCCGCGAGGGGGTGCTTTGGAAAACAGTTGGGGGATTCTTCACTCTGGCCCTGCCTCTACCCCTGGCCATTTCACTGCCTCTTCCAACCTGTCCTGCTGCTGCACTTGCCTCCCCCTCTGAAGCCCTGTCCTTAGTAGGCTTAGCAAACCAGATGGGGTCAGTCACCTTATCGTCCAGCTGCTCTTCCTCCAAATCCTCTGTGCGCTCCTCCCTCGGAGTTACTGCCCTTACTAATACCTCACTGACAGACAACTGTCTCTCCTAATCATCCTCCTCACACACAAAAAGCTCTTGAGACAGTTGCCGGAAGTCCCCAGCCTCATCACCCGGACTCCGGGAAATTTCCATAGGTTGGGCATCGATCACGACAACCTCTTCAGGTGAGAGAGGAACCAGTTTTTCCCACTCATGGCAGGGAAACGAGTACAGTTCCTGGGAGTCTGCCTGCCCAGAATATGTCATTTTCGTGGAGTAAGGAGGCTGGGAGGAAGGAGGACCAGTAGCCAAAGGATTCAGAGTTGCAGTAGTGGACTGCGTAGAAAACTGGGTGGTCGATACATTGCTGGACGCATTTTCTGCCATCCACGACAGGACCTGCTCACACTGCTCTGTTTGTAATAAAGGTCTACCACGCGGACCCATAAATTCAGATATAAAGCTGTGGATCCCAGAAACTTGCCTCTTTCCTAATCCCGCAGCAGCCGGCTATGATTCACCTGGACCAGGAACTCGGCCTGTGCCCACACCCTCACTTGGACGTCCGCATCCGCGTCCACGTCCTCGTCCTTGACGCTTACCCCTACTGCTCATTATGGCGGATTAAGAATAGAGCAGGGACCAAATAAATTACCCCACTGTACAGCACTGACAACTGTGACTTAATTCACTGCACACAGAGACTTGTAGATAGCGGAGGCTCTATGCTGTGACTTGAAAAAAGTAACTGGATGTCTTGCGCTGATCCCTTATCAGGTTATTATTGGCCAGTAGTATATAACGCGGTGGGGACATAATAATAATAATAACCTACAAAGCTTTAGGCACACCCTTATGACAACTACAGCCACCGATTGGGATGGCACTTGTAATGCTTACCACCCATTATAAAGAATATATGAGCCATCAGGGCCCTCTGTTTATAACCGCTCCCATCCTGGACCATTCTTACAACAGCATTTAAAACTCCGCCCCACTCGGATGCTGGGTGTATTATCCTATCTAATTCACCCTTAACAGCATACGTCAGTAATCAGACACCGATCCAGAATCTCCGCGTCATGTGCGTGATGACGCGCGCACGACGCTCCAGACGTCATGACGTCATGCGCGAACATGGAACGCATTCTATACCATGGGCGCACCGCGTACACAAACCACACCTGACGTGCTGACGCTTACTGTCATCATAATGCGGCAGACGTACCGGTAGAAACACTCCCTTCAATCTATCATAGCTTCATGCACAAGATCACGACCCCCTTTTTAAAATCTTGAGATGCGTACCTGGTTACCGGATGGTGGATATCTCCAGTGATCGTTCTGCCAATGGTTTGGGGTAATCATGCGGCTCTGTATTGCACATGGGTCCCTTGTTGTCGAACCTGGAGACACAGGATTGGACTGTGGAATCTGGCCCCTACCCAAGGGGCGGAGTATATGATTATAAAATCAGGCCAGAACTAGAGGGCTCTTCATTCCCTAGTCTACCACTGAGGCTATGGGAACTACTCTTTATTGTTTTTCCTGAGCTATCTATTATACAATAGGGAAACTCCTCTAACTTTAAACTTTAGAGATCTGGCTTCTAGACTGGGTTGTCTCTAAATCATCTGTGCCATTATACCAAAACGTTGGCATCTTATGAGCGGGGGGATAGACTCCCTCTTAAAGAGACATTACCCTTATTGGTCCAACCTTCTGAATCTGGGCATTAAATCGCCATATGTCAGAAGGGGATTTAGACAACAAGTCAATCTATGCTCTTATATCAAGCATTGATCGACGTCTAGCTACCATCCCCCTATATCTAAAAGGTGGATTGGAAGCGCATACTCTATACAAAATCAACAATTGCTAGACCTTCAATTAAGATCTAACTAAAGTTGAGATACTATAAGTTAGAGGTTCCCAAACAACAAACTAACATAGGCTCTGCTATCTGAGCTTTTTGTTCACCTCTTTAAGCTTTGGAATAAATGGGAAACGTAGGCTATCTATAGGACTAACATCATCTTGAATTTAAGCTCAAGTAATGCACGAGACCCGATATTTGCTCTTGATTCTTTAAGTACCATCTCTCCTGAAGATCCACTTATACATAGTGGTGAAACGCGTCGAGCTACGTACTGCAGAAGAGCTTCACATTACACAATAGAGCTTCTGTATAAGAGTTGCACACTGTATAATAAGTAGACCTCTATTAAGCCTGAGTACGCTGCCATAAGAGTGGCATACTCCATAAGAGCTGCATACTATATAATTGGAGACCTCCACACAAACTGAAGTGAACTATTGAAAGAGGTAACCTCCCTGGAAATAGCAGCTCCAGAAATCATGCTTCAATTGAGCCGAATTGGTTGATAAGCATATTGCTCAAAGAGAGGATAGGAGCAGTATGTGACCATAGAAAGAAATTTTCAGAATTGAAGTCCCACCTGTGTTGGTGATAGTCAGTTTTATAAAAAATCTATCCTCATTTGTTACCAAGTCCACACACAAGAATAGACCACCATCAGTGAGGATAGAGGTGGTTTAGATCCTCTCTCAACAAATATTTTCCGAATTGTGTGACATTTATACATCAGCAATAAGATATCACTAACACCATCAACAGGTTAGGACTGAACTTATATGTCATATTTGTTAGTCTGTGTAAGTCGAATCGGAGGTGCCACAAACCTTGTGAATGCGACACTTATGATTTACTACATGTTGTGCCCTTGGTGTGTTTTTTAATATATTCTTAATAAAATTTATGAAGTTTTAATTCAAGTCTTCCCCGTGATAGGGCTCTATTTTTCTTTTCGGCAAGACTTTGCTGCCCCCTCTGTGAATTCTTAAGTATGCTGCTTATTTTATACAAAAAACTTTTTTTATAGTATATTTTTTTATGTTGTTTCTATATACCTTATTTTTAATTATAACAACAAGAAACTTTAGGTTATTATCTATGATTGTGGCTTTATAAGAACTATCAGCCCCTCTGTGAATGAATTGTTTTGCTAATTTATTTGGGTAATTCGAGCCGTGGTGTTGTAGCGGGAGGACGTTTGATACAAGTGCCTCTTTTGATGTTCCTCCGTATAAGCGCATATTGCAGACACACATGCGCAGTGAAGTATCAGTTGGGTGACACGCATAATGCGGTTCAATCCTCAGACATGCGAAATGGGTTCACGGCCATGGAAAGCCACGTGACACACTTTGCGTGATGACGTCAATCACGCATGCGCATCGAGGTCGCGGCTACGTAGAGCCGTGTCATGCGCTGTGCGTGGTGACGTCAGTATCCCCACCGGCATCCGGCATGAGGTATCCTCGTCACCCGCTAAACACGGAAGGCACATCATTAGGGGCATATATAAAGCACACAATTATCCTCCTTTATATGCTTGAAAAAGGCGTTATATCACGGCGAAACGCGTTGCAGGGTTCTTACATATGCAGAATATCTTTTGCTATGGAATTGACTTTTTGAATCTTTATGAATAAATTAAATTCTTTTGGGAATTATTAAAAACAATATCTTTTCCTTGGAAGATAGTCCTGATTCAGGAACCAGTCTAGCACGGATTTTCTTGGTT
This sequence comes from Eleutherodactylus coqui, assembly GCF_035609145.1. Taxonomy (NCBI): domain Eukaryota; kingdom Metazoa; phylum Chordata; class Amphibia; order Anura; family Eleutherodactylidae; genus Eleutherodactylus; species Eleutherodactylus coqui. Next base: position 33,480,603 of record NC_089849.1, read on the forward strand.
TTTGGTTTCTTCACCCCATTGGGCAATATGCCCTTTTGGGGCAGCACATTTTTTTCTGCAGCTCATTGGACCCTACAGGATCATCGTTTTGATTCCAAGTACTTTTTATAAGTCTACTAGGACTTCCAGTACAGGCGGGCTACCCCACACACAAACGGGGTTCCCGCTGAGCACCTGGTGAGTTCAATTTATTCGTTGTTCATATTGCAACATATTTGTTCATGTTTTGGTGGCGCTGATCATTTTCTTTTTATTTTAAAGATACTTTAACAGTCAGAAACCAATTTTTTTTCACAGGGCTGCCTCCAGCCTCTGTTACAAATTAAGCAACAGCGAGCTGTATCTTTAAAAGATGTTTATGGGTTTCACCTGCCCTCGCGGTTGAGCAATTTTTCAGGGGTACACTTGTACTCTTGGTACACAAATTTTTCTGGCCCTCGCCTATACTGTTATCTAACTAATTTTTCTGGCCTTCACCTACACTCATGGTACAGCAATGTTTCAGGGGTTCGCCTATACTCTTGCTACAAAAATGTTACAGGAATGTTACAGAGGTCTGCCTCTACTTTTACTACAGAAATGTTACAGGGGTCTGCCTATTCTTCTACTACAAAAATGTTACAGGGGTCTGCCTATACTTTTGCTACAGGAATGTTACTGAGGTCTGCCTCTACTTTTACTACAGAAATGTTACTGGGTCTGCCTATACTTTTACTACAGAAATGTTACAGGGGTCTGCCTATACTTTTACTACAGAAATGTTACTGGGGTCTGCCTATACCTTTGCTACAGGAATGTCACAGGGGTTTACCTATACTGTGGGTGCACAAAGACTTCCCATCGCGGTGTTTTACCTATCTGGCACGAATACCCTGACTGACCTGGGTAGGGTGCAGAGTGCAGATGGCTTTCCACTTGCGGTGCTGATTGAGCTATCTGACACCTACACAGAATGAATTGTGTTGGGACACATGGATTTCCCCTTGCTATGTAACTCAGGGCCCCTTGGGTCACACAAGGTGGAGGCTGGGACCGAGCCTGACCCAGGGCCCGCTCACATACTTCCCACACAGACTATAGCGGGTCCTGGTCATGGTTTCTTGGCCTTGTAATGCCACCTCCTCCTCCGGCTTGGGGTCAGGGGATCAGCACTTTGAAACATGTATTTTCTCTCGTGTTACCACAGTTATCTGAGGCACTGGTTTGGGCCAAACAAAAGGAGCATTACTGCATTAATGAGACGTTCACTGCTGTACTAGCATCGGACTCCGCTTTATGCCCACGATTGCTGAGGGTGTAGGCAGAGGCCAATGTCCTGGGGGAAATGCAACTGCGCCAGGTTGGGCCTGTTGAACTTCTTCCTGGTTAATCCAGTCTTTGGAGCGGTGAACGCAACCATAACTGATTTAATGAGACGTTCATAGCATGTACTAGCATCGGAGTCCGCTTTATGCCCACGATTGCTGAGGGTGTGTGCAGAGGCCGAGGTCCTCGGCGGAGTGAAAGTCTGCCATGTTTGGGCACTGTAATTGCTTCATGTTTAATACTTTCCTTGGGTTCCTTTGGCTTGCCTGTGCTGTGAGTGCACAAAGACTTCCCATAGCATTGTTTTACCTGTCTGGCACAAACGCACTGACAGACTAGGGCAGAAAAGTAGGCCGAGGCCCTTAGCAGGGTGAAACTCTGCCATGTTTGGGCAATCAGATTTCCTCATGTGTAATACCATGCATGAGTTCCTTGGGCTCGCCTATGCTGTGAGTGCACAAAGACTTCCCATTGTGTTGTTTTACCTGTCTGGCACAAGCACACTAACTGACTAGGGGAGAAATGTAGGCCGAGGCCCTTAGCAGGGTGAAACTCTGCCATGTTTGGGCACTCTGATTTCTTCTTGTGTAATACCATCTTTGTGCACCGACAGCATAGGCAAGCCCAAGGAACTCAAAGACTTTCCATTGAGGTGTTGAGCTATCTGACACCTACACAGAATGAACTGTGTGGGGACACATGGATTTCCCATTGCTATGTAACTCGCGGCACCATGGGCCACACAAGGTGGAGGCTGGGACCGAGCCTGACCCTGGGCCCGCTCGCGTGCTTCCCACACAGAGTATTGCTGCATTGTGGAGATGTATAGAAGTGCTGGCACCTGAGTCCCCTTTATGCCCACGTTTGCGGCTCCTGACAATTTTGCGACGGAGGTGGCACGGGATTGGAATGATGATCGTACGTCAATTTATCATAAATTCTCAACAGCATTGTGGGCTATCGCCCCCACTTTCAAAGAGGGTCGCTTCCTTGCCCTGTCAACCCTCTGCAGTGTGTGCCTCAGGTTCCTGCTCATCCAGTACGCGCTTATAAATAGACATGAGGGTGGCGTGGCTATGAAGCGAGCGTGTGGCATGAGGGCAGCTGAACGCTGCACAGGAAAACTTTTGGGTGCGCTTGTGGACGCAGGATCGTGAGGGGGGGGTTGGACAGCAAAGCCAGCATGTAACCCAGGAGAAGAGGCAGCAGTGTCACCCGCAGGCAGTGATTGTCCTTCGTTGCAGGTAGTGTGGTGCTTAGCTAAGGTGTGCCTTGCTAATGAGGGTTTGTCCAAAGTACAAATTGTTAGAAAAGTGACGCCAGACTTTTGCCCCCATTGTGGCTTAATAGTGGGACCTGGGAGCCTTAGATGCAGCCATGCATGCTGCCCCTGCCCTTCCCTATCCATTTCTGTGGTGTTTCCATGACTTTCGGATGTTTTCTGCTGTTTGACAAGTCATCAGCTATTCGTAGCATCGGTCCCATACAAAAATACTCGAGTCGCCCATTGACTTCAATGGGGTTCGTTACTCGAAACGAGCTCTCGAGTATTACGAAAAGTTCTACTCGAGCAACGAGCACCCAAGCATTTTGGTGCTCGCTCATCTCTACTCACTACTAATAAAATCAATGTTCAAGTGCACATATGCCACGGCTATGGCATACAGTACAAGCAAAAAAAAAAAGCTATCTGCAAATATTAATTGTATGAATTATGAATTGCATTATTATATTTACTGCACTGAAAGTGAGATCTCATTTTCCCTGAATGCATTTTGAGGCTTGGGTAAGTGTGAAAAGTGTTGTTCATTAGTAGTTTTGCGTGTGTGCAACCTCCTCAATAGAGCATTTTGCATGTCTGCATGCTGCTTTAGGCCTTAGTCAGACGGGCGATTTTTCGCGCGATTTGCGCATGCGCATGTGTCCGGCGATTTTATAAAACCATTGCTTTGCAATGGTATCGGACACATGAGCGCTTTTTATGCGCTTGTCCGATAAATTATAGAACAAAAAATCGCAGATCGCACCTATCTGCGATCTGCGATTCCTGTTCTCTTCTCTATATGCGCTCAATGGGGCTGGCGGCAGCAGCGCCGACCCCAATGAGAACATATAGAAGACAAATCATTCTTCTCTGCCACAGCTGTAACAGCTGTGACAGAGAAGAACGATGTTTGCCCATTGAATTCAATGGAGCAGCAATACAGCCGCTCCATTGAAAGCAAAGGGCTGCCGGCGTGCGCGGGGTGAATTGTCGGGAAGGGGTTAAATATATAAACCCTTCCCTGCAATTCATTCTAAAATGTGTTAAAATAAAAAAAAATTGTATACTCACCTTTCCGCTGCAGCCAGAGTCCAGCCGCGGCCGCTGTCAGTTCTCCTGAACTGCTTCTTGGCACTATTCAGCCGGCGGGGCTTTAAAATCCCCGCCTGCTGAATGATCTGCCTCTGATTGGTCACAGCCCTGACCAATCAGAGGCTGAAAACACTCACACACCCATTCATGAATTCATGAATGGGTGAGTGACTGCTGCCTCTCAGCGCTGAGCCAATCAGGGGCAGGTCTGACTCACATCCATTCATGAATTCATGAATGGGTGTGAGTGAGGCATGCCTCTGATTGGCTCAGCGCTGAGCCAATCAGGGGGCAGGTCTGACTCACACCCCCTTCACACCCACTGCAGGACGGCCGCACGGAGCTCCGGCTGCCGGCAGAAGGTGAGTATACAATTTTTTTTTATTTTAACACATTCTAGGATGGATTGCAGGGAAGGGCTTATATATTTAAGCCCTTACCGACAATTCATCCCGGGCTCGCCCGCAGCGCATTGCTTTCAATGGAGACGGCTGTATTGCCGTCTCCATTGAATGCAATGCGCTGGACAGCTCCGGCCCGTTTCTAATGAAACGCGGCTAGGAGCAGATTTTCGGGCGATTTGCGGGCGACTTGCGCGCACCGGTCACGCGATTTGTGGATGCGCATCCGTCATGCGATCCGCAAATCGCGCGAAAAATCGCCGTCTGACTAAGGCCTCAAAGTGGTGTTTTTACCTGCCCTTGTATTTTTGTATCAGTATTTCAGTAAGGATCAACACAAGGAGTAATTTTCTGGTATAGGTCAATTTTACCCCAAAAGTCATTCCTCACATAGACCATTAAGGCTGGGAATGCAAACCTCTTTGTAAACGGGGCACCCTAAAATACATCTCCACAACAAAATATTAGGGAAAAAAACTAGTACACCACATTGTTACCTTTTAAATAGCATTTTTTCCAGTGGAGTGAGAAAAGAGAGTTCCGTGTTGAAGGACTGGAGATAAGATAATGACCCACAGCTCATAGAATCTGGCTTGTAGCAGTAAAATGCTTCATGGTCTTCTGCATGGCTATATTCACATATGTTTTTTTTAGAGTTCAGCTGGAATCCACATTCACTATTGACTTGTTGACTTTCATTCACAAAGGTACCTATGAAGTCTATAAGACCGTAGTCCTTGTTTCTTGCTCTCCATAAAGCTGCAACCCCTTCACTTGGGTGGTAAAGTACAACAGAAATATAAACTCTGCCCTTCCAAAACAAGGTGAAATGGACATGATACGTTCCGTTGTTAAAATCTTCAACTTTCCCAGATGTAGCAGCTTTGAGACTAGGTGTGGAGATTCTTGCTTTCATGAAGTCTCCTCCATATGTTTTCTTATAACCTAAATAATCAAATATGTCAATTTGAACAGTTAACTTGTCTCCAACACAGTACCTCTCTTGAGGATGGACTATGGTGGCTCTGCTCCTCTTGGCACAGGAGACTTTGTTTAGGTCAGTCAAGGTAAGGTTTGGAATTGTGACAGATATTTTGTTGAAGATTTCTATACTTCGAAGGCCATCTTCTGATCCAGTCATGGTGGTCACAGTAAAATTTCTTATTTCATGGCTTTTGGGTTTTTGATCTTTAGTGAATAATGTTTTAAACTTAAAAACAAAAATGTTGAAGATATTAGAAAAGTCATATGTGATGTAAAGTTATTGAAAATGACTATCCACAACCATATTAGGATAAGTTCAAAGTTGTATAACTTTATAATAAGTCAACCATAGGAATACATGAGAATTAACAAGAAGTAAACCAATCTAAGATCATGCCATGTTCCATCGAATGTCATATTAAGGATAATGCTTCTATCGCCCATATCAAAAGAAGTTGCACTCTCTTTCAATCTCTGTGCAACCCAGTGAATATATATTATTGGGACAGTACTTTAATATATGAAACAGGTCAAAACTGTAGTGTACTGAAGATGGAATATAAAAAAAAATCAATTGAAAAGTTTTTCTTATAGCATACACTTATCTTTACTTCATCTGGTAGTCACTCTTACTTAAATTAATAGGAATATCTGTCTAAAGAATAAATTTTTAATGAAATCACAAAAACAGATTTGTTCTTTCTAAGGCCTTAGTCAGACGGGCGTTTTTAGTCGCGATTTGCGCATGCGCATGCGTCTGGCGATTTTATAAAACTATTGCTTTGCAATGGTATCAGACACATGAGCGCTTTTTATGCGCTCGTCCGATAAATTATAGAACAGAAATCGCAGATCGCACCTATGTGCGATCTGCGATTCCTGTTCTCTTCTCTATATGCGCTCAATGGGGCCGGCGGCAGCAGCGCCGACCCCATTGAGAACATATAGAATACAAATCATTCTTCTCTGCCACTGTATTGCCGGCTCCATTGAATGCAATGCGCTGGACAGCTCTGGCCCGTTTCTAATGAAACGCGGCTAGGAGCAGATTTTCGGGCATTTTTTCGGCCGATTTTTCGGCGCCGGTCACGCAATTTGCGCATGCGCATCCGTCATGCGATGTGCAAATCGCACGAAAAAACGCCCGTGTGACTAAGGCCTAAGGGTGCATTCATACGAGTGTGTGCGTGTGCCGCACATAGGTGTGCACAAAAGTGTGCACCCGTGTACGTGCACAAACACGTGTGAATGCAGTTCTGTGCCCATTGCAAGCAATGTGCTGCCGGCAACCCCTGCAGTGATTTTCTGGGAAGGGCTTTAAATATAATCCCTTCCCTGAAAATTATCCCTGTTTGTGTAAAAAAAAAAATATATATATATATATATAGATATACTCACCTCTCTGGCGCTGCCGTGTAATTATTCCCCGCGGGGAGTCCCCTTGTCACTGAACACTGTGACAGCACTGTCACAGTGATCAGTGCCAAGAGAACTCTCTGCAGGGAGTAAAGAATCCTGTCACAGCTGTCACAGCCATGGCAAAGGATTTCTTCATCCTTGCGGGGAGTAAAGAATCCCATACCACAGCTGTCACAGCTGTGACAGCTGTGGCAGAGGATTGCGATGTTCTCCCATTGCTTTCAATTGGACCGGTACTTCTGCAGTCCCATTGAAAGCAATGGGCTGCTGGCAAGCCCTGCAGGGATTTTCAGGGAAGGGCTTTAAAAATAAGCCCTTCCCTGAAAATCATCCTTAGAATGTTTAAAAAAAAAATTATACCCACCTCTCTTCAGCCTCCGGGGCTTAGGCGTGTCTAGCCTATCTTCTGCCTGCACTGCTCTGAAGCTCTTTCAGCAAGCGGGGATTTAAAATCCCTGCCTGCTGAAAGGGCTGTATCTGATTGGCTGAGCACTCAGCCAATTACAGGCAGCTCTCAGTCATTCATTGAATGACAGCTGAGGGCTGCCTGTGATTGGTCACAGCACTCAGCCAATCACAGGCAGTGCTTCGCCATTCATTGAATTCAATTTTTTTCACAGCTGTGACAGGGAATTCTTTACTCCCCATGGGGAGTCCTCTTGGCACTGATCACTATGACAATGCTGTCAAAGTGTTCAGTGACAAGGGGACTTCCCCCTAGGAAATATTGACGTGCACCAAGGACCTATGGTGCACGCATGTCCTATGTTTTGCAGGTATGTGCATTTGCATGCCTTTAAAACATGGACATGTGAACACACCGTAGGGAACCTATTTTTCCAATAGGAACGTGTTTTTGTGTGCACATCTGTATGCACAGAAACACGCCCATGTGAATCCACCCTAAATGTACACTTTATTTGTCCAATAATAAAGAATGCTAAATAAAATGTAAATTTATATAATTAACAAATATGAGAAAGGAATAGATTGATTTGATTTTTAACAACAATTTCTGGTGGGTGAACAACACGTGATCCACAGGCTGTGGTCATGTCCCAAGCATCAACCACACCAACGTTAAGTCCTCTGAAGATGTCCTTCACTAAGAGGTATTGAATGTATCCATGAAAATCACTGAATCGTTCAACATCATTGTTCATTTCTCTGGTGTTCTCTGACTTTATGATGACTTTTGTTTCTGGGCTTCTTAAAAATAAATTTTCAATGGCTTTGCGAATATTAAGAACTCTTCTGATGAACAGGTCAAGAGGAAAAGGTCGGAAATGTTGTCCTACAGAAATGACGATGATGGTATTAGCACCTCCACCAAGTCGATCAATTTCATTAGTGATATAGGCATGGTCTTTCATAGAGAAGAAGCTCTGAGTTACAAATGGGTGTCCATGCTTCTTCCATTGAATGTAAATATGATTCCTTAAATCATATCCAAAATATGACTTATGCCAGCCAATTCCGTGATTATTAAAGAACTTAAAATCTGCAAACGGGACAAGAAAAAAAAAAGAATTGGTTTTCAAAGACAAAGCAAAAGAATTGTTTAAACTAGATTTTAATATCAATTTAATTAAAATATTAGTAAATTTTTAGAATATTATTAACGTAATAAATTAAAAATAAAATAGTTGAAATAAATTAAATGAATTACAATTCTAAAAATAATTGTTATCCTAAATGTGTTTTATGCTAGCCATTCCCATCATTGTTAACTTCTGGAAAACAGAGGGAAAAACTTAATTGCTTTTCAAAAGCAAAGCAAAAAAGGTCCATTAATCCAGATTAATAAACGGAGTAAATTGAATAAAATTATCAAAACATAAAGTCTATATATGTGCCGCATTCCCAAGTAGATAAAGTAGAATAGTGCTTATTTGCCCAACACAATGTTTCACTCCCCTTTGGGTCTCTTTTCAAGAAAACAAAGTGTAGAATACTTATTGGAGTGTAATTGCATAGTTACACAAATATATGTATTAACCCCCCACACTATATACACACACACACACACACACACATATATATATATATATATATATATATATATATATATATATATATATATATATATATATATATATACATATACACACACATATACATACATATATACACATACACATTTATTACTATACATTGGTAATATTATTTCTTATTCACACTTTATATTCACACACACACAAACACGTATATATGTTGATGTTATGATGTTCTCTTACATTATGGTTATAATTTATTGTTATTATGGAATTAATTAAACCTCTGTAAGTATTGTACATTTTTACTTTCACATTGTTTGAAAAAAGTCTCCGTAGGGGGACTGGAATGTTGCATTAGGTGAACAAACACTGTTGCACTATTATAATGTATATACTTGGGAACACTGCATATTTATGGACTTTATATTACCTTGTAGTGTCTCTAAATTCACTGGACCCAATTAAGAATGTTGAAGAAAAATAAATTAAAAATAATAATGAGCAGGGCTCAAGTTAATTTGATTAGGAGGTTCCCATTTATTCTGAAGATGCATATATTAGAAGAATTAAACAGAGCACTCCTTCAAATTTTGAGCAATAGCCTTAGCAATTATGACTTCCAAGATCACAGCAAGACAGTTAGATTCTTTAGTGGTGAAGCCCCTGCCTATTCAGTCTTGTTGCTTGAATTCATTATAAAAGTGTCAGCATGGGGAGGCCATGGGTATTTCTTCACTGAAATTAAAACCGCGATAAACGTGCTAAGGATTAGTGGGGTCCCAGCTATAAGATCTTAAGCATAATATTGTATTGACTGGTCATAGGAGGGACAAACAGGAACAGAAAAAATACAATAACGCAATACATACTCTTCATTACTTTTGGGAAGTACTCGATCCACTGACGAAGAGTTGAATCTCCCATTAGATATATTATTTTGTTGGCTAGACAGGTTTCAATATGTGAAAAGGGTTCATTAGTTGAAAGACTACAGTATATAGGAAACCAATGATTGTGCAGGAAATATCCACTGGGAAAAGGAGGAGACATCCCAGTTTGGCATTTTGTTGACATTTTCCTTGAGCTGTCTGAAAAATAAAATTCCCAGAATAAAAAGGTTTGTATTATTAAAAAGAAATTATTATTAAGAAAAAGACTATCATTATGGAAGGAACCCACTAGAAGGACGACTTCACAGCATACAAACAAGGAGCCCTCAACTTCAAATCTGCACCACTGTTTGAAAACACGATTTTTTTGCTACTCCTATATCCTCACTAGAGATGAGCGAGCATACTCATTAGGGACAAATATTCGAGCGAGTATCGTCCTTTTCGAGTATCTGTCTGCTCGTCCGCAAAGATCCGGGTGCCGGCGGGGGTGAGCGGTGGGTTGCAGGAATGAGAAGGGGGGGGGGGGGGGGGTTAAAGAGAGAGAGATATCCCCTCCATTTCACCCTGCGCTCTCCCCGGCCGCCCCCCGCCAGCACCCGAATCTTTGCAGATGAGCAGGCAGATACTCGAAAAGGATGATACTCGCTCAAGTATTTGTCCTTAACGAGTATGCTCGCTCATCTCTAATCCTCACCCTTACTGTTTGACCAGCTATAGTGTGGCTTCTAACTCCAACACTGCTAACTGTGAAAACATAACTTTGTGTTCCTCATTTTAGATCTGTCCTCTGCATTTGACACAGTTGATAACTCCTTCCTGTTAAAAACTATATTTTCTTGGCATTTGAAACTTGTCCCTCTCTTGGACATTTTAAAGGGGTTGTCCCGCGAAAGCAAGTGGGGTTATACACTTCTGTATGGCCATATTAATGCACTTTGTAATATACATCGTGCATTAATTATGAGCCATACAGAAGTTATTCACTTACCTGCTCCGTTGCTAGCGTCCTCGTCTCCATGGTGCCATCTAATTTTCAGCGTCTAATCTCCCGATTAGACGCGCTTGCGCAGTCCGGTCTTCTTCTTTTCTGAATGGGGCCGCTCGTGTCGGAGAGCGGCTCCTCGTAGCTCCGCCCCGTCACGTGCCGATTCCAGCCAATCAGGAGCGCCATGTTCCTGTTGCTATGGTAGCCTGCTGCATCTTCTCTGTCCTAGTTTGGTCTGCTAGTGCCGAGGGAGGTTCTCCCAACACTCTCTGATTATTCTGCTGCTGTCAGGTGCTCCGCCCCAATCAGCTCCTGGGGCGGGATATCTGACAGCATTTAAACCCCTCAGTTGCTTCCTGACACTGACAGTGTTTGAATAGGCTTCCTTTCACTCACCAGCGTTACTCTGTATTCCAGATTGATAGTCATTTGACCTCGGCTTTCCCCCTGACCTGAGTTTGTCTCCTCCTGTCTATACTGCGTTTTCCGGACTGATTTTTAGTGCTTGACCTTTGGCTTGCTCCTGGACTGGTTTGCTGTTTTCCCTTGTGCTTTGCTCTGGTTATTTGTCTGTCTATTCGTTCTCTGTTTCTAGGGATTGTGGTTTTTCCCATCATTTTTCCTAGCCAGTGTAGGGACCGTCGCCCAGTTGCCGCTCTGGGGCTTAGCCCAAGGAGACAAGTAGGCAGGGACAGGGGTTGTGGGCTATGTTGCAGGGACCCCCGATTTCTGCTTTCCCTGCTATCCTGATACTTCTCTTCCCACTTTCTAAAACTAAACATGGATTAAACTGAACTCATTATCTTCACCATCTCACTCAACACCCACACCAGACCTATCAATCACAATTAATGGCTTTAGGCATTATCAAGTTACACAAGTCCACTGTCTCAGGGAAAACCTTTGACTCTTCCCTGTCTTTAAACTGTACATGCAAGGCCCCACGCCTCCTACTGCCTCCAGCTCTAAATATTTCTGGGATTGAATCTTTCCTCAACCCCAAGTCAACAAAATAGCAACAGCCTTTACTGTGGCTTCACACCTAACACTCTTTCAGCCCTCTATTCCACCTCCCCCCTTATTACTCTTTTGTCTCTGCTCTACACAAATCTCTTCATTGACTGCTCATTGTCCAAAGAATTCAGTTCAAAATATTAATAATTACACGCAAGGCTGTCAACAACCTATCCCCTCTACACATCTCTAACCTAATTTCTTGATACCTGCCCACATGTAATTAATCTGGGCTACTTATAAGACCTTCTTTTCTGGTGTTCTCTGGTCTGTTTCTCACACAATTGCATCGAAGACTCCTCTCATGCATCATCTATTTTTTTGTCTGGAACACTACCCCAACACTTCACATTCTCTATCACCTTGGGAAGCTCCAAAAGCAACATGAAAATCAACTGCTTCATAAAAGCCTACAACCTACAGTAGCCCTGGGGCTACCACTATATGTGCAACTTCTGCCCTTACTGTCCTTGTCCCTCTTCCCTTGTAAATTGTAAGCCCTCTTGGAAAGGTTCCTCTCTCCTTCTGCATCAGTTTTCATCTCATTTAGTTCGTTTATTACACTCATTGTTTTTCCTTATGTAAAAGTATTTAACCCCCTGTTCTCATATGTGCAGCACCCTTGAGTTAATGGTGCCAATAATTCTACAGTGCTGTAGGTAGGAAAACAGAGGCTTAAATACATTACATGAGATAAAAAGAAGTATAATAAACATGAATAAGTGACAGACTGCTACAGTGAGCGAGAGGACCCTGTCCACGAGGACTTGGCATTGTTTCCTAAAAATCCCTGCTCAGAAATGATACCATATTCACCTTAAAGGGAGTATGTCTGCAGTTTACATGATGCAAAACTGCTGACAGCGCTAGGTAGGAGCAGGGGAGGGGGGTGTAAAGGTTCCTTTGGCCATGTCTTTATGATCTCTGGGAGTGGGAAAAAAACTTTGATTACCCTACACACTGCTTTGTTTTTGTTGCCTTTACTGGCATTGGCAATTTACCAAAGTAGTCATGCAACATAGAAGGCGCACATCCATGCAACATAGAAGGCACTCTAATTTAAGATGGACATGCCATAATTTTTACAGAGGGATGAGATGCCCCAACAAATGAAAATATAAATACACATTAGTCACAATAGAGATAATTGGTGAAATTAATTTCAAACTCTTGTTAGATAGTTTTAGATTTTGGTACTTAGTCATTTCTAATTATATGACCTGGAATCCACAATAGAAAAAAAAGAACAGTAAAAATATAGAACCACGAAATGGGAGGAGGACCTTGAAATCACTCTCTCCCCATTGGAAAGAGGAAACATTTTCACAATCACTCACTGAAGAAAAAAACAATAAGGACAGCGCCCCTCTTATAAATATCCAAATGAGCCAAGCAATATGGTGAAGTAAATATTTAGAGACGACTTACCCGGTGTAGGTGGAGGGTGCTTCCCATGTGGGGAGGACCCTTCCACTCCACACCTCCAAGTCCTGGTCGGCACGTCCACGTCGGCATATCATATGGCCCTTTACCGCCAGGAGCGGGCTACATAGAGATTTTTCTTATGACCCTACATAGAGATTTTTCTTATGACCAGAAACTATGTGTGACTAAGTACCGGTGGGGTTACTATAGAAACCAATACACCTAAGGTGCGGTCACGTGTTGAGGACGTTAAAACGTCATTACATCATACATCCGGGCCGAGGTCCGTGGGTCAGAAAGCCTACGTACATCCCCTGGGTGGTAGTCATGACGCTTTTGGCCTCATTACGTCTTGCGTAACGGCCGCAACCCGGAAGTCCTACGGACTATGCCGGGCTGTAAGTTCAGCGTGCATTTCCACAAGGACACGCCAGAGGAAACAGATGGACGCACTAGGATTGGTCAATGTTCTAATGTAAGTGCTTTATTTTAGATATATATGGCTGTATGTGAGTGTTTATATTTATGCTTGAGAAAGTCGCCATAGGGGCGACGAAACGCGTTGCATATTTGCATAATCTGCCACTGGCATATTTCTTTGCCTTTGTTTTATTTATCTTTTGAATAAATTTAGCAGGGATTTCCTGCATTTCCACTTGAATACGAATGGTCCTTTGGAGCGCCTAAGATATTTTTGTATAACAATCACTCACTACTCATCTATATCCAGTAGAATTCAGGAATCCGGATACAAGGTGCTTTCACGTTGGTACAGGATGCCCTCCCGTTTACACAAGATATACCAGTCGGTCTCCCCTTTGTGTTGGAGGTGTGGCGCAGAGCAGGTGACTTTCCTACATGTCTTCTGGGACTGTTCTGTGCTGGTGGGCTTCTGGGCGGAGGTCAGGCAAATCACTTATAAATTCACACAATACTCGATTCCTAAAACACTTGCCTTTTTTCTATTGCACCATAACGTAATTCCTCTACCGATCTACAAGAAATCGTTGTCCGTCACCTGGTTGGCCGAGACTCTGGCGACAGACCACCCTGCCTTCGGTGGCATTGTGGCTCAACACGATGCAGGGAATAAAGAAGATGGAGGACCTTACAACGTCACTCAGAGGTACCCAGTAAAAGTTCACAAAGACATGGTATTACTGGCTTCAGTTCCAGAACTCGGAGGAATATCAGACGCTACTAAACACCAATTCTCAGAGGTCATAGAGTGTTCCCCCCCCCCCCCCTCCTCTTTCCTCCCCTGTCTTGTTTCTTAATTTTCTCCAATGTGTTATGTTTTCAGTCGATAAATTTGTGCATTGTTAAAAGACAGAGTTTTAGTTATATCTCGTGCTCATAAATGTAAGAATTTGATATGGGGCCTGAAAATCAGACTAAATGCTACAAATGGCACCCGTTCCAGATTAAATATTAGACGGCCTCAAGCATTTTAGTTAACTATTAGAGATAAGCGAGCGTACTCGCTAAGGCAAACTACTCGAGCGAGTAGTGACTTATGCGAGTACCTGCCCGCTCGTCTCTAAAGATTCGGGTGCCGGTGGAAGAGAGCTGTGAGTTGCGGGAGTGAGCAGGGAGGAGCGGGGGGGAGAGAGTGAGAAAGAGATCTCCCCTCCATTCCTCCCCACTCTCCCCCGCTGCTTGCTGCCCCCCGCCGGCACCCGAATCTTTAGAGACGAGCGGGCAGGTACTCGCATAAGGCACTACTTGCTAGAGGAGTTTGCCTTAGCGAGTACGCTCACTCATCTCTACTAACTATACATCCAGTTAAAGTTAAACAATGTCCAGAGTCAAGTAGGAGGTTAAAGTTTTCTTTATCGCTGTTCAAAAACAACTGTCGGGAATAAGGTTTTGTATGTACCTTGTAGAAGTACGCAAATATTTGTGTATCACGAATAATGATAATTCTTTCTAAATTAAAGATGAGAAGTAAAGAATTTTATATATGTATGACTCGCCACTAATTCTCCAACTTCCTGATGTCGTAGAAACATGAAATTTGGCATGAGCATTGATTATGACATAAATAGGAAATGTTAATGGGTCCCAACTTGATAATTCAATTCTAGTGCAAAAGAGCGAACGACCAAATTTTACGTATATAATCTAATTCTCTCACTTCCCAATGTCGTAGAAACATGAAATTTGGCACGAGCTTTGATTATGTCATAAATAGGAAAAGTTAATGGGTCCCAACTTGATTATTGAATTCTAACACAAAAGAACTAGCGTCCAAATTTTACGTACGTAATCTAATTCTCCAAATTCCCAATGTCGTAGAAACATGAAATTTGGCACAAGCATTGATTATGTCATAAATAGGAAAAGGTAATAGCTCCCAACTCGATTATTAAATTCTAGCACAAAAGAATTAGCGACCAAATTTTACGTACGGAATCTAATTCTCTCAGTTCCCAATGTAATATAATCTTGAAATTTAGCACGAGCATTGCTTATTTCATAAATAGGAAAAGCTAATGGGTTCCAACTCGATTATTCAATTCTAAGTGCAAAAGAATTAGCGTCCAAATTTTACGTATGGAATCTAATTCTCTCACTTTCTGATGTCAAAGAAATATAAAATTTGGCACAAGCATTGGAATATGTCATAAATAAGAAAAGTTAATGGGTCCCAACTCGATTATTCAATTCAAAAGTTTTAACGTCCAAATTTTACGTACGTAATCTAATTCTCTCACTTGAAATTTGGCATGAGCATTGATTATTATTAGAGATGAGCGAGCACACTCGTCCGAGCTTGATGCTCATTCGAGTATTAGGGTACTCGAGATGCTCGTTACTAGAGACGAGCACCATGCGGTACTCGAGTCAATTCCATTTCCTTCCCCGCAGTTTAGTGCCATTTTCTAGCCAATAGACATGCAGGGAAGGCATTACCACTTCCTCCTGTGACGTGCTAGCCCTATCCCACACCCTGCAGTGAGTGGCTAGTGAGATCAAGTGACCACCGAGTACTTAAAGCGGTCACGCCCGTGACTCGCCTCAGACACACACTGGCAGAGGTTAAGGAAAGTGCTGCTGCTGATATAGGGAAAGTGTAGGCATAGGTCCTGTCTTCAAGAACCCCAACGGTAATTATTAGGGCTACATATGACCGTATGCATTACTGTTGTGGCTGGCTGGAAGCAGTAGTGCACCATTTTTTTTTCATCTCGGGCTGTGCAGGCCATTTCAGCTATAGCGTTCTCAGTCTGCAGTCTATTATACAGAGTATAGGGAAAGTGCTGCTGAGATAGAGAAAGTGTTAGCGGAGGTCCTGTGTTCAAGAACCCCAAAGGGGTTGCAGAAAATGCATCCAGCAATGTATCGACCACCCAGTCTTCTACACAGTCCACTACTCCCGGCTTAGGGACTGCGACTCTGAATCCTCTGGCTGCTGCTCCTCTTTCCTCCCAGCCTCCTCACTCCATAAAAATGACATATTCTGAGCAGGCAGACTCCCAGGAACTGTTCTCGGGTCCCTGCTATGCGTGGGAAAAACTGGTTCATCTCTCACCTGAGGAGTTTGTCATGACCAATGCCCAACCTCTAGAAAGTTCCCGGAGTCCGGGTGATGAGGCTGGGGACTTCCGGCAACTGCCTCAAGAGCTTACAGTGGGTGAGCAGCATAATGATGATGAGACACAGTTGCATGTCAGTGAGGTAGTAGTAAGGGCATTAATTCCGAAGGAGGAGCGCACAGAGGATTCGGAGGAAGAGCAGCAGGACAATGAGGTGACTGACCCCACCTGGTTTGCTAAGCCTACTGAGGACAGGGCTTCGGAGGGGGAGGCAAGTGCAGCAGCACGACAGGTTGGAAGAGGCAGTGGAGTGGCCAGGGGTAGAGGCAGGGCCAGAGCGAAGAATCCCCCAACTGTTTCCCAAAGCACCCCCTCACAGCAAGCCTCCGTGCAGAGGGCTAGGTGTTCAAAGGTGTGGATGTTTTTCAATGAGAGCGGGGATGACCGACGAACAGTGGTGTGCAACCTGTGTCGCACCAAGATCAGCCGAGGAGCCACCACTACCAGCCTCACCACCACCAGCATGCACAGGCATATGATAACCAAGCAGTTCACCGCCCCCGGATCCCACCACTGCCTCTTCCCCTGTGCCACAACCTGCACACACAGATCCAATTCCCCTCTCAGGACATAGGCATGAGCGCCTCCCGGCCTGCACCCACACCCTCACCTCCACTGTCCTCCACCCCATCCAGCAATGTCTCTCAGCGCAGCGTTCAGCTGTTGCTAACACAAGCATTGGAGTGAAAGCGCAAATACGCCGCCACGCACCCACACGCACAAGCTTTAAACGTGCACATTGCCAAAGTAATCAGCCTGGAGATGCTGCCGTACAGGCTTGTGGAAATGGAGGCTTTCAAAAACATGATGGCGGCGGCAGTCCCGCGCTGCTCGGTCCCCAGTCGCCACTATTTTTCCCGGTGTGCCGTCCCAGCCCTGCACAGGCATGTGTCCTGCAACATTATACGTGCCCTCACCAATGTGGTTACTGGGAAGGTTGACTTAACCACGGATACGTGGACAAGTACTGGTGGGCAGGGCCACCATATCTCCCTGACGGCACATTAGGTGAATTTGGTGGAGACTGGGACCGAGTCAGAACCTGGGACCACTCACTTCCTACCCACTCCCAGAATAGCGGGTCCTACCTCGGTGCTGGTATCTGCGGCGGTTTATGCCACCTCCTCTAAACCCTTCTCCTCCTCCTCCTCCTACGCAACCTCTACCTCGCAATTAAGATGTGTGAGCAGCACGTCGCCAGCAGTCGGTATCGTGCGGCGCGGCAGCACAGCGGTGGGCAAGCGTCAGCAGGCTGTGCTGAAAATAATCAGCTTAGGTGACAAGAAGCACACGGCCCCCGAACTGTTGCAGGGTCTGACAGAGCAGACCGACCTCTGGCTTTCGCCGCTGAGCCTCCAACCGGGCATGGTCATATGTGACAACGGCCATGAACTGGTGGCGGCTCCGCAGCTTGGCAGCCTCACACACGTGCAATGCCTGGCCCACATCTTCAATTTGGTGGTTCAGCGGTTTCTGAAAAACTACCCACACTTGTCTGACCTGCTCGGCAAGCTGCGCCTCATCTGCGCACATTTCCGTAGGTCCACCACGGACCCTGCAACATCGGTTTAATCTGCCAGTGCACCAACTGCTGTGCGACGTGCCGAACACAGTGGAATTCTATGCTGCACATGTTGGCCAGGCTGTATGAGCAGCGTAGAGCAATAGCAGAATACCAACTCCAACATAGGTGGCGTAGTGGTAGTCAGCCTTCCCAATTCTTTACTGAGGAGTGGGCCTGGATGGAAGATATCTGCCAGGTCCTCAGAAACTTTGAAGAGTCTACCCAGATGGTGAGCGGCGATGCTGCAATCATTAGCATTACCATCCCGCTGCTATGCCTGCTGCAAAGCATAAAGGCCAACGCTTTGCGGTTGGAACAGCAGATGGGGGATAACAGTATGTCGCTTGATAGCCAGACCACCCTCATGTCTATATCTCAGCGCGTTTTGGAGGAGGAGGAGGAGGAGGGGGAGGAGGAGGGGGAAGAGACAGCTGGACACACTGCAGAGTGTACCCATGCTGCTTGCCTCTCATCTGTTCAGCGTGTATGGGCTGTGGAGGAGGAGGAGTGGGAGGATCCTGAAAGTCATCTTCCTGGTGAGGACAGCCATGTCTTGCATACTGGTACCCTGGCACACATGGCTGACTTCATGTTAGGCTGCCTTTCTCGTGACCCTCACGTTGGACGCATTCTGGCCAACACGGAATACTAAGTGTACACCCTTCTCGACCCACGGTATAAGGAGAACCTGTCCACTCTCATTCCCAAAGAGGAAAGGGATACGAGAGTGATGCTATACCACAGGGCCCTGGTGGAAAAAGTGGTGCTAAACTTTCCATCTGACAGCGCTAGTGGCAGAAGGCGCAGTTCCGAGGGCCAAGTAGCAGGGGAGGCACGGAGATCAGGCAGCATGTCCAGCGCAGGCAGGGGAACACTCTCAAAGGCCTTTGCCAGCTTTATGGCTCCCCAGCAAGACTGTGTCACTACTCCCCAGTCAAGGCTGAGTCGGAGGGAGCACTGTAAAAAGATGGTGAGGGAGTACGTAGCCGATCGTACCACCATCCTCCGTGATGCCTCTGCTCCATACAACTATTGGGTGTCAAAGCTGGACACGTGGCACGAACTTGCGCTGTATGCCCTGGAGGTGCTGGCCTGCCCTGCCGCTAGTGTCTTGTCAGAGAGGGTGTTTAGTGCAGCTGGGGGAATCATCATGGATAAGTGTACCCGCCTGTCAACTGCCAGTGCTGACATGCTTACACTCATAAAGATGAACAAAGCCTGGATTTCCCCAGACTTCTCTTCTCCACCGGCGGAGAGCAGCGGAACCTAAAGATTCTTTTCGCTGCAAATGCAGAAAAAAAGCATTATCTATCATCATAAAAAAGGTGGAATTAGCTTTGTCAATCACTCTCGGATATTAGTCCTCCTCCTCCTATTCCTCATCCTGAAACATCATGTCATCACGCTGAACTGCCAATTTTTCTGCGGCCCAAAAGGCTCTGCTTTCAATTTTTTAACAATTTTTTAAAGTTTCAAAAGTATTGATACTTTAACATAAACCATTTTTTCCACAAGGCTGCCTCCAGGCTCTGTTAGAAATTAAGCAACAGTGAGTTGTATCTTTAAAAAATATTTATGGGTTTCACCTGCCCTCTCAGTTGAGCAATTTTTCAGGGGTACACTTGTACTCTTGGTACACTAATTTTTCTGGCCCTCGCCTATACTCATGGTACACCAATGTTTCAGGAGTTCACCTATACTTTTGCTACAGAGATGTTACTGGGGTCTGCCTATACTTCTGCTACAGAAATGTTACTGGGGTCTGCTTATACCGTTGCTACAGGAATGTTACTGGGGTCTGCTTATACTTCTGCTACAGAAATGTTACAGGGATCAGCCTATACCGTTACTACAGAATGTTACTGCGGTCTGCTTATACTTCTGCTACAGAAATGTTACAGGGGTCTGCCTATACCTTTGCTACAGGAATGTTACTGGGGTCTGCCTTTACTTCTGCTACAGAAACGTTACAGGGGTCTGCCCAAACCTTTGCTGCAGAAATGTTACTGGTGTCTGCCTATACTTCTGCTACAGAAAATTTACAGGGGTTTGCCTATACCTTTGCTACAGGAATGTTACTGGGGTCTGCCTATACTTCTGCTACAGAAATATTGCAGGGGTCTGCCTATACTTTTGCTACAGGAATGTTACTCGGGTCTGCCTATACTTCTGCTACAGAAATGTTACAGGGGTCTGCCAATACTTTTACTACAGAAATGTTACTGGGGTCCGCCTCTACTTTTACTACAGAAATATTACTGAGGTCTGCCTATACTTCTGCTACAGAAATGTTACTGGGGTCTGTCTATACTTTTACTACTGAAATGTTACTGGGGTCTGCCTATACTTCTGCTACAGAAATGTTACAGGGGTCTGCCTATACCTTAGCTACAGGAATGTTTCAGGGGTTTAGCTATACTTTGGGTGCACAAAGACTACTCATAGCGGTGTTGCACAAATACACTGACTGACTTGGGTAGGGTGCAGAGTGCAGATGGCTTTCCCCTTGCGGTGTCGATTGAGGTATCCGACACTAATAGATTGAATAGTGTGTGGACACATGGATTTCCCCATTGCTATGTAACTCGCGGCACCTTGGTCACACATGGTGTTTGCTGGGACTGAGCCTGACCCAGGGCGAGCTCACATACTTCCCACACAGACTATAGCAGGTCCTGGTCCTGGTTTCTTGCCCTTGTAATGCCACCTCCTCCTCCTGCTTGGGGTCATGGGATCAGCACTGGGCATCATGTATTTTCTCTCGTGTTACCACAGTTATCCGCGGCACTGGTGTGGGCCAAACAAGAGGAGCGTTACTGCATTCATGAGATGTTCACAGCTGTACTAGCATCGGAGTCCACTCTATGCCCGGGATTGTTGAGGGTATGTGCAGAGGCCTATGTCCTCGGTGCAGTGAAAGTCTGCCATGTTTGGGCACTGTGATTTCTTCATGTTTAATACTGTCTTTGGGTTCCTTTGGCTCGCCTATGCTGTGGGTGCACAAAGACTTCCCATAGCGGTGTTTTACCTGTCCGGCACAAATACACTGACTGACTTGGGTAGGGTGCAGAGTGCAGATGGCTTTCCCCTTGCAGTGTCGATTGAGGTATCTGACACCTACACAGAATGAATAGTGTGTGGACAAATGGATTTCCCATTGCTATGTAACTCAGGGCACATTGGGTCACGCAAGGTAGAGGCTGGGACCAAGCCTGACCCAGGGCCTGCTCACATACTTCGCACGCAGACTATAGCGGGTCCTGGTCATGGTTTCTTGGCCTTGTAATGCCACCTCCTCCTCCTGCTTGGGGTCATGGGATCAGCACTGGGCAACGTGTATTTTCTCTCGTGTTTCCACAGTTATCTACGGCACTGGTTTGGGCCAAACAAAAGGAGCGTTACTGCATTCATGAGACGTTCACAGCTGTACTAGCATGAGAGTCCGCTCTATGCCCACAATTGCTGAGGGTGCGTGCAGAGGCCGAGGTCCTAGGGGAAATGCAACTGCGCCAGGTTGGGCCTGTGGAACTTGTTGCTGGTTAATCCAGTCTTTGTAGAGGTGAAAGCAACCGAAACTAATTAAATGAGACGTTCACTGCTGTACGAGCATCGGAGTCTGCTTTATGCCCACCATTGCTGAGGGTGTGTTCAGAGGCCAAGGTCCTGGGGGAAATACAACTGCGCCAGGTTGGGCCCGTGGAACTTGTTCCTGGTTAATCCTGTCTTTGGAGCAGTAAAAGCAACCGCAACTAATTAAATGACGTTCACTGCTGTACTAGCATCAGAGTCTACTTTATGCCCATGATTGCTGAGGGTGTGTGCAGTGGCCGAGGTCCTCGAAGGAGTGAAACTCTGCCATGTTTGATCACTGTAATTGCTTCATGTTTAATACTTTCCTTGGGTTCCTTTGGCTCGCCTATACTGTGAGTGCACAAAGACTTCCCATTGCGTTGCTTTACCTGTCTGGCACAAATACACGAACTGACTAGGGTAGAAATGTGGGCCGGGGTCCTTGGTGGGGTGAAAATCTGCCATGTTTGAGCGCTCTGATTTCTTCTTGTGTAATACCATCTTTGTGCACTGACAGCATAGGCAAACCCAAGGAACTCAAAGACTTTCCACTGCAGTGTTGAGCTATCTAACACCTACACAGAATAAATTGTGTGGGGACACATGGATTTCCCATTGCTATGTGACTCGCGGCACCTTGGGTCACACAAGATGGAGGCTGGGACCAAGCCTGACCCTGGGCCCGCTCACGTGCTTCCCACACAGAGTATTGCTGCATTGTGGAGATGTGTAGAAGTGCTGGGCTGGCACCTGAGTCCCCTTTATGCCCACGTTTGTGGCTCCTGACAATTTTGCGACGGAGGTATCACGGGATTGGGATGATGATCGTACGTCAATTTATCATCAATTCTCAACAGCATTGTGGGCTATCGCCCTACCTTTCAAAGACGGTCGCTGCCTAGCCCTGCCAACCCTTTGCAGTGTGTGCTTCCAGTTCCTCCTCATCGCAGACGCACTTATAAATAGACATGAGGGTGGTGTAGCTATGAAGCGAGCGTGTGGCATGAGGGCAGCTGAAGGCTGCACAGGGAAACTTTTGTGTGCGCTGTGGATGCAGGGTCATGCGGGGGGTTGGGCAGCATGTAACCAAGGAAAAGAGGCATCGGTGTCACCCCCAGGCAGTGATTATCCTTGGTTATAGGTAGTGTGGTGCTTATCTAAGGTGTGCCTTGCTAATGAAGGTTTGACCGAAGCAAAAATTGTTAGGGTGGGTGACGCCAGACTCTTGCCCCCATTGTGGCTTGATAGTGGGACCTGGGAGCCTCAGATGCAGCCATGCATGCTGCCCCTGCCCTTCCCTATCCGTTTCTGTGGTGTTTCCATGACTTTCCGATGTTTTCCAGAGCTTCACAAGTCATGACCTATGCGGAGCATTGGTCCCACACAAAAATGTTCGAGTCGCCCATTGGCTTCATTGGGGTTCGTTACTTGAAACGAGCTCTCGAGCATCGCGAAAAGTTTGACTCGAGCAACGAGCACCCGAGCATTGTGGTGCTCACTCTTCTCTACTTATTATGTCATAAATAGGAAAAGTTAATTGGTCCCAACTCGGTTATTCAATTCTAAGCGCAAAAGAATTAGCGCCCCAATTTTACGTACGTAATCAAATTCTCTCACTTCCAGGTGTCATAGAAACTTGAAATTTGGCAGGAGCATTGATTATGTCATAAATAGGAAAAGCTAATGGGTCCCAACTCGATAATTTAATTCTTAGCACAAAAGAACTAGTTTCCAAATATTACGTACGTCATCTAATTCTCTCACTTCCCGATGTCATTTTATATAAAGGAAACGTCGCATGGTTACCTCCACGTGGTGTTTCCTGGGTAACGCAAGAACCATGCAAAATGGTGAACATATTTTTTTCCTCGGTATCTCTGAAGTAACCACGACTTCATAAGATTTTCTGTGTGAACATCAGATAAACACCAGTACCAAATTAACTTGGGCGAAGCCGGGTATATCAGTTAGTATATATATATCTATATATATAAAATTGAATGTATGTCTGTGTGTGTGTCTGTCTGTCTGTCTGTTTGTCCTTTATGCGCTACTACACCATTCATCCGATCGCCATGAAACTTTGGGAAGTTGTTGAGTACACTCCTGGGAAGATTATAGGCATAGTACAAATATTCTATGATAAATGGCGCGTGCACGAGCGTCGTCGACGATTACGACCCCCCACGTAGATCGTTCAATTTCCATCATTGCCACTAATTCTCTCACTTCCCGATGTCGTAGAAACTTGAAATTTGGCAGGAGCATTGATTATGTCATAAATAGGAAAAGCTAATGGGTCCCAACTCGATAATTTAATTCTTAGCACAAAAGAACTAGTTTCCAAATATTACGTACGTCATCTAATTCTCTCACTTCCCGATGTCATTTTATATCAAGGAAACATCGCATGGTTACCTCCACGTGGTGTTTCCTGGGTAACGCAAGAACCATGCAAAATGGTGAACATATTTTTTTCCTCGGTATCTCTGAAGTAACCACGACTTCATAAGATTTTCTGTGTGAACATCAGATAAACACCAGTACCAAATTAACTCGGGCGAAGCCGGGTATATCAGTTAGTACAGGGGTCCCCAACCGCCGGGCCGCGGACCGGGGCCGGGCCGTTGGGTGTTTAGCGCCGGTCCGCGGCACCGCCGGGAACTTTTGCTCTAAACACAAGGCCCGCGGGCCGAATCCGGCCCGCTGCCTTGTGCTATGTGGCCCGCGGCGTGCCGACGCCGCTGACCACTGAAGCGATTACCAGCGGGGGCGCCGCAGCTCCCCGCTGGTAATCGCGCTGATGCCGGCGCACACACTGATGTCTGTGCAGCCAGGATTCTCTTCCCCGAGTCCTCTGCTCATTAGTTCCGCAGGAGAGGACTCGGGGAGGTAGCGTTCCGGGGTGACGTCAGGGCAAGCAGACAGAGAGCGACAGCAGGGAGGTGGTAAGTATATGGGTTGGGGGGCTGCTTATTACTGGGGGGGCTACTTATTACAGGGGAAGGGGCTGCCTATTACTGGGGGGGGCTGCTTATTACTGGAGGGGGGGCTACTTATTACAGGGGAAGGGGCTGCCTATTACTGGGGGGGGGCTACTTACTACTGGGGGACCTGCTTATTACTGGGGGGACCTGCTTATTACTGGGGGGTTGCTTACTGGGGGGGGGGGGTGCTTATTACTGGGGGGGAGGGCTACTTATTACAGGGGAAGGGGCTGCTTATTACTGGGGGGGCTGGTTATTACTGGGGGGGCTACTTATTACAGGGGAAGGGGCTGCCTATTACTGGGGGGCTGCCTATTACTGGGGGGGGACCTGCTTATTACTGGAGGGGTTGCTTACTGGGGGGGCTACTTATTACAGGGGAAGGGGCTGCCTATTACTGGGGGGGGCTGGTTATTACTGGGGGGGGGGGGCTACTTATTACAGGGGAAGGGGCTGCCTATTACTGGGGGGGGGGCTACTTACTACTGGGGGACCTGCTTATTACTGGGGGGACCTGCTTATTACTGGGGGGTTGCTTACTGGGGGGGGGGGCTACTTATTACAGGGGAAGGGGCTGCTTATTACTGGGGGGGCTGGTTATTACTGGGGGGGGGGCTACTTATTACAGGGGAAGGGGCTGCCTATTACTGGGGGGCTGCCTATTACTGGGGGGGGGACCTGCTTATTACTGGAGGGGTTGCTTACTGGGGGGCTGCTTATTACTGGGGGGGGGCTACTTATTACAGGGGAAGGGGCTGCCTATTACTGGGGGGGGGGAACCTGCTTATTACTGGAGGGGTTGCTTACTGGGGGGGCTGCTTATTACTGGGGGGGGGGAGGCTACTTATGACAGGGGAAGGGGCTGCCTATTACTGGGGGGGGGGGCTGCCTATTACTGGCTGGGGGGACCTGCTTATTACTGGGGGGGACCTGCTTATTACTGGGGGTGTTGCTTACTGGGGGGGGCTGCTTATTACTGGGGGGTACTTATTACAGGGGAAGGGGCTGCTTATTACTGGGGGGGGCTGGTTATTACTGGGGGGGACCTGGTTATTACCAGGGGGGGACCTGCTTATTACTGGGGGGGGGGATTGCTTACTGGGGGGGACCTGCTTATTACTGGGGGGGATTGGGGGGGATTGCTTACTGGGGGGGCTGCTTATTACTGGGGTGGGGTGGGGGCTACTTATTACAGGGGAAGGGGCTGCTTATTACTGGGGAGGCTGCCTATTACTGGGGGGGGGGGCTGCCGCCTAGTACTTGGGGGGGGGCTGCCTATTACTTGGGGGGGTGGGGCGCTGCCTATTACTGGGGGTGGGGCACTGCCTATTACTGGGGGGGGGACCTGCTTATTACTGGGGGGGACCTGCTTATTACTGGGGGGGGGCTGCTTATTACAGGGGGAGGGGCTGCTAATTACTGAGAGGTGGGGGCTGTCTATTACTGAGGGATGGGGGCTGTCTATTACTGGGGGGGAGGAGATAAATTATATGCTGCCCTATGTGTGTGCTGGGGGGGGGGGATTATACACTGCCCTATGTGTGTACTGCCAGGACATTCTAATGTCATAACTAAATAAGGATGCACTAAACTCCAACCCCCTTCATAACCCCGCCCCCTATAACCAAAGCCCCGCCCATGTCCCGCCCAACCCTGCCGGGCCTTGTAAAATGGTCTTGCTTGAAGCCAGTCCCTGGTGCCAAAAAGGTTGGGGACCACTGAGTTAGTATATATATATCTATATATATAAAATTGAATGTATGTCTGTGTGTGTGTCTGTCTGTCTGTCTGTTTGTCCTTTATGTGCTACTACACCATTCATCCGATCGCCATGAAACTTTGGGAAGTTGTTGAGTACACTCCTGGGAAGATTATAGGCATAGTACAAATATTCTATGATAAATGGCGCGTGCACGAGCGTCGTCGACGATTACGACCCCCCACGTAGATCGTTCAATTTCCATCATTGCCACTAATTCTCTCACTTCCCGATGTCGTAGAAACATGAAATTTGGCACGAGCATTGATTATGTCATAAATAAGAAAAGCTAATGGGTCCCAACTCGATTATCCAATTGTAAGTGCCAAAGAATTAGCGTCCAAATTTTACGTACGGAATCTAATTTTCACGCTTCCCAATGTCATAGAAACTTGAAATTTGGCACAAGCATTGATTGTGTCATAAATAGGAAAAGCTAATGGGTCCCAACTCCATTATTCAATTCTATGCGCAAAAGAATTAGCGTTCAAATTTTACGTACGGAATCTAATTTTCTCACTTTCTGGTGTCATAGAAACGTGAAATTTGGCACGAGCATTGATTATGTCATAAATAGGAAAAGCTAATGGGTCCCAACTCCATTATTCAATTCTATGCGCCAAAGAATTAGCGTCCAAATTTTACGTACGGAATGTAATTTTCTCACATAGAAACTTGAAATTTGGCACGGGCATTGAATATGTCATAAATAGGTAAAGCTAATGGGTCCCAACTCGATTATTCAATTCTAAGCGCAAAAGAATTAGCGTCCAAATTTTATGTACGGAATCTAATTTTCTCGCTTCCCAATGTCATAGAAACTTGAAATTTGGCAGGAGCATTGATTATGTCATAAATAGGAAAAGCTAATGGGTCCGAACTCGATTATTCAATTCTAAGCGCAAAAGAATTAGCGTCCAAATTTTACGTACGGAATCTAATTTTCTCACTTCCCAATGTCATAGAAACTTGAAATTTGGCAGGAGCATTGATTATGTCATAAATAGGAAAAGCTAATGGGTCCCAACTCGATTATTCAATTCTAAGCGCAAAAGAATTAGCGTCCAAATTTTACGTACGGAATCTAATTTTCTCGCTTCGCGATGTCATAGAAACTTGAAATTTGGCACGAGCATTGATTATGTCATAAATAGGAAAAGCTAATGGGTCCCAACTCGATTATATAGCTTTAAGCGCAAAATAATTGGTGTCCAAATTTTACGTACGGAATCGAATTTTCTCGCTTCCCAATGTAATAGAAACTTGAAATTTGGCACGAGCATTGATTATGTTATAAATAGGAAAAGTTAATGGGAAGTTGTTGAGTACACTACTGGGAAGATTATAGGCATAGTACATCTATCCTACGATAGCTGGTGCGCGTACGAGCATCGTCGACAGTTATGCCCCCCAGACAAAGATCGTTTGATTTCCATCTCAAGCACAAAAGCAAAAGGCATTATGAGCAACGGGATGCGTGTTCAACTACAAAATGATGCATCCGCCGAACGTTTCGCAAGACAATTCCTGGATATTGAGAATGCTGAGGTAAAATGAAAGCTGTGCTGTGATTGGTTGCTATAAATTATACCGCTGAGGTAAAATGAATGCTGCGCTGTGATTCGTTGCTATTTTTTATATTGCTAAGGCAGAATAAAAGTTGCGCTGTGATTGGTTGTTATTTCTCTTACTGCTGACGTAACATGAAAGCTGCACTGTGATTGGTTGTTATATTTTATACTGCTGAGGTAACATATAAGCTGCGCTGTGATTGGGTGTTATATTATAAAGCTGAGGTAACATGAAAGCTGTGCTGTGATTGGTTGTTATATATTATACCACTGAGGTAACCTAAAAAAGCTGCACTGTGATTGGTTGTTATCTAGATATATAAAAACGAATGTATGTCTGTCTGTCTTCGCAGCAACGCGCGACGGGTAAGGCACGAGCATTGATTATGTCATAAATAGGAAAAGTTAATAGGTCCCAACTCGATTATTCAATTCTATGCGCAAAAGCGTGCGGAATGTAATGTTCTCACTTTCCAATGTCATAGAAACGGGAAATTTGGCACGAGCATTGATAATGTCATAAATAGGAAAAGCTAATGGGTCCCAACTCGATTATTCAATTCTATGCGCCAAAGAATTAGCGTCCAAATTTTACGTACGCAATCTAATTTTCTCGCTTCCCAATGTCATAGAAACTTGAAATTTGGCACAAGCATTGATTATGTCATAAATAGGAAAAGCTAATGGGTCCCAACTCGATTATTCAATTCTATGCGCCAAAGAATTAGCGTCCAAATTTTACGTACGCAATCTAATTTTCTCGCTTCCCAATGTCATAGAAACTTGAAATTTGGCACGAGCATTGATTATGTCATAAATAGGAAAAGCTAATAGGTCCCAACTCGATTATCCAATTGTAAGTGCCAAAGAATTAGCGTCCAAATTTTACGTACGGAATCTAATTTTCTCACTTTCTGGTGTCATAGAAACGTGAAATTTGGCACGAGCATTGATTGTGTCATAAATAGGAAAAGCTAATGGGTCCCAACTCCATTATTCAATTCTATGCGCCAAAGAATTAGCGTCCAAATTTTACGTACGGAATGTAATTTTCTCACATAGAAACTCGAAATTTGGCACGGGCATTGAATATGTCATAAATAGGAAAAGCTAATGGGTCCCAACTCGATTATTCAATTCTAAGCGCAAAAGAATTAGCGTCCAAATTTTACGTACGGAATCTAATTTTCTCGCTTCCCAATGTCATAGAAACTTGAAATTTGGCAGGAGCATTGATTATGTCATAAATAGGAAAAGCTAATGGGTTCCAACTCCATTATTCAATTCTATTCGCCAAAGAATTAGCGTCCAAATTTTACGTACGGAATCTAATTTTCTCGCTTCCCAATGTCATAGAAACTTGAAATTTGGCAGGAGCATTGATTATGTCATAAATAGGAAAAGCTAATGGGTCCCAACTCGATTATTCAATTCTAAGCGCAAAAGAATTAGCGTCCAAATTTTACGTACGGAATCTAATTTTCTTGCTTCCCAATGTCATAGAAACTTGAAATTTGGCAGGAGCATTGATTATGTCATAAATAGGAAAAGCTAATGGGTCCCAACTCGATTATTCAATTCTAAGCGCAAAAGAATTAGCGTCCAAATTTTACGTACGGAATCTAATTCTCTCTCTTCACGGTGTCATAGAAACTCAAAATTTGGCAGGAGCATTGATTATGTCATAAATAGGAAAAGCTAATGGGTCCCAACTCGATTATTCAATTCTATGCGCAAAAGAATTAGCGTCCAAATTTTACGTACGGAATCTAATTTTCTTGCTTCCCAATGTCATAGAAACTTGAAATTTGGCAGGAGCATTGATTATGTCATAAATAGGAAAAGCTAATGGGTCCCAACTCGATTATTCAATTCTAAGCGCAAAAGAATTAGCGTCCAAATTTTACGTACGGAATCTAATTCTCTCTCTTCACGGTGTCATAGAAACTCGAAATTTGGCAGGAGCATTGATTATGTCATAAATAGGAAAAGCTAATGGGTCCCAACTCGATTATTCAATTCTAAGCGCAAAAGAATTAGCGTCCAAATTTTACGTACGGAATCTAATTCTCTCTCTTCACGGTGTCATAGAAACTCGAAATTTGGCAGGAGCATTGATTATGTCATAAATAGGAAAAGCTAATGGGTCCCAACTCGATTATTCAATTCTATGCGCAAAAGAATTAGCGTCCAAATTTTACGTACGGAATGTTATTTTCTCACTTTCCGGTGTCATAGAAACGGGAAATTTGGCACGGGCATTGATTATGTCATAAATAGGAAATGTTAATGGGTCCCAATCCTAAGCGCAAAATTTGGCACGAGCATTGATTATGTCATAAATAGGATATTGAGAATGCTGAGGTAAAATAAAAACTGTGCTGTGATTGGTTGCTATATATTATACCGCTGAGGTAAAATGAATGCTGCGCTGTGATTGGTTGCTATTTTTTATATTGCTGAGGCAGAATAAAAGTTGCGCTGTGATTGGTTGTTATTTCTCTTACTGCTGAGGTAACGTGAAAGCTGCGCTGTGATTGGGTGTTATATATTATAAAGCTGAGGTAACATGTATGCTACGCTGCGATTGGTTGTTATATATTATACCACTGAGGTAACTTGAAAGCTGCGCTGTGATTGGTTGTTATCTAGATATATAAAAACGAATGTATGTATGTATGTCTGTCTCCGCAGCAACGCGCGACGGGTACGCTAGTACATATATAAAATCACTTACTTGAACACTTGAAAACTTCAAAATTTTCAAATTGTTTGGGAATCTCTGCTCCAAAATTGGACCTTTAATGTCAAAAAATGTAAGAAAGCATTTTAGCACCACACTATATATTTTAGTGAACAAACATCACAAGATGATGAATTCTTAGACAAGAGAAAAACATTACGGCTGAAGGAATGAGTGTAGGCAAAAATGAAGAAAAAAAATTCCCTCAAGGCTAAAATCAGCTAAGTCCATAAACAGGGGATAATACTGATCTTCTATCCTGCAGTGGCTGATTCTAAGAATAATGGTGGTCCGACATTGATTTAGTGTTGCTGCTTCTTCAAAGTGTTTTTCTGTAATGATACCACTGGCTGTTTAGGGGGTTGCACCACAGATCCATTTACCTCCTTAGTGATGGCCAATATAAATTTTTACTGGCTTAACTAATTGGCTTTAAACCTGGACATATGTCTTTTTAAAGTGGTGGCTTGGCTGAGTACTGACAGCCAGTATACTGCTTTAACTGATATTACTAAAGAGGGTAGCACCTGTCCTGTAAGCTTACAAATGTTTCCGGAAGGTGTGTCAATATTGTTGTGTTTTAATTTTTTTTTCTGAAGAAACCACTTATGTTTTTCTAAGTCCGGTTTCACATCTCCATCAGAACCTCCAGCTAAAAATACCAAAAGAAAAAGCACTGCACGCAGTGCTTTTGTTTTCCATCCAAAAGCTGGGCGGAAAGCGGACAGACTCAATTATAGTCAATGGGGTTCATATGGCACTGTTTGGTTCCATTCAGAGGCGGAGCAGTTTGGCCGCAGGGATTCCTCTTTCCGGCTCCCCAAATGGAGCAAGAAAGTGGAACCCCAAACACAGGTGTGAAACCACCCTAACCCTGTATAACACCTTTAAGTCAGACCAATGATCAAGTAAACAAAATGTATTTTCTACTTATCTTAGTAAAATAGAAACAAGAATTTACCTTGTAAAAAGTTCCTTCTGAACATCAGTCAGATAGGTGTAAGGGCTCTTTCCACTCTTCAGTGATATGAAAGCCTCACAAGCCACACCAGGAGGTCTCACACAGTAGAAGGATTCGCCATATTTTTTATCCATATATTCACATTTCTCTCCTTTTGTGTCTAAAGTAAATCCACATTCTGTGTGAACTTCTTTACCTTTGTTGATGAATTTACCAGTATATACGATATATTTGTATCCAAGGTTCCTTGACTTCCATAAAGTAGAGACTCCTTCACTGGGATGCATCAAGAGGATAGATATCTTCACTTGACCTTCCCAAAATAGGGTGAAATACACATTATAGGTTCCATTGTTAAAATCTCTAATATTCCCTGAAACTCCAGCTCCAAGGTTTGGAGAGAAAATCCGAGCTCGTAGGAAATCTCCTCCATAGGTCTTCTTGTGACCCATGTGATTATACATCTCAACTTGAACCGTTATGGTGTCTCCAACACAATATGTAGTTTTATAGTCTAAGATGGTTGCTTTGCTATTTGTGGCATTGGTTGTTACATTTAGATATTTAAAGTCCACATTTGGAACATTCTGATTTACAAGAGCCATCAGGTCACGGATTTGTACATCTATGCTGCTGGATAATGTGGTTGAGATTTCAGCATGTCCCCAAGCAGAGAACTTGCTATATTGGTTTTGTAGGATTTTAATGTCATAAAGCTGATAGGAAATTAGCAATATTTCTTCTGTTACACAAATTTAAACTTTGATAAGAAACAGTGTGATCTCTTATTGGAATTAGGAACTTACCTTAAGATGAACAAGGAAGCTGAATAATGTGATGAGAAGTATTGCAAAACCCAAAATTATCTTAAACCTTATTCTATCAGACTTGGACATTTTGTTGGTTCTCCTAGAGCAGAAAAAGTCAAGTCAATCCTTCTGTAGTCTAAACACATACATAAAAGCTGTAAATGTTGGTGGGAGTCCACAATGGCAACATTATATTTTTCTTTTACTGTGTCCAATTAACGTCTCCTTTTTCCTGCTGCCGCTAAAATGGTTCTTCTCAGTCACTGCAGACTACTGTATGACATCAGGATAGAACTTCAGGGTTAATCGCTTGAGACAAAAAATCAGTAATCTAAGAGTAGTTTCTACTCAACCTGACTACAGAAGAGACAGCTATAGTCAACATCCACTAGTTCAGTTTAGCAATCAACTCTGGAAGAAACCCGAAGTCATGTATTA
This sequence comes from Eleutherodactylus coqui, assembly GCF_035609145.1. NCBI lineage: Eukaryota > Metazoa > Chordata > Amphibia > Anura > Eleutherodactylidae > Eleutherodactylus > Eleutherodactylus coqui. Next base: position 33,513,383 of record NC_089849.1, read on the forward strand.
TGGGTACATTAAGGAAATGCTCAGTACATGACTTACTGGGGATCCTTGAGGATTATGTCTGGAAAACTGCACTAGTTACCCACAGAAGTTTATAGCCCAATAATTCACACAGCCATATTAAAGCTGTAATTAATAATGGTGGCAGAAGATGAGATTTTTTTCAATGCACTCAATTAATATCTCTCTGTCCCTGCTGCTGCTATGGTTATTTTTAGTCATTGAAGCCTGCTGTGTGACATCAGATAAATGGTGTAATTGTCAAGGTAGTGGCAGGCGGCACAGGAACCAGAGTATGATGTAGACACCAGGCTTACAAAAAAATATATTTTATATATATATATATACTAGCTGATATACACGGCTTCGCCCGAGTTAATTTGGTACTGGTGTTTATCTGGTATTCACACGGAAAATCTTATGAAGTCGTGGTTACTTTAGAGATACCGAGAAAAAAATATGTTCACCATTTTGCATGGTTCTCTGCGTTACCCAGGAGACACCACGGGGAGGTAACCATGCGACGTTTCCTTTATATAAAATGACATTGGGAAGTGAGAGAATTAGATTATGTACGTAAAATTTAGATGCTATTTCTTTTGCGCTAGACTTGAATAATCGAGTTGGGACCCATTAGCCCTTCCTATTTATGACATAATCAATGCTCATGCCAAATTTCAAGTTTCTATGACACCGGGAAGTGAGAGAATTAGATTCCGTACATAAAATTTGGACGCTAGTTCTTTTGCGCTTGAATTGAATAATCGAGTTGGGACCCATCAACTTTTCCTATTTATGACATAATCAATGCCTGTTCCAAATTTCACATTTTTATGACACCGGAAAGTGAGAGAATTACATTCGGTACATAAAATTTGAACACTAATTATTTTGCGCTTCAAATTGAATAATCGAGTTGGGACTCATTAATTTTCCTATTTATGATATAATCAATGCTTGTGCCAAATTTCATGTTTCTATTACACCAAGAAGTGAGAGAATTAGATTCCGTACGAAAAATTTGGACCCTAGTTCTTTTGCGCTTAGAATTGAATAATCAAATTGGGACCCATTAACTTTTCATACTTATGACACAATCAATGCCCGTGCCAAATTTTAAGTTTCTATTACACTAAGAAGTGAGAGAATTAGATTTCGTACGTAAAATGTGGACGCTAATTCTTTTGTGCTTAGAATTGAACAATCGAGTTGTGACTCATAAACTTTTCTTATTTATAACATAATCAATGCTCGTACCAAATGTCAAGTTTTTATGACATCGGGATGTGGGAGAATTAGATTCCATACGTAAAATTTGGACGCTAATTCTTTTGCGCATAGAATTGGATAATCGAGTTGGGACCCACTAACTTTTCCTATATGACATAATAATCAATGCCCGTGCTACATTTCAAGTGAGAGAATTAGATTCCGTACGTAAAATTTGGACGCTAATTCTTTTGCAGATAGAATTGAATAATCGAGTTGGGACCCATTAACTTTTCCTATTTATGACATAGTCAATGCTCATGCCAAATTTCATGCTTCTATGACACCGGGAAGTGAGAGAATTAGATTACGTACATAAAATTTGGATGCTAATTCTTTTTTGCATAGAAGTGATGATTGAGTTGAGACCCATTAGCTTTTCCTATTTATGACATATTCAATGCCTGTTCCAAATTTCACGTTTCTATGTCATTGGAAAGTGAGGGAATTACATTCCGCACATAAAATTTGGATGCTAATTCTTTTGCGCATAGAATTAAATAATCGAGTTGGGACCCATTAGCTTTTCCTATTAATGACATATTCAATGCTTGTGCCAAATTTTACGTTTCTATGACACCGGGAAGTGAGAGAATTAGATTACGTATGTAAAATTTTGACGCTAATTCTTGCGCTAGAATTGAATAATTGAGTTGGGACCCATTAACTTTTCCTATTTATGACATAATCAATGTTCGTGAAAATTTCAAGGTTCTATGACATTGGGAAGTGAGAGAATTAGATTCCGTGCATAAAATTTGGACGCTAATTCTTTTGCGCTAGAATTGAATAATCGAGTTGGGACCCCTTTACTTTTCCTATTTTGGAGATAATCTATGCTTGTGGCAAATTTCAAGTTTCTACGACATCTGGAAGTTGGAGAATTAGTGGCGAGTCAGTCAGTTAGTGAGTCAGTGAGGGCTTTCGTCTTTATATATATATATGAGATGAGCGAGCACCAAAATGCTCGGGTGCTCGTTGCTCGAGCCGAACTTTCCGTGATGCTCGAGAGCTCATTTTGAGTAGCAAACTCCATTGAAGTCAATGGGCGACTCGAGCATTTTTGTATGGGACCGATGCTCCGCATAGCTGATGACTTGTCAAACACCAGAAAACATCCGAAAGTCATGGAAACACCACAGAAACGGATAGGGAAGGGCAGGGGCAGCATGCATGGCTGCATCCGAGGCTCCCAGGTCCCACTATTAAGCCACAATGGGGGCAAGAGTCTGCCCCCCCTTAACAATTTTTACTTCGGTCAAACCCTCATTAGCAAGGCACACCTTAGCTAAGTACCACACTACCTGCAACCAAGGACAATCACTGCCTGCGGGTGACACCACTGCCTCTTTTCCTGGCTTACATGCTGCCAAATCCCCCACATGACTCTGCGTCCACAGCGCACACAAAAGTTTCCCTGCGCAGCCTTCCGCTGCCCTCATACCACACACTCGCTTCATAGCTACACCACCCTCATGTCTATTTCAAAGTGCATCTGTGATGAGGAGAAACCGGAGGCACACACTGCAGAGGGTTGGCAGGGCCAGGCAGCGACCCTCTTTGAAAGGGGGGGGGGGGTGGCGATAGCCCACAACGCTGTTGAGAATCGATGATAAATTGACGTACGTTCATCATTCCAATCCCGTGCCACCTCCGTCGCAAATTTGTCAGGAGCCACAAACATGGGCATAAAGGGGACTCAGGTGCCAGCCCAGCACTTCTTAACATCTCCACAATGCAGCAATATTCTGTGTGGGAGATATGTGAGCTGGCCCTGGGTCAGGCTCGATCCCAGCAAACACCTTGTGTGGCCCAAGGTGCGCCGAGTGACATAGCAATGGGGAATCCATGTGTCCACACAATTCATTCTGTTTGGGTGTCGGATACCTCATCGACAACGCAAGGGAAAAGCCATCTACACTCTGCACCCTACCCAAGTCAGTCAGTGTCTTTGTGCCAGACAGGTAAAACACCGCTATGGGAAGTCTGTGTCCACCCACAGCATAGGTGAGTCCAAGGAACCCCAAGACATGAACCATGAAGAAATCAGAGTGCCCAAACATGGCAGACTTTCACTGCGCCAAGGACATAGGCCTTTGCCCACAGCGACAGCAATTGCGGGCATAGAGCGGACTCCAATGCTAGTGCAGCTGTGAATGTTTCATTAGTGCAGTATTGCTCCTCTTGTTTGGCCCAAACCAGTGCCGCGGATAACTGTGGTAACATGAGAGAAAATACGTGTTGGCCTCGGCCCACAATTCATGCCCTAGTCAGTCAGTGTATTTGTGCCAGATTGGTAGAACACCGCGATGGGAAGACTCAGTGCACCCATAGTATAGACAGACCCCTGTAATATGCCTGTAGCAAAGGTATAAGCAGAAGCCTGTAACATTTCTGTAGCAGAAGTATAGGCAGACCTCTGTAACATTTATGTGGCAGATGTATAGGCAGACCCCAGTAACATTTATGTAGTAAGAGTATAGACAGACCCCAGTAACATTTCTGTAGCAGACGTATAGGCAGACCCTTGTAACATTTATGTGGCAGAAGTATAGGCAGACCCCAGTAACATTTATGTGGCAGACTTATAGGCCGACCCCAGTAACATTTCTGTAGCAGAAGTATAGGCAGACCCCTGTAACATATATGTGGCAGAAGCATAGGCGGACCCCTGTAACATTTATGTGGCAGAAGTATAGGCAGACCCCAGTAACATTTCTGTAGCAGAAGTATAGGCAGACCCCTGTAACATTTATGTGGCAGAAGTATAGGCAGACCCCAGTAACATTTATGTAGGAAAAGTATAGGCAGACCCCAGTAACATTTATGTAGCTGACATATAGGCAGACCCCTGTAACATTTCTGTAGTAACAGTATAGACAGACCCCAGTAACATTTCTGTAGAAGTATAGGCAGACCCCAGTAACATTTATGTAAAAGAAGTATAGGCAGACCACAGTAACATTTATGTAGCAGAAGTATAGGCAGACCCCAGTAACATTTGTGTAGCAGAAGTATAGGCAGACCCCAGTAACATTTATGTGGCAGAAGTATAGGCAGACCCCAGTAACATTTATGTAGCAAAAGTATTGGCAGACCCCTGTAACATTTCTGTAGCTGAAGTATTGGCAGGCCCCTGTAACATTTCTTTAGTAACAGTATAGACAGACCCCAGTAACATTTCTGTAGAAGTATAGGCAGAACCCCGTAACATTTATGTAGCAGACGTATAGGCAGACCCCAGTAACATTTATGTAGCCGAAGTATAGGCAGACCCCTGTAACATTTATGTAACAGAAGTAGAGGCAGACCCCAGTAACATTTGTGCAGCAGAAGTATAGGCAGACCCCTGTAACATTTATGTAGCAGAAGTATAGGCAGACCCCTGTAACATTTATGTAGCAGAAGTGTACGCAGACCCCTGTAACATTTATGTAGCAGAAGTACAGGCAGTCCCCTGTAACATTTCTGTAGAAGTATAGGCAGAACCCCGTAACATTTATGTAGCAGACGTATAGGCAGACCCCTGTAACATTTATGTAGCCAAAGTATAGGCAGACCCCTGTAACATTTATGTAACAGAAGTAGAGGCAGACCCCAGTAACATTTGTGCAGCAGAAGTATAGGCAGAACCCCGTAACATTTATGTAGCAGACGTATAGGCAGACCCCTGTAACATTTATGTAGCCAAAGTATAGGCAGACCCCTGTAACATTTATGTGGCAGAAGTATAGGCAGACCCCAGTAACATTTATGTAGCAAAAGTATTGGCAGACCCCTGTAACATTTCTGTAGCTGAAGTATTGGCAGGCCCCTGTAACATTTCTTTAGTAACAGTATAGACAGACCCCAGTAACATTTCTGTAGAAGTATAGGCAGAACCCCGTAACATTTATGTAGCAGACGTATAGGCAGACCCCAGTAACATTTATGTAGCCGAAGTATAGGCAGACCCCTGTAACATTTATGTAACAGAAGTAGAGGCAGACCCCAGTAACATTTGTGCAGCAGAAGTATAGGCAGACCCCTGTAACATTTATGTAGCAGAAGTATAGGCAGACCCCTGTAACATTTATGTAGCAGAAGTGTACGCAGACCCCTGTAACATTTATGTAGCAGAAGTACAGGCAGTCCCCTGTAACATTTCTGTAGAAGTATAGGCAGAACCCCGTAACATTTATGTAGCAGACGTATAGGCAGACCCCTGTAACATTTATGTAGCCAAAGTATAGGCAGACCCCTGTAACATTTATGTAACAGAAGTAGAGGCAGACCCCAGTAACATTTGTGCAGCAGAAGTATAGGCAGAACCCCGTAACATTTATGTAGCAGACGTATAGGCAGACCCCTGTAACATTTATGTAGCCAAAGTATAGGCAGACCCCTGTAACATTTATGTAACAGAAATAGAGACAGACCCCTGTAACATTTATGTAGCAGAAGTATAGGCAGTCCCCTGTAACATTTCTGTAGCAGAAGTTAAGGCAGACCCCAGTAACATTTATGTAGCAGAAATATATGCAGACCCCTGTAACATTTATGTGGCAGAAGTATAGGCACATTCCAGTAACATTTGTGAAGCAGAAGTATAGGCAACCCCTGTAACATTTATGTAGCAGACGTATAGGCAGACCCCAGTAACATTTGTGAAGCAGATGTATAGGCAACCCCTGTAACATTTATGTAGCAGAAGTATAGGCAGTCCCCTGTAATATTTCTATAGCAGAAGTATAGGCAGACCCGAGTAACATTTCTGTAGCAGAAGTATAGAAAGAAAAAAAAGAAAAAAAAAGAAAAAATGTAGGCAGCAGTTGCGGTGCAAACATAAATCTTCTTTATTCCTCCCAAAGCATGACGTTTCGACTAGAAGTCTTTGTCAAATATACAAAGTGTGTAACAAACAGACATACATATAATGGTCCACCCCCCAGATGGACCAACCCAGAACAAAACAAATTTGACAGAATTAAAATCACCTGTGATCGCATCAGTGTCTATTAACTACATTTGATCCTTGTCAGCGTGCACAGCAATTGAACGGATACTGATATGCAGATACCGGATGGCGATGCTCCGGGATCCTCCCAGTCGCTATGGTATTCCAATGTTGATCAGACTCGGATTTTCGCCGGTCTTACATATGATGGCGCATTCCTGAACACACCCACAACTGATGCGTTACGCCGGAAGTGGGAGAATGAAAAGGTATGTGTCTCTTCATTTACACATGGTGACACTGGCAGAATATTATAAAACTGGCCGCATACCACGTGGACTGCGGTCACACTTACGACCAACACTCATGCCGGATAACCAAGCGTTCTGTCAGAAGTTTGAACAAATATCTAACCGCTATTCTTTGGATATTATACTCCTAAATATTGAACACTTACAAATTGAAGTTTCAAACTGCTTGACTAATATAGAGAAGTTTGAAACACAAATTATGGCAAAGGTTCCAGCTAACGAATGGACACAAATCCTCACTAAAACTGAGGGTTTATTAGAGAAGTTCAAGAACGATATAGAGGCCACTAAGAGAACTAAGTGGCATCGTGACTTAGAGGATTATGAGAAAAATCGAGTGTATAATTGGCACATTATACAGAGACGTGATGCCCAAGGACCTAGGAGAAATAGGAAACCAAACAAAAGGAACCGTAATAAAGACCATAGTGGTTTTGGCTTTACCTCTGCCACTTCAGACTCCACACAAACATCTACGAATTCGTTGGCTTTTTTAGGACAGCGACAATCAGGACAGACGAGACCGCGATTAGATGGTCTCGATACCAGCGGAGAGGGGGGCGGAAGCACAACCGGGCTCGCAAAAGGACCACAAATTATGACGACAAGATCTTACAGCAAGAGACCGCCACCACACCCAACAACGTAAATACTGTCGTTAATATTTCGTCTAAAGTCTTGACAACATTGGAGACTCAGGTATTATCAAAAGGGTTGTCTTTTTGCCCCACTCCCCCAATTGATTGGTTTCTCTTGGACATTGACCGTAGGAGCTTTTTTAGAAGGCTCAGGTTAAAAGCATATTTCTCCTCTACAATGCCTGCAGTATCTAATGATGATGCTCTGCTGCGCCGTTTAATAACAAAACCTTTCTTTCTTTAAAGGGGTTGTCCCGCGGCAGCAAGTGGGGTTATACACTTCTGTATGGCCATATTAATGCACTTTGTAATGTACATTGTGCATTAATTATGAGCCATACAGAAGTTATAAAAAGTTTTATACTTACCTGCTCCGTTGCTGGCGTCCTCGTTCCCATGGAGCCGACTAATTTTCGCCCTCCGATGGCCAAATTAGCCGCGCTTGCGCAGTCCGGGTCTTCTGCAGTCTTCTATGGGGCCGCTCGTGTAGAATGCCGGCTCCGTGTAGCTCCGCCCCGTCACGTGCCGATTCCAGCCAATCAGGAGGCTGGAATCGGCAATGGACCGCACAGAAGCCCTGCGGTCCACGGAGACAGAGGATCCCGGCGGCCATCTTCAGCAGGTAAGTATGAAGACGCCGGACCGCCGGGATTCAGGTAAGCGCTGTGCGGGTTGTTTTTTTAACCCCTGCATCGGGGTTGTCTCGCGCCGAACGGGGGGGGGGGGGGTTAAAAAAAAAAAAAAAAAAAAAACGTTTCGGCGCGGGACAACCCCTTTAAGTGATACAGGTTTGCGCAACAAAAGCCATTTTCAACCACCTAACGACACACATACAGTTGAAACGTACATTGAATTAGTTAACCATGATGTACACTCGTTAAGGTTACAAACTAAGAGAGGCCGCTATAGAAATAACATGAATAGTGCTGAACGTCGTGCACTGACCTCGTTGGCGCTTGACAGATCCATCACTATCAAACCGGCCGACAAGGGCGGCGCGGTGGTAGTGATGGATTCTGTCAAGTACGAACGAGAGATTAATAGGCAGCTAAGTGACACCTCTGTTTATGAATTGCTTCCACACAACCCTACAGATGAATATCAAACCTCCCTAAGGATCATTCTCAATGACGCGTTGTGTGAGGGCAATATTGATTTATCATTATCAAAATATCTTTATATGGATTCACCATCCGTACCCGCGTTTTACATCTTGCCCAAGATTCACAAACACCTAACGGAGCCCCCTGGACGTCCTATCGTGTCAGGGCGTGGCTCAATGTTTAATCGGATTTCGATTTTCCTGGATCGTATCTTGCGCACGTATTCCATCAGTGGCAGATCCTATATTAAGGATACAAGTGACTTCTTATCCAAACTGAGTACCATTCCTTTTCATGAGGGTGCTATATTAGCAACATTCGATGTTACGGCGCTTTACACGTCAATTTCACATGAACGTGGTCTTGAAGCCGTGAAAACAAAGTTGCTTTCAGCAGAACTCTCAATTCAATGTGAGTATGTTATCTTAACCCTTTTGGAATTTGTTCTGACCAAGAGCTACTTCACATTTGGAGGGAAATTCTACAGACAGCGCCAGGGGACCGCCATGGGGGCCAATGTGGCGCCAACGTATGCTAACATTTATATGAGCGTGTTTGAAGAACAGCACGTGTATGCGTCGCCACATTGGCACCTGGCGGTCTCCTGGCTTAGATACATTGATGACATTTTTGTTGTCTGGTCTGGCACGGCCGACGAACTGAATTCTTTTCACAGTGAACTGAATAGTATAAGACCAGAATTGCAGTTCACTCTGAAATACTCGACCTGCGAAATAGAATTCCTCGATGTGTTAATTACTAAAACCAACACCGGCTTTACCACTGATCTTTATACGAAGCCGACAGATCGAAACAACCTACTCGACTATAGGAGCTTTCACCCCCAGTCTATGATTGACTCCTTACCATGGAGTCAGTTTTTAAGAGTAAGACGCATAACCAATGAAGAAAAACTAGATGAGCGCCTTGCACAAATGTGCCATAAATTCCTAGAGAGAGGCTATCCCCGAGATCTAGTTTTGGATCATATGAAGAGAGCAAAAGAAACACCTCGCCACACTCTCTTGGCGCCCCGGGCACGCTCAACTACTAAAGAACGTATTCCGTTCATCTCTACCTATAACCGTATAAGTAGACATATTTCATCTATTTTACGGAAACATTGGTCCATCTTACAAACTCCCTCCAATACATCTAACTTTTCTGAATATCCTATTATGTCGTACAGACGGTGCCCCAGTTTGCGTGACAAACTGGTACGCACTACTTTTGATCATGCCGTGTCCATGCAATCAAAAACCTTTCTTCCAATGAAGAGGGGAATTTATCCCTGCATGGCATGTGCTTGTTGCTCAAATATGGTCAAGGGTGACAGATTCTCTCACTCACATACTGGGGAGACGTATCAGATTAAGAGAAGATATACATGTTCTTCAAACTATGTTGTGTATCTTCTCACGTACCCCTGCGGCCTACAATATGTTGGGCAAACGATTCAAGAGGTCAGAAACAGAATTTCAAGCCACAAAAGCTCTATACGAACCAGGAAACTTGACCTTCTGGTACCGCGCCATTTTCATGAGAGGGGACACACAACTTGCCAGTTAAAATTTCGCATTATTGACTCTGTCCCTGAGTTGCCAAGGGGGGGAGACAGTTTAGGGTTGCTTTTAAAAAAAGAACTTCGGTGGATATTCACTTTAGACACCATGGTACCTAAAGGCCTTAATCACGAATACAATGCCTCTATGTTCTTGTGATTTTCCTTGCATACATTGGATTCCAGTTTTAGTGTTTTTAATTCACATACATGTTTGTTTTGTTTTCACAGAATGTTCGTCTAAGTCATCATGGCATGCAAGACAATGTTACATTGTATCTTTATTGGGACTCTTTTCCTGGTGTTTTCCTACTTTATAGCATAACAGAGCTAACATGATAGGGTCCAGTTTATGTATGAACAGTGTATTGGCTGTTTTTCAGTCATGATTGCACATATTGTGGTGGACGATTATTATCCATTATGATGGGAGTCAATTCCTGATGGGTCAGTTGAGCACACTCACTGACCTATAGAGACCGGTAACATATACCAAACGATCTGATCGACTGTATTGATTATATAGCTATTGAGCCTGGCAATCACTGCTAATATCTATTGTTAAGTTTTGGATATGTTACTTCTCTATAGTAATGATGTTAATAAACATTACAAATTGAGGAGCAGGAACGCCCCTTTCTGCCATCTTACCCAGTGGTGCACAAGCGGACATAACACGCCCCGATCACGTGACCAGCGGTGTGATGATGTCAGCCGGAACGCCGAGGTAGCTGAGGGACGGCTCCAACATGTCACTGCAAGTGTGATGACTCCCAGATGATGGTTTCTACCGGGCCGAATGAATGTTTACTTTCTCTGTTGCTGCACATGACCTTTACTGCTCATGTGATACTGCATAGAGTCATGTGTTTGACCGGCAGACCCGGAAGTGTAACTAAACTCCAGTGTGGAGTTCACAGCAGCATGCCATGACGACTGATGCGATCACAGGTGATTTTAATTCTGTCAAATTTGTTTTGTTCTGTGATTGGTCCATCTGGGGGGTGGACCATTAGGGCTCATGTCCACGGGCAAAATAAGAATTAAAATCCGCAGCGGATTTTAACTCTTCTTCTGCCCGCGGATCCGCACCCCATAGGGATGCATTGACCACCCGCGGGGTAGATAAATACCCGCGGATCGTCAATAAAAGTGATTTAAAAAAAAATGGAGCATGGAAAAATCTGGACCATGCTCCATTTTCATGCGGGTCTCCCGCGGGGACGGCTCCCGCGGGCTTCTATTGAAGCCTATGGAAGCCGTCCGGATCCGTGGGAGACAAAAATCATATTTTACTCACCCACTCCGTTTCTTCTCTTCGGCGCGGCGCCATCTTCTCTCAGTCGCGGCCGGATCATTTTGCTTCGGCCCGGCGCATGCGCGGGGCACGTCACCGACGTCATCATGCACATCCGCCGAGCCGAAGAAAGAAGATCCGGCCGCGACGAGAGAAGATGACGCCGCAGCGAAGAGAAGAAACGGAGCGGATGGGAGGTGAGTTTATTCTTATTTATTGTTATTTTCAGCGCTCATGTCCGCGGGGCAGGAGGGACCCGCTGCAGATTCTACATGGAGAATCTGCAGCGGATCTGATTTTCCCCGTGGACATGAGGCCTTATATGTATGTCTGTTTGTTACACACTGTATATTTGACAAAGACTTCTAGTCGAAACGTCATGCTTTGGGAGGAATAAAGAAGATTTATGTTTGCACCGCAACTGCTGCCTACATTTTTTCTTTCTATGTGATGACTTCTGGTGGTTGAACTCGGATCTAGACCACAGTAGGCGATTGCAGACAAACCCGTTCAACCAGATACGGATGCTTTCTTTGCTGCTGACTCCTTCGTTGTAGCAGAAGTATAGGCAGACCCTTGTAACATTTATGTGGCAGAAGTACAGGCAGACCCATGTAACATTTCTGTAGCAGAAGTGTAGGCAGACCCCAGTAACATTTATGTAGCAGAAGTATAGGCAGACCCCAGTAAAATTTCTGTAGCAGAAATATATGCAGACCCCTGTAACATTTATGTGGCAGAAGTATAGGCAGATTCCAGTAACATTTATGTAGCAGAAGTATAGGCAGACCCCTGTAACATTTATGTAGTAGAAGTATGGGTAGACCCCTGTAACATTTATGTGGCAGAAGTATAGGCAGACCCCAGTAACATTCATGTAGCAGAAGTATAGGCAGACCCCAGTAACATTTGTGAAGCAGAAGTATAGGCAACCCCTGTAACATTTCTGTAGCAGAAGTATAGGCAACCCCTGTAACATTTCTGTAGCAGAAGTATAGGCAGACTTCTGTAACATTTATTTGGCAGAAGTTTAGGCATACCCCAGTAACATTTCTGTAGCAGAAGTATAGGCAGACCCCAGTAAAATTTCTGTAGGAAGTGTATAGGTGAACCCCTGAAACAATGGGGTACCATGAGTGTAGGCGAAGGCCGGAGAAATTAGTTAGATAAGAGTACAGGCGAGGGCCAAAAAAATTTGTGTACCATGAGTACAAATGTACCCCTGAAAAATTGCTCAACCGAGAGGGCAGCTGAAACCCATAAATATTTATTTAAAGATACAGCTCACTGTTGCTTAATTTGTAACAGAGACTGGAGGCAGCCCTGTGAAAAAAATTGATTCATGTTAAAGTATTAATACTTTTGAAACTTTGAAAAATTGGGAAAAAAGTGTTAGACGAGCCTTTTGGGCCACAGAAAAATTGGCAGTACAGCGTGATGATATGATGTTTCAGGAGGAGGAATAGGAGGAGGAGGACTAATATCAGAGAGAGATTGACAAAGCAAAATCCCCCTTTTTTTTTCCAGTGATAGAGAATGCTTTTATCTGCGGTTGCAGCAAAAAGAATCTTTAGGTTCTGCGGCTCTCCACCGGTGGAGAAAAAAGGTCTGGGGAAATCCAGGCTTTGTTCATCTTTATGAGTGTAAGCATGTCAGCACTGGCAGTTGACAGACGAGTACGCTTATCTGTGACGATTCCCCCAGCTGCACTAAACATCCTCTCCGACAAGACCCTAGCGGCAGGGCAAGCCGGCACCTCCAGGGCATACAGTGCAAGTTCGTGCCACGTGTCCAGCTTTGACTCCCAATAGTTGTATGGAGCAGAGGCATCACGGAGGATGGTGGTGTGATCGGCTACGTGCTCCCTCACCATCTTTTTACAGTGCTCCCTCTCACTCAACCTTGATTGGGGAGTGGTGACACAGTCTTGCTAGGTGACCATAAAGCTGGCAAAGGCTTTGGAGAGTGTTCCCCTGCTGCGCTGAACACGCTGCCTGATCTCCACGCCCCCCCCACCTGCTACTTGGCCCTGGGAACTGCGCCTTCTACCACTAGCGCTGTCAGATGGGAACTTTAGCATCACTTTTTCCACCAGGGCCCTGTGGTATTGCATCACTCTCGTACCCCTTTCCTCTTCAGGAATGAGAGTGGAAAGGTTCTCCTTATACCGTGGGTCAAGAAGGGTGTACACCCAGTAATCCATGTTGGCCAGAATGCATCTGAGGGTCACAAGAAAGGCAGCCTAACATGAAGTCAGCTATGTGTGCCAGAGTACCAGTACGCAAGACATGGCTGTCCTCACTAGGAAGATGACTTTCAGGATCCTCCTCCTCCTCCACCGCCCATACACGCTAAACAGATGAGAAGCACGCAGCATGGGTACCCTCTGTCTCTTCCACCTCCTCCTCCGGCTCCTCCCCCTCCTCCTCCTCCTCCAAAATGCGCTGAGATATAGACATGAGGGTGGTCTGGCTATCAAGCAACATACTCTCATCCCCTGTCTCCTGTTCCAACCGCAAAGCATCAGCCCTTATGCTTTGCAGCGAACTTCGCAGCAGGCATAGCAGCGGGATGGTAAAGCTAATGATTGCAGCATCGCCGCTCACCATCTGGGTAGACTCCTCGAAGTTTCAGACGACCTGGCAGATATCTGCCATCCAGGCCCACTCCTCAGTAAAGAATTCAGGAGGGTGACTACCACTACGCCGCGCATGTTGGAGTTGGTATTCCACTATTTCTCTACACTGCTCATACATCCTGGTCAACATGTGCAGCATAGAATTCCAGCGTTTGGGCACGTCGCACAGCAGTTGGTGCTCTGGCAGCTGAAAGCAATGTTGCAGGGTCCTCAGGATGGCAGCGTCCGTGGTGGACTTGCAGAAATGTGCACAGACGCGACGCACCTTGCCGAGCAGGTCAGACAAGTGTGGGTAGTTTTTCAGAAACCACTGAACCACCAAATTGAAGACATGGGCCAGGCATGGCACGTGTGTGAGGCTGCCGAGCTGCAGAGCCGCCACCAGTTTACGGCCGTTGTCACACACGACCATGCCAGAGGTCGGTAGGGTAGGACATGAGCGGTCCCAGCCTCTGACTCGGTCCCAGCCTCCACCAAATTCACCCAATGTGCCGTCAGGGAGATATAGGAGCCCTGTCTGCCAGTATTTGTCCACGTGTCTGTTGTTAAGTAAACCTTCCCAGTAACTGCGTTGGTGAGGGCGCATATAATGTTGCGGGAGACGTGCTGGTGCAGGGCTGGGACGGCACACCAGGAAAAATAGTGGCGACTGGGGACCGAGTAGTAAGGGACCGCCGCCGCCATCATCTTTTTGAAAGCCTCCGTTTCCACAAGCCTTTATGGCAGCATCTCCAGGCTGATTAATTTGGCAACGTGCACATTTAAAGCTTGTGTGTGCGGGTGCGTGGCAGCGTATTTGCGCTTTCGCTCCAACGCTGAGAGACATTGCTGGATGGGGTGAAGGACAGTGGAGGTGAGGGTGTGGGTGCAGCCCAGGAGGTGCTCGCGCCTGTGTCCTTAGAGGGAGGTTGGATTTGTGTGGCAGGTTGTTGCACAGGGGAAGAGGCAGTGGTGTGACCCGGAGGCGGTGAACGGCCTTCGTCCCACCTTGTGGGGTGCTTGGCCATCATATGCCTGCGCATGCTGGTGGTGGTGAGGCTGGTAGTGGAGGCTCCCGGCTGATCTTGGTGCGACACAGGTTGCACACCACTGTTCGTTGGTCGTCAGCGCTCTCACTGAAAATCATTCACCTTTGAACACCTAGCGCTCTGCACGGAGGCTTGCCGCGAGGGGGTGCCTTGGGAAACAAGTGGGGGGATTCTTCGCTCTGGCCCTGCCTCTACCCCTGGCCACTCCACTACCTCTTCCAACCTGTCATGCTGTTGCACTTGCCTCCCCCTCTGAAGCCCTGTACTCAGTAGGTTTAGCAAACCAGGTGGGGTCAGTCACTTCATCGTCCAGCTGCTCTTCCTCCGAATCCTCTGGGCGCTCCTCCCTCGGTCTTACTGCCCTTACTACTACCTCACTGACAGACAACTGTGTCTCATCATCATCCTCCTCACCCACTGAAAGCCCTTGAGACAGTTGCTGGAATTACCCAGCCTCATCACCTGGACTCCGGGAACTTTCACAGGTTGGGCATCGATCACGACAAACTCCTCAGATGAGAGAGGAACCAGTTTTTCCCACTCATGGCAGGGACCCGAGAACAGTTCCTGGGAGTCTGCCTGCTCAGAATATGTCATTTTCATGGAATGAGGTGGCTGGGAAGAAGGAGGAGCAGCAGCCAGAGGATTCAGAGTAGCAGTCCCTAAGCCGGGAGTAGTGGACTCCATAGCAGACTGGGTGGTCCATACATTGCTGAATGCATTTTCTGCCATCCACGACAGGACCTGCTCACACTGCTCTGTTTGTAATAAAGGTCTACCACGTTGAATATAAATTGAGATATGAAGCTTGGGACCCCAGAAACCTGCCTCTCTCCTAATCCCGCAGCAGCCGGCTGTGATTCACCTGGACCAGGAACGCAGCCTGTGCCCACACCCTAACTTGGACGTTTGCGTCCACGTCCTCGACCCTTACCCCTACCCCTCATCATGGCGGATTACGAATAGAGCAGGGGCCAAATAAATTACCCTACTGTACAGCACTGACAACTGGGCCTTAATAAACTGCACACAGAGACTTGTAGATGGCGGAGGCTCTATGCTGTGACTAGAAAAAAGTAACCCGCTGTTTTGCGCTGATACCTAGGGGTAATTTACTGCTCGCAGAGACTTGTAGATTATAGAGGCTGTGTGGAGTGGGAGAAGACTCTAAAGCCAGTGGATAGTGCTGATAACTGCGGCGATCTTAACCCCACAAACGGAAATGGTATTGAGAGACGCTCTGCACAGCGGCAGAGCTGAAATACTTTGCAGTGGTCCCGGTAATATTACAGTACTATTTATAGGTGAGAGCTAGTTTTACCGCACACTCCAGCCAGAAAAAAATATGACAGAAGGCTGCAAACAGGCCTAGCTGCGTAATACTAAAATGCAAGCACGACAACTCCCAGCAGCCACCCAGTAAAATGCACACGGTCAGATGCAGCCCAACGAAGGAGCTTTTGTTTTTTTTGCACAGAGGATACAGGCTGTATAGTGTATATCACTTTCCATCTAGAAGTGACTGCGGCCCTACGCTGTGCGTCTAATTCATTGCAGACACAGACCGGTATAAATAAGTATGGAATTATTTGCGTGCACTTTCACGCTCAGAGCGGTATTTTAACGCACACTCCAGCCAGAAACAGAAAAAAGTATTACAGAAGGCTGCAAACAGGCCTAGCTGCGTAATACTAAAATGGAAGCACTACAACTCCCAGCAGCCACCCAATAAAATGCACAGGGTCAGATGCAGCCCAATGAAGGATCTTTTGGTTTTTTTGCACAGAGGATACACGCTGTATAGTGCATTTACTTTCCCTCTAGAAGTGGCTGCAGCCCTACGCTGTGCGTCTAATTCACTGCAGACACAGAACGGTATAAATAAGTATGGAATTATTTGCGTGTACTTTCATGCTCAGAGCGGTATTTTAACGCACACTCCAGCCAGAAAAAAAATTACGGAAGGCTGCAAACAGGCCTAGCTGCGTAATACTAAAATGGAGACACTACAACTCCCAGTAGCCACCCAGTAAAATGTACACGGTCAGATGTAGCCCTAAGAAGGACCGTTGGTGTTCTTGAAAGGATTCTACACTACCACTTTCCCTATCTCAGCAGCACTTTCCCTATACTCTGTATAATAGACTGAAGACTGAGAACGCTATAGCTGTAATGGCCTGCACAGCCCGAGATAAAAAAAAAATTGTTCAAAACTGCTCCCAGCCAGCCACAACAGTAATGCACACAGTCAGATGTGGCCCTAAGAAGGAGCATTGAGGTTCTTGATGACAGGATCCTACACTAACACTTTCCCTGAATGAGCAGCAGTACTTTCCCTAATCTCTGCCAGTGTGTGTCTGAGGCGAGCCGCGGGCGGGACCACTTTAAATACTCAGCGGTCACTTGATCTCACCAGCCACTCACTGCAGGGGGGGTGGGATAGGGCTGGCACATCACACAAGGAAGTTGTAATGCCTTCCCTGCATGTCTATTGGCTAGAAAATGGCGCTAAACATTCAGGGAAATGTTTATATATATATATATAAAGCTGAAAGCCCTCACTGACTCACTGACTCCCTCACTGACTGACTGACTGACTCGCCAAAAGTTCTCCAACTTCCCGATGTCGTAGAAACATGAAATTTGGCGCAAGCATAGATTATCTCCAAAATAGGAAAATAAATTGGGTCCCAACTCGATTATTCAATTCTAGCACAAAAGAATTGGCGTCGAAATTTTACGTACATAATCTAAATCACTCACTTCCCAATGTCATAGAAACGTGAAATTTGGCACCAGCATTGATTATGTCATAAATAGTAAAAGCTAATGGGTCCCAACTCGATTGTTCAATTCTATGCGCTAAAGAATTGGCGTCAAATTTTTACGTACATAATCTAAATCTCTCACTTCCCAATGTCATAGAAACGTGAAATTTGGCAGGAGCATTGATTATGTCATAAATAGGAAAAGTTAATAGGTCCCAACTCGATTATTCAATTCTATGCGCAAAAGAATTAGCGTCCAAATTTTACGTGCAGAATGTAATTTTCTCACTTTCCGGTGTCATAGAAATGTGAAATTTGGCACGAGCATTGATTATGTCATAAATAGGAAAAGCGAATGGGTCCCAACTCGATTATTCAATTCTAGCGCAAAAGAATTGGCATCAAAATTTTACGTGCGGAATGTAATTTTCTCACTTTCCGGTGTCATAGAAACGTGAAATTTGGCACAAGCATTGATTATGTCATAAATAGGAAAAGCGAATGGGTCCCAACTCGATTATTCAATTCTAGCGCAAAAGAATTGGCGTCGAAATTTTACGTGCGGAATGTAATTTCTTTACTTTCCAGTGTCATAGAAACAGGAAATTTGGCACAAGCATTGATTATGTCTTAAATAGTAAAAGCTAATGGGTCCCAACTCCATTATTCAATTCTATGCGCAAAAGAATTAGCGTCCAAATTTTACGTACGGAATCTAATTTTCTCACATTCCGGTGTCATAGAAACTGGAAATTTGGCAGGAGCATTGATTATGTAATAAATAGGAAAAGCTAATTAGTCCCAACTTGATTATTCAATTCTAGCACAAAAGAATTGGCGTCGAAATTTTACATGCGGAATGTAATTTTCTCAATTTCCGGTGTCATAGAAACGGGAAATTTGGCAGGAGCATTGATTATGTCATAAATAGGAAAAGCTAATGGGTCCCAACTCGATTATTCAATTCTATGCGCAAAAGATATAGCGTCGAAATTTTACGTGCAGAATGTAATTTTCCCACTTTCCGGTGTCATAGAAACAAGAAATTTGGCATGAGCATTGATTATATCATAAGTAGGAAAAGCGAATGGGTCCCAACTCGATTATTCAATTCTAGCGCAAAAGAATTGGCGTCGAAATTTTACGTGCGGAATGTAATTTTCTCACTTTACGGTGTCATAGAAACGGGAAATTCGGCATGAGCATTGATTATGTCATAAATAGGAAAAGTTAATAGGTCCCAACTCCATTATTCAATTCTAGCGCAAAACAATTGGCGTCGAAATTTTACGTGCAGAATGTAATTTTTTCACTTTCCGGTGTCATAGAAACAGGAAATTTGGCACGAGCATTGATTATGTCATAAATAGTAAAAGCTAATGGGTCCCAACTCCATTATTCAATTCTATGCGCAAAAAATTAGCGTCCAAATTTTACGTACGGAATCTAATTTTCTTACTTTCCGGTGTTATAGAAACGGGAAATTTGGCACGAGCATTGATTATGTCATAAATAGTAAAAGCTAATGGGTCCCAACTCCATTTTTCAATTCTATTCGCAAAAGAATTAGCATCCAAATTTTACGTGCGGAATGTAATTTTCTCAATTTCCGGTGTCATAGAAACGGGAAATTTGGCACAAGCATTGATTATGTCATAAATAGTAAAAGCTAATGGGTCCCAACTCGATTATTCAATTCTATGCGCAAAAGAATTAGCGTCCAAATTTTACGTGCGGAATGTAATTTTCTCCCTTTCCGGTGTCATAGAAACAGGAAATTTGGCACGAGCATTGATTATGTCATAAATAGGAAAAGTTAATAGATCCCAACTCCATTATTCAATTCTAGCGCAAAACAATTGGCGTTGAAATTTTACGTGCAGAATGTAATTTTTTCACTTTCCGGTGTCATGGAAACGTGAAATTTGGCACGAGCATTGATTATGTCATAAATAGTAAAAGCTAATGGGTCCCAACTCCATTATTCAATTCTATGCGCAAAAGAATTAGCATCCAAATTTTACGTGCGGAATGTAATTTTCTCACTTTCCGGTGTCATAGAAACGTGAAATTTGGCATGAGCATTGATTATGTCATAAATAAGAAATGCTAATGGGTCCCAACTCGATTATTCAATTCTATGCGCAAAAGAATTAGCGGCAAATTTTACGTGCGGAATGTAATTTTCTCACTTTACGGTGTCATAGAAACGGGAAATTTGGCAAGAGCATTGATTATGTCATAAATAGGGAAAGCTAATGGGTCCCAACTCCATTATTCAATTCTATGCGCAAAAGAATTAGCGTCCAAATTTTACGTACCTAATCTAAATCTCTCACTTCCCAATGTCATAGAAACATGAAATTTGGCACAAGCATTGATTGTGTCAAAAATATGAAAAGTTAATGGGTCCCAACTCGATTATTCAATTCTAAGCGCAAAAGAATTAGTGTCCAAATTTTATGTACGTAATCTAATTCTCTCACTTCCTGATGTCATTTTATATGAAGGAAACGTCGCATGGTTACCTCCACGTGGTGTTTCCTGGGTAACGCAGAGAACTATGCAAAATGGTAAACATATGTTTTTCCTCAGTATCTCTTAAGTAACCACGACTTCATAAGATTTTCCGTGTGAACACCAGATAAACACCAGTACCAAATTAACTCGGGCGAAGCCGGGTATATCAGCTAGTATATATACATATATGTAAATTATAACAAATAAACTTGAAGAATAAGTTGGCAATGGAAGCTTCTGAAAAGCGGCATGAAGTTAATAATACAGAAATGTTAATAACTAGAGATGAGCGAACGTACTCGGTAAGGGCGATTTCGCAATCGAGCACCACGATTTTCGAGTACTTCACTACTCGGGTGAAAAGTACTCGGGTGCGCTGTGGGTGAGCGGGGGGTTGCAGCGGGGAGTGGGGGGGAGAGGGAGAGAGAGAGGGCTCCCCCCTGTTCCCCGCTGCTACCCCCCACTCCCTTCTGCAACCCCCCGCCCCACAGCGCACCCGAGTACTTTTCACCCGAGTAGTGAAGTACTCGAAAATCGCGGTGCTCGAACCGAGTACGTTCGCTCATCTCTATTAATAACCTAACTAACCCTAATTAAGGATATGAGCAACTCTAATATGCGCAGTATATTTTAAAAATCTTTTTTAAAATCACCAAAATCAGTAATACACCATAGTTAAAAAAAAAAGGTAATTCAACCCAGCAGTCACCCGCACACAGTCTGAAAGTGCCGGAAATGTTGTCCAATATCATGTCGGCAACTCACGGATGAATGTGTATTTCCCTGGTGTTGGCTTTAACTGCCTGGCCCACACTTAAGTCACTATCCGTGTGCACACGTCAGGGTTTTTTTTTTGAGGGCCCACCCCACTTACGTTTCTCCATTGGATGTGTTACTATAGTGTAGGTGAAACGTCTTCTGGGAATACCATATTGCACAGAGCTGCAGGATGATAGGAATTCTTTGAAGCAGCGTCTCTAGCTGTAGTCCTTGTAGCTTGCACTCTCAGCAATGTTGGTTCTGACATGTTATGGAGCCGCGCTTCTCAGTTACAGGCTTCCTCCTTTTGTCAGGGTAATACTGCGTACAGCACCAAATCAGGCCCACCCCAATGCCCTGTAGCTGGCGGTAAAGAAAAACACCACACACATGGAGGTCTGGTATAGTTCCTCACACGGGAGTAACTGCGCGCTTTATTGCTGGTTACATGATGTTTTATACCCTTTGTCACGTCACTAGAAGTGTGTAACTGTCTTATTGGCTCAAATCCACCGCATAACCCTATGTCCGCAGTTCCACCTGAGGCAGGATTAGTCAAATAGGCAGTTAAGTTAATCATTATCCAGATAATAGGCACTTCTAATTTTCAGTCTCTGTGCAAGTAGTCACGTAGTCAATTCTAAGAAAGCAGCCAAGCATGCAGTCAGCGCATCCTGTTTCTCTTTTAGCCTCAGAATACATCTCTCTGCTTTGCAAAGCTCTGGCATAATATCTGGTCGAGTATTATTAAGGTCCATATTAAGTTTTTGCATTATAGTATTGCATAGAATTAGCACACATATAAAAAGGAAAGACATAGCAATATATAGACATATCCATATTTTCTACCTACATACACATATATTTCCCTCTCACTTTCTTTGGCTACTTGCCTTCTTTAGCAGGCACAGAATCTCCAGGACATGTCTCACATGGCTGCCTCAGCCGACTCCTATCATCTTGCAGCTCTCTCTCCTTACAGTATAGTCTCTTAAGGCTAAGTACCACTAGGAACACTCTCCAGCTTGTTCCTCTCTCACTCGGTTTCCGGCTACTACAGTTCCTGCCTAAGCACACTGAGCCCATGCACTTCTCTATCATCCCCAGTGTTCCAGGGATCCCACCTGATCTCTGCAGCCAATGTGAAGTCATATGGAATACTCCGCAGAGAATTTGTTATGACTGGTAGGGGCAGATGGACAGGGGATCCCTATGCCAGCCCTCTCCCATGTCCCTATCTACTTGCCCCCCTGGGTTAGGCCCCGGGGTGACACTGGGCTATGGTCCCTGCGCTGCACTAGTGACAGGGACCCCAAGGATGGAGGGACAGGGAGACTAGCAGGTGAGCACCACATAACTGACAGGAAGCAGCAGACAAGCAGGGACAAACCAAAAGACATGTGCGGAGTACAGGGGGGCAAATCAGAGGCAGAGTCAAAACGAAAGGCCGAAGTCAAACACAAGCAGTCAGGTCAAATATTGGGGGTATAGTCAGACAAGTCTTAAACCAAACACTGGCAATGAGGGTCTGGGCTGGCCAGGTAAATATGCAGAACTCTCCGTCCAGAGGGGCGGGGAGAAGTTACATGACAACTGGAGGGAATCATAAATCATTTTGTAGTTGAACACCCGTGGGATGGAAATCGAACGATTTACGTCTGGGGGGCATAACTGTCGATGATGCTCGCATGCGCGCCACCTATCATAGGATAGATGTACTATGCCAGAAACTGTCGCAGGAGTGTACTCAACAACTTCCCAAAGTTTCATGGCGATCGGATGAAGGGTGTAGTAATGCATACAGACAGGCAGACAGACAAACAGACATTCATTTATATATATATAGACTAGCTTACCCGTCGCTTGTTGCAGCGAGGACAGGCAGACAGACATTCGTTTATATATATATATATATATATATATATATATATATATATATATATATAAATAAAACAACCAATTCCAGCACAGCTTTCATGTTACCTCAGCGGTATGATATATAATAACCAATCACAGCACAGCTTTCATGTTACCTTAGAAGTATAAGAAATAGCAACCAACTACAGCGCAGCTTTTATTTTACCTCAGCGGTATAATATATAGCAACCAATCACAGCACAGGTCTCAGTATACCTCAGCAGTATAAGAAATAGCAACCAATCACAGCGCAGCTTTCATGTTACCTCAGCAGTATAAGAAATAGCAACCAATCACATTGCAGCTTTCATGTTACCTCAGCAGTAAAAGAAATAGCAACCAATCACAGCACAGCTTTCATGTTACCTCATCAGTATAAGAAATAGCAACCAATCACAGTGCAGCTTTTATTTTACCTCAGTGGTATAAGAAATAACAACCAATCACAGCACAGCTTTCATGTTAACTCAGCAATATAAGAAATAGCAACCAATCACAGTGCAGCTTTCATGTCACCTGAGCAGTATAAGAAATAGCAACTAATCACAGCTCAGATTTCATGTTACCTCAGCAGTAAAAGAAATAGCAACCAATCACAGTGCAGCTTTCATTTTACCTCAGCATTTCCAATATCCCGCAATTGTTTTGCGAAATGTTCGGCGGATGCATCATTTTGTAGTTGAACACGCATCCCATTGCTCGTAATGCCTTTTTCTTTCGTGCTTGAGATGGAAATCGAATGATCTACGTCTGGGGGCATAACTGTCGACTATGCTCGCATGCGTGCCACCTATCTTAGGATAGATGTACTATGCCAGAAACCGTCGCAGGAGTGTACTCAACAACTTCCCAAAGTTTCATGGCGATCAGATGAATGGTGTAGTAATGCATAAAGGACAAACAGACAGACAGACCGACATACGTTCATTTATATATAACTAGCTGATAAACCCAGCTTTGCCCGAGTTAATTTGGTACTGGTGTTTATCTGGTGTTCACACGGAAAATCTTATGAAGTCGTGGTTACTATAGAGATACCGGGAAAAAAATATGTTCACCATTTTGCATGGTTCTTTGCGTTACCCAGGAAACACCACGTGGAGGTAACCATGGGACGTTTCCTTTATATAAAATGACATCAGGAAGTGAGAGAATTAGATTACATATGTAAAATGTGGACAGTAATTATTTTGCGCTTAGAATTGAATAACCGAGTTGGGACCCATTAACTTTTCCTATTTATGATGTAATCAATGCCCGTGCCAAATTTCATGTTTCTATGACATCGGGAAGTGAGAGAATTAGATTCCGTACGTAAAATTTGGACGCTAATTCTTTTGCGCTTACAATTGAATAATCAAGTTGGGACCCAGTAACTTTTCCTATTTATGACATAATAATTAGAGCTGAGCAAGTATACTCGCTAAGGACAATTGCTCAATCGAGCATTGTCCTTAGCGAGTATCTCTCCACTCGGGAGAAAAGGTTCGGCTGCCGGCGCGGGTGACAGGTGAGTTGCGGCAGTCAGCAGGGGGAAGCAGGGGGGAGAGAGGGAGAGAAAGATCTCCCTCTCCGTTCCTCCCCGCTCTCCCCCCGCAGCTCCCCGCCGCCGGCAGCCAAATCTTTGCTCCAAAAGGGGCAGGTACTCGCTAAGGGCAATGCTCGATCGAGCAATTGCCCTTAGCGAGTATACTCGCTCATCTCTAATAATAATTAATGCTCGCACCAAATTTCAAGTGAGAGAATTATATTCCGTACGTAAAATTTGGATGCTAGTTCTTTTGCGCTTAGAATTGAATAATTGAGTTAGGACCCATTAGCTTTTCCTATTTATGACATAATCAATGCTCGTGCCAAATTTCAAGTTTCTATGACATCAGGAAGTGAAAGAATTAGATTCCGTACGTAAAATTTGGACGCTAATTCTTTTGCGCTTAGAATTGCATAATCGAGTTGGGACCCATTAACTTTTCCTATTTATGACATAATAATCAATGCTCGTACCAAATTTCATGTTTCTATGACATCGTGAAGTGAGAGAATTAGATTCCGTACATAAAATTTGGACGCCAATTCTTTTGTGCTAGAATTGAATAATCGAGTTGGGACCCCTTTACTTTTCCTATTTTGGACATAGTTTATGCTTGTGCCAAATTTCATGTTTCTACGACATCGGGAAGTTGGAGAATCAGTGGCGAGTAGAGATGAGCGAGAACACTCGTCCAAGCTTGATGCTCGTTCGAGCATTAGGGTACTCGAGATGCTCGTTACTCGAGACGAGCACCACGTGGTACTCGAGTCAATTCCATTTCCTTCCCCGCATGTTTAGCGTCATTTTCTAGCCAATAGACATGCGGGGAAGATATTACCACTTCCTCCTGTGATGTCCCAGCCCTAAAGTGTTAGCGTAGGTCCTGTCTTCAAGAACCCCAACGATCCTTCTTAGGGCTACATCTGACCGTGTGCATTTTACTTGGGGCCTGCTGGGAGTAGTAGTACTAGTAGTGCTAACATTTTTGTATAATGCAGCTAGGCCTGTTTGCAGCCTTTCAGTAATACTTTTTTCTGGCTGCAGTGCCGTACAATACCGCTCTCATCATGAAAGTGCACTCCAATTATTCCTAGCCTGCTGCGAACTACCTCATTTATACTGTTCTCTGTCTGCAGTGAATTAGACGCAGAGTGTTGGGGCAACAGCCACTTCTATAGGGAAAGTAATATACACTATACAGTCTGTATCCTCCGTGCAAAAACCACTTTTGCTCCTTCGTTGGGCTACATCTGACCGTGTGCATTTTACTTGGGGCCTCCTGGGAGTAGTAGTGCTTCCATTTTTGTATTACGCAGCTAGGCCTGTTTGCAGCCTTTCAGTTACACTTTTTTTCTGTCTGCAGTGCCGTACAATACCGCTCTCACCAGGAAAGTGCACTCAAATAATTCCTAGCCTGCTGCGAACTGCCTCATTTATACCATTCTCTGTCTGCAGTGAATTAGACAGCGGTCTCACCGCTGAACAGTACTGTAATATTACCTGGGCCACTGCAAAGTATTTCAGCTCAGCGGCTGGGCAGAGTGTCTCACAATACCATTTCCGTTGGTAGGGTTGAGATAGCCGCAGTTACCAACACTATCCACTGGCTTTAGAGTCTTCTCCCACTCCACACAGCCTCTATTATCTACAAGTCTCTGCAAGCAGTAAATTACCCCTAGGTATCAGCGCAAGACAGCGGGTTACTTTTTTCAAGTCACAGCATAGATCCTCCATTGTCTACAAGTCTCTGTGTGCGGTGAATTAAGGCCCAGTTGTCAGTGCTGTACAGTGGGGTAATTTATTTGGGCCCTGCTCTATTCTTAATCCGCCATGATGAGGAGAAGGGGTAAGGGTCGAGGATGTGGAAGCAG